>NC_138298.1:13205000-13805000 GCF_965601325.2 Salmo salar
CGTCAAGTCTGGAGGAAACCTGGCACATTCCCTACGGTGAAGCATGGTGGTGGCAGCATCATGCTGTAGGGATGTTTTTCAGCAGCAGGGACTGTGAGACTAGTCAGGATCAAGGCAAAGATGAGCGGAGCAAAGTACAGAGAGATCCTTGATGAAAACCTGCTCCATAGCGCTCAGGACCTCAGACTGGGACAAAGGTTCACCTTCCAACAGGACAACGACCCTAAGCACACAGCCAAGACAATGCAGGAGTGGCTTCGGGACATGTCTCTGAATGTCCTTGAGTGGCCCAGCCAGAACCCGATCGAACATCTCCGGAGAGACCTGAAAATTGCTGTGCAGCGACGCTCCCCATCCAACCTGACAGAGCTTGAGAGGATCTGCAGAGAAGAATGGGAGAAACTCCCCAAATACAGGTGTGCCAAGCTTGTAGCGTCATACCCAAGAAGACTCAAGGCTGTAATCGCTGCCAAAGGTGCCTCAACAAAGTACTGGGTAAAGGGTCTGAATACTTAAGTAAATGTAATATCAGTTTATTTGTTTTTATAAAAGTGCAAAAAATTATAAAAAACAGTTTTTGCTTTGTCGTTATGGGGTATTGTGTGTAGATTGATGAGGGAAAAAATAATGTAATACATTTTAGAATAAGGCTGTAACATCACAAAATGTGGAAGAAGTCAAGGGGTCTGAATACTTTCCGAAGGCACTGTACATTCAAAATAACTTAACCTCATGAGCTTGGTTCAACTGTTGTATCCCCTTCAGAACCCAAAATAAAAGCTTGTTTTACTCCAATGTTTGTAAACAAAATAAATGTAAACAAACACTGCATAGCGTCAAAACATGGTTAAAACTACTTTTGATATCATGGATGGTCAGTCCTTGCATCCATACTTCCGTTTATGAATTTGAGAGTGATTACATTTCTCCTGCCCCATCCCTCAGCTTTTTTAATCGAATTGGGCATGCAGTACGCGCACCATGCGCTCTCACCACTGGTGTCCCCCAGGGCTCTGTTCTAGGCCCTCTCCTATTCTCGCTATACACCAAGTCACTTGGCTCTGTCATATCCTCACATGGTCTCTCCTATCATTGCTATGCAGACGACACAGAATTAATCTTCTCCTTTCCCCCTTCTGATAACCAGGCGGCGAATCGCATCTCTGCATGTCTGTCAGACATATCAGTGTGGTTGACGGATCACCAGCTCAAGCTGAACCTCGGCAAGACGGAGCTGCTCTTCCTCCCGGGGAAGGACTGCCCGTTCCATGATCTCGCCATCACGGTTGACAACTCCCTTGTGTCCTCCTCCCAGAGTGCTAAGAACCTTGGCGTGATCCTGGACAACACCCTGTCGTTCTCCACTAACATCAAGGCGGTGACCCGATCCTGTAGGTTCATGCTCTACAACATTTGCAGAGTACGACCCTGCCTCACACAGGAAGCGGCGCAGGTCCTAATCCAGGCACTTGTCATCTCCCGTCTGGATTACTGCAACTCGCTGTTGGCTGGGCTCCCTGCCTGTGCCATTAAACCCCTACAACTCATCCAGAACGCCGCAGCCCATCTGGTGTTCAACCTTCCCAAGTTCTCTCACGTCACCCCGCTCCTCCGCTCTCTCCACTGGCTTCCTGTTGAAGCTCGCATCCGCTACAAGACCATGGTGATTGCCTACGGAGCTGTGAAGGGAACGGCACCTCCATACCTTCAGGCTCTGATCAGGCCCTACACCCAAACAAGGGCACTGCGTTCATCCACCACTGGCCTGCTGGCCCCCCTACCTCTGAGGAAGCACAGTTCCCGCTCAGCCCAGTCAAAACTGTTCGCTGCTCTGGCACCCCAATGGTGGATCAAGCTCCCTCACGACGCCAGGACAGCGGAGTCAATCACCACCTTCCGGAGACACCTGAAACCCCACCTCTTTAAGGAATACCTAGGATAGGATAAAGTAATCCTTCTAACCCCCCCCCCCCCTTAAAAGATTTAGATGCACTATTGTAAAGTGGTTGTTCCACTGGATATCACAAGGTGAATGCACCATTTTGTAAGTCGCTCTGGATAAGAGCGTCTGCTAAATGACTTAAATGTAATGTAAATGTAATGTAATGTACGCTTTGTAATTGTTTCACTGCTGATCGTCCCTTTAAATCTATTATGTTGAAATTGTTGCTTAATTGTTAGGATAATCCTCATCTGGGCTATCTATACCTTGGTGTTTTCATCTCAATTTGTCAGTTCAATGTGTGTTTATTGTTGGAAAGGGTGCGTTGAGTCCCCACCCCCGCTCTGTGCGTGGACGCACACACACACACACACACACACACACACATCTAAAGCATCCACTGGGCCCACACATTAGGGATGGAATGATGAGGGATTATGGAGATATAGGGAGGGGAAGGCGGATGGTAGAGGTCCATCTCATCCTCACACTCCCACTGCCCTCAAGTATATTAAGACCATCTCCCACCCACAGCTATAAAGCAATGCTTTGGTCATTGCGGTTTAAACCAAAAGGCATCATGATGCTATTAGGTGTTGTTACGTAATGCCATGGCAGCCATGTTTGTGCCTGCTGGGCAATGTTAACCCCTAGCAGTTCAGGGAATGTTCTGAATGCTCAATATACTGCATCTCTTCTCCCACTCCCTGGCAGTCAGAGGAACATAGCTATATACCGGTATGCATGCTTTACTGAGAAGAATACTCTAACATTGAGTACAAAGAACAGTAGGCAATGTCGAACATTGTTTTTCCCCTTTGCTGGCTGTGTATATGGGTGAAGGCCTGTCTTTTTGAAAAGCGGTTTGTCCATGACAATAACATGGACAAAAGGGGATGTGCTTCAGAATGGTACTCCTTCAGTGGCTCACACTCACTCTACACATCTAGCGACAGCACTGTCTGAGGCTAGCAGACATGGCAATGAGAAGCATCTTTGCACATCTGTCAACCAGAGTCAGATACACTTCCCAATTCAGCCCTCACTGAGCAGTCAGCCATACCATGAAATACACTGCATCTGTGAGACTGAGAAGCAGTACTGTTAAAGGATAACTTTACTGAAAAACTGTCTTTTGGTATTTTGTTCATTAGTCCACTGTTAATACCATCTCCCAAAACAGTGCATGTCAGCAGTAAATGTTTTCAAGATAGAGCACGTTCAGTTCAGAGCAAAAACTGTGATGGGTTTTGCATGTTTTCAAGTTTTTGATGCAAACTCAATCACAAATGTATTAGCTAAATGCAAATAAAAAGGCTAAACGTTTCAGAGCTAACATGAACACAGTATAATCCACTTGGCTCAATATCAACTATCAGTAATATCAGAAAGATATAAAGAAAACAGTTCATGGAACAATAAGAAAAAAACAGGCAAATAAAAAATTATTTCATAAGATGAAATACAAAGCAGACCTCAACAAAATAGTTAATTCATTCCCAAATATATTCTAAGCAAGATGAACTCCCATGAAAATGTGAAATAATCATTAAAATTGCATATTCAATTCCAATTATACTCTGGATGGAATTTGATTGTATCGCATCATAATCCACTGAAGATTTCAGGGCTTGACTTGTTACAGAGCCCCACGCCCATTGTAGCCCATAGCTGCCCACAACTGTCTGCATGATGAACAGTGAACCAGTGCAACAGCCAGATATCAAGTTTCATCACCACAGCAATCAATACATGTGCCATTTGGGACACGGCCTTCTTCCCAATATAGTGCACTAGTTTTGACCAGAGCCCATATGGCTCTGGGCAAAAGTAATGCACTATATAGGGACTATGGTGCCATTTGGGATACACATACACACTCACAGCCCTCCTCCTATCAATGTATCATCAGTGTCTGGTTTCCTCGCATGGACGTTAGTCTACAGCCTGACCATGCTGATAAAACTCAACACACGCACGCACTCACAATGGGAGAACTGCAAGTGACAAACAAAAATACTGTAGACGAATGCACACACACACACGTGCTAAGTGTACACACAGTAAAATCTAAGTTCAACATTCAGCCACCACACCATCGCTCATAGTGTTGTGATAGGAAGTTCCCATTCAAGAAAATGATTCCAGTAATATTTCAAGAGATAAGGTATTTGAGTGAAATGAGGAAGTCAACTATGGTTCTTTCCCTTGACATTGTATGTCTCTAGTCAACTCATTATCTCTGACTGTTTGTCCTAGAGGGGCAGACCTACAGAGACACACACTTAGTGACATTACATGTAGACTTCACACACACACACACACACTCACCCAACTATCACCCCAAAGGAGACATCATGCAGATAATACAACATCCTCCCTTCTTCATTTCTCTCTGTCAATGTCCCCTTTTCCCCCCCTCTCTCATCTCTCTTTTTTCCCTTTCACCATCTCACTCTCTTTTTCCATACTCCCTTCTCCAAACCCAGAAAACACCACTTACTTGAACTCCATGTCTGTTCTGTTTCTGTCGCCTCTCTTCCCTCTCGGTATGTGAGAACGTCCACACACATCTCCCTGTCACATAAACCCTCTTATCTCTGTGTGTATGTGAGGGAGCGTGTGTGTGTGAGAGAGGCTGGAGTTGTTACAATAAAGCAAACAGACTAACAGAAAAGCCACCAGCTGAACGCAGAAGTAGGGGGAGGGGCCCCGCTGTCAGGGGAGAGGCACTGACCAATCACAGAGCTCAGTGAGGCTTGGGGGCAACCACGTGTGTGTGTGTATGGCTTGTAGCCCCACAGGGCCAGAGGCGTCAAAGGCAGAAAACAATAGACTTCACTAGTTAAGGAGGGAGAGAGGAAGGGATGTGTAAAAAGAGGAGAGGAGAGGGGGAAACAAACAGGACATGCCGGAAGCCACTGTCGATTTGAAGGTCATGTTTTAGAAAAGCATGTTTTGCATAAAGGGATGATATTTGTATTTACAATGGTGTTTGTGTTTTATACTCACTCTGCAGGTGAAAATGACAGTCAAGCTTTTTATTTCAGTTCTATTCAATCCAAGGTAAAAGTACTATGATACCGTACATAATACATGCATTTTCATAAGATGTAGAACCAGTATGGTAACCTATTTCACATAAATGTATGTATATAGTACAGTACTGAATGAATCAGGCACCTTTAACTGGTTTAAACTTCAGGACTCCTACATAACGTCCCTGATGAGGAATGGGGGTAAAAACATCACTCTCCATTTGCCCTCAAAACCAAACAAACGGTCGTTGAGTTCTCCCCCATTACGGTTTCTTGGTCTTCTCCACACCTCTGATGGTTGGCAAACCATTCACTAACCAGAAATTTGGATTTTTATTATGGGGGTCTATGCATAGATTGATGAGGGGGAAAAAAATATTTAATCCATTTCAGAATAAGGCTGTAACGTAACAAAATGTGGAAAAAGTCAAGGGTCTATGGAGACACAGGTATACTATGACATTTTTTACATTTTAGTCATTTAGCAGACGCTCTTATCCAGAGCGACTTACAGTAGTGAATGCATACATTTCATTTTCATTTCATACATTTTTTTTTTTGTACTGGCCCCCCGTGGGAATCGAACCCACAACCCTGGTGTTGCAAACACCATGCTCTACCAACTGAGCCACAGGGAAGCTATGACCTATTAGCATCACCATGACATTGCCATAACCAGGACAGACCTACAATAACATACACAGTTAATGTTTAGCTCATTTTTATTTTATTTTATTTGTCAGGGACCATGCACAAGAACTGTATTTCATCAGATGTAGCCAAATTGCTCATTTCTATCTGTGGTCCCGGGAAACCATAAAACATCATGACATCCCAGAATACAGCGTATAATGTGTACTTAAGCACATTGGGAGAAAGTGTACTTGGTTGACTCAACAGAGGTGTGTATACAGCCTAGCTAGCCTCTGTGTTAATAGATAGTAGAAGGGCTTCTTTACGGAAGACAAACATACACTTACTGGGATACAACAGCAGGTGTGAAAGATAGAAATAGTTGAGTGATCATGGTGTACAAGGTGTATCTAAATAGTCTAAATATAGCCTCCTCTCCTCATCTCCTTTCCTTCATCTACACTGACATGAAATGACTAGGCGGGCAAAAGCTAAATCTGGGTGGACATTCACCATATTGATTGGAGATTAGTACAAAATAAGGGCAGGAAACAAGGAGAGGAATCCACAGACTAGTGAGACCAACACCTCGAATCACCCTTCACATACAAAAAAGAATCCCCATTTTAACCTCAACCATGATGTGGATGGAACATTATCTGATCAGGATTCAGTGGTTAGGAGCCACTTCAATGGATGCAAGTTCACATATGTTGGCCTCAGCTGAAGATGAGATAAGTGAAGGGAGTTGATCTAAATCTGCTTGGAGAGAGAGAGAAACAGAGGCTCCGTCCCAAATGACACCCTATTCCCTATATAGCGCACTACTTTTGACCAGAGCCCATTTGGGGCGCAGGCAGAGAGCTTACATGCTATTTTTATTTATTTGTATTTATTTCACCTTTATTTAACCAGGTAGGCAAGTTGAGAACAAGTTCTCATTTACAATTGCGACCTGGCCAAGATAAAGCGGAGTCGGTTTTTGGTATTTGAGTCGGTGAGTGTGTGTATCGGTATTTGCATGTGTGAATGTGTATGTTTGTGTCTAATTTATGAGCGTGTGTGTGTGTGCTGCAACCAATTACCTCCAGCTAGTCACCCCACATTGACAACCCCCAGCCAGAACCAGCCTGGCTTCCAGCAGCAACCATTGCCATCGACCCACATCCTCACACGGGTCACTATATGTCAAAGGATACCAGTGTTGTAAGCCTTTAGGGCCCACAGGCTGTGTCCAAACTGGATAAGTCAATAAGTGGTCAACTGTCCAGTAGCCGAGCCACTACAAACAATCAATACTGCCATGATTGAGAGGCAAGGGTATATTGCCACACCGTAGCATGGTTTGAGCAACATGTATGAAAAATAGTGATACCCACTGCATGCAATAGAGAGATTAACCTAGACACTAAGTCTTATTGACCTCTCCAATGTGTGTGTGTGTGTGTCACTTTTAGATCTGATGAGTGGATAATGTGAATAAGCAATATGTCATTTAGCTAACCAGAAGTCTATGCAGCGCTATTACAACTTCCTTATGTCCATCCGTTCCTTAAAATCAACAAGGGCCCATATAATAGAGTGAACTACATAGTGACTGGTACCTTCCCTCTGACTATATATACACGTAGCAGTGTTTCTCAATACATTCTTGGAGAGAACCGCCAGGGTTGCAAATGTTTTGTTCTAGCCCAGTACTAACTCAACTAATCACCATGCTCTTGATGAAGTTAATTAGGTGTGTTAATACTAGAAAATAACAAGCCTGCACCCCCTGGGTATTACCACCCTTAATCCTAACCTTAACCATTAATGGAGAAAAAGTTAAACTGACCCTAGATCAGTGTCTAAGGGCAACTTCTCCCTACTCCTGAAATGAGAAACACTGCATATACAATCTCCCCAAAATACAACATATGTAGGCCATGAGAAGAGCAAAACAATCCCTCTGGTCCAGCTCTGGGGCTGCACTGCACTGGTGCAGTAGTGGAGCAACGCACATCCTGCTAACATACTGTGGCACCCGTCCCACGCTATTTCCTGTTTCTGAGAAATAGTTACTGCATTGAGCCACTGATGTCACAGGGAGGACTTTGCCACAGTGTGATGGGTAGCCATCCAAGAAAAAAAGATGGGGAGAGAGGGGGGTTAGAGGGAGAAAGAGAGCGAGAGAGTGGTTACTCTCCCGCTCTCTTATTGTTAGAATCCAGAAAAGAGCCATTCAATTCTACAACCAGCTGAAAGGAAGCGATTCCCAAACCTTCCATAACAAAGCCCTCACCTACAGAGAGATGAACCTAGAGAAAAGTCCCCTCAGCAAGCTGGTCCTGGGGCTCTGTTCACAAACAAACAGACCCCACAGAGCCCCAGGACAACAACACAATTAGACCCAACCAAATCATGAAAAAATTACTTGACACATTGGAAAGAACTAACCAAAAAACAAAGCAAACAGGAATGATATTTGGCTCTAAACAGAGAGTACACAGTGGCAGAATTCCTGACTACTGTGACTGACCCAAAATTAAGGAAAGCTTTGACTATGTACAGATTCAGTGAGCATAGCCTTGCTATTGAGAGAAACCGCCGTAGGCAGACCTGGCTATGGAAACTGAGCTGCACTTCCTAACCTCCTGCCAAATGTATGACCATATTGGGGACACATATTTCCCTCAGATTACACAGACCTACAAAGAATATGAAAACAAATCCAATTTTGATAAACTCCCATATCTATTAGGTGAAATATCACAGTGTGCAAACACAGCAGTAATATTTGTGACCTGTTGCCACAAGAGAAGGGCAACCAGTGGAGCACAAACACCATTGTAAATACAACCCATATTTATCTGTCTATTTATTTTCCCTTTCTTACTTCAACTATTTGCACTTTGTTACATTGTACATAGCCAGTAATATAACATGTGAAATGTCTATTCTTTTGAAACGTATTGTTTTCTGTTAATTTCAGACTGTTTATTTCACTTTTGTTTGTTATCTATTCCACTTGCTTTGGCAATGTAAACGTGTTTCCCATGCCAATAAATCCCTTTGAATTGAGAGAGGCAGAGCAAGAGAGATGAAAAGAGAGAGAGAGAGGAGTGTTTTATGTAAAAAGACTTTACAGTGCGTTCACTGACACAATCTCTTTAGAGGAACTGAGAGAGGAGTGTTTTGAGGAAAAGGAATGTAAATTGAATGACTGTATGAAGCCGTGGCTGAAGCAACGTTATTACCAAAGTAATACCAAAGTACAGTATGAATGGAAGAATGCCTGGATTTCTTACAAACTTCATGAATGAGTCTAAATGAAAGAAAACAGGAAATGAGATAGTAGTACGTGCAACCACAGACATACCATCTTATCCAGCAACCGACAATGCCCGAGTAGTGAAATAAGTAAGCTGAAGGCATCACATTTTATGACCATTGCAAGTAAAACGATTCAACAAAAACAAGGCGTACAAAAAATGATAACCTAAAATGCTTACATAGCATTAATCCAGCGCAAGCCTACATACTCCAGTCCTGTCCTGGGGCTGTATGGATCAAGCATCTCAGAGTAGGAGTGCTGATTTATTAAATATATTATATATATTAAATCAAACAAGACTGCATGACACGCATTGCTTTCTTGTGCTGATAAAGCAAGTGACGAGAGTAACTGAAACAATGAAACAACATTTCAACATATGCAACGGAAACAATCTTCGGGCAATAACGCATGTGTCCCATGCATGCGCTCTAGACTACATGCATCGTTTGATAAAACGAATTGCAATAATTTACAATAACGCACCAAACAACGAACACATTGAACAGATCTCAGAGTACCCCTCCAAGAATAACTTGAGAAATACTCACATTTTGTCAGTCAGTATGCTCAGGGCAATATTTACGAGAGAGAAGCAAAAACTGTGCGCCCTCTGCCTTCTCTGTCAATTTCAGTAGAAATGAAGCAGTTGGTTGAATCTAAACTGCAGCATTAAAGACATATCTGATCTGACAAAAAAAGTGAGGCAGGGAGGCAATGCCAGTAAAATACACACATTCATTAACCCAATCAGCTTTAAAACGCTATCAATATTACATTCATTGGATGGTCACAGAAGATGTACAAAAATAAACGAACTATTTTTAAATCATTATTCAAGTGCATGCTGCTTTTGTGATTTCATTTCTTTTGGTGACAGGGTGGAGAATTTCCTGTTTTGTTTGTTTTCTATTTTATTTTAACATACACATATTTAGATGATCAATATTATATACACAACCAGTCAAAAGGTTTAGAACAGTTATAGTCATTCCAGGGTTATTCTTTATTTTTACTATTTAATACATTGTAGAATAATAGTGAAGACATCAAAACTATGAAACACCGCATATGGAATCATGTAGTAACCAAAAAAGTTTTAACCTGTTATGGCTAGGGGGCAGTATTTTCATGGCTGGATAAAAAACGTACCCGATTTAATCTGGTTACCACTCCTACCCAGTAACTAGAATATGCATATACTTATTACATATGGATAGAAAACACCCTAAAGTTTCTAAAACTGTTTGAATGGTGTCTGTGAGTATAACAGAACTCATTTGGCAGGCAAAAACCTGACAAGGTTTCAGGCAGGAAGTGGCCTGTCTGACAAGGTGTCGTTCTTCTTGTCTCTGTTTATTGAAGAGTGAGGATCTTAGCTGTCCCGTGACACTTCCTACGGCTGCCATAGGGTCTCAGAAGGCGGTAAAAAGCTGAATCGTGGCTTTGCAGGCTCTGGCTGAAAAAAAGTAGCGCGTTTGGGTAGTGGCTGGTTACAGTACTGTGAGACTCAGGCTCGTGCCCGCGTCGACCGAAAGCTTTGTTTACTTTCCTCTGTTTAGCTAAAAGGAGATTCCCGGTCGGAATATTATCGCTTTTTTACGAGAAAAATGGCATAAAAATGGATTTTAAACAGCGGTTGACATGCTTCGAAGTACGGTAATGGAATATTGAGATTTTTTTTGTCACGAATTGCGCCATGCGCACGACCCTGATTTACCATTTCAGATAGTGTCTGGGACGCACGAACAAAACGCCGCTATTCGGATATAACGATGGATTATTTTGGACCAAACCAACATTTGTTATTGAAGTAGCAGTCCTGGGAGTGCATTCTGACGAAGACAACAAAAGGTAATCAAACTTTTATAATAGTAAACCTGATATTGGTGAGTGCTAAACTTGCCGGGTGTCTAAATAGCTAGCCCGTGATGCCTGGGCTATGTACTTAGAATATTGCAAAATGTGCTTTCACCAAAAAGCTATTTTAAAATCGGACATATCGAGTGCATAGAGGAGTTCTGTATCTACAATTCTTAAAATAATTGTTATGCTTTTTGTGAACGTTTATCGTGAGTAATTTAGTAAATTCTTAGTGAATTCGCCAGAAGTTTGCGGGGGGTATGCTAGTTCTGAACGTCACATGCTAATGTAAAAAGCTGTTTTTTGATATAAATATGAACTTGATTGAACAAAACATGCATGTATTGTATAACATAATGTCCTAGGGTTGTCATCTGATGAAGATCATCAAAGGTTAGTGCTGCATTTAGCTGTCTTCTGGGTTTTTGTGACATTATATGCTAGCTTGAAAAATGGGTGTCTGATTATTTCTGGCTTGGTACTCTGCTGACATAATCTAATGTTTTGCTTTCGTTGTAAAGCCTTTTTGAAATCGGACAGTGTGGTTAGATAAAGGAGAGTCTTATCTTTAAAATGCTGTGAAATAGTCATATTTTTTAAAAATTGAAGTTTTTGTATTTTTGAGGAATTTGTAATTCGCGCCACGCCTATCATTGGATATTGGAGCAGGTGTTCCGCTAGCGGAACGTCTAGATGTAAGAGGTTAAACAAATCAAAATATATATTTTTTCTTAGTGAATTTACATTTATGAATATGACATTTTGCAATTAGCACTATTTGATTCATGAGGTAAAATTGTTTTTCCTTTACCCTTTTTAGAGTTAAGGAAACCAAGCAGCACATTCTCTCACAAAAAAAAACTAAAGTAATCAAGAATACTAACAATTATAAAACTATTTCAATAGGATACCTGATAATTAACAATATTTAAAGTTTAGAGACAGAACTCTTCAGTATTCTACAGATACACTAAATATTCTATCCATATACTGTCCATAATGTCTGCACATCCCATCACACATACAATTGAAGTCGGAAGTTGACATACACCTTAGCCCAATACATTTAAACTCAGTTTTTCACAATTCAGACATTTAAATCTAGTAGGTCAGTTAGGACCACCACTTCATTTTAAGAATGTGAAATGTCAGAATAATAGTAGAGAGAATGATTTATTTCAGCTTTTGTTTCTTTCATCACAGTCCCATTTGGTAGCATTGCCTTTAAATTGTTTAACTTGGGTCAAACGTTTCGGGTAGCTTTCCACAAGCTTCCCACAATAAGTTGGGTGAATTTTGGCCCATTTCCCTGACAGAGCTGGTGTAACTGAGTCAGGTTTGTAGGCCTCCTTGCTCACACATGCTTTTTCAGCTCTGCCCACACATTTTCTATGGGATTGAGGTCAGGGCTTTGTGATGGCCTCTCCAATACCTTGACTTTGTTGTCATTCCAACTTTGGAACAATGCTTGGGGTCATTGTCCATTTGGAAGACCCATTTGCGACCAAGCTTTAACTTCCTGACTGATGTCTTGAGATGTTGCTTCAATATATCCACATAATGTTCCTTCCTCATGATGCCATCTATTCTGTGAAGGGCACCGGTCCCTCCTGCAGCAAAGCACCCCCACAACATGATGCTGCCATCCCCGTGCTTCACGGTTGGGATGGTGTTCTTCGGCTTGCAAGCGTCCCCCTTATTCCTCCAACATAACAATGGTCATTATGGCCAAACTGTTCTATTTTTGTTTCATCAGACCAGAGGACATTTCTCCAAAAAGTACGATCTTTGTCCCCATGTGCAGTTGCAAACCGTTGTCTGGCTTTTTGATGGTGGTTTTGGAGCAGTGGCTTTTTCCTTGCTGAGCGGCCTTTCAGGTTATGTCAATATAGGACTTGTTTTACTGCGGATATAGATACTTTTCTACCCGTTTCCTCCAGCATCTTCACAAGGTCCTTTGCTGTTGTTCTGGGATTGATTTGTACTTTTCGCACCAAAGTACGTTCATCTCTAGGAGACAGAACGCGTCTCCTTCCTGAGCTTTATGACGGCTGCGTGGTCCCATGGTGTTTATACTTGCGTACTATTGTTTGTACAGATGAACGTGGTACCTTCAGGCATTTGGCAATTGCTCCCAAGGATGAACTGGTGGCTCAGGAAAGACTTGGCTTAGTAGCGTATCACTTTGGATGATTCCCCAATTATTTTTAATGAATCTTTTAATGTTCTCTGCTTCAGTGCTGTATTTTGTAACAAAATACACTCTCTCTGATGCATCACGAGGCACTCACCTTCGCAACAAGTTCTCTCTGTCAAGTAATCCAGCCCTTATACCTGCATCTTTCAGGACCTGAACGCTGTAGCCCCGATTCAAGAAGCGATTCTCCAATTCAGCAGATTTGACACTATAGTCTGTTTCCTGATCGCAAATTCTGCGGACTCTTTAGAATTGGCCATATGGAATATTCTCTTTTAGCCTTTTGGGGTGAAAGCTGTCTGCCCTCAGAATGGTATTCCCATCTGTAGGCTTCCTAAAGATTGATGTGTGCAAACAACCTTTGTCATTTTTACTGATGTCGAGGTCCAAAAAATGAATGTTATCCTTGCTGTACTCCATAGTTAGTTTGATGTTAGGGTTAATGCTGTTAAGGTATTGGTGGAAGGAAATAAGTTCATCTTCTGAGCCTTACCAAAAAAGGCAATCATCATCAATATAGCGTCCCCACCATATAATCCGGTCAAAGAAATGGTTATTAGAAGGATCCAAAATGAATTCATTTTCCCATTTACCCAAGTGATACACTACTACGCCAAGTCTTTCCTGAGCCACCAGTCATAAGCTTTAAGAGATGTCCTACCCTAAAGGACAAATTAGTCCACAGTTATCTTCCGGGTGACTCTCAAAAAACTTGGCTTGGCCACAAACCCAAGGGCTCTTTTAAATGTAACCAGTGCAACCATTGCAGAAATATTGCACAGAAAAAGTATTTTGTTGATACAGCTTCCAAAATGGAGTATTACGTCAAGCATTTCATTAATTGCAAAACCACTCATGTCATCTATAGATTAGAATGTCCACAGTGCAAGGTGTTCTACATTGGACGGACAAAGAGACGCCTTCAAGATTGCCTAGCGGAACACAAGTACGCCATACGGGTAGGCAATGAAGACTACCCCATGGCAAGGCATTACAAGTCCTTACACCATGGCAACCCTGCCTCCCTACAAGCTATGGGTATTGATCATATCCCGGCCTCTATTAGAAAAGGGGACCGTCTTAAACAGTTAAACCAAAGGGAAAGTTTTTGGATTTACAAACTACAGGCCGCTAAATACCCGGGTTTAAATGAAGATATGGATTTCTCACCCTTCCTGTAGGGTTGTGATGGGTCCATTTGCTGTCATCTAGTGGACATTTTGCTCAATTGCCCTCAGCTATGTTTAGACTCTTGTTGTTCATGTTTTGCTGTGTTATAGTGTACTATGGAATATATTGCTTTCTTATTCTTGACACTTCTCCCAGCCATATTTAAGGTTAGAACTACCTTTCGAACTGTTCTGATACTTCTAGCTTGGAGTTACATTTTTATGATAACATAGCTACAGTATTTCACTTTAAAGTGTGTATAGTATTGCTTACTAGGTGTGTCCAATCAATTTTAACCACTCCCTCTTCAAATTAGGGTTAATTGGAAAAGCTGTTAAAAAGAGAACATTGTATTATTTCTTTGTACTCCCTGACGAAGGCCATGCAGCCGAAACACGTCGGATTTAAAAAAACATTGTTTCTATTGAACATGCCATACTAATAAAGGCATTTTAATCTATTATATGAAGAGTGCCTTGGTCCTCCTTTCTTTTTGATGACCAACTCACCCCTTTTACCAAAGAGCACCTTCTGTCTACCAACATTTACTATTGTGTACCTTAGTAGCGCTTCCCTTCCTCCTCTTTCTACTATGGTACCTTCAGGCATTTGGAAATTCCCAAGGATGAACCAGACTTTTTTTTGCTATTTCTTTTCTGAGTTCTTGGCTGATTTCTTTTGATTTTCCCATGATGTCAAGCAAAAAGGCACTGAGTTTGAAGGTAGGCCTTGAAATACATCCACAGGTAAACCTCCAATTGACTCAAATTATGTCAATTAGTCTATCAGAAGCCATGACATAATTTTCTGGAATTGTCAAGGCTGTGTAAAGTCACAGTCAACTTAGTGTATGTAAACTTCTGACCCACTGGAATTGTGATACAGTGAATTATAAATGAAATAATCTGTCTGTAAACAATTGTTGGAAAAATGACTTGTGTCATGCACAAAGTAGATGTCCTAAATGACTTGCCAAAACTATAGTTTGTTAACAAGAAGTTTGTGGTGTAGTTGAAAAACAGGTTTTAATGACGCCAACCTAAGTGTATGCAAACTTCCGACTTCAACTGTACATAACACAGGTGTATTTCTATTAATAATAACTGATAGAAAGCAGGCATATCAATGGATATAGGATAGAAATAAATAATACAATTGTTGTTTTTTCACAACTGGAAAACTAATGGGCAACAGTTACCATCTTTTTTGACTCAATCTCCCCAAGTCCTGGAGTAAAGGAGTAGCCAGATGTGGAGGTCCTGGTCTGTCCTGATTCTCCCTTCTGATAAGTCTCCAGCGTCAACATTTCTAAGCAAACAAAAACAGGGAGAAGGGAGAATCTGTAGACTGAGATAGAATAACATACTCTTTGCCAGAATTCAGCCAGCCTTCACAAGACCATAACATATGCAAATATGTCCCCTTTTGTGTTTTACACCTCCAGCAGAGGAATTACATTTTCTGAGTGTATGTAATTCAGTTTCACTGGCATATAGTACATTCTATAGATGGTCTTAAACTGCAGTAATTTACGTCTGCGATTATATGAACATGACAGTGCATTCAAACATATCTGTATAAATTCATCATTATCAATAGCCTCTACCAGGTCTTCCTCACATTTTTGTATTACATGTTTTGTGTCATCGGGAAAAGCCTCTGTCAACACTTGAGAAAGTTTGGAACACAACTTTGGAGGTTTGTCAGACTGCCTTAAAATAGTATCAATCTTTGAAGCATCTGACTTGCCCAGTGTTTACTGCACAGAGAGAATAGGGTGTTGTATCTGCAAAAATTCCCTGGTTTCCTGACCCTGCGGAGACCCCTGTCACTATCTGACCCTTCTAAGATGAGGCATGACAAAGAGAGAGGCATGACCTTGGTGTACATTTATACATTATATTATCCAAGAATATAATTAATGGTTCAATTATTTACATGATTCCAAGATCCCAGACTGTAGCTTTAAGCTTAAGCTGCTGTCCTGTAGCTAGTGTAGGGCTACCCATCAACTCAAGATGTAACATTCACTGATATTGTTAATATACTGCAAAATTCACCTGAGCTCCTTAGACTGGATTTCCCTGGCTGTCTGACCCTGCTGGGACACCTGTCACCATATGATCCTGCTGAACATAGTCTTTTGTAATCATTTAGGCAGGTTACCTTCGCTTCCTTGGGCACAGGGACTATGGTGGTCTGCTTGAAACATGTAGGTATTACAGAGGTTGAAAATGTCAGTGGGAGGTTGAAAATGTTAGTGAAGACACTTGCCAGTTGGTCCGCGCATGCTTTGAGTACACGTCCTGGTAATCCGTCTGGTCCCGCAGCTTTGTGATTGTTGACCTGTTTAAAGGTCTTGCTCACATCGGCTACCGAGAGCATTATCACATAGTAGTCCGGAACAGCTGGAGCTCTCATGCATGCTTCAGTGTTGCTTGCCTTGAAGTGAGCATAAAAAGTGTTTAGCTTGTCTGGTAGGCTCGCGCCACTGGGCAGCTCGGGGCTGGGTTTCCCTTTGTAATCCGTAATAGTTTTCAAGCACTGCCACATCCGACGAGCGTCAGAGCCGGTGTAGTAGGATTCAATCTTAATGCTGTATTGACGCTTTGCCTGTTTGATGGTTCGTCTGAGGGCATAGCGGGATTTCTTATATGCATCCGCATTAGTGTCCCGCTCTTTGAAAGCGGCAGCTCCATGGCTTCTGGTTGGGATATGTACGTATGGTCACTGTGGGGACGACGTCGTCAATATACTTATTGATTGAAGCCGATGACTGAGATGGTATACTCCTCAATGCCATTGGATGAATCCCGGAACATATTCCACTCTGTGCTAGCAAAACTGTCCTGTAGCATAGCATCCGTGTCATCTGATCCCTTCATTATTGAGCGAGTCACTGGTACTTCCTGCTTTAGTTTTTGCTTGTAAGCAGGAATCAGGAGGATAGAATTATGGTCAGATTTGCCAAATGGAGGGCGGGTGAGAGCTTTGTATGCATCTCTGTGTGTGGAGGAAAGGTAGTCTAGAGTTATTTTTCTTCTGGTTGCACATGTGACATGCTGGTAGAAATTTGGTAAAATGGATTTAAGTTTGCCTGCATTAAAGTCCCTGGCCACTAGGAGCGCCACTTCTGGATGAGCATTTTCTTGTTTGCTTATGGCCTTATACAGCTGGTTGAGTGCAGTCTTAGTGCCAGCATCGGTTTGTGGTGGTAAATAGACGGCTACGAATAATATAGATGAGAACTCTCTTGGTAGATAGTGTGGGCTAAAGCTTATCATAAGGTACTCTACCTCAGGCGAGCAATATCTCAAGACTTTTTTAATAATAGACATTGCACACCAGCTGTTATTGACAAATAGACACACACCCTTGTCCCTCGTCTTACCAGACGTAGCTTCTCTGTCCTGCCGATGCATGGAAAATCCCACCAGCTCTATATTATCTGTGTCGTCGTTCAACCACACTCGGTGAAACATAAAATATTACAGGATAATCTTGATCGTAGATCATCCATTTTATTTTCCAATGATTGCACGTTGGTCAATAGAACCGATGGCAGTGTGGGATTACTCACTCGCCTACGAATTCTCAGAAGGCAGCCTGACCTCCGTCTCCTTTTTCTACATCTTTTCTTCATGCAAATGACAGGGATTTGGGCCCGTTCCCGAGAAAGCAGTGTATCCTTCGTATCGGACTCATTAAAGAAAACATATTCTTCCAGTTCGAGGTGAGTAATCGCTGTTCTAATGCCCAGAAGTTATTTTTGGTTATAAGAGACAGTAGCAGCAACATTATGTACAAAACATTTTTTTTACAAACAATGTGAAAAGACTAACAAAATAGCACCGTTGGTTAGGAGCACGTAAAACAGCAGGCATCCCCTCCGGCGCAATTCCTATGTAGATGGCATAACATGGCATAAGTCATGGCAAAATGTGTAGAATTGCAGGAAATTAGCTTTAAAATGTCCAAATAATCTCTCCACCTCATGGCACAATAGGTAGAATTGCAGGAAATTAGCTTTAAGCTACAAAAAAATATCTTTGCCCCATGGCAAAATGAGTAGAAGTGCATGAAATGTGTTATAAAATTGCTAAATGTTTTCTCCACCCCATGGCAAAACGTGTAGAACTGCAGGAAATGTACTTTAAAACATACCATTTTCTCTCCACTGGGCATTTTTATGTCTCTGCATGCAGTTTTAAGATAGTGGAAGGGCATTTCTTGAGCAATTGCTAATAGGGTTCCTATAGTCATTGCGCTAATGCTATTAACAACGGCTCTGATAAATACCTTCAACTACCTACAAACTGTAACCAGAGACATAAAAATGGTATCCATCTGACAATGGCCAAAATGTCACACTGTCCCTTTAAGGTAACCATCTAGTGCAATAGCGTGCAACTGCAGCCTGCAATTCTGGGCGTTCCTGCATGTGGGTATTCCTGCATCTGCAGCTTTGCAAACCCCACCCCGCCTCGAGCATCCAATTGGTTCCATCATAAACACACCTCCCCTCGAGCATCCCATTGGTTCCTGCATGATCACCACCCCGTGACCTATGATCTCTTAATCCAGCCCTGTGCCTGACAGACGATATTTTTCAGAAATATGCCTATGTGTACACTACTTTGATATGCATCAATTAGGATTAAGAAGTGAGTATATGCAGTGGCATCATTGGCCTGGCCTTTCAGGATTTTATCCCCGGCTGTTTTTGTCTTCTTCTTTGTTGCGCTTTTACGGCGGACTACCTGTACTGTCCTGTACTATTAAAATCACTAATCTATACATGATCCCTTCAAAGGCTTCAGAAGCATGGGAGGGCGGCACATCTTCCGTCGCCAAAAACCCCTGTAACTCTTCTGCTGTGAATTCCTGAAACCCCAAATAATTTCCTGCCGCAGCCACAATGATGCCCAACTTCTTTGACTTCCTTGCTACTCTAACCGTGCAATTTATCACAGTTGCAATGTGCGCCACAAAATCCCTTTCTTTACATACATGTCTGGTTCTCTTAGCTGACAAACATTCACTATGGTCTGTTGTGCATCCACAACCATCTCCTCAACACTAGAGCCACTTTCTCTCTCAATTCTTTTGATTGCCTCTGCATAGGAGATCCAATTGACTGCCCTAACTTTAGCCACCTCAACCTTCTTCACCCTTACAGAGCACTCCACGAACTCTGCATCATGATCCCCACCACATGGCCATTCTTCACTCCGATCTTTTGCATACTCCTTCCATCTGCACACATTTGAAACATGACCAAAAGCACTTATGCTGTACCTCATATACTGTATCCTAGCATAACATGCATAGGGAGGTATTCACTATCAAAAAACAACAGCACCGACAAACTTTCTTCCTTTCCTCCCTTCACCATGCAGGTCAGGCGACGGACCCTAACCACACCTGGGAATTTCATCGCAAGGATTTCCTCCTTTATTTCCACTGACACCCCTGAAATGACTCCCTTAACAGGTGCTCTAATCTGGAGGTCGAAGCACGACACATCAGATGTCCCAACTCTCGTGATGCCCACTGCCTTCTTCCTTTGTTCCTCAGACACAAAATGAATCAGGACAAGCCCACTCCTGGTCACTCTGATTGATCCCACTTTTCCCAACACAAGATTCACCTTCTTCGAGACCCCAAATGGATCTCCCAGATTCACCTCGTCATAAAAAAATTGCATCCCAACAAGAAACAAATCGTTGTCCGACATACACTTATCATCCCCTTCAGCTTTCAACACTTTTTCCATTCCTTGATTTTATACTACTGTTCTCCAATCTTCTTCTCCAACTCCACCCAACTCACTTCTCGTTTCACTCGCAACATCCACTTCCGCAATGATGTTTTGATCCAGTTATTTAACCTTTTACTGCAGTGGGCTAAATCAGGGTCACACAGTGTTTCTTGGAAGTCTTAAACAAATCCACTTTGAAACAAAAGTATACACCTTATACACATGGTTATGGGCTTAAACAAAGAAGACATGTACCATGTCATAGTTAAAATGTATTACATTTTGAGTTTGCATCCCAATATTATACTTTATATACATCACAGAAGACTGAAATATAACAAAACCGTTTGACATAAACAGCTGATTTTGGGCGTTTTTCTTTTTTATAATGTTGATTAATTATGAAATTATGAAAAATATTAATAACATTCCACCCATGAGGCCACTAGAGGGCGATTTGGTAATGTGACTGAAGGAAAGTGTTCAGTTTGGCTCATTGCACAGGACAGAGTCTGTTTGAAGTTGTTGAGTGTTTTTTGATAATACACTGTAGATGTATGTAGATGAGTGTTCCAGAGTAGAGAGGTGCACAATAGCAACTGGAATTGAGTACTGGCAGTGTCTGTTGTGGAAGGGGCAAGTTACCTGAATAATATCTAATCTCTCAATATTCTAATCTTTCAATGTTCATTTCAAAGTGCGCCAAATTCATGCATTTAGCTGTTGAAATTATTTTTTTATTTGCAGGGGGAGAATGTCCCTGGAAGCCCCTACTGGCTGTGGGCTAAGCCCCCAATGTCTTAAAATCCTAGAAACACCCCTGAGTATAGATAATACCCACTGAAAAAAGTGGGAATGCGGTGTACACCCGTTTACAACCCCCACTACACCACTGCTAACTCCTGAGTCCTACAGGCTCGTGTCTCTCAGCTCCAGCTGTTTCAGTTCTGAGTTGGGTGAATGCAGAAGTGTGGCCAGATCTGCACAGCTACCCTTAATCAGACCACACTGACCTAGGCTGCTGTAGGAAGGCAGTTAAAAGAAGCACATGATAACTCAAGATCATCAAGATAGTTGCCATCAAATAAAAAGTGTTCTTGGAAACAGGCTATTACCATTGTGTGTGCAATGGTAATAGCCTGTTTCCAAGAACACTTTTTATTTGATAACTGTGCCAGCAGTGTTCTTGTCACAGAAGTTGTCATGGAGAGAAGAGGACCAAGGCGCAGCGGGATTGTGGACACTCATGTTTATTAAATAAAACACGTAAAGCATCCACTTGAAAAAAACAATAAACAGTACTTACAACAGCAACAGTCTTGCAGGCACATACAATGCAGTGCAAGGACAACCACCCACAACCCCAAAGAAAAACACACACACCTATATAGGACTTCCAATCAAAGGCAACTCAACACACCTGCCTTCAATTGGAAGTCCCAATCACCAACACATTTAACAAACACAAACCACCTGCCACATCCTGACCAAGACTAACACAATTACGCCCTCTGCTGGTCAGGACGTGACAGTACCCCCCCTCAAGGTGCAGACCCCGGGATGCACCTAAAAAAAGAAAAACACAAGAAAATCCCCAATACCCCAACAAAACCAACAAACAATAACCCCTAAACAATAAGGGAGGGAAGGAAGGGTGGCTGCCGTCACCGACGGCACTGTGCTACACCCTCCCTCCCCAACCCACCTATCCTGGAGGTGGCTCAGGTGCAGGACGTGGACCTTGCTCCACCTTCGGCGTCGCCCACTTCGGTGGCACTGCTAGCTGCGCCGGGCAGACGGACCACTCGGGCTGGGCCGGAGGACAGGAGGGCCACTCGGGCTGGGCCGGAGGACAGGAGGGCCACTCGGGCTGGGGCGGAGGACAGGAGGGCCACTCGGGCTGGGGCGGAGGACAGGAGGGCCACTCGGGCTGGGCCGGAGGGCAGGAGGACCACTCGGGCTGATCCTGACTGACGGGCCGCTCTGGCAGCTCCGGGCAGTCGGGCCGCTCTGGTAGTTCCGGGCAGTCGGGCCGCTCGGGCATCTCCGGGCAGTCGGCCGCTCGGGCATCTCCGGGCGACTTACGACTGGCGGGCGGCTCCGGGCGACTTACGACTGGCTCCGGGCGACTTACGACTGACGGGCGGCTCCGGGCGACTTACGACTGGCGGGCGGCTCCGGGCGACTTACGACTGGCGGGCGCCTCTGGGCGACTTACGACTGGCGGGCGCCTCTGGGCGACTTACGACTGGCGGGCGGCTCCGGGCGACTTACGACTGGCGGGCGGCTCCGGGCGACTTACGACTGGCGGGCGGCTCCGGGCGACTTACGACTGGCGGGCGGCTCCGGGCGACTCTTGACTGGCGGGCAGCTCTGGTGACTCTTGACTGGCGAGGCTGGGCTGACGCACTAGACTCCTGATGCGTGGGGCTGGTACTGGACGTGCCAGCCTGGAGACATGCACCTCAATGCTAGTGTGTTTAGCGGGAAACACCGGACCGTAGAGGCGCACTGGCGGTCTTGAGCGCAGGGTTGGCATCACCCCTTCAGGCTCGATGCTCACACTCCCCTGGCACATGCGGGGCGCTGGTACTGCGCTTACCGGCCTGAAAATGCCATGCCTCACCACAGCACCTACCCCAAAGCACGGGACCTGTCCAGTGTGTTTTCTTCCAAAAAGGGTACGGGGAGCTGGCCTGGGGCTCCAATCTCGCCCCGCCAAACAGCCCTTGTGCCCCCCCCAAAACAATTCTTGGGGCTGCCTCTCGGGTTCCCTTAGCTCCCTTAACTTGTCCTCCCAGAATCGTCTTTCGTCCTGCCATGTCCATTCATCCACCCTGTTCTCCTGTGGCTTCCTCCTCTTCCGCTGCTTGGTCCTTTGGCAGCGGGATTGTGGACACTCATGTTTATTAAATAAAACACGTAAAGCATCCACTTGAAAAAAACAATAAACAGTACTTACAACAGCAACAGTCTTGCCTGCACATACAATGCAGTGCAAGGACAACCACCCACAACCCCAAAGAAAAACACACATACCTATATAGGACTTCCAATCAAAGGCAACTCAACACACCTGCCTTCAATTGGAAGTCCCAATCACCAACACAACATTTAACAAACACAAACCACCTGCCACATCCTGACCAAGACTAACAATTACGCCCTCTGCTGGTCAGGACGTGACAGTTCTGGATATTTAATTTCCTTTAAGGCCTATGTGAAATGGTAGAGTGAAACCGAAGAGCGGGAACAAAAGTGTGCACACGCAGTAGCTCTCTGGGACCGGAGTTAGAGAACCCTGTAGTAAAGGGTTTTGAGAGAAATCATACACGGTACTCTTCTGCCCTCTAGTAGTTTATCCTAAACTCACTCTGATAAAATCAATTCTTCAACAGAATTATCAAGGCTGTTTTTTTCATCGCCAATGATAGTAGACAACAATATGTTGTAATATCATCAATCAATCCCACATATCATCATTCTCACGTATGAACCCTGGGTTGTGTTCAGTAGGATAAACCATAGCAAAATGAAAACAATTAACGTATTACTTACTTATTAAATATTGGACAAATTTAGGTAGTACCTCCCCGTTTCAAAACGTTTTCTCCCTACTGAACACGACCGTGGTCATTGGGTAGCTCTAAAGATTGCCAGACAACCGTTAGATATCAACAGAATACACAGCCATACACCTCAAGGTAGTAAAAGTGATCTATAGACACAATCACAGTCTGGAGTTGACTGATCTACACTCCTAGAAACAAAGGTTTAGATTTGTACTTACCTTTTAGTTATAGGTACATAATTGTACCCCAGTTCATACCTCAGTTTCTTCCTTATCTACAATGCCTTCGGAAAGTAGTCAGACCCCTTGACTTTTTCCACATTTTGTTACATTTACAGCCTTATTCTGAAATGGATTAAATCGTTTTTTTCCCTCATCAATCCACACACAATATCCCATAATGACAAAGCAAAAACAGGTTTTTAGAAATTTTTGCAAAGCAACAAAAAACTCCCGGAAATATCACATTTACATAAGTATTCAGACGCTTTACTCAGGACTTTGTTGAAGCACCTTTGGCATCAATTACAGCCTCGAGTCTTCTTGGGTGTGACACTACAAGCTTGGCACACCTGTATTTGGGGAGTTTCTCCCATTATTCTCTGCAGATCCTCTCAAGCTCTGTCAGGTTGGTTGGGGAGCGTCATTGCACAGCTATTTTCAGGTCTCTTCAGAGATGTTCGATGTTGGAAAGTGAACCTTCGCCCCAGTCTGAGATCCTGAGCGCTCTGGAGCAGGTTTTCATCGAAGAGCTCTCTGTACTTTGCTCCGTTCATCTTTCCCTCGATCCTGACTAGTCTCCCAGTCCCTGCCGCTGAAAAACATCCCCACAGCATGATGCTGTCAGCAATCTTCACTGTAGGGATGGTGGCAGGTTTCTTCCAGACATGACGTTTGTCATTCAGGCCAAAGAGTTCAATCTTGTTTTCTTCAAACCAGAGAATCTTGTTTCTCATTGTTTGAGATTCTTTAGGTGCCTTTTGGAAGACTTTGTTCTTAACTGAATAGCCTAGTTAAATAAAGGTTAAATAAAAAATAAAACAAATTGTCAAACTCCAAGTGAGCTGTCATGTGCCTTTTACTGAGGAGTGCTTTCTATCTGGCCACACTACCATGAAGGCCTGATTGGTGGAGTGCTGCAGAGATGGTTATCCCATCTCCACATAGGAACTCTGGAGCGCTATCAGAGTGACCATCGGGTTCTTGGTCACCTCCCTGACCAAGACCCTTCTTCCCCGATTGCTCAGTTGGGCTGGGCGGCCAGCTCTAGGAAGAGTCTTGGTGGTTCCAAACTTGGTACACAATCCTGTCTCTGAGCACTATGGACAATTCCTTCGACCTCATGGCTTGATCTTTGCTCTGACATTCACTGTCAACTGTGAGACCTTATATAGACAGGTGTGTGCTTTTCCAAATCATGTCCAATCAATTGAATTTGATTCCAAACAAGTTGTAGAAACATCTCAAGGATAATCAATGGAAACAGGATGCACCTGAGCTCAATTTCAAGTCTCATAGCAAAGCGTCGGAATACTTATGTAAATAAGGTATTTTTTGTATTTTATTTGTAATAAATTTGCAAACATTTCTAAAAACCTGTTTTCTCTTTGTCGTTATGGGGTATTGTGTGTAGCTTGATGATGAAAATGTTTTATTTAATCCATTTGAGAATAAGGCTGTAACATAACCAAATGTATAGTCTACAGGTACAAAGGTGACTTTAGATAAGGTACATGGTACAACACTTCCACTCACTGGTGGCCCAAAGAAATTAACTAAAAAGCCACGTCCACACTAAGCCACGCCTCCAATATAATTTCACAGTGTGCCTTGCCTGTGAATTCGTTCATTTTCAGTCCTGTGGTCTTCACCAAGTGAGTTCCTAGGCTAATGTTATCATAAAAATGTAATTAATTATTTATGACAAGAAATTACATATCTCATAAGGCCTTATTTTGCGGCCTAGTTTTACCCTAATACAGTCGCCTTAGCTCATGGTTTGCAGGCCACATCAGGCCTGCAAGTAGGGTTACAAAATTCTGGTAACAGATTTCCTGCTTATTCCCTCCTGTTTCCAAGAATCTTCCAATCGGGATTCCTGGGAAAACTGGTAATTTTGGGAAAGTTACCAGAATTTTGCAACCCTACCTGCAAGTCACATTATGCTGGCTTGGAAAGTGCTGTATAATTCCTATCAGAATCCAGCCAAAGTTAGGATATCCAACAATTTTTATTCACCCGCAACCTGCATTCAGAATGAGAACATTATGAGGAGACTACCTAAACCATTGAAACTGGAACAACCATTTCAGTAAAGGGTGCAAAAAATGCAACTGATTGCATTAGTTTTGAAAAAAATGTTATGTATCTTTGTGTAGCATAAATACTCGATCAATCTACATTAAAGATAAATCACAGATACTCAAAACAATGACAAAATCAACCTGCATTAGAGCATGCTGGGAAATATTTTTATTATAATGATTATAGTACAAATTTGTCTTAGGGTACGAACACAGTGACAAAGCCATTAGTTCCTTTTATGCGGCAAAAATACATCATTATACCTTGAGGGTACACAAAATACAGTACATTTGTATTAAAAAAAACAACAGAAAAATAGCCTCACATTAGAGTGGGATGTTTGTATATTTTATATTCAAAATATAGGGTACAAAAATGTACCATTATACAAGGTTATCTGCACATGTACCCTACATTGTGTATTTGGATATTTTTTTACCCCAGGGAACAATTTGTACCCTATCCGTACCCTTATATCATTTTTTTTTAGCTTTTTTTGCTGCTTTTCCATAATAGTTTTTTACAAAAATCTATAAGGTTTTACCACTGATATGTTACAGAGCTGTGAATTCAGGCGTTAATACACTACTTAAAGGGATAGTTCTCCCAAAACGTTGGCCAACATTTTCATGTCGTAAAGACCAGGGACGCAATTAGCAGGACGCAATGTTTTGGAACGTTCAGATAGCCTATTTCTATGTAGAACAAACATGCCTCTCTAACATGTAGAATAAGGAATCACGTATTCATGGCATTTCTATCTGCAACATTCGAGAATGTTTGGCAGCTGGCCATGTTCCACGTCATGATTGGTTACTCTCCCTTTAATTAACAAAACAGATGAGAGAAAGGGGGTTAAATGTCTAGCACACTGTAGTGCAGCCCTCGGTATGTCTGCTTAGAACAGCCCCTTGTAGAATGCATACAAAAAACAATATGATCCATGCATAGTTTCAGATTCACAACAATGTCCATTCCTGACGGAAAAAGGCTGAGAAGGAGAGAAAAAAGCTTCACGGCTTCAAAGTGACACAGCATCAGGTGATTTTATTGATTTTGTTTCACATCATAACTTTAAAACATTATCAGTGCTGTAGAATAACATTATAATATTCAGCCCTGTGTAGTCTAGTGATTACAGTCATTTTCTCCAGGTAGAAGTTTGAGTTTATTAACATCGAAGACAGTGACTTGGAGAAGAAGGCAGCAAAGCAGAACCAAGGCAATTAAGTGGAGCAGCTATATAGAGTGGTGGGAACTCTAGCTAAGATATGCGTAGTCTGATCCCCATAAAGAATCACATTAAAACAGTAAAAAACACCAAGTCTGGTTCCGGATCTGTTTGTGCTGTCAGGCCATGACAACAATCATATTGTTGGCTATAAAGCACAAACAGATCTGGGATCAGGCTAGAAAACATTCCTCCTTGCTTTCAGTTCCAACACACAAGCACCATCACGTAGGTCCATCACCTAGGAATGCATGCCAATAGCTCACACTGTGATTTAAGGTCAACATTTGAAGGTGAACATGAACTGTAGCCTACTGTCGATGAAGTCACTGTATTGTGTGCGTGCAACTTCTTGAGTTGGCTTGAAAAACCACCAACATCAAATCAATCAAAGGGAAAATCTTAATCGCCACCATTCGGTTTGGGTTGGGCAACATTGGACAAATGTTTCAACACCGTTTTGGGTTGCCAGGCGCCTGCTCTGTCATGATTAGGAGTCGGGCCTAAGTTTAGAAAGGCTAAGGCTATTAGTCAGACGGACCACTTCTAGTGTTCAGTCTCACAGCGTCCTGACTGAGCTGCTGGACCGGGATGTCATGGTTACCATCCCATAACAAGGAAGTGGCGACAGAGTGGTGGGTGGATGCAAGGGTAGACATTTCGTATTGAAGTCCCACCGTATTTAGTGGCTCTGACGCAAGACCACCCATTGTCGACATGCCCCTCTTAAAATTAGCCCAGCAGCAGGAGGCATTGTGCGATAAGATGTGGGAGGCCGCTCTTGTAAAGGGCCATCCTTGTAAATGACTGGACATTGTGTTAAGTCTGGTGGACAAGAGATCTGTCATACAGTTTGACTGTGACTGTAGATGGGAAAAGAGAGGGAGAGAGGAGCATTGTGCGCCCTATGGGCCCTGGTCAAAAGTAGTGCACTATATAGGGAATAGGGTGCCATTTGAGACGCGCCCATCTGGGCTGACGTATGGCCTCTGGGTCTTTTGTGACATTCACTGCCTCACTTCATTTGCATTGCAGAGAGCAGGGAGATACACATATCATGGCCTACTGCAGGGATGTGGCCTGTAGGGTCGATTTAAAATGGGCTCTCTTAAGCTTACTCTGAGAGTTGCAGACAGAAATGGTACAACAATCACAACAGCAGCAAGGTAGCGTCTTACAAAGCTCATACCCTGAATTAAGACACTAACACAGTCTTCAAACTGTCAAAGCTAATTAGCAGCATTCAAACATTTTCAGTAGTGGGTTTTCAACGTTACAGACAGAAATGGTACAACAACTGTATAGATATGCTTTTTGAGATATCCTCAGACT
Organism: Salmo salar; assembly: GCF_965601325.2. NCBI lineage: Eukaryota > Metazoa > Chordata > Actinopteri > Salmoniformes > Salmonidae > Salmo > Salmo salar. The sequence goes on from NC_138298.1 coordinate 13,233,356, forward strand.
TAGAGTACAGTAGCTTTACATTGTTGATTCAAGACAAGTTGAATTGAGTGCCTCAATATATGATCTGTGAACAACGATGATGTTCATTGTGGGAATTTCAAGAAAGGAAAAAGTCTGGTTAACCACTTCCTCTTGTCAACAGAATCCTTTCACCTTCACTATTTCCAAGCCTCCATATACAGTTTGCTACGTGTAAACATATTGCGAGCTCTACGTATAATCAAAAATAGTATGTCTTTACACTATGTACACAGAGTGGATGGCTAATCGGCTAAGCCCGTGATTTGTAGTATCCAGTCTAATAGCTATTTTGGTAGGTGCAATGGAACGTAGGGAGGATTTCTACTCTTATTTACAATTTAAGAGACACTGATTATGGGACGGCAACATCAAGCTTCAAGTTAATGCAATCTAGTTGTTGTTGTTTATGTCAATGTCACAATGCTGTTTGAAAGGCAACTGGTGTGACAAGCAGGCATGGTTCCAGATCTGTTTGTGCTGGCTTGCCAATAACCATAGGACTCAGCAAGACAGCACAAACTGATCTGGGACCAGTCTAGTGAGGAGCAATTGCAGGGCTGAAGAATCTACAGTATTACTTTGATCACGACCGGTGGCGGTCAAGGAACACAATTACACAATGTCAAGTAGTACAAAAATCAGGAGATGACAACATTCACAGTAGAAAAGTCAAGGATTACAAAGACGATTATTGTGACAAAACGCAGAGACAAACAACACCATGTTGGGTGTTACTTCAGTCTGTAGAGCTACATGTTCAATGTTGTTTTTCATAGCGTTAGTGTTGGTCTAGCTATAGCATGAAGCCGGAAAAAAATTTCTACTCCATGCTAGAATGGAGACGTTTTTTCGAGAACATTTAGAAACATTGATTGTTATTGATACATACATACAAATGTCAAAAGTACCACAAGTACATGAAAATACATTGCATGACAAAGTACACCCTTGGCATGTACTGTATTCTAAGAGGTAAAGGTAAAACTTTACAGTGGAATCATACCAAATAACTAACTAGAGTATCATAAACAGAGGATAATGACTCAATAACTTTCTGTACTTGCAATAGTAATGATTCAGTACACAACCTGATTCAATCAAACACTGACAACCAGGTTTCCAAAACAAGTGAAAAACAAAATTAGAATTCAAATATAGTTCAGTTTCCTAATGTTTGACTGCACATATCATTTTGTCCAAGACAATGCAGCACATCAACAATAATGTATATTTAACTTACAGTAACCCCGGAAACCCGGTTCGATTGAATAGGGCCTATGGGCATTTCTTCTATGGCCTTTTATTTTTGACTTTTTTAATATATACTATTTCTGCAATGTCAAGTATAACCGAGGTATAACTTCAGTGGAGCGGGAAAGGAACTCAGTGGCCAACTGCTGAGGAGTACAATGACACTGAGCCAGGGCCATATTCATTAGTGCAAACAGAAAACGAAAACCGTTGTTTCTTTGTTTCTTATTCCGTCCCCCCGTTTGGTTTCTAGTGAATAAGACCTTGAATAGTTATTTTCACTATTGTCCCGCCCATAGTATCTGAGAGGACACTGATTGGACCAGCTCTTTTTGCCAATTCCAAATTAACCCTATCGGATCAGACTCAGACTAAATCAGTAAAGTGAAAAACAAAGCAATATTCAGTGTGGACTCCAGTCTACTGTATAGTACGGCTGTGCAAAGGAAAGTAGAGAACCACAGAAATCAAAGTCACAATCACAACAGCAGCAAGGCAGCGTCTTACAAAGCTCATACCCTGAATGAAGACACTAACACAGTCCCCAAATTGTCAAAGCTAATTAGCAGCATTCTAACCTGTTCAGTGGTGGGTTTTCAGTAACACTTCGTTTTACAGTCACTGTTTACCAGGTAGTTACCTAGAAAGTACTTGTTAAAATGGTAATTATCTAATAATTGCATAGTAATCACATGAGATTCATTAACACACGTGTCTCTATGTACCATTTGGTAACAGTAAATTACCAATAGTGTTGAATTCTTTGAGGTGAGTACCAGAAAATATCCATTGTTACTACCACATAGTTTTTAAGTAAATACCATGTAAACACCATCTTAAAATGGGTTGTAAAAAAAGCATAATAATTCTTCTTCTATTTTGACATGTTATTATACCTTATTACATATAGTTTAAGACCACAAAGCAGGCAAAGGAGGAAAAAAGGGGGATTTTGCCATTTGTCAGTTCTGTCTCCCTGTGAAGAATGCTCAAAAACAAACGGGGGCTCATGAAGAAATAATCTTATACAGTGCATTATATATTTTTGCAGTTCATACAATACGTGTTGACGGAGCCCTGCATAATGACTTCATATGGATGAGGTGGTATGTCTTAGAGTAGCAAATGAAAGAGGACACAAAATGTTAGTCTACTGTATGTGGGTAAAACCATAGTACATTTCTTCCTCTCTTGCTCCAATCAAGTTCCACCATATTTGATTTCTACTTCCAGGTGGGCTTGATGGTCTTACATGACGTAGTAGATTGGACAGATTTTTCAGAGAAGCTGCTGCTCTTGCGTGAGCGCTCGCGGGTGGGCGGCGATGGGGGGGTGTCGCTACGCTGGGTGCTCGCCCGGCTTGATGCCCTGACGCTCTGCACCTTCTGCAGACCACCCCCTTGGGCCTTCTCCTTCTCCTCCCCCCGGGGTGAATGCTGCCCTCCTTTGGCAGGAGGTGTGGTTGTGGCAGCGGCTGGAGACCGAGCGGGTGCTTGACTCTGGGAGCTGCTCCGGGACAGGAGAGAGGGGCTCCTGGAGGGGGTCGGGGGGTTGGAGAGGGTTGGAGCGAGTTCCTTCTTGGTGGTCCGAGAGGAGGAGGCCACAGTGTTGCGTGCCCAGCCAGGCAGGGTGGCTGATGGGGTTTTGGAGCTGTGAGTAGGTGTCTCGGGAGCGCTAGCCTCAGAGGGTGTCCTAACCTGACCTTGGGCCTGAGCAGCCAGGGCTCTCATGGTGGAGCGGCACATCTTCTCCTCTGGTGGTGGCTTGGGCAGGTTCCTCAGCGGCTTGGCGCTGGGCTTGCGGAAGGAGGGTTTTCGCGGGTTGAGGTCACGTGCCCAGCCAGAGAGGCCAACATTCCCCTGGGATTTGGTCTCCTCTGGGGGCAAGCTGGAGTGGCGGGCGGGCCTACCGGTTTTCTCACCCCGCTCCCTGGCTGGGGTGCTCTTGTCGATGAGCGGCTGCCTGGCACCATCATGGCCCCCAGCGGGTCTCTCCACCCGCCTTGCGTTTCTGCCAGTCCGGCTGAGCTTGGTGATGGGCACCACCTTCCGCATGCCCTGGTTCTCAGTGGTGGTCAACATCCTGACGCCGCAACCTACTTTGCTGTTTTTGGAAACTTTTGACACATTCTTGGTCTTGGCGTGTGTTGGTTTAGGGCTATATGTCTGTACAGCTTTCTCGTCCACCTGCCTAGCCTCCGCCGTGTCCCAGCTATCTGTGTCCCCCTCTTCCATGGTGACGAGTGAGCCAACGGATGGGGCACGTTTGTCTGTGGACTTTGATGCCGACAGCTCATTTGTGGAGGCAGAGACGGACTGATCGGTTTTGGATGCGGAATCAAAGTTGGAGTTGGAGGATAGTGAGCTGGGGTCTCGAAGGTTCCCCTGGATGTTGTTCCAGTCAGTGTTTTTTACATAGGGGACCAATCCTTCCCTCATTAGAAGCGAGCTTTCGATCTCAGAGTAGTCAAGCGCTACGGAGCAGTCCGTTTCTGTGCAGTCTAAGATGTAGAACACCGGTTTCTTATTGGATACGGAGGGGTCAAGAGGGAGGGGCATATTGCAGGTGGTTGAGGAGACGGTGCTGCTGTCCTCCTTGTCCTCCTTCTGAAGCGAGCCCACCACAAACTGAGAGGACGGCATTTTACCTTCCCATGCCACGGGCTCTGCTCCTCTTTCCAAACTCTTTGGACAAGGAGGAGGGGTATCCAAAATGAGTGTCTTTGGAGACTCCTTCTCCATTTCTAAGTCCGTTACCACCACGTCTTTGTGGTCAACAAAGTGCATGTGATTTGTGTTATTGTTCGGACTGGGGAGGTCAAACTGTTGAATTCCCGGGACTAGCGTGTGCCTCTCCACGCTGACGTTCATTTGTGCCGTGACGCTCACTCCGGGGTTGGGCGTCTTCTGAAATATGTTACGGTTCTGACATGAGCGAGGCAGATAGCTCCCCTCGGACACGGTCGTGTAGTTGTTATTATTGTTATACGGTTCCTCGTTGGCATTAAAGCCTGTGGAAGAGTACATGGCCAAGGGGCTGATGGGCTCTGTCTCAGCCCGGGGTGACGTGGCCAGCACCTGCTGCCCATTCTCCAGCTTGTGTTTGTCATCCTGGGACACAAGCCAGGGGGCGGTTCTCCGATGGAGGGTGCGGCCGGTGCGCGGCAGGCTGTTGAACTTGTTGGCATAGTCTGCTGGTAGTGCCGCGCCACTGCCGAACAGCTCCAGGTAGTCGTGAAGCTCGCGGTCGGCCATGGCGACCACGGTGTGGCGGTGGCGACGGGCGCTGGCTGAACGACCCAGGGGGCTGTGGGGGCTGGCGGGACGCTGCTGGAGGAAGTCCAGGAGGCCCTCCTTGGTGAGCATATCCACGTCATTCTCACTGCTGCTGCGGCCGAAGCCGCCATTACCGGCGCCGGCAGCCTGCTGCTGGTCGGCATTCCAGGCAAAGCGCTTCTCCTCCAGCTCTCTGAGACGCCGCTGCCTGGCCGCCTCCTTATGCTCCCGCTCCAGGTTATCCTGACAGAGACAGCGAAAGGACGGGCTAATAAATAACAGTGTACAGTGCCTTCGGAAAGTATTCAGACCCCTTGACTTTTTCCACATTTTGTTATATGTTTACATACACCTACAGCAGTATGTCCTTTTGAAGAGTTTATTAGTTTTGTTACTTCAGGAAATACAGTGCAGGTTAATGGGAGTGTGCATTTGTAGGTTAAATAGAGAATGTGAGTTACATTACTTATCTGAAACTACATAGTAGAGACTTAAAAGATTTGAATTGAAAACACCTCACCTTGACAGCCTTTTTGAACTTGAGACAGAAGTCCTGGAAGATGCGGAAGCACTCATCCAGCATGAAGGTGTCCTTGTCTTCACAGAAGAAGTCAATAAGCGCATTACCCTCCTTCCGCAGGTCCAGCCTACACCTCTTCAGGTCCTGGAGTGTCCTTGTGGAGCACTGTTGGGGATTGCAGACAATGGATGACAGACACAGATTAGATATAAAAGAATTATAACATATTATTACCATCAAAATATACCAAAAACAGGGGGCTTGGTGATACCGTATATCAGGGATGTAGGATATTGGCCCATATTGGCCAATATTTTGTTATGCTTATAGGGTGTTCTTCCAATTGAGACCATAATGGTAAGTTATCTGATATACATTTCTTTGTTACAGTCACCCTAAGATCCGCTTTTGTACCACAACTGGCTAAGGATGCCTTCACTGTGTGCCGCCCTCATGCACCGTAATCAGCATTCACTGAGCAGAATTCCCAAATTAGATTCTGACTGAATGTGCCACCTGCAGGAAGGGGTCCAGCTGCTCCAGGAGCTCTGGGTCACTCTGGACCTTCTCCTCCAGGGATCTGGTCCTGACGTAGAGAGACGAGAACTCCAACTCAATGTTTTCCACTGATATTCTGCGGGGATATGCAAATCATCCAAATGCTGTTAAAATACATTGTGTAGCTCAGTTAGTAGAGCGTGGTGCTCGCAACATCAGGGTTGTGTGTTGGATTCCTGCTGGGACCACACATAAAATAGATGAAAGTGTATTTTAAATGGTGTATATATATATAAAAATAAATAAATAAATAAATAATAATAACACAGAAATGCCTTGGCTTGTATCAATCAGTGGTATTGATGGTGCTTTAGAAATTGCTATGTTGTTGGGAACACTGGTTCACTGTGGCAGAAATGGACCATGTTACACTGTATGGCACTTAAATTCAAAGACTTATCTACAGTGCATTCGATAAAGGTGAAGGCACGACAGTTAGAGAGGCTGGAAGTAAGGATGATGTGTTAGCATATCCACAGCGGAGCATTATCTGTTGGCACACCAGGAGAGAGAGAGAGCTGAACTGTATCATGCAGAGATCACCTTGTAAAAGATCTTGACAGCCACAGTGAAGATAATGCATCCTAAACAGTGCAGTATACTGCCAGCGCCATTTGAAATTCAACTCAAGGCTGTAGTAGGGATCTGTGATTTCATTCAATGCTGCTGTTATTCTAGCCAATTACCAACTTCTTCATTTGATTGCATTTAAACTATGAGTATGTATTGTACCATATATTTTTTTCTATGTCATTAAATCTGCAGTCTGCGATTCATAAAACAACAAAGTGGGCACCTCGCCACTTGGTAAACAGCTGAGGTATGCGACTGGAGAAATGTAACCAGACTTAAAGCTGCAGTCTTATTAAAGCAGCGGTCTGCAGTTCAGAAAACTACAAACAGGACACCCCACCACCTGTTTAGGTAAACAACTAAGGGATGGGGGGGCTGCAGAAATGTTACCAGACTGCAGGTTTAAGCACAAATCATCCTCCAGTAGTAGTCATATAAAGGCAACATATACAGATAGGGTTAATGGAGGGAAATAATTGTGCTAATGCTCTCAAAGAGCCGTGGCTGAAGCAAGAACCTATAGGCTACACATAGCATTCCAGGAACTGAGTTAGTGATATTGATTGTGAAAAGAGCCCAATAAAAGTCCTTATACAGTATAGGGCATTCATAGATAACAGGTGTGAAATTGACTGGGCGTCTTCTAGGTGAACTAGTTCTAAAACTCCTGTCAAAGGAAAGCAGTGCAAATGCTGCGTTCTTGACGTCAGAGTGTTTTGAAACAAAACATATAAACTCTGAGCATTAAGTTGTATGTATTCACGTGCTTTGAAGTCATTGAAAATGCCAATTGGCTAACGGCTAACTAGGTATGTCAACCATAAACTACAGTTATTATGGTCACAAACAAATTACAGAGTTCAAAAACGGTATAAATAAACTCAGCAAAAAAAGAAATGCCCTTTTTTCAGGACCCTGTCTTTCAAAGATAATTCGTAAAAATCCAAATAACTTCACAGACCTTCATTGTAAAGGGTTTAAACACTGTTTCCCATGCTTGTTCAATGAACCATAAACAATTAATGAAAATGCACCTGTGGAACAGTTATTAAGACACTAACAGCTTACAGACGGTAGGAAATTAAGGTCACAGTTATGAAAACTTAGGACACTAAAGAGGCCTTTCTACTGACTCTGAAAAACACCAAAAGAAAGATGCCCAGGGTCCCTGCTCATCTGTGTGAACGTGCCTTAGGCATGCTGCAAGGAAGCATGAGGACTGCAGATGTGGCCAGGGCAATATGTTGTAATGTCCGTACTGTGAGAAGTCTAAGACAGCGCTACAGGGAGACGGACAGCTGATCGTCCTCGCAGTGGCAGACCACGTGTAACACCTGCACAGGATCGGTACATCCGAACATCACACCTGCGGGACAGGTACAGGATGGCAACAACAACTGCCCGAGTTACACCAGGAGAGAGAGGGGCTGGACTGAGGGCTTGTAGGCTTGTTGTAAGGCAGGTCCTCACCAGACATCACCGGCAACAACGTCGCCTGTGGGCACAAACCCACCGTCGCTGGACCAGACAGGACTGGCAAAAAGTGCTCTTAACTGACGAGTCATGGTTTTGTCTCACCAGGGGTGATGGTCGGATTTGCGTTTATCTTTGAAGGAATGAGCGTTGCACTGAGGCCTGTACTCTGGAGCGGGATCGATTTGGAGGTGGAGGGTCTGTCATGGTCTGGGGGTGGTGTGTCACAGCATCATCGGACTGAGCTTGTTGTCATTGCAGGCAATCTCAACGCTGTGCGTTACAGGGAAGACATCCTCCTCCCTCATGTGGTACCCTTCCTGCAGGCTCATCCTGATATGGCCCTCCAGCATGACAATGCCACCAGCCATACTGCTCGTTCTGTGAGTGATTTCCTGCAAGACAGGAATGTCAGTGTTCTGCCATGGCCAGCGAAAGGCCCGGATCTCAATCCCATTGAGCACCTCTGGGACCTGTTGGATCGGAGGGGGAGGGCTAGGGCCATTAAGTTTGCTGAAAATAAACGCAGTTTACAGTGAGAGGACGTTTCTTTTTTTGCTGAGTTTAGATTGATTTTGATAATGTATTGTTGTTGCATTTAACTGCTGAAAATGCTGTCTTCTAAGTAATTTCCTGAATAGGTGACGTCGTAGTTGCGGCACATATTTGACACCTGAGTGTCCTACTTTACGGAAATTATTAGTTGGAGGACTGTTCAAACGGATTTTTCCCAGTTTGCAAGTTTCTGACGTCATGAAGACCGCATAATGAAGGACTATTTACCTGGAAGCGCTCTGGATGTCCTGAAGTTTCTCAGGGAACTTCAGCAGCTTCTCGTCCTTCTTCTGTGCCTCCTGAGTAGATTGAAAATGAATTATAATTATCCTTGAATAATGCTTTATTATGTACACCCATATCCCGCTTGTAATTGGCTTCCCTGTAGCTCAGTTGGTAGAGCATGGTGTTTGCAACGCCAGGGTTGTGGGTTCGATTCCCATGGGGGGGCCAGTACAGAAAAAAAATGTATGAAATGTATGCATTCACTACTGTAAGTTGCTCTGGATAAGAGCGTCTGCTAAATGACGTAAATGTAATTTCCAATCTGAAAGTTTGAAAAAAGCTTAAATACATAAGGATGGTGGAATTCAACACCTTAACATCTGCCATCCTGCAATATTCAACATTTCTCTCATTTAGTCTCTGTTTACTCAAACATCAATGTCATGGAATATTTACGACTTGCCTAGTTAAATAAAGGTTAAATATTTGTCAATCTGTTTTTCTAAATGATTTCAATCTCAGTTGGTAGACTCCACATTAGCATTCCAAAATACTTCAATACACTCTCACGGCTGTAATACGCTGACTGCGCAAGCGGCAGGACCTAAATAAAATAGCCACTTTTCACTAAGTTCAGACTACATAAAAGGGCAACTATGTGTGATTATACAGATATACTAATCACAATACATCACATTGTTCACCTGCATAATTTAAACCTAACACTCATTTGCATGAGACAAAGTCCATTTGATCACTAGTTATTGCTCTAGTATCCCTATGGTGCCACTGGTGCCAATGACATCTATATTGCCACCAATTCGTCTGGTGCAACCATCTAAGGTTGCAGTGACTTTATATTCATATAAGATCTACATGACACATTTCATGGCCCCATGTCCATCGGTTCAGTTCTTATAGCCTGTCACGACTTCCGCCGAAGTTGGTCCCTCTTCTTGTTCGGGCGGCGTTCGGCGGTCGAGGTCACCGGCTTTCTAGTCACCACCGATCCATGTTTCATTTTCGATTTGTTTTGTCTTCATTGTACACACCTGGTTTCCATTCCATAATCATTATTCCCTATTTAACCCTCTGGTTTCCCCTTGGTTTTTGTGCGTGTTTGTTATTGTCATGCTGTCTCGCTTTGTGATCTGGATTATTGTCTCCTTCATGGAATATAGATTTTTTTTTGTAAAGTTACGATTATTACTCATCTCTGTGTCCTGCGCCTGACTCCGCCTTACCCACATCACCTAGACCTTTGACATAGCCCTGGTGTGATATGGTGCAATCTAGTGGTGTACCATGGCCGACTTTGAATGCAGCACCTTATAATTCTAAAATTCATTAGAGGCTAATTCATGGAGTCTATATACCAAATCTTGAGTCAATCTGACTTAAACTTGTTGCTGCATTCAAAAATGGCTCCACTGTACCTATAGGTGAACTATAGCAAATAGGATAATGCTAAAAGTACTTTTAAAAATAACATATAGTATTTGTAGCATTAGCATATGTGCTAACATGCATCTATAGGTACGAAGGTCTCGAAAGCCATTAAAGACTGATGTAATGAGTATAAATACAAAATCTGAAGTGATTCTGACATTTTTCATGAGGATAAGGTGAATGCAGATGATTTTGAGCATTAGCGTTACACATGCAAAGAATGAGTTGTTAAAATAATAGTTTCCTTGTTTTTTGAAATATCAGTACCAAATTCAGTATGGTTTATTTTAGGGATGGCCATGATGGCGATGATAAGTTTCAAGTTGATAAGCCACTGTGGAGTCGATTTACATTGTTTTAAATGGACAAGGGAAATCAGATTTTTGATTTGTCAATAACTTAGCCATGTTTTGGCCAATCCCTTAGCTTTTCAACTAAGTTAAGAGATGTACAATAGGCCTACATTCCACATTTGGTCGTACATTCAGCAAATTCTAGCATATTAGTGTATGTGCTAATATGCACCTACTGGTGCATCTTTGAATGCATCAACGTAGGGACTATTATTATCCTCTAGTGTGTCTGTCTCCTCCAGTGTGTCTGTCTCCTCCAGTGTGTGTGTGTGTGTGTGTGTGTTTTACAGGAGGCTGCTGAGGGGAGGACGGCTAAAATAATGGCTGGAATGGAGTGCATGGAATAGAATGGAAACCATGTTTATCATGTTTGATGAGTTCGATACTGTTTCATTTATTCCGTTCCAGCCATTACTGTGAGCTCGTCCTACCCAATTAAGGTGCCATCAATATCCTGTGGTGTGTGTGCAAGTCCGTGTGTCTCCTTCAGTCTGTCTCCTCCCGTCTCTCTCGGTCAGACTCACCAAAGCCACAAAATGCAGCAGGTTCATGCCAGGTTTGTTGGCCTTGGTGTTGGCCAGCGAGAGGAGCGATGACAGCTTGAAGCCCACGGCGTTGCCCGCGTAGCCGCCCTGCGGGACAGGGAGGAGGAGTAACGAGCAGTGTCATAGTGGAGACATAAAAGCCATTATCCCACCTTAGCCATCGTCATATCAGACAGATGAGGAGAGAGGGAGAGAGGAGAGATGGGGGGGGAAAGAACGAGACAGATGTCACAGATTGATGGAGAGAGAGAGAGAGAGAGAGAGAGACCGACTGAGTGAGTGATTGAGGAGAGAGAGAAAGAGAGGAAGAGAGAGTGAGGATAGATAAATAGAAAAGGGTGGGGTGGGGGGGAGTGAGAGATAATGGCATCGTTTATTTACAGCGTTCATGATGTTTCCAGCCTGCAGGACCAGGTGGAGGATGGCGTGTAGTTCCTCACAAGTCATCAGCTCTACAGAGAGAGAGGGGTCAATACAAACCCATAGCACACAGAGCATTCAGCAGCAACCTCCATCAGATCTGGGTTTCAAATACTTCAAAAATCGATTCAAATACTTTACCTGTGCCTAGTTGAGCTTGCCTGGCTTAATAAACTAATAGAAAAGTTCCAAAACTGCAAACCCCGCCCATCTGGCACTCCAGGCAGACTCAAGCAAACGCTCAAAGTATTAGGAAATTATTTTCAAGTATTTCAACCCAGGTCTTCTCCCTATCAAACACCATCTCTGTTTGGAATTAACTTCCACCATACACTTCCACTACAACTCAAGCTAGCTTTCAACTGAGGTATACAACTGTATAGAGATGTCATAGTTCTAGCATGACTGTAGGCCTATTGATATTTCAAATACTGTACAATACAGCTAGCTACTCATTAGGAGTAATGTCGGCCCACACCAAGAGTCTGGTTTCACTAGTAATCACAATCAAGAAGTAGATTGTCTGTGACTTGACCTTTGTTTAAATAGCGAATGGACAACAGCGTAACAAAATGCATCATATATGTACATGCACATCCTAGATCAAAAGCTATTCATGATGAGATGGAGTAAACACAAAAAACACCCACAAAATAACGACGGCTCATACCAACTTTTCCAACGTTGCATCAATGTGCAGAGCTGTGATCGAGTGGATAACACTCCCGACACATGTCACATAAGGCTCTGCACTGGAGATCAGGGCTCAATCCCTTCTACCTGTGTTGTAAAGCCCCAAATTCACTGAGAGGTGAAACTCTGTGTCAAGCCGTTTTATGAATCATTCAAAAACCCTGTGTCATGCCCTAAAAGGCCTCACAATACAAATTGTACAGCAGCCTGCACTCTCAAGACATGTTTAGCTTACTAAATGTATCAGGGCAAATCATTTGCTAAATTGGTGCTGCTCTTTAGGCACTACCAAGCTCATTTGAATGTATTAGCTACAGTAGTTGCATACCAATAAATCATGCATAGGCCCACTGTACTGCAATAAATGTCAACAACTTGCATATTTCAGAGCCCAAATTAGAAAAACAAGTTGACTGTGGATCATATGATTGGTTTCAGACGCAGAGCTTAATGGGCACCCTACAGCACACCGCGGCCATCCACTGGTTTCAACTGTTTGTCAGCACAGTCTGTTTTGTCCTTTGCAATCATTAACCATTAACCAAATGAGGTTTACTATCCCTACCCCTGAAAAAATCTCCAGGTGCATCCATCCATTTCTCTATATATCTGTAAATACAGTATGTATCTCAGTATCTTTCTATCTCTGTATCTCTGTATTTACATGTCTGTTCATTGCATGAACCCACATTTATGTCATTAACCTGAAAACCTCCTCTGCATGAACCAGGGTTTGGGATCAAAATGATTATTCAGTCGATTAGTTCTGAACAGAACCATTGTCACGCCCTGGCCATAGAGAGGGTTTTATTCTCTATTTTGGTTAGGCCAGGGTGTGACTAGGGTGGGCATTCTATGTTCCTTTTTCTATGTTCTTTATTTTCTATGTTTTGGCCGGCTATGGTTCTCAATCAGGGACAGCTGTCTATCGTTGTCTCTGATTGGGAACCATACCTAGGTAGCCCTTTTTCCCTCCTTGGGTTGTGGGAAGTTTACTTTGTTTAGGGCACATAGCCTTTAGCTTCACGGTATGTTGGATAGTGTTTATTGTTTTGTTCGGCGTCTTTTCTAATAAAAATAATATGTACGCTCACCACGCTGCACCTTGGTCGTCTCCTTCCAACCGACGTGACAACCATTATATACACTGCTCAAAAAAATAAAGGGAACACTTAAACAACACAATGTAACTCCAAGTCAATCACACTTCTGTGAAATCAAACTGTCCACTTAGGAAGCAACACTGATTGACAATAAATTTCACATGCTGTTGTGCAAATGGAAGAGACTACAGGTGGAAATTATAGGCAATTAGCAAGACACCCCCAATAAAGGAGTGGTTCTGCAGGTGGGGACCACAGACCACTTCTCAGTTCCTATGCTTCCTGGCTGATGTTTTGGTCACTTTTGAATGCTGGCGGTGCTTTCACTCTAGTGGTAGCATGAGACGGAGTCTACAACCCACACAAGTGGCTCAGGTAGTGCAGCTCATCCAGGATGGCACATCAATGCGAGCTGTGGCAAGAAGGTTTGCTGTGTCTGTCAGCGTAGTGTCCAGAGCATGGAGGCGCTACCAGGTGACAGGCCAGTACATCAGGAGACGTGGAGGAGGCCGTAGGAGCGCAACAACCCAGCAGCAGGACCGCTACCACCGCCTTTGTGCAAGGAGGAGCAGGAGAAGCACTGCCAGAGCCCTGCAAAATGACCTCCAGCAGGCCACAAATGTGCATGTGTCTGCTCAAACGGTCAGAAACAGACTCCATGAGAGTGGTATGAGGGCCCGACGTCCACAGGTGGGGGTTGTGCTTACAGCCCAACACTGTGCAGGACGTTTGGCATTTGCCAGAGAACACCAAGATTGGCAAATTCGCCACTGGCGCCCTGTGCTCTTCACAGATGAAAGCAGGTTCACACTGAGCACGTGACAGACGTGACAGAGTCTGGAGACGCCGTGGAGAACGTTCTGCTGCCTGCAACATCCTCCAATATGACCGGTTTGGCGGTGGGTCAGTCATGGTGTGGGGTGGCATTTCTTTGGGGGGCCGCACAGACCTCCATGTGCTCGCCAGAGGTAGCCTGACTGCCATTAGGTACCGAGATGAGATCCTCAGACCCCTTTGTGAGACCATATGCTGATGCGGTTGGCCCTGGGTTCCTCCTAATGCAAGACAATGCTAGACCTCATGTGGCTGGAGTGGGTCAGCAGTTCCTGCAAGAGGAAGGCATTGATGCTATGGACTGGCCCGCCTGTTCCCCAGACCTGAATCCAATTGAGCACATCTGGGACATCATGTCTCGCTCCATCCACCAACGCCACGTTGCACCACAGACTGTCCAGGAGTTGGCGGATGCTTTAGTCCAGGTCTGGGAGGAGATCCCTCAGGAGACAATCCGCCACCTCATCAGGAGCATGCCCAGGCGTTGTAGGGAGGTCATACAGGCACGTGGAGGCCACACACACTACTGAGCCTCATTTTGACTTGTTTTAATGACATTACATCAAAGTTGGATCAGCCTGTAGTGTGGTTTTCCACTTTAATTTTGAGTGTGACTCCAAATCCAGACCTCCGTGGGTTGATAAATTGGATTTCCATTGATTATTTTTGTGTGATTTTGTTGTCAGCCCATTCAACTATGTAAAGAAAAAAGTATTTAATAAGATTATTTCTTTCATTCAGATCTAGGATGTGTTGTTTAAGTGTTCCCTTTATTTTTTTGAGCAGTATATTTTGTTCCGTTCCACTGTTCTGACCAGAAAAATTAAGTTCTGAACCGGTATGAACCCCAAAAAAGGACTGGTTTATATCATTTCTTTCTGTTCCTTTGTAAAAAAAAAAAAAAACATTTCTTTACATTTAGCTCAACATTAAATTACTTCACCAATCAGTGCAGATTGAGAAACTTGCTGTGGAGCAGGTAAGCAATTTAATCTGTATAGGAAAGTCATTAAAAGAGCAAATTGTATTTTGCCATAATAGCATGGTTTAATCATAATGAATGACAGACACACACACTGTGCTGCCAGTCACAGTGTAGGGCATGAGATGCAACTGACATTTTGAGGGTGAGGAGAGAACAAGAGGATGGCGGAAGCTTGCCTTGAAGCGCTGGGCATCTTGTTATGTTATGCATTATCTGAATTAGGCCCACAGAATTATACCTACGGAGGAGTGGCTTCTATGGAGGAACTTTGAATGTCTTTGTACTTCCGAGTTGGTTTAACGTTGGACCAGAGCAAACGTTAGCTAGAATTAAAAACGTGTCTTACTTTTTGTAGCTAATCAATCCAATGTGAAACGTGATAACTATAGTATCCTTAACAAGCATTGAAAAAGTCTATCCATTATTCTCTAATTAAACATCCCTCCCTAATTTCTGAATTACGCTTGTAATGTCGTCAGTAGGCTACAGTAACCTATGCTTCAGAGGGGAGGGGCATGTAGCCTACACATACACGCACACCCACTGGCAAAGATTTCCAGCTGGCAGGCAGACTCTGGAATACATTTCTGAGTGACAGAATGAGGGCTTTGCATAGTCGCTTTGTTGTGATTTTTGTTGGAAGAAAATGTCCAGAACATAAAATAACATTATTAACCGGTTCCCATGCTTTCAAAATAACAGTTCTGTTACGGAACAGTATAGATCACTTTTGTTTTTTGTTTGGTTTCTGTTCCTCAAATAATTTGGTTATTTTCAGGTTTTCTGTTCTGTTCCCTGAACCAGTTATAAATCTGTCCGAATATAGCACCAGCTCATATAACACGCACGCACCCGCACATACACACTGGGTCCTTGTCACACCTCAGCGCCGTGACTCTGGGTCACCAGTCGACGATGTGTGGCAGCGCCAGTGGGCGGCTGTGGCCGCTGGCGGGGCAGCGGTGTGTGAGCATCATTACCTTTGGTGGCCACGCGGATGACATCGATCTCACGGCTCATCACAGCGCAAGACTGAAAGAACTCCTCACGCAGGACCATGGCCTCGATGCGCAACTCAAACCTGGCAGGGGCGACAGAGAACAGGGGGTGTCAGATTCACTGGCACAGGGAACAGAATAGTGCAATTTGCTATACAACTCCAGGCCCTCGGTCTCGTTGGTTTTCATTCTCTTCTAATCTGGTACTGATTTACACTTGGCCTTGATCAATTAACTACCAGGGAGAAAAACAGCAGTAGCTTAGCCCTTGAAGGGAAATAGAATAGACCTGGTGTACAGTACCACATACTGCACACCCTTTAATTTAATTGAAGTAAGTACTCAGTCAATTTCTAAAACCTGCATAGTTTATGCTATAGCATATAACCATACATTTTCCTTTTGAGCAAATTAAAAATACTAGCAAGGTAGGTAGACTCATGGCTGATTTGATTGATAAGTGAATCAAGATTTGATTGATTCATGCAGGGACTGACTGAGTCCAGAAATTGTCTCGGGCATTTCTAACACGCCGGCCCAAGATTTTGTTGAGGCCCTCTTTATTAGGCAAATAAAGATCCTTCTGCACCAAAAAAAGGCTGAAGATGGACCAGCATTTGTCCAAACTGCCCTATGGCCAATCCGTTTCTGTGCTGTAATACCAATGAGTGCAGCTTACCGAGGCACCTGAACCAACAGATACATGAAGGAGTCTGCCAGGGTCAGTTTGCTGGAGTCCCCTTTGAACGCCCTCAGTTTCTTTACCTGTGGATACGACAATAAAACATAAACATGTTCCTGTGTGGCTCAGTTGGTAAAGCATGGCGCTTGCAAAGTCGGGATCATGGGTTTCGATTTCCACTGGGGCCACCCATGTAAAAATGTATGCACACATGACTAACTGAGAGTCACTTTTGATGAAAGTGTAATAATATTATTAATATTATTTTGTGCTCCAATAAGTGCAATCCATAAGAAACGAACCTCAACAACACAAATTCACCTTAAAAATGTGATGATGTACAAAGTAACTTAGAAAATGTCTGTCATTGAATTAAATCATTGAATGATTGTGCTCCATCCATTTGAGAATGATTTAAAGGCATTTATAAACTGGGTGGTTAGATCCCTGAATGCTGATTGACTGAACCATGGTATATCAGACCGTATACCACGGGTATGCCAAAACATGTATTTTACTCCTCTAATTACGTTGATAACCAGTTTAGAATAGTAATAAGGCACCTCTGGGGTTTGTGGCAAATGGCCAATATACCACAGCTAAGGGCTGTATCCAGGCACTCCGCGATGCATCTTGCCTAAGAACAGCCCTTAGCCATGGTATATTGGCCATATACCACACCCCCCTCGTGCCTTATTGCTTAATTATATCATAGACATAGAGGAAGCCTATGCTAGCTGGGCTGTGCTAGTATCCAATTCAAAAACTGTGGTGCATTAGTGCCTTGCTTGGCTGGTACATTGTGTGTGTGTGTGTGTGTGTCCCTCTCTCTCTTTCACTCTTTCTCCCTCCCTCCCTCCCTCCCTCCCTCCCTCCCACACACACACACACCTCATCAGACTCGGGCAGGAGTTTGAGCAGGTCTTTGAGGAGTTCAGCTCCGTACAGCTTGCCGTCTCCCTGGCGAATGTCCTCCACGATGGAGTGATTGGACCTGGATGAGATGGACACAGTGATAACCGTTATAGTGCATTATGATGCGGTTATAATGCATGGCAAGATTTCTTATAAGCATGTACAGTATTATAATATCTTAAGAACATCTCATCAGGATCCTGACTAAATAAAAGCCATTTTGAGTCAGTTGACAATTTGGTGCAGAGAGACTTAACACACTATAAGCCTTGTTCTAGGAGGCTCTTACGCTCTCATACCCGTCGGTTAAAGAAACATACCATATTATACACCTTATAATAGGACATCCTAAAGGCTCATACAAAAGAAGTTATAAAGTCTCATACCCATTGGCTTAAATGGTACTGAAACAGTCAGTTCAGTTCATTGGTAAACAGCACAGGCTCGCTCACTCTCTGTTTGCACATATGTCACGAGAATTGTCTATCTCAATGGTTGAATTCAACTACTACTCAAAGCTTTGTCTATTTCCCGAAGGTTGTAAGGCTTCAGTTAATAAAGAAGTAGACAAAGTCTCAGATTCTGCAATGGATCAGTCCTTTATTCAGAGAGCGCTCTGAAAATCATACAATGCACACAGCCTTTTATACGTCACATTTGGTTATAACATACACTTTATAAAGTACACTTTATAAAGTTGTTGCACAGCAACTCACTGCCTTCCTGAAGACAAACAATGTATACGAAATGCTTCAGTCTGGTTTTAGACCCCATCATAGCACTGAGACTGCACTTGTGAAGGTGGTAAATGACCTTTTAATGACGTCAGACCGAGGCTCTGCGTCTGTCCTCGTGCTCCTAGATCTTAGTGCTGCTTTTGATACCATCGATCACCACATTCTTTTGGAGAGATTGGAAACCCAAATTGGTCTACATGGACAAGTTCTGGCCTGGTTTAGGTCTTATCTGTCGGAAAGATATCAGTTTGTCTCTGTGATTGGTTTGTCCTCTGGCAAATCAACTGTACATTTCAGTGTTCCTCAAGGTTCCGTTTTAGGACCACTATTGTTTTCACTATATATTTTACCTCTTGGGGATGTCATTCGAAAACATAATGTTAAATTTCACTGCTATGCGGATGACACACAGCTGTACATTTCAATGAAACATGGTGTAGCCCCAAAATTGCCCTCACTAGAAGCCTGTGTCTCAGACATAAGGAAGTGGATGGCTGCAAACGTTCTACTCTTAAACTCGGACAAAACAGAGATGCTTGTTCTAGGTCCCAAGAAACAAAGAGATCTTCTGTTGAATCTGACAATTAATCTGGATGGTTGTACAGTCATTTCAAATAAAACTGTGAAGGACCTCGGCGTTACTCTGGACCCTGATCTCTCTTTTGAAGAACATATCAAGACTGTTTCAAGGACAGCTTTTTTCCATCTACGTAACATTGCAAAAATCAGAAACTTTCTGTCCAAAAATGACGCAGAAAAATGAATCCATGCCTTTGTTACTTCTAGGTTGGACTACTGCAATGCTCTACTTTCCGGCTACCCGGATAAAGCACTAAATATACTTCAGTTAGTGCTAAATACGGCTGCTAGAATCCTGACTAGAACCAAAAAATTTGATCATATTACTCCAGTGCTAGCTTCCCTACACTGGCTTCCGTGTTAAGGCAGGGGCTGATTTCAAGGTTTTACTGCTAACCTACAAAGCATTACATGGGCTTGCTCCTACCTATCTTTCCGATTTGGTCCTGCCGTACATACCTACACGTACGCTACGGTCACAAGACGCGGGCCTCCTAATTGTTCGTAGAATTTCTAAGCAAACAGCTGGAGGCAGGGCTTTCTCCTATAGAGCTCCATTTTTATGGAATAGTCTGCCTACCCATGTGAGAGACGCAGACTCGGTCTCAACCTTTAAGTCTTTACTGAAGACATATCTCTTCAGTAGGTCCTATAATTAAGTGTAGTCTGGCCCAGGGGTGTGAAGGTGAACGGAAAGGCTGGAGCAACGAACCGCCCTTGCTGTCTCTGCCTGGCCGGTTTCCCCTCTTTCCACTGGGATTCTCTGCCTCTACCCCTATTACGGGGGCTGAGTCACTGGCTTGCTGGTGTTCTTCCATGCCGTCCCTGGGAGGGGTGCATCACTTGAGTGGGTTGAGTCACTGACGTGGTCTTCCTGTCTGGGTTGGCGCCCCCCCCCCCTTGGGCTGTGCCGTGGCGGAGATCTTTGTGGGCTATACTATGCCTTGTCCCGGGATGGTATGTTGGTGGTTGGAGATATCCCTCTAGTGGTGTGGAGGCTGTGCTTTGGCAAAGTGGGTGGGGTTATATCCTACCTGTTTGGCCCTGTCCGGGGGTTTCATTGGATGGGGCCACAGTGTCTCCTGACCCCTCCTGTCTCAGCCTCCAGTATTTATGCTGTAGTAGTTTATGTGTCGGGGGGCTAGGGTCAGTCTGTCACATCTGGACTATTTCTCTTGTCTTTTCCGGTGTCCTGTGTGAATTTAAATATTATTTCTTTCTTTCTTTCTTTCTTTCTTTCTTTCTTTCTTTCTTTCTTTCTTTCTTTCTTTCTTTCTTTCTTTCTTTCTTTCTTTCTTTCTTTCTTTCTTTCTTTCTTTCTTTCTTTCTTGGAGGACCTGAGCCCTAGGACCATGCCTCAGGACTACCTGGCTTGATGACTCCTTGCTGTCCCCAGTTCACCTGGCCGTGCTGCTGCTCCAGTTCCAACTGTTCTGCCCGCAGCTATGGAACCCTGACCTGTTCACCGGACATGCTACCTGTCCCAGACCTGCTGTCCCAGACCTGCTGGAACCCTGACCTATTCACCGGACGTGCTACCTGTCCCAGACCTGCTGTTTTCAACTCTCTAGAGACAGCAGGAGCGGTAGAGATACTCTCAAAGATCGGCTATGAAACAGCCAACTGACACTTACTCTTGTGTTACTGACTTGTTGCACCCTCGACAACTACTATGATTATTATTATTATTTGACCATGCTGGTCATTTATGAACATTTGAACATCTAGGCAATGTGCTGTTATAATCTCCACCCGGCACAGACAGAAGAGGACTGGCCACCCCTCATAGCCTGGTTCCTCTCTAGGTTTCTTCCTAGGTTTTGGCCTTCCTAGGGAGGTTTTCTTAGCCACCGTGCTTCTACACCTGCATTGCTTGCTGTTTGGGGTTTTAGGCTGGGTTTCTGTACAGCACTTTGAGATATCAGCTGATGTAAGAAGGGCTATATAAATACATTTGATTTGATTTATAAATGCCCCTCCTCTTCTCTAACTCTGTCACAATGTTCTACTTTGATAGCTCCTTTTGTCTAATCGTGTACCTCTATCTTCATGTCTGCAGCTGACAAGTCTAGCTCTAAACAGGAAACCTCTGTGGTTTTGTAGCGCCTGGCTTACTTCTCTTCTCAGCGTTCAGTCTCGCTTATTCTTCAGAGAAATAGATCAACTTGTTTCCTACAAACCCAACTGACATGCTCCATCCTAACCGTCAATGATTCTCTAACCTACTTTGAAACCCACTTACAAATGTTAAATGTTCCCTTCTATTATTCAACATTAACTCAATAAATGAATGCTATTTACAAGTCTTCTTCAACACACACATCATCAGATTATAGTCTTAACACATGTCACACAGTTCTAAAGTTTCAGGGTGGAATACTTTAGTCATTACTTCAAACATAGAAATTATTCTATCAATATAGCAGTAAATCCAGACATTCCTCACACAGGCACTCAGATGTGTGAGCCTGATGCCCAGGCCTGATATGGATTTATGAGCCATGGGACTGGAGAATCCATGAATTGAAAGGGGTTCAGGGAGATGCGGTGGGAGCCCGTGCAACTGCAACAACATGCCACTAATTCAGTAAAAATGAATTCTGTGGAAATTTGTGTCATATCATATCGGGAGAATCCCTTAAAATATGACATTCTCATTGGAGGTCAACTGAAAGGGGGAGAATGTATGTTTCAAATGTCTAGTTAGCTTAGTTAGCATTATCAACCTGCCTCTTTTCTGCATTCAAGGTTCCCATCGACATGAATAACGAATTACATACTGTAAGTAGTTAGAGTTACTGTTAGCAACATGCTAGCTGAGAACGGCTGGAGGCGATGCTAGCCACATGCAAAAAAATTGCCGATATGCTGTACTGCACTAGCGACTGTGTTACATAAACGAAAGTGTCCAAGTCCAGTGTGGACGAGGCAGTGTTGATAGGTGCTCTTGTGATAAGAGTCAAATGCTATGAAAATTACAGGGGGAGCCATGCAAAATGTCCTATGTGATCAGCCCTCTGGCCCCGTACAAACTCAAGTTGTACAACTGATGTAAAACGCATTTGGCAAAACCGTTGTGATATAAGGGAGAGTTTCTCTGCACAATTGTGTAGACAAAGTCTCCATTAGTATCACAAAAATATCAGTTAAATCACACCCATTGTGTCAAATGTGTTGGACAAGCTGAGTTATACAGCACATGCTCTGTGCTGGCATGCAAATCCCGAGCTACAACTCTCTCCCAGTCTACCACTCCACAGTGAGTTAGCATTAGCCACTCCAGACTGCTTATGTAATACATAAAGTAGGATATACTGCTAGCCAAAGCAATCGCCATCCTGTCGGGCTGTATCACCGCCTGGTACGGCAACCACCTGGTACGGTAGCACGCAGGTATATCTCACTGGTCACCCCCAAAGCCAACACCTGCTTTGGTCGCCTTTCCTTCCAGTTCTCTGCTGCCAATGACTTGAACGAATTTACTTTTTTGCTCTTTTGCACACCAGTATTTCTACTTGCACATCATCATCTGCACATCTATCACTCCAGTGTTAATTTGCAAAATTGTAATTACTTCGCTACTATGGCCTATTTATTGCCTTACCTCCTCACGCCATTTCCACACACTGTATATGGACTTTTTTTCTATTGTGTTATTGTAGGCTTGTTTATTCCATGTGTAACTCTGTGTTGTTGTTTGTGTCGAACTGCTACGCTTTATCTTGGCCAGGTCGCAGTTGTAAATGAGAACTTGTTCTCAACTGGCCGACCTGGTTAAATAAAGGTGAACTAAAATAAATAATAAAAAAATGCACCGCCCACAACCACAGGGCTCTTTATAGGGTGGTGCAGCCTGCACAACGCATCACCGGGGGCAAACTACCCTCCAGGACACCTACACCACCCGATGTCACAGGAAGGCAAAAAAGATCCTCAAGGACAATAACCACCCGAGCCACTGCCTGTTCACCCCGCTTCGATCCAGAAGGCGAGGTCAGTACAGGTGCATCAAAGCTGGGACCGAGAGACTGAAAAACAGCTTCTATCTCAAGGCCATCAGATTGTTAAACAGCCATCACTAGCACAGAGAGGTGGCTGCCTACCTACAGACTTGATGTCATTAGCTACTTTAATAAATGGAAAACTAGTCACTTTAATAATGCCACTTTAAGAATGTTTACATATCTCACATTACTCATGTCATATGTATATATTGTATACTGTATCCTTCACTATCTATTCTTTACTATCTATTGCATCTTAGCTGCTCTGTCACTGCTCATCCATATATTTTATACTTATATATTCTCATCCCATTCCTTTACTAGATTGTGTGTATTAGGTTTTGTTGTGGAATTGTTAGATATTACTTGTTAAATACTGCTGCACTGTCGGATCTAGAAGCGTAAGCATTTCGCTACACTCACAATAAGATCTGCTAACCATGTGTATGTGACCAATAAAATTTGATTGGTGATTTGATTTGAACAACGTGGACCTTTTCTCCTGGATTATCAACCCAGATAATCTGAGGGTCAGTTCTGTGATATTCCTAAAACCCTCTCTGTATTTTGTGTGTGTGTGCGTGCCTGCATGTGTGTATGTGTCCGTGTGTATATGTGAGTGTGTATTGTATGCCGTGCATTGCTCTTTCTGCGCAGATATCTTCAGGTCCAATACTAATATTCCGCTGTAAATTAGTCCAAAGAAATTATATATTTTTTACATAAAACAACTTTGCAGGGTCCTTTGAAGGACATGCACAGACAGTGATGAGGTAAGACCAGACTGTACTTCCTCTGCAGGCCATCATGTTCCCACGCCATACTTATTAACTGTGTGTCTGAGCTGAGGAGAGCACTGCCAGTCACGCACACACTGAATATAGTATATGCCCAGTCAGGCTGGGTAGAGAAATACTTTGATTAGAAAACCAATTCTAGAGGTTTTTCATTAAAACTACTACTGTATAAAGCATGGAGATTTTAGGGTGAGGGACTTAGACATTTGCACTATAACGGTGACTACCGGTGCCCACGAACTGTTAGGGCCTACATAAAGCTGTCCCAACAGCCGAGCTTCCCTTTCAGCACCATGGGGTGAATCCTTACCACTGCTACACCTGGCGATCAGCGGAGCCTCGTCCGGCAGCGAAACAGTTCGTTCAGCCTCATTTACTGCCTTTTTAAAACCATAGCTGATATGGCTGACTTACTTAATGAATGAATAACGGACATAAAACAGGACAGGACCATCGTCTGGACAGGGGACAAAGTAACGACATCAATGCAGACACAGGGAACAAACAGAGGAAACAGACAGATAAAGGGGAGGCAATCGAATAATGATAGCATTCAGGTGGGTCCAATGAGGTGCAGATGCGCGTAACGAAGGGGACAGGTGTGCGTAAAGATAGGCAGTCTGGCGCCTCAAGCGGGCGTGACAACAACATACACTTAGTATTTACTTTCTTAGCTACAGTCTACATATCTCCCTGGCATATTACATAATGTATGCAGCAGCATACAAGACATTTTTGGACTCACCTTGTTGTGCTGTGCTCACTTGAAGAGGAAGGTGGCGCGGTGGTCCTTTGAGTGCAAATTTTGTCATCAAACTTTGACATCAAAGTCTGGCATTCTCTGGATTTATGGTGCTTTCAAGAAAACTGGGAACTCGAGAGAAAAAAAAAAGATGAATCATGATGACGTCAGTGATCTTCAGGTCGTTGCTCTAGAAAGAGGGCAGAGTTCCGAATGTACAATTCCGAGTTGGATGAAAGTTCAAAACATATTTTCCCAGTCGTAGCTTGTTTTGCCGAGTTCCCAGTTGTCTTGAACTCACTCAATTCAGATTTTGCAGTTCTGAGTTAACAGTTGTTTTGAGCGCGGCAAAAATCATGCTTCATTGACATGCTTGGCCAATGTTGAATGTTTATCATCTTAAACTAGGAAAAGAGACCATTAATCTTAGACTTGGGACCACACAGCCACTCCACTGAATAATGATTGCTTTGCAATGCTTGCAGTTAGCCACACTGATTCCTTCCAAACCACTCATTGTTGAATTTGAAATTTCCAACTTGTGTAATGTTTATGTCCAATGCCCGATGAGCACCGATATTGTCACGTCCTGACCAGCAGATGGAGCTGGTGTAGTAGTTTGGGGGTCAGGACGTGGCAGTCTGGTGTGTGTCTTGTGACTCCTGATCAGGAACAGCTGGGAATCGTTGTTCCTGATTCGGAGTCATATATGTAGGAGTTGTGTGGAGCTTTGCAGCTCCTTCAGGGTTATCTTTGGTCTCTTTGTTGCCTCTCTGATTAATGCCCTCCTTGCCTGGTCCGTGAGTTTTGGTGGGCGGCCCTCTCTTGGCAGGTCTGTTGTGGTGCCATTTTTTAATAATGGATTTAATGGTGCTCCGTGGGATGTTCAAAGTTTCGTTTTTTTTGTTATAACCCAACCCTGATCTGTACTTCCCCACAACTTTGTCCCTGACCTGTTTGGAGAGCTCCTTGGTTTTCATGGTGCTGCTTGCTTGGTGGTGCCCCTTTTTTTTAATTTCACTTCACCAATTTGGACTATTTTATGTATGTCCATTACATGAAATCCAAATAAAATTCCATTTAAATTACAGGTTGTAATGCAACAAAATAGGAAAAACGCCAAGGGCGATGAATAATTTTGCAAGGCACTGTATGTCATGCTGTGAACAACAAATGCAACAGGCACAATTTGCCTCGCCCCTCTATTGAAATACCCTAACCCAGTGGTTGTCAATCCTGGTCCTGGGGACCCAAAGGGGTGCAAATTTAGTTTTTTGCCTAAGCAAAATCAACTCATCATCAAGCTTTGATGATTTGAATCATCAGGTGTGTAGTGCTGTGGTAAAAAATACAAAAATAATGTGCACCCCTTTGGGTCCTCAGGACCAGGATTGAGAACTACTACCCTAACAGATTGACAACTCTACAGGGGCAGCAGGTAGCCTAGCGGTTAGAGCGATAGGCCAGTAATCAAAAAGTCGCTGGTTTGAATCCCCAAGCCGACTAGGTGAAAAATCTTCTGATGTGTCTTGAGCAAGGGACTTAAAATTACTCAGGTAAGTTGCTCTGGATAAGAGCCTCTGCTAAATGACTAAAATGTAAATACAGCAAACACCATAATTACGACACGCACACACACACGTGACCTTATCCCCTAGCGTGCCGGACTAAGGAGGCCGCCATTTAAAACAAGTTACACAACGGTGTCGTGTTTCACCCAAGGCGTCTCGTTTCTCTCCCTCAGGCCGATCAGTGGAATTTTATCCCCACTTTATGTAAGCTAATCTAACAGAACCGCAGGAAGACTTACTTCTTGAACTGCCTGAGGAAAATGCCCACGTTCATGCCCCGCTTGGAGTCCAGAATGCTGATCTGAGAACAGTAGAAAGAGAAGAACACGATTCAGTACAGGAGGATCATGTGGAAATGATTGTGATGCTAGATTAGGGTTGCAAAGCTACCAGTAATTTACCAAAGTTTCCGGGATGAATAATGTTGGTAAATAACAGGTGACAATCTACAATGAGAACACAAAACATTAAGAACACATGCTCTTTCCATTACATAGACTGACCAGGTGAATCTAGGTGAACGTTATGATCCCTTATTGATGTCACTTGTTAAATCAGTGTAGATGAAGAGAAGGAGAAAAGTTATTGAAAGATTTTTAAGCCTTGAGACAATTGAGACGTGGATTGTGTATTTGTGCCATTCAGAGGGTGAATGGGCAAGACACAAAACGTAAGTACCTTTGAACGGTGTATGGTAGTAATTTACGCTTGAATAACTTTTAAAAACTGTATTCATGTATAGTATTAATGTTTTATATCTGCGTCCATATTGTCCACGAGTTTCAAGTGGATAGACCATATGGATCAATAGCAAATTGCCTAGTTAATGAAAACTATAACAACTAATCAACAATGGTATTATTTTCAATTAACTCTGCAACTCTTCCAGACCTGAGATAACTATATGTTTAAGTAGAGTTAAAACTATAGGGGGTGAAGATTCTAAAAAAGTAATACGTTTTAAAACTATTTTAATACAGATCTGAGAAAGCAACTACTTTTTTTTTTTTTTTTTTACAGATCTCAGTAAGTGACTACTTTTCCGAAACAATTGGATTGGCTGCCTTGTATCTGGGTTGTATCTGGAACTGCATGTTGAAGATAAAAAATAGAATGAATAGAACACAATTTCCTATACTATTCCAATTTATCTGACAGTCATTTGATCTACACAATAGATGTATATCTGAGCATTCTGTAAATGTCCGTTCTCCTGAATGTCCATTGCCTCAGGTGTACATAATCAAGTCAAACAAAAACCAATTCTATTTTGTACAGATAAGTATGACTTTTTCAACATCAAATCAAATCAAAGTTTATTTGTCACGTGCGCCGAATACAACAGGTGTAGACCTTACAGTGAAATGCTTACTTACAGGCTCTAACCAATAATGCAAAAAAGGTATTAGGTGAACAATAGGTGCCACTGAAACAGTTGAAAGCTGCAATAAATTGTATGATACCTGAAAATACAGCAGAGAAATTAAAAGTCATTTGCAATCATTGCAGACAGCAATTTGGATGGTAGGCAAAAACAACTTCGAAACTCTTTTTCCATCGGAGGGGAAATGTTCTTGTTTCAAACATACTATTACAGGGTTCCCCAATTACATTCAGTCGTGGGCCCTTCCTTGAGAGGATGGTCGTGAGATCGGAACATAATTATAAATAATTTGTACACTGCAAATTTTGACTGCACGAATCCCAAACTGATATACAGTTGAAGTCGGAAGTTTACATACACCTTAGACAAATACATTTAAACTCAGTTTTTCACAATTCCTGACATTTAATCCTAGTAAAAATGCCCATTCCTCTTGACAGAGCTGGTGTAACTGAGTCAGGTTTGTAAGATTCCTTGCTCGCACATGCTTTTTAAGTTCTGCCCACATATTTTCTATAGGATTGAGGTCAGGGATTTGTGATGGCCACTCCAATACCTTGACCTTGTTGTCCTTGAGCTATTTTGCCACAAATTTGGAAGTATGCTTGGGGTCATTGTCCATTTGGAAGACCCATTTGCGACCAAGCTTTAACTTCCTGACTGATGTCTTGAGATGTTGCTTCAATATATCCACATCATTTTCCTACCTCATGATGCCATCTATTTTGTGAAGTGCAGCAGTCCCTCCTGGTGCACGATCTTTGCCCCCATGTGCAGTTGCAAACCGTAGTCTGGCTTTTAATGGCGGTTTTGGAGCAGTGGCTTTTTCCTTGTTGAGTGGCCTTTCAGCTTATGTCGATATAGGACTAGTTTTACTGTGGATATAGATACTTTTGTACCTGTTTCCTACAGCATCTTTATAAGGTCCTTTGCTGTTGTTCTGGGATTGATTTGCACTTTTCACACCAAAGTATGTTCATCTCTAGGAGACAGAACGCGTCTCCTTTCTGAGCGGTATGACGGCTGCGTGGTCCCATGGTGTTTATACTTGTGTATTATTGCTTGTACAGATGAACGTGGTACCTTCAGGCGTTTGGAAATTGCTCCCAAGGGTGAACCAGACTTGTGGAGATCTACAATTGTTTTTCTGAGGTCTTGACTGATTTCTTTTGATTTTCCCATGATGTCAAGCAAAGAGGCACTGAGTTTGAAGGTAGACCTTGAAATACATCCACAGGTACACCTCCAATTGACTCAAATAGTGTCAATTAGCCTATCAGAAGCTTCTACAATCATGACATAATTTTCTGGAACTTTCCAAGCTGTTTAAAGGCACGGTCAACTTAGTTTATGTAAACTTCTGACCCACTTGATTTGTGATACAGTGAATTATAAGTGAAATAATCTGTCTGTAAACAATTGTTGAAAAAATTACTTGTCATGCACAAAGCAGATGTCCAAACCGACATGCCAAAACTATAGTTTGTTAACAAAAATTTGTGGAGTGGTTGAAAAACTAGTTTTAATGACTCCAACCTTAGTGTATGTAAACTTCCGACTTCAACTGTAGTATTTGACAAAAATAAAATCATTTCAAACCTTGATTACATTGAGATATGATCACGTATGCCTCTAAATTTATGCGTGGGAATACTTGGGAACAGATTTCCTAAATTAAAATCACTTTGAGCTGATTTCCGGGTGATTTCACAGCATTTTATGTCCAACAACGAAAACATTTTGCTCAGAAAACTTGGGGGGGGGGGGCAAATAAAATATAGTGCAGGGTTCCCCTAATGGGGAATAGTTTAGAATACAAACTAACATGATTTTCAACTTACCTTGGCTGTAGTTGATTCAAGACGGCAGTTTTTGGATATTTAGTTTACTTTCGACACTTAATAGCCATATTTCGTTACTGTTAGCATTCTCAGTAACACTTTAATGTTAACTGTTCTTGTACCTGTGTAATAAAACTGTAATTACTTTTGGAGAAACATTTTATTGGCATGTTACTTAATACTTTGGTAATTGCATTTTAATCGCATAGCAATGGGGTGAGCGTTTTCTGTTCTTCATCAAATATTTGACAGCCTTCAAATAAATATATATTTTTCAAATATTATTTGTTTTCCTGAGGCCTGTATTTGAATATCAAAGAAAACAGTTGCCTTTTAGTTGAAACTCTATAAGAGCTACATTCGACTACCTCAAGTATTTGAAAAGGAGAGATGGAGACCCGCACACAGTCGAAAAAGTGGACAAATCCAAAACTGTGGTTTAAATGCAAAAATAGAGATGATTTATTTGGACATCATGATGCCCAAAAAGTGCATTGGGAAGAAAAGTGCATAAATTAAAGGTGAAAAACAAATCAGCCAGAAGAATTCCGATGCATGTTTTTTTATTGTACACCTGCCCAGGGTCTGGTGATGAAAATTTGCTGTACAATGCTGCCACAATGAGCTCGTACAATGCATTAGATTGCAGTCTCAGAGATGTATGTTTTAGTTCTACATGGTCCCTGACAAAGAAACTGAATAAAACAATAAAATATGTCATATCTTCATAATGCCTATGACTTCCAGTTATTGTGTTAATGCTAGTTAGCATTGGCTTGCGAAACTACCTTTAACTTCCTTCATACTGGACGCTGAGACATAAAAATGGTATCCACGAGTTCTGGGGATGTACATGTATATAATGGGCTTCATTACATGTATATAATGGGCTTCAATCGCAAAGTATCCCTTTAAGGTACAGCACCACAAATTCTGGCATTTGTGATGCTATTGTTTCTGTATCCACAGTGACTTCAGAAAGCATTCATACCCCTTGACTTATTCCACATTTTGTTGTGTTACAGCCTGAATTCAACATTTATAAAAAATACATTTAAAAAATATCTCTCACCCATCTACACACAATACCCCAAAATGAAAAAGTGAAAACTTGTTTTAAAATATTTTTGCAAATGGATTGAAAATTAAATACATAAATATCTAATTTACATACGTTTTCACACCACTGTGTCAATACTTTGTAGAAGCACCATTGGCAGCGATTACAGCTGTAAATCTTTGTAGTGAATCTTTCTAGGTTGGTCACTAAGAGCTATCCACACCTGGATTTTGCAACATTTGCCGATTATTCTTTTCAAAATTCATCAAGCTCTATCAAATTGGTTGTTGATCATTGCTAGACAACCGTTTTAAGTCAAAACTCAGGAACATGCACTGTCTTCTTGGTAAGCAACTCCAGTGTAGATTTGGTCCTGTGTTTTAGGTTATTGTCCTGCTGAAAGGGGAATTCATCTCCCAGTGTCTGATGGAAATCAGAAAGTTAATTGTTTTGCCAGATTTTTTGCAGCATTACTTTAGTGCCTTGTTGCAAACAGGATGCATGTTTTAGAATATTTGTTATTATGAACAGGTTTCCTTCCTTTCACTCTGTCAATTAGGTTCCTCATGTCCTTTGGTACTGGCATTTTAACTATCCGAAGCCTAGGACCAAGAAGCATGAAGAGGCAGCCTTTAGTTATTATGCCCCCATCCTCTGGAATAGCCTGCCAGAGAACCTTAAGGGGGCTGAAACTGTGGACATATTTTAAACACAGATCTTAAAACACATCTTTTTAGCTTTGCTTTTCCTTAGGGTGCTTTTTAGTTGTTCGGTTTGAGTAATTCTTTAGTTTTTTTATCATATTGTGTAGTAAATATTTCAGCTTTTATTGTCATTGTTTTTTTATTTATTTATTCCCCCTTTAAAGTACATTGTGTTGCATTCCACGTCTGAAATGTGCTGTATAAATAAAGCATGATTTGATTTAGTATTTATGCGAGGCGTTTGGAAACCCTCCATGATCTTTGTGGTTGAATCTGCGTTTGAAATTCACTACTTGACTGAGGCACCTTACAGATAATTATATGTATGGGGTACAGAGATGAGGTAGTCATTCAAAAATCATGTTAAACACTAATATTGCATACAGAGGGAGTCCGTGCAACTTATTATGTGACTTGTTAAGCACATTTTTACTCCTGAACTTATTTAGGCTTGCCATAACAAAAGGGTTGAATACTTATTGACTCAAGACATTTCAGCTTGTCATTTTTTATTAATTTTTAAACATTTCTAAAAACATAATTCCACTTGGACATTATGGGGTATTGTGTGTAGGCCAGTGACAACCTCAACTTAATACATTTAAAATTCAGGCTGTAACAACAAAATGTGGAAAAAGTCAAGGGGTGTGAATACTTTCTGAAGGCACTGTATATCCTACGTACAATCACAGGGCTCTCAGGAGTAGCGCGTAGCATGTTGCTATATTTGGAGTCCCTTGAGGAATAGGGGTTGTGAAATAACAGCCAGTATTCCCTCCAGGTTGCTCAGACTGTCAAACTGTGACATAAGCTTCACTAAGC
The DNA here is from genome assembly GCF_965601325.2 of Salmo salar. Classification (NCBI taxonomy): domain Eukaryota; kingdom Metazoa; phylum Chordata; class Actinopteri; order Salmoniformes; family Salmonidae; genus Salmo; species Salmo salar. The sequence continues at coordinate 13,265,025 of NC_138298.1, forward strand.
CTCACGTGGGCATAGCTTTACAGTTCGTTCAAAGCCTTTTTCAGAGGTATACAATGATTTACACTCACAATCGATGTGTTTCCTGTTTCCAGATACGCATGCCATACAATTGGCTTTTGATTTGGTAGTATTATTCCCATCCCTCGAGACGAAGCTGATTGTGTTGTGCTGTGAAGTGGCTGTGTTAGCTTGTGTTCTGTGATGAGTACAGTGACTTCCAAGAATAACCTTTGAGTTCAGGTTCAGGTACAGTATATACTGTCTGTCTATACTGGTCTTGTTGTTGTCAATTTATGTTTTGTTGTATTGTTTTTACTACAGAGTAAACTGCCATACCAACCAGTCAATCTTAGTCACGTTAGCGCAAACCCAAAACTCTTTGTTAAGCACATTATACTGCTAACATCTTTTTCTAGTGAAGTGGACCTACCAGCACTCTTATGTCTTGTAATTCCACCAGTAAAACAAAAACAGGTCAGGGCGTATTCCCATCCACCATTCACAATCCACCCAGTCAGACTCACCTTGTCCTTGTTCTCCTTGAAGGACCTGGACCGGGTGATGCGGGCTGAGGAGGATCCACTGGTGGCGGGCACACACCCCCGGCCCTGCACTTCCTCCTGCTGGCCGAACAGCTCCTCCACGGAGCGCACGTCGATCTGGTACTGCTGCTGGCAGCGCACCGCCATGGTCCAGATGTTGGGCTGGCCCCGCACCTTCTCCTCTGGGATGGGCTTCCAGAAAAAGCTCCGCACCTGCCGCTTCTTCCACACACCGTGGCTGGAGAGGGAGGTTGGTGGTGGGGGAGGAGGGGTGTTCGGGGGCAGGGGTGGTGGTGGCGGTGGGGTGTAGTGGTGTGGTAGTGTGGTAGGGTGCAGGGGGGGTTCATTGGGGAAGGGAGAGGGGAGAGTAGAAGCGGAGGGGATGTGGCCCAACATTGGAGAGAGGTCGGAGGTGGTGCTGGTGGTGCTGGCGGTGGTGGCGGCGCTGATGCTGCCCTCACTGCTGCAGTACTCTGTCTCATTGGTCAGCGACGGGCTGCTCATAACATGCATCACACTAGCGTGGGGCTGGGGTGGGGCCTAGTCCTGAGAGGCCACTGCGTCAAATTCTCTCTGCCCTCAATTTCACTCTCAAGAGTTTGAAGTAGTCCAATCAACTCACAACCTTTCATGCAACTTCAACTCAAGTTACTCAAGTTATTCAGGTATGTCGAATGAAATCATAAACTGATAAACTAATAAAATCACGAGTCAAGGGTTAAATGGCAAAATAGCTAGAGCACAATAGTTTTTCCCTGAGGCGAGGTTAGCATGCTCTCTGATTCCGTCTGTCTCCATCTTGCTGCCCGTATACCATCACTCCAAAAGGGGCCTTGATAGGGTTCTGGAGCATTCTGTGGAGGTCGTAGTTGGGGGAACAGCCATGGAGCTATAGGGAGGTACAAAAACAACACAAGAGAGGATTATTTGGGGGCAGTCATGTGTGTTGTCCGCAGGACAATCTAAATTAGGGGAAATTGAGGGGTGCGACATCAAAAGAGAGAAGGGGGAACCCCCCGGTCGAGGGGAAACCACAATAGGGATATGACAGACTCCACTGTTCTTTTGAAGTCCTTGAAGTCAACCTGTTGGTTGTAAAATGCCCAGTGACACTAGTCTACACATGCTAACGCCCGTGGTTACTGGAAGGTTTTCCAAAGCACAAGTGCAGACAACATGGATTTGCCAGGAGTGTATTTAGTTTTCCACAGGTTAGCGAACATGCCATTTCTTTACATTTTCCCTTTGTGGATTTGAATATAGTTTTAGAGTATAAAACCATTGAGTTAGATTGCTTTTAATTTGTACTAAAGTTTCCAGTCCATTTCTCAGTGGAAGTTCTCATGTAGGAGTTAAATATCATAGATTGGACGATAGGTTGTTCTACTGACCTACCTTTATGAGTGGGAGTGGGCCGACCAATCTACTTCATGAGTGACATCATCTTATACCTTTGTATGAAATTTGTAATTTTCCATCGACGTTCGCATAATAACCCACATTTCTAAATACAAAGCACCTGACATCACAAAGACAGCTGTTGCCAAAAGAGCAGCACAAAACATAAAGGGCAACTTTGAGAGAAAGGTACCTCAAACCAGAGCAAATCCCCTTATAGGACCTTAGTTTCTACCAAACCTGAATATGATGCATTATTCCTGAAAGGAAGTAATTGAATCAGTCCTAGCACCAAGATCATATTTCATGCAATGCCTGATTGCTTAAATGTTGTTTTGTGTTTCATACCTAAATCATCTTAAAGTTACTTTATTGAGCTACACGGTCAATTTTAATTCAGGATGATGTGTACATTAAATGCAAAGCATGTTAATATCGGGGATATTGACTTGCATTGGTCCTTGGAGAAAAATTATAAATAGTTTGGAGAAAGTTAACTAAACCAAAGCATGGATTGCTGTCTTTTCTGCTTGCATGGTAAGGAAACCAATATATAATTTTGTAATTTGGGTGAGCCATCTCTTTAAGTTCCGCTTTAACAATCCCTTCTGTTGTACAGTACTTTCAGGTTTTGTCTGATAATAAGAATGAAAGGAGTAGCCTCCAGGAATGCGGATAGTAGGACAGAAGGCTCAATCAATTTCTCTCATCCTAATCCTTTTGTCTGTTTGATAAAAGACCAAGACCATAAGGAAGGCAAATAGGGTCTTCCTCCCTTTTCAAATCAATGCCCATAGTTCTGTGATGGTGACTAACTCTCTTTCAGAACAACACATCACTCACAACCTAAGCTGACATGGCCTTGGTCATGTGATAGCCACTCATGTCCAAACAAGTAAATGGATAGCTGACCTGACAAAACAAGGAACTGGATATGAGGCATAATAATGGTACAGTGGAAACATCGGTAAAAGGGAAAGGTGCTCCAGTCTGCCCCTAAGCACTGACTTAAGAACAGATTTTCCTACTCCAACTCTAACATTAACCATTTGAGCCGAAACAAACTCAAACTGATCCTGGGTCAGGGATTTAAGGCGTTTATGCTAACCCTTTAGTCTATTTTAACCAAAGGCCTGCTGTTTCCTGGATCTTGCCGTGTCATGGCAACGGCGCTACATCCGTTAGCGCCCTGTCCACCGGATCCCACGGGTCCTTTACTAATTCATAGGGCTGACGTCACGGCCGGCCTCGTGTTGCCTGCTCGCAGTGCAACGTCAACTGTCCTGTCCTCTGTCCCTGGCTGGGTCACTCATGTCTTATTCATGGGGCCTGTGAGGTGCACTTGACCCCATGGTGAGTCATCTTCTAAAAGGATGCTGCTAGATATGTGGTGATTAGGTAGGCTAGGCTATGTTAGGAGATGCTATTGGGAAAACAGGCTTCTGGACATCAGAACAGCTATCACTAACCTCGATTTGGATGAGGACTTGTACTTCAACGAGTCGGAAGCGAAATATATACTAGTGTTCAAAAGTTTGGGGTCACTAAGAAATTTCCTTGTTTTTGAAAGAAAAGCACATTTTTTGTCCATCAAATTGATCAGAAATACAGTGTAAACATTGTTAACGTTGTAAATGACTAACGGCAGATTTTTTGGGGAATATCTACATAGGCTTAAAGAGGCCCATTATCAGCAACCATCACTCCTGTGTTCCAATGGCACGTTGTGGTAGCTAATCCAAGTTTATCATTTTAAAAGGCTAATTGATCATTAGAAAACCCTTTTGCAATTATGTTAGCTGTTGTTCTGATTAAAGAAGCAATAAAACTGGCCTTCTTTAGACTAGTTGAGTATCTGGAGCATCAGCATTTGTGGGTTGGATTACAGGCTCAAAATGGCCAGAAACAAAGGACTTTCTTCTGACACTCGTCAGTCTATTCTTGTTCTGAGAAATGACACATATTCCATAAAAACATCTACCTTTTCCGGCTACAATAGTCATTTACAACATTAACCATTTCTACACTGTGTTTCTGATCAATTTGATGTTATGTTAATGGACAAACAATTTGCTTTTCTTTAAAAAACAAGAGCATTTCTAAGTGACCCCAAACTTTTGAACCGTAGTGTATATTGATTATGTTGGACCAGGCCTAAATCTCCAATACTGGAAGAAGGAGGGGACGGCCTGCAGAGACCAGCGTGTGGAATACCGGAAAAGACTACGAAGGAAGGTGGACAAATCGCCTATACCCTTCGTTCTAATGGCGAACATGCAATCACTGGAGAATAAACGGGATGAACACTATAGTTTTGGACAACCGTGTGATCACGCTCTCCATAGCCAATGTGCTTAGGCCTTTAAACAGGTTAACATTCACAAGGCCGCAGGGCCAGAAGGATTGCTAGGATGCATACTCAGAGCAAGTGCTGACCAGCTGGCAAGTGTCTTCACTGACATTTTCAACTTCTCCCAGTCTAATACCTAAATGTTTCAAGCAGACCACCATAGTCCCTGCACCCAAGTGTGCCAAGGTAACTTGTCTAATTGACTATTGCCCCTTAACCTCTATGGGCTAGGTGGGACGCTAGCGTGCCACCCGTGGTGCACTCCATCAACAGCAGGTGCATTTCAAGAGCGGCAAATTTGAATCCAAATAAATGTCAAAATTCACATTTTTCAAACATACAACTATTTTACACCCTTTGAAAGATAAACATCTCCTTAATCTAACCACGTTTTACGATTTCAAAAAGGTTTTACGGCGAAAGCATAAATTTAGAGTAAGTTAGGACAGTACATTTACAAGAGTTGTGTGTAATGTTTTGTCAATTCAAAGACAGGGTCACCAAAACCATAAAACCAGCTAAAATGATGCACTAACCTTTTACAATCTCCATCAGATGACACTCCTAGGACATTATGTTAGACAATGCATGCATTTTTAGTTCTATCAAGTTCATATTTATATCCAAAAACAGCGTTTTACTATGGCATTGATGTTGAGGAAATCGTTTCCCTCCAATAACCGGCAGTCAAGTCAGCGTCACAAATTAAATAATTAAAATTAGAAAACATTGGTAAAATATTATATTGTCATTTAAAGAATTATAGATTTACATCTATTGAACGCAATCAACTTGCCAGATTTAAAAATAACCTTACTGGGAAATCACACTTTGCAATAATCTGAGCACTGTGCCCAGAAAAATACGCGTTGCGATACAGACTAGACGTCATGTTGGGGAGATCTAAAATCGAAAATACTATGTAAATAATCCATTACCTTTGATTCTCTTCATCAGATGTCACTTCCAGGTATCACAGGTCCATAACGAATGTAGTTTTGTTCAAAAAAGCTCATCATTTATGTCCAAAAATCTCCGTCTTGTTAGCACATGATCTAAGCCAGCCGGACTTCTCGTCATGAACGAGGGGAAAAAATATATTTACGTTCGTTCAAACATGTCAAACGTTGTATAGCATAAATCATTAGGGCCTTTTTTAACCAGAACATGAATAATATTCAAGGTGGACGAATGCATACTCTTTTATAACGTATTGGAACGAGGGTACCCAACATGAACTCGCGCGCCAGGTGTCTAATGGGACATCATCGTTCCATGGCTCTTGTTCGGTCAGATCTCCCTCCAGAAGACTCAAAACACTTTGTAAAGGCTGGTGACATCTAGTGGAAGCAATAGGAAGTGCCAAAATATTCCTCAGCCCCTGTGTTTTTCAATGGGATAGGTTTAAAGGTAATACAACACATCAGGTATCCACTTCCTGTCAGAAAATGTCTCAGGGTTTTGCCTGCCAAATGAGTTCTGTTATACTCACAGACACCATTCAAACAGTTTTAGAAACTTTAGAGTGTTTTCTATCCATATATAATAAGTATATGCATATTCTAGTTACTGGGTAGGATTAGTAACCAGATTAAATCGGGCACATTTTTTTATCCAGACGTGCAAATGCTGCCCCCTAGCCCTAACAGGTTAACACACATCTGAAGCCATGAAATGCTTTGCTCCTGACAGACCACCCTATGATGGTTAGGGTAAGCAACAACACATTTGTCACACTGACCCTCAACACGGGGGCCCCTCAGGGGTGCGTGCTTAGTCCCCTCCTGTACTCCCGATTCACCCACGATTGTGTGGCTGCGCACAACTCCAACACCATGATTCATTTAGCAGATGACACGACTGTGGTAGGCCTGATCACCGATGACGATGAGACAGCCTAAAGTGAGGAGGTCAGAGACCTGGTAGTGTGGTGCCAGGACAACAACCTCTCCCTCAATGTCAGCAAGACAAAGGAGCTGATCGTGGACAACAGGAAACGGAGTGCCGAGCATGCCCCCATCCACATCGACGGGGTTGTAGTGGAGCAGGTCGAGAGCTTCAAGTTCCTTGGTGTCCACCAAGTGTCATACCCTGATCTGTTTCACCTGTCTTTGTGCTTGTCTCCACCCCATCCAGGTGTCGCCCATTTTCCCCATTATCCCCAGTGCATTTACACCTGTATTCTCTGTTTGTCTGTTGCCAGATCGTTTTGTTTCATGAAACCTATCAGCGTTCATCCCCTTGCTCCTGTCTGTTCTTGTTCTTGTTTTCTAGTCTTTCCCGGTTTTGACCTTTCGGGCTGCCCTGAGCCTGCCTGCCGTTCTATACCTTGCCACACCTCTCTGGATTATTGACCCCTGCCTGCCTGCCCTGAGACTGCCTGCCGTTCTGGACGTGTTGCACCCTTTCTGGATTACTGACCTCTGCCTGCCCTTGACCTGTCGTTTGCCTGCCCCTGTACTAGAAATACACTTTTGTCACTTCGACACTGTCTGCAACTGGGTCATACCTGAAACCTGATAATGGCCCCAGCCTACGTCCACTGTACAGCTGCAACGTTTCCTGGGAAACGGCTACTACCCTGGAAACTGAGACCATCCTTCCTACCTCGTGCCTGGTGACGGCACTCATCTGGGGAATAGGGAAGCAAGTTCGTGAGGTGCAGCATTCCCAGCTGAACCCCAGGGGGCCCCAGATAACCGGATGTTCGTTCCTGACACGGTTTGCTCCTCAGTCCTGGAGTGGGCCACTCCTCCAGGCTTGCCTGCCACACGTGCTCCCGTCGGACCCTGGCCTTTGTGCAACAACGCTTTTTGTCTCCGCATTCGTCAACGCTTACACGGTCTGTGCACAGAACAAGACTCCTCTGCAAGCTCTGGCTGTTCTCCTCCAACCTCTGCCTGTCCCTCACCGTCCCTAGTCTTACATCTCCCTAGACTTTGTTTCACTGGGGCTGAGCTCCTTGCCACCCAGGACCTCTATACCAGGTGATGTCAGAGGAAAATGGTCAGACACCAGCCATCCAAGTGGTACCGATGGACCAAGTCTGGAACCAAGAGGACACTGAACAGCTTCTACCCCCAAGCCATAACACTGCTAAATAGCTACCCGGACTATCTGCATTGACCCTTTTTGCACTCTCTTTTGACTCATTACATACGCTGCTGTTACGGATAAAGTGACTAGGCAACATGATAGATAATTACATTTACATTTACGTCATTTAGCAGACGCTCTTATCCAGAGCGACTTACACATTTGTAAGTACAGTATGTGCACATGTGCTTGTCTAATATCTCATTACAAAATCATGGGCTTTAATATGGAGTTGGTCCCCCCTTTGCTGCTATAACAGCCTCCACACTTCTGGGAACGCTTTCCACTAGATGCTGGAACATTGCTGTGGGGACTTCTATTCAGCCACAAGAGCATAAGTGAGGTCGGGCAGTGATATTGGACGATTAGACCTGGCTCACAGTTGGCGTTCCAATTCATCCTAAAGGTGTTCGATGGGCTTGAGGCCAGTGCTTTGTGCAGTTCCTCCACACCAATCTCGACAAACCCGTTTTGTGTGGCGACATTGTCATGCTGAAACAGGAAAGGGCCTTCCCCAAACTGTTGCCACAAATTTGGAAGCATAGAATCGTCTACAATGTCATTGAATGTTGTAGCTTTAAGATTTCCCTTCACTGGAACTAAGGGGCCTAGCCTGAAACATAAAAACAGCCCCAGATCAATATTCCTCCTCCACCAAACTTTGCAGCTGGTACTATGCATTCGGGCAGATTTGTCTGTCGGACTGCCAGATGGTGAAGCATGATTCATCACTCCAGAGAACACGTTTCTACTGCTCCAGAGTCCAATAGCAGGTAGCTTTACACCAATCCAGCCGAAGCCTGGTTTTGCGCATGGTGATATTAGGCTAGTGTGCGGCTGCTCGGCCATGGAAATCCATTTCATGAAGCTCCCGACAAACAGTTATTGTGCTGATGTTGCTTACAGAGGCAGTTTGGAACTCGGTAGTGAGTGTTGCAACCGAGGACAGACGATTTTTATGGGCAACGCGCTTCAGCACTCGGCTGTCCCGTTCTGTGAGCTTGTATGGTCTACCACTTCGCGGCTGGGCCGTTGTTTCTCCTAGACATTTCCACTTCACAATAACAGCACTTACAGTTGACTGGGGCAATTCTAGCAGGGCACAAATTTGACAAACTGACTTGTTGGAAAGGTGGCATCCTATGACGTTGAAGTCACTGAACTCTTCAGTAAAGCCATTCTACTGCCAATGTTTTTTTATGGAGATTGCATGGCTGTGTACTCGATTTTATACACCTGTCATCAATGGGGGTGGCTAAAATAGCCGAATCCACTAATTTGAAGGGATGTCCACATACTTTCGTATATATATATAGTGTATTTACTTCAATTATCTCATACCCCGGCACATTGACTCGGTACTGGTACCCCGTGTATATAACCAAGTTATCGTTACTCATTGTGTATTTATTTCTCTTGTTATTATTATTATTATTACACACACACTACAGATTCTGAGCTCAATGGAGGGACAAGGCTATCAAGGAGGGCCATGGCTACTATATTAATAACACACATCTGAATATGCTGCATATTCATACAGTGCATTTAGAAAGTATTCAGAACCTTGACTTTTCCACATTTTGTTACGTTACACCCTTATTCTAAAATGGATGAAATAGTTTTTCCCCTCATCAATCTACACACAAGACCACATAATGACAAGGCAGAAATAGGTTTTTATTTTTTTGCACATTTATACAAAAATAAATACTGGTACAGCCTCGAGTCTTCTTGGGTATGACGCTACAAGCTTGGCACACATGTATTTGGGGAGGTTCTCCCATTCTTCTCTGCAGATCCTCTTAACTTCTTAGTGTTCCCTTCCCGCTCGAATCCCGTTAACGGGATTGATTTGACAACATCCAGTGAAATTGCAGCGCACCAAATTCAAAAACAGAAATACTCATAATAAAAATTCATAAAACATACAAGTGTTATACATCAAAACAAAGCTTTACTTCTTGTTAATCCAGCCGATGTGTCAGATTTCAAAAAGGCTTTACGGCGAAAGCAGACCATGCGATTATCTGAGGACAGCGCCCCGCATACAATCACATGAAAATCAGATTTCAACAAGGCAGGTGCGTGACAAAAGTCAGAAATAGCGATATAATTAATGCCTTACCTTTGAAGATCTTCTGTTGGCACTCCAAAATGTCCCAGAAACATCACAAATGGTCCTTTTGTTCGTTAATATCCTTCTTTATGTCCCCAAAATGTCAATTTATTTGGCGGATTTGATTCAGAAATCCACTGGTTCCAACTTGCCCAATATGCCTACAAAGTATCTAATAAGTTACCTGTAAACTTGGTCCAAACATTTCAAACAACATTCCTAATCCAACCTTAGGTATCCTAAGACGTAAATAATCGATCAAATTTAAGACGGAATATATTGTGTTCAATACCGGATAAATACAACGTGAAGCGCATTCCAGTTCACGCGCACCAAACAGAAGAGTCCACTTGGCTTGACACTCACAAAGAACAGCCCTACTTCATAATTTCTCAAAAGAAAAACCTCAACCAATTTCTAAAGACTGTTGACATCTAGTGGAAGCCATAGGAACTGCAACCAGGTTCCTATTAAATAGAGCTTCCCATAGAAACCCAAAGGAAAACACAGTGACCTCAATTTTTATCCCCCTGGATGGTTTGTCCTCGGGGTTTCGCCTGCCAAATCAGTTCTGTTATACTCACAGACATTATTTTAACAGTTTTAGAAACTTTAGAGTGTTTTCTATCCATATCTACCAATTATCTACCAAAAATTCAGCATACCACTGATTTCAATGGCTGGCACTTTTATAATAGGGCGAAATCATCCCCGATTGCAGTTCCTAGGGCTTCCACTAGATGTCAACAGTCTTTAGAAAGAGTTTCAGGCTGGTTTTTGGTAAAATGAGGGAGAAGTTGTAGTTTTTCTAAGTGGCTCCCATTTTGGCTTTAGTGTTTCCAAGCGCATGGCCGAGAGAGCACGTTCTTTTTGTTTATCTCCGGTAAAGACAATAACGATTCTCCGTCTTAAATGTTATTGTTTATTTGCGTATTAGGCTACCTAAGGATTGATTATAAACGTTGATTGACTTGTTTGGATAAGTTTATTGGTAACGTTTGGGATTCATTTTGTATGCATTTTGAAGGAGGGAACCCGAGTGGATTATTGACTGAAGCGCGCCAGCTAAACTGAGTTTTTATGGATATAAAGAAGGACTTTATCGAGCAAAAGGATCATTTGTAATGTAACTGGGACTTTTTGGAGGGCCAACAGAAGATCTTCAAAGGTAAGGCATATATTATATCGCTATTTCTGACTTTCGTGTCACAACTCCCTGGTTGAAAATGATTTGTTATGCATTTGTGTGCTGGGCGCTGTCCTCAGATAATCGCATGGTTTGCTTTCGCCGTAAAGCCTTTTTGAAATCTGACACGGCGGCTGGATTAACAACAAGTTAAGCTTTATTTTGATGTATTGCACTTGTGATTTCATGAACTTGTGATTTTATGTTTTAGATCCCTCAAAAAGGTCTCGATATTGACTTGTCTACGAGTGTAAGGTAGTCATATTGCCCATGGCCTTCTTTTGTGTCTTATTCATATCTCTAAGCCTTATTTTACTAGTGTTCACCTCAGTAAGACTGCTTGTTGACCTTGTGACAGTGAATCTTGTCCATATCTGGCTCTTTTCACTGTCCATCATCATGGAATGAATGTGTCATACCAGGATCGGTGTTTTCTGTTGAGCCTCTTTTTCAAGATACCATAGTAAAATCAGCACATTATATCATCGAAACACTCCTCTACCTGGGCTGTCTAGTCATCTCTACACTGTTTATTTATATTCTCTTTCAAACCAAACTTGCTAGAAAAAGAAGGCAGTTTAGGGTTTATTCAGCTTAGTACAGCATACTGGCTTCCTGGCGTACCCCTTCCCTGACTCAGTCTGTTTACACATCAGATGGGGAGGTGAGTGACACACACGCACGCACGCACACACACGCACATAGCAACAGTAAGGGGAGGGGGAGTGTGAGCGAGAGGAGAGATCTCTACACAGTAAACAATGGGGCGTGCAGGTGGATATGTCAACTGTGTGAGATTAAAAACACGCAGGCATTTACGTATCAGACACACACAAACACACACAGTTACCCAGACACAAGAGCCTCTCAGCCGAATAATCTCTTTTAATGAAAAGGATATGAAATGACGCCTTATGGGTGCGTGTGGCAAACAGGGACAGATGCTTCCAGTACACGCTGTACAACAGCAGCAGAGACACCAAGTACATCATTTACACATGGCAGGAGATGACAGATTGCATCAACAATGCATCTCCTGTCTCGGGTGATCCTGATACTGCTGTTAGTCTACTCTGCTCGTAGACTTGTCTACTCTGGTCTATCCACTTTCATACATCACTGAATCCACCGCAACTCCTGTCATGCAATATGTGTTATTCAGAGCAAAATGTGTCACTGTACCTGACGAGTCGAGGTTTGAAATGTTTTAAGTGCATACCAAAACCTCATCCGTCTACTGTTATGAATATAGACAACTAGCTCAAACAACAGATTAATAAATCTGCCATTCTGTGTCTGGGATGTCAGGCAACGATGTGAACAACAGAGGCTTTTATTAGACAAATCCTGATCGGATTCAGGAAAGAAAGGGGATTAAGATTGAGATTAAGACTGAGATTAGTGCTTGGATGGAGCCTGTATTTTCTGATTGGACATTAAAGGCCAGTGTAAGTGGCCCTAGTAACTGAAAATGGACATGTCCCCTATGAATATTAATCTCTCTTCCAGACTGAACTAAAAAATGTCCAGGTTGCTGTCCTAAGCAAGTACTGACCTCTAGGTTTCCTGGCACCCTATTCCCTATATAGTGCACTACAGTGATTCTTCCTTTAAAAGTTGTGTGATACTGCAGCACAGCTTGCGGGGTGCCGCTGAATTCTATGGCATGTTAAGTGTCAGCCATTGTTGCCATTAATGCTAGTTAGACCACCAGAGGGCATCTTTGAGAAGTTAAATGACAAGAAAATAACATGGAGGTGTAGACCTAAGAGTCCTGTTTACTGTAGCTGTTTTAGAATAACTTTCTTATTGGCATACAGGCTTACTTCAATATACAGTATATCAATCAATCATTCATTCATTTGTGCATGTCATCACACAGCATACAAGTCATCCATGTCTTTAAATACATTCAAGCATTTGTTATAAAATCAAATAACAAAGGGAGCCTTGAATATCTAAACAATGAATAAACCTCAACATGTTGGCTAAAGCGATTGAATTCAGGAATGCATTTGACTGTTTTTAATATTAGGAAAATATGATGCTGTACAACGTGACCGGTCAGGAGTAGGCCTAGGCTACTAAGTGACTGCGAGTGAAGAGCAAAAATAATCCTAACATTTCCACACCCTAATTGTAGGCTAACCAATACCCAAACAGAGATTCAGTGAGAAAAATATATATAATTGATTTATCAAGACCAGTCCCCATGCTTGTCTCAGAGCAGCACAAAACGGTGATGAAATAGTTGACCACACTGTCGTGTCTTTGGCTATGCCGGATTAAGTGATATGACATGCTATTCAATAAATTCCGTTCTCTGTAATTAATATCACCTGATTAGCTAATCATGTAAATGTAATTAACTAGAAAGTCGGGACACCACGGAAGAGTGTTTATAGAGCCGTTATCTTCCGAATAAACTTTTAAAAGACTTAGTAATATTTTACATCGATAGCCGTCACCTTATTTCAGTCTCATAATGAAAGTTGTAAATTCTTGGTTATCTTCACGAACCCTGGCTAACAAGTTGAATCAGCAATACAAAATTGGGTTTAATTATTTATTTACTAAATACCTAACTAATCACACAGAATTACATATACTGTCACAGAATAAGTCGTACTCATCGTTGAAAATGTCATACATGAGAGAGACGGACCAAGGCGCAGCGGAAGTGTGGACACTCATGTTTCTTTAATTAACAAAACAAGTAAAGTATCCACATGGACACTTGTACACCTACTCCACCTGCTGGTCAGGACGTGACATATACCCAGAATACAAATGATGTCATACAGAAAACGTCCCTGGTGGACAGAGCCGACATGGCAGCTTGTTACACAAAGAAGGGGTTGGGCTTGAATGAAAGAGCGGGAAGACTGAGGAACAAAGAAACAGCAGCTATCGTAAATACATTATCTTATGCATTCTAAATTACAGCCCATTTGGAAAAGGAAAATGCAATAAATATTTACTCTGAGCTGCGCTTCGGTAGGTTGGTCGTAGATGCTGGCCGGGTTGGCCAACAGATCTTCCTGTCCTCGGAAGAATGTCAATGGTGGTAAAGTGGATACGTTGTAGTATCTTCGTCTGTGGTAGACTGGATCCGTCGTCCGTCCTTTCCTAGCCCATGTCTACAGCGGCCGCTGCTAACTCAACGGCTAGGAAGTATCACTTCTGTAGTGAATAAGTTCAAAGTTCATACCATTCACAACCAAAGCTCACGCCGAGGTTGGCATTGTTCTGTACTTGACATGTACTTCTGTACTTGTAACACAGAGGCTGCAGACCTCACGTAGTGGAACTCCTGGAGAACATTGGTCATTGTCTTATATAGTGGCGAGGGGAGGAGGGCGTGTTTCATCGTTTATAACCCCTGTCTCTTCACAGGGGCGGGCCACTGATCAAGCAGGGCACTTTCCTTATGAAAACCCAATTCTCTCAATTTGAAGCTAAAATTATATTTAATCTCCTAACAAACAATTTCAATATCAAACATTTCAATTGCATAACAATTCCATGTGACTCTGATAACTAGAGGGTGTATACTTTCCCAGGTACAGTACAGTTTATGTCGTCCTGACATCAGTCATAATGTCTCAGATGACAACCGAACTGACATCCATACTCATTAAGTTCCAAAGCATATTTCCAACTGGTTTTATTACCAAAATATGGTTCCTTTTCCCCATTTGTTTGATGTTCCCAGACTCTCTATATTTAACAAAGGCAACAGTCCTTCAGTAGGGTCAGAGAGAGAGGGGAAGGGAGAAAGGTATTTATGGGGGGGTCATAAACCTTACCCACAGGCTATCGTCATGACAACACACAGGTAGGTTATTGCTTCAAATCCTATTATAACAATTGGATGACTTTGGGAGTTTCAATAAGCAACAATCTGTTGCCTTCATTAGCCTACTTTATTCCAATATTTCTGTTATCAGTGATATTTATTTCCACAGTAATTCGTTATCATCCATCCAGATGTGGTTAGAAAACAGTGCATTTGGTGGGCTATGCAAAAGAGAGAAGTGACATGCCTCGCAAACACCATGAATACATTTAAAGTCCCTAAACTCTGGCAAGAGACTATTGTCCTGCTGATAGCCCATCAAGGGTGGAAGGCTTCTTTTGTATTCTTAAAAGAACTCCAGCACAGAGAAGAGAAAGGAGCCTTAATTAAACAATGAATAAACCGCAACATATCAGCTAAAGCGATTGAATTCAGGAATGCATTTGACTGTTTTTAATATTGTCCATCAACCAAAAACACAGCATCTACTGTGGTAGAAATACGTTATAGAATATATTTTTTTAACTATATCAAAATACATATGTTTAGTAGGCTACTGTGCAGTGTATTTAAATACAATGCTCACCCTACCCTCCTTTCTTATTGTTGCAGACAGTGTCGAAGTAACAAAAGTGTATTACTAGAACAGGGGGCAGGCAAAACTACAGGTCAAGGGGAGGCAGAGGTCAGTAATCCAGATCAGAGTTCAAAAGGTACAGAACGACAGGTAGTCTCAGGGTCAGGGCAGGCAGAGGTCAATAATTCAGTGTGGTGGGGCAAGGTACAGGACGGCAGGCAGGCTCATGGTCAGGGTAGGCAGGGATCAATAATCCAATGTGGTGGGGCAAGGTACAGGACGGCAGGCAGGCTCATGGTCAGGGCAGGGTTCTTACTTACATTTGGTCAAAAATGCACAAACATTCCTGAAAATGAAAACAGTCTGATCTCCACAAAAGCCAACCTAACTAAGAAATACATTTTGTTGGTTGCCATGGTGAATAATCCAATAAAACATCTGTCGTTCTGCCCCTGAACAAGGCAGTTAACCCACTGTTCCTAGGCCGTCATTGTAAATAAGAATTTGTTCTTAACTGACTTGCCTAGTTAAATAAAGGTTAAATAAAAATAAATAAAAATACAAATAGTTCATCCTCCAAATGTCAGTAATGATGAGAGATGGAATGTGGAAGATTAATGTGTATTTTGTGATGTCATTGAAAGTTAAATGAAGACGATATAACGAAAACATTGTAACATTAGGAGTATTCCTACGGTGTGTATCATGTTTACATACTTTACGTTGTGTGGAAAATATCCAGGAAAAAGGGAAGATCATAGCAAATTCTGATACCTTCCCTCGTAACTGGCTACGCCCCAGGGAACCCAGAGACCGGGTCAGCAAGACAGAAACGCACCCTTTCTACCTGAGGGTATGAAGCATTTAAGTTAAGAATTAACATATCAGACTAGGATGACCACAAGCTGCAGCCGAGGTCTACGATTAGTCGCGACCCCGAAAACGCAACACGAGGTTGAAGACAAAGGAACCTCTTAACAATCAATGCTACGGTTGAGTAGCTGTTCTGTAGTACTGTATCTAAGAAGGTGAATTTAATTTTATTCTCTTTAAGTCATCGTTTGTCTACACTGCTTTCATCCCCACGCTGGGATCATCTACACCAGTGGTTCCCAAACTTTTTATAGTCCCGTACCCCTTCAAATATTCAACCTCCAGCTGCGTACCCCCTCTAGCACCAGGGTCAGCGCACTCTCAAATGTTGTTTTTTGCCATCATTGTAAGCTTAAGCATAAGAATGACTGAGTTTTTGTCACAACCCGGCTTGTGGGAAGTGGATAGAAAACCGTGATCACACAGTCTTCCGGAACAGCTGGTGCTGATCACGGTTTCCGCAGCCAATGTGAGTAAGACCTTTAAACAGGTCAACATTCACAAGGACGCAGGGGCAGACGGATTACCATGACGTGTACTGCGAGCATGCGCTGGCAAACTGGCAAACTGGGCATCTTCTATTATACATTTTCTATTATGAATCAAACTAATTCAAACAAATGAATCATTATATAAATACAGTTGGATTATGCTACACACAGATAGGCCTAGATGCACTGGGAATCAAATAGGAATATTATGAAGATAAATACACAACGCAGAGGACGAGAGGAATAGAGTTAATGCTCAATAGGAGTTGGTTTTCAGTTCAACATTTGTTGAGAATCTGTGGAATGTCACTCCTGAACACTCTTGAGCTACGTGTGCTGCGTTCTGTACATTGAGTCGGGAGCAGCATACGTGTTATTTGGCCATTGGCCAGTTGTACTGCAAGGACTTCTGATTGGTCAACCCCAGGCTAGGGTTAGGGGTTATAAATGGCATCTTGTTCCTTTGTTCGGTAGAGAAGAGCTGAGGAGAGGGGAGACTGAACATCTACCTCCCAGCGTAACATCTTGATTTGTCCTTCTCAAATAAACCTATTTTTCTCCCTCTGATTTGCTTTGGAGTTTGTGTTATTGAAGAATAACATCAATTGCTAACAGAGGGGAAGTGGGTTCCATACCGTCTTTAGACTTTCTACTAACGTTAAAACATGAAATAACAGTACACCAAGTCCCTTCCCTGGGTTAAAACCTCCCAGCTTTGAACCTCATCCCTAGAGACAAATAACTCACCATTTAGACTCTTGCTGAGGAAACATTGTATCTTATGTACTCTGTCAAATGAGCTCCTTATCAAGTGAAAGCCCCCCCCCTCACACACACACGCATGCATGCATACACACATACTTTCTCTCCCGCTATCTCCCTATCCCCCCATCTCATCTCTTGACTGAGGTGTTCAAACACTACATTGTTTTATGGTACGAGTATGTCCCTCCCTATTGGGATGGCTGTGATAATTTGGGGCCAATAAAATATATCCAATGAAGGATACTAGCGTCTAAACTTCTACTTTTGCTGGAAAATGTTAAGATAAGGGAGAACTACTGCTTGACCTCTATTCCATAGCATCCCAAATAATAAAATGTAACCTGTACATTATCAGACTATAGGATCTGCTGCCTGTTCAAGCTGGACTCAGGGTTAGACATAATATAGTAAATGTAAATCCAGGACCCTCCAATTAGTATGATATGTTAAGTTTCGTATGGTATGTATTAATTTGTGGATGTCTATCAATAATTTCGTATGATATGTTCCGATTTGAAATTCATACAATATTTTACGAATTGCAATTCGTGCAATATGTTACAAATTTGCAAAACGTATGATATGTTACGAATTCCAATTTGTTGTGGCTAATGCTATGTAGGAAGCTAGCTAGCTTGTGGCTAATGTTAGCTAGGCTAGCGGTTATGGTTAGCGGTTAAGGTTAGGGTTAAGGTTAGGGCTAGGAGTTAGGTTAAAGGGTTAACGTTAGGGTAAGGATTAGCTGACATGCTAAGTAATTGCAAAGCAGACAAAAAGTAGTAATAGTTGCAAAGTTGATAATTAGAAAAAATGCTAAAGTTGTCCGTGATGAGATTCGAACACGCAACCTTTGGGTTGCTAGATGTTCTTGTCATACGCCCGACCAACCACCTTACTTTTGTTTTTACCTTAAGTAGCCTTCTTTCTTATGTAACCATACCAAACGTAACATATCATACTACTTTGCGTTTACTATCTTACATCTAGTCTATGAGACAAGGCTGGCTGGTTAGGCATATCATAAATGATCAAGGATACAAACAAACAACCAAAGCTGTGTATGGGACAGGTCATTATACTGGGTGTAAGGGTGTAACAGAACTCAAGAGTTTATTACAAATCTCCTGGTTGTTAATGAGCTTTCAGCAGATTATCACAGTTTGTTGTTGGTGTACTAGCAATTATCAACACTGGAATAATGGATACAGATGATAAGGCCACGGTGGACTTTGCAATGGGTGATCATACTAAATTAGTTATACTAATCAAATACATTCTTTGTGAATAATATAGAAGTTCACCTCACAATATTCAGACGAAACATTTATCCAGACTAAACATTATGTGGTAATCGATTAAGCTACACAATTTTATGTGCATGTACTTTATGGTTTGGAAAGCAGTCATAACAAATGACAATCAAAAACATGAAGATAAAGTTTTTTCAGATCTCTGGGATCACCAAAATTATCATCATTCTTCCTCCAAACTGTCCCCATGTCTCCCTGCTCTGACTCAACAGTGGCCTACAGACTACATATTTTTTCAAAAACGTTGCTATAAATACACTGCTATTCATTTTCTCTGCATCATAATCTTGTTCACGGTGTGAGAGAGTACGGCTGAAGGTGACTAATTACCCTTAATTCATATCTCTATTCAATTTTCTCTGCGTGCTCCAATTATTTCTTCCTCCTCCAGTTGTTTTGTAATTGAGTAAAGGAAATTGGGGATACGGAAGACACGGATGGCCGCCTCCATATTTGTCACACCGTGGGATTATCCAAATTAGTTGTGGTGTGATGGTGTCGGTCGGGACGGGGACGGGGACGGGGACAGACAGACAGACAGACAAATCAATAAAAAGGATACCTAGTAAGATATACTGTAAATAAGAGATGTCCACTGGCCATTCGAATGTCATGTTTCAACCATGCAAATTTCTCTCCAACTTTGACATGCCTTCAGAATTCATGACTGATAGCCCTCATTTTGTCTGTACAACATCCAGTCTTACAGTTTTTGTCAGTATAGGAGCATCACAGCAAAAAGTAAGACTCGCCAATAGGTTCTACCCCTACACGCTCTCCACAATTAACATTTTTATTTTTTATTTGTTTTTATTTTTTGGTAGCTGATTAGCTACTTGCCCCCCCACTGTACCCTGTAATTACATGTGACTATTAAAATCTCTAATCTCTAATCTAATCTCAATCAATCTAACAAAATGGAGCTCAGAAGGTGAAGCAGATGGTCAAAGGACTGGTTGGATTAATGCCACTATAGCAAAAGATTTTAGGACATGATCATGTCTTACAGAAATAAACCTGCCCAATCCTTTCACTCTCTTTCTTTTGAAACACACACACACACACACACAAAATGGCCTTAATATCTACTACAGCTTTTCTACATTTTGTTCATGATTTTGCTAACTTCTTCTCATCCATCTGTTGCTTATATGATGTAGTACAAAAACACCTCTAGTGCCAGATCCAGACCATTGGACTTCAGTGAAAGCCTGCCAGTGAGTGTGTGGGAGCTAATCACTACCCCGTATTTTCTGTCTGGGTTTCACCATTGATCCTCTGAGTCATTAGAGAAGGTAAATCTGGGTTAACAAAGCGTGTGTTTGAGATTGACTACATTGCAGTCCGACTGCCCATGCAATGCCCAGAATCACGTGATCTACAAATCACATTGCATCCCAAGGAACTACTCATTATGTGATCAAGATCACCTTACTAAAACTGATCTCTTCAAACACACTAAAAGGGAGGCCTACAGCTGGCCATCCATTCCCAGGAGTGGCTGGACAGATGATTAAACCAATAAGGCACAGTAAGTGGGTTTCTGGGTTAGGTAGTCCACGTTGTAAAACCAAACCTCTGTCTATTTGAGGCATTGTCTTAGACTACAATTCAGATGAAAAAGAGAGTTATGTGGGTATCGAGGAAGCTGATTACGTATGAAACTCTTCGTACTACAAAGTAGAAGTCTTTCTCTGTTGTCAGATGTGTAACTTTAGGCAGCATCTTGTTACCTGTCTTGTCCAAAATCTTCAGCATCCACTTTGAACACATTGCTATACTGTACTTTGTGTACTATAGTCATTATCAAAACTGTTGATATGAAAATATAGCAATAAAAGCTGGTCTGGGGCTCGACAGTAATATCAAGTAATCTGTGTACTTGCTTCGAGACCGAGTGAAGACTGAATACAACATTATCCAAGTCCGAAACAATAAAAAAGCAGTCTCAAGACCGGATTTGTGACTGAGACCAGTCTTGAGTACTACAACACTGCTATAGTGCATACAATACAACAACTAGTGAGGTACATGAAAGCATCTCTCTGATCTCACAATCATTAACAGTGTCACTTTTGAATCTACTTCATGAAAGTGTCATTAGTGTCTTCTCATCATGTTACGTCTATCAAAACATTTATAAAACCCAGAAAATGTATTAACTATGGAGCTCAAAGACATACTGTATTTTGCAAATGATGCTGAGGCAGACAGAATCTGAGTTCTCCTTAATGCAACTTGGTCATTCATGTACTTTCTTATAGTGTACAACCTGACAGTATAAGGAAATTATTAATGAAATGGGATATTTTATTGAGGGTCCCTAGAACACACTGTAATTGTACACGAGGAAGGATTGATTGCATAACTCATTCACAAATCATACACATGGACAGCCTACATTGATCTACATAAATGCTGTCATGGAAATGTTGATAGAAAGACACAAGGCATTGCCAAGGAAATAGGATTCCAGATCTCATTAAAAAAAAAGTACCGGCAAATCTCAGTGCGAATAGTTGAATCACATATCTCTCTATGGAACCTGCAGTACTGTACCAATGTCCTCTAGCGCATAGCCCCATTAGCAGCACAAACACCTGCAATCTCGTTTTTATTCCAGGCTTCGTGCTATAGACTTCTAACACGGCAGCATATAACAAATCCCAGAGCTTAGGATCCATCCCTTAATCACAGCCTGGGAGTCTGAGACAAAGCGTTTCAGAATGGAGAGATTCAATTCTGGAAGATTTGCTCTGTCATTTTGCATTCAAAAGGCCCTAATGTCAGCAGCCAAACATCCTATTCCCTACTTTTGATCAGGGCCCAAAGGGGCTATAGGGAATTATATAGGGAACTATATAGAGAATAAGGTGCCATTTGGTACATACAGTGCCTTCAGAAAGTATTCACACCCTTTGAATTTTTCCACATTTTGTTGTGTTACAGCCTGAATTAAATTTAGATTTTTTTTTGTCACTGGCCTACACTCAATCCCCCATAATGTCAAAGTGGCATTATGAATTTCGATTTATTTTAACAAACTAATTCAAAATGAAAAGCTGAAATGTCTTGAGTCAATAAGTATTCAACCCCTTTGTTATGGCAAGCCTAAATAATTTCAGGCGTAAAGATTTGCCATAAGTCATAAGTTGAATGGACTTACTCTGTGTGCAATAATAGTGATTAACATGATTTATTAATAACTACCTCATCTCTGTACCCCACACATACAATTATCTGTAAGGTCCCTCAGTCGAGCAGTGAATTTCAAACATAGATTCAACCACAAAGACCAGGGAGGTTTTCCAATGCCTCGCAAAGAAGGGGACCTATTGGTAGATGTGTAAAAGAAAAAGCAGACAATTAATTTTCCTTTGAGCATGGCAAAGTTCTTAATTACACTTTGGATGGTGTATCAATACACCCGGTCACTACAAAGATACATGCGTCCTTCCTAACTCAGTTGCTGGAGAGGAAGGAAACTGCTCATGGATTTCACCATTAGGCCAATGGTGACTTTAAAATAGTTATAGAGTTTAATGGCTATGATAGGAGGAAACTGAGGATGGATCATCAACATTATAGTTACTCTACAATACTAACCTAATTGACAGAGTGAAAAGAAGAAAGCTGATATAGAATAACAATATTCCAAAACATGCATCCTGTTCGCAACAAGGCACTAAAGTAATACTGAAAAAAATTTTGCAAAGCAATGCACTTTTTGTCCTGAATACAAAGTGTTATGTTTGGGGCAAGTCTAACACAACACATTACTGAGTACCACTCTCCATATTTGCAAGTATAGTGGTGGCTGCATCATGTTATGGGTATGTGTCACGTCCTGACCATAGAGAGCTCTTATTTTCTATGGTACAGTAGGTCAGGGTGTGATTGGGGGTGGGGGGACGGGGGGACGGTTCATCTAGTTTATTTAGTTCTATGCTCTTTTGGTTCTACTTTCTATGTTGGGATTTTTGTATGATCCCCAATTAGAGGCAGCTGGTCATCGTTGTCTCTAATTGGGGATCATATTTAAGTAGTTGTTTTTCCCACCTGTGTTTGTGGGAGATTATTTTGAGGTAGTGCATGTTGCACCTCTGTCGTCATGGTTTGTGTTTTGTTTATAGTTTATTGTTTGTCTTGCAAAGTTTCACATTAAAATAAAAGATGTGGAACGATACCCACGCTGCGCTTTGGTCTCCTTCCTACGACGAACGTGACAGTATGCTTGTAATTGTTAAGGCCTGGTGAGTTTTTCAGGATAAAAAAGAAATGGAATGGAGCTAAATACATTAAAAATCAGTCTGCTTTCCACCAGACACTGGGAGATTAAATCCACTTTCAGCAGGACAATAATTTAGAACGTAAGGCCAAATCTACATTGGAGTTGCTTACCAAGAAGACAGGGAATGTTCCTAAGTGGCCGAGTTACAGTTTTGACTTAAATCTACTTGAAAATCTATGGCAAGACCTGAAAATGGTTGTCTAGCAATGATCAACAACCAATTTGACAGAGGTTGAAGAACTTTGAAACGATAACGGGCAAATATTGAACAATCTAGGTGTGGAAGAGACTTACCAAGAAAGACTCACAGCTTTAATCGATGCCAAAGGTGCTTCTCCAAATTATTGACTCAGCGGTGTAAATACTTATGTAAACTGGATATTTCTGTATTTCATTTTCAATCAATTTACAAAAATGTCTAAAACCATGTTTCCACTTTGTCATTATGGGGTATTGTGTGTAAATGGTAAATGGTGGAACAAGCTCCCTCACGACGCCAGGACAGCGGAGTCAATCACCACCTTCCGGAGTCACCTGAAACCCCACCTCTTTAAGGAATACCTAGGATAGGATAAAGTAATCCTTCTAACCTTCTAATTGTTGTGCCCTCTTCACGACTGTGAATTGCAATTGATAAAATGCAACTGTGTTCGTTGTCCATAGCTTATGCCTTCCCATACCAGAACTCCACCGCCACCATAAGGCACTCTTTTCACAACGTTGACATCAGCAAACCACTCACTGACACAACGCCATACAGGCTGTCTGCCATACAGTTGAAACTGGGATTCCTCAGTGAAGAGCACAATTCTACATCATGCCAGTGGCCATCGAAGGTGAGCATTTGCCTATTGAAGTCGGTTACGACGCCGAACTGCAGTCAGGTCAAGACCCTAGTGAGGACGACGAGCACGCAGATGAGCTTCCCAGTGACAGTTTCTGACAGTTTGTGTAGAAATTCTTTGGTTGTGCAAACCCACAGTTTCATAGCTGTCCGGGTGGCTGGTCTCAGCCGATCCCACAGATGAAGAAGCCAGATGTGGAGGTCCTTGGCTGGTGTGTTTACACGTGGTCTGCGGCTGTGAGGCCAGTTGGAAATACTGCCAAATTCATTAAAAAGACCTTGGAGGCGGCTTATGGTAGAGAATTTAACATTACATTCTCTGGCAACAGCTCTGGTGGACATTCCTGCAGTTAAACATTTTAGAGTGGCCTTTTATTGTCCCCAGCACAAGGTGCACCTGTGTAATAATCATGCTGTTTAATCAGCTTCTTGATATGCCACACCTGTCAGATGGATTGATTATCTTGGCAAAGGAGAAATGCTCACTAACAGGGATGTAAACACATTTAAGAGAAATGCATGTTTTGTGCGTATGGATAATTTCTGAGATCTTTTGTTTCAGCTTATGAAATATGGGACCAACACTTTACATGTTGCGTTTATATTTTTGTTCAGTATAGAATGAAAGACCCAAGAGAGGTGGAGGCTAATCACTGCGTGTTGAAAGCCATTCTGAGAGCACAAATGAAAAAATCATATCACAAAGAAACTGGCTCTAAATCACTAAGCCTATCGAGAGTTAAGAAAAGTGGGGATATTCATTGGGAAAAATAAGTCAGATCCATTGACAGAATGAGAGAAGGGAACACACAGAACAGGGAAACACAGTGAATTGAGATAAGCATCAAAACAAAGGTTTGAATCCGTCCCCTTTGTTCCATTGTTAATAGGTGGTGACTGTCTAGCCCGGCTATGATGGAACACTGAGTTCTACTAACTGAGCCTCTAGTATTGGTATCTAACATTTTTACTCGAATAACCCCTTTTTATGGCACCGTATAACCAGATTTTATTTTGAAATATACTTTAATGCTCATCTAGGGACAAGCACTGGAAATGAGTGTGGGTTAAAGTGTGTGACTGTTGTGTATTCAATGTGTCAATGGCGTCATTGTATCTGTCTTTATTCAAAATAAAATGTTAAATTAAATGACATTTCAAAATGGCTTCTACAGTTTGATCAAAATATTCAACTCTGACACTGAAAGCTGTGATTGGCCTAGGCCCTAGACAGATAAGGAAGGGACGCTGTTGAGGTTACCATAGTGATAACAGGAGGGGGAAGCAGAGAGGAACTGTAAACACCTGATGTTTACTTGAGAGGGGGAAAACAAGGTACCCATTGCAATAGCTCAGAGCAAGACAAATACCCTAGGCCCTTGTACCCTGAGAAAGACTGATTATAGGTGACGCATGTGTGTGGTTTAAATTACAAGAGTGCTTAATGATACTACGCACCCTCTTAATAATAAAGTTGTTTTTGTATTACCAAGGCCAATCCTAAACAGTTAAAAAATATTAACGTTCATCTAACTCACAGAGTAAATATGTAATATGAATCCTGACGATTTAATTTATTGAAACCTCAAACCTGACAAGGTTTGTGTTTGAAGTATATCGTCATTGTGAGTTATACATACTTTTTACAAGTCTCATTATTCTCTTTCCGATGCATATTGTGGCTTGTAATCCGTCAGTGTTGTAGATTAAGACATTGCATTTTCCACTCCTGAATTTTACAGCGCTCTGACCTTTTCCATGACAGTGCAGCACAGCAGCAGTTAAATGCAATTTCTACCGTTCAAAGAAAGGGAGACTGAAGGCTAATCTCACGAAGTGAAGAGGATAAAATGTTTCACGACATCCTTTCAGAATCACATCAGAATCGCATTCCAATTCAAATCCGAGGAAGTTGGGGGGGGGGGGGGGGGGGGGTTGTGCAATAAGCATGGGTAAACGGAACCTTTTTACAACAATCTAAACTGTAACACTTTCATAAACATGATTTAAGAAAACAGAATTCTGCTATAAAATGGCGTCACAAAATGTAGTTTTTCCCCGCTGGTCCCGATATGCACGGTAACGGGGGTGATACCAACCCACCCCCTTGACCAGACCCGGGGAGGGGAGCAACTTTTTTTTCTTGGGCATTGTTCCCTTCACTTGAATGGTTTGCCTCTAATTCATTTTAGCATGAGAAATGGCATACAAAGGCCAAGGAAGAGCAAGGGTCTTGGGATTAGACCAACGCAGGCAGAGTTGCAAAGCCTTAACATGTAGCCTCGTAGGTTGAGGGGTCACAGAGTTACAGGCTGACTTGCGAACATCCACAATAACATTGGAATTGCGTTTGAAGAAGTTGTCATTTTCACTCTTGTTTTCAGACGATTGGGTAAACTGCAACATTCAACATTGTTGCCAAATGCAAACATGCAAACGTATGTATGTATACAGCAATTCATGGGTTTTCAGAGAGATTCGTCAGGTGTTTTAGTGGAAGAAATAATTGTTTTTGTATGGTAATACTATTTTCACACAAAACAATACCGTAAATCTTAGATGGGCTCATGTAGTTTAGTAGACTTTACACAGTTTACAATAAATTCAAAGCAAGCCAACAAAATCCATTGATGGCATTTGGCAAACTTACATTATCAATTGGTGGCTAAGCTGAATCAATTAGAACATTTAATAATCACTGTTAATTGTATTCAATTAAGGACATGTGAATGAATTATGTCATGTTAAAGCCAAATACAAGCATATTGATTATTTTAACATATAGATATTTGGCAAAAATGTAACCACTTGTATTATTTTCAAATAAATGAATATACAATATGGTATGCTCACACATGACATGAAATGTGCATTGTTCAGCAAAGATACTAAGCTACAATATCTCAATTCTGTGACATGTCCTATCCATAGAATTAGGAATCAGTGTTGGATGGAATGGCCTATGCTGTACCATTCACACAGTAGGCTACAACATGTAAAATAACCCTAAAAAACGAAGGAACGAATTTAGGCTGGTTAAAACAACCTTATGCATCCATACCAAGAGCGAATAAACTTTACATAAGAATAACTGTTTAGAAGCACAGACTTGCATGATGTCATTTCACACATCTTCACAGTTGCAGTGAGTTAGCTCCTTAATTGCAGACTAAAGAAGCAAATCATAGACTGATGAATCACTTACCGAGAGAGGTAGGAGGGTACAACGCATACTAGGTCATCTGCACGGATAACGTTTCAGGTAGTTAGGCGTACTTTTCCGAGAAAGAAAATATGTTTATTGATATTATTTGGTTTTATAGTTGGAGCTTACGGTTTCCTCTGTTCGTTGCGGCTGCGTTGAGGGACGAGAATGTATTGAAGGGCGGCAGAGACGACAGCAGCAGCAGCCGCCGTGCAGCAGATCGCATGCACAGTCTCAAACGTGATTGGCTCAGGTACACGCGGTGCGTCCACCCGTATCTTGCTCTCTGGGAGATGGAGAGGAAGAGAGAGGGCCTGAAGAGAAAGAGGATGGTGAGTAAGAGAGTAGAGAATAGTACAGAAAGGTGACAGATGCTTGGGAGCATTTAAGGTCAGGGGTAGAACATTTCTAGAACTATTAATCGATCAATTCTGACCCTGACCCCTTTTTAATGGGGAATATTTAAGATTAATAATGTTGTTATTCTGTTTAGAGGGATTAACACAATGCTTAGCATATTTATATGTTTTCTCTTTCTATAATACACATGATTTCCAGTATTCTGGTTGTGCAAGGTATGGGTTGATGTTCTTGATGCTGTATGTTATGGATTAAACTCATACTGTATCTGTTGATAGAGATTGACTCCAGACTGGTGTTTGAAGGACCAATGACACTGATTTTTGTTGTATTCTGTGAAACACTTTGTGATTCTGTAGCAGCTGACAAAGTTGTTTGACTTCCTACAAGCCTCCCAGGCTGTTGTTTATAGGACATTTGGTGCTATGTAATTAGGATATAAGGGCCTTCTCTGCTAAGGCCAAACTAGACATTTTCTCTGCTTCTGTGCTGCGGGTCGGTATAATTACAACCTGTAATTATACCGAGATGATTTTGATTGATTTGACTGCTCTCCTTTTTGTTCACCTGGAAATTTCCATTAGACCCCTCACCTTTGACCCGAAGATGAACCCTATCTCCCCTACTGTATGTCCTGTTGTTTTTGCTTCCCAATGACTATGGGCTGTCACTGGACCTCTGTTTGGTCCCTAAGGGTAAGCCACCTTGAAGGCTGGACCCCCAATTTTAAGTTCACAGGCAAAAGGTAGGCTACACCATACATACAATTAGAGAGAGAGAGAGAGAGAGAATGTGTGTGTGTGTGTGTGTGAAGAAAATAGATTAAAACTGATAGGAAGGCAGATAATGGGTAGTGTATGGACTAGTTTCCCAGACACATATTAAGCCTTGTCCAGGACAAAAAAGCATTGAAAGTTTAATAGTTGAGGACGTAATCTGTGTCCGGGAAACCAGCCTTATAGGTTTTATTAAAGTGCCACAGTTTTTGCTGCAAAGGAGCTGCTATGCGATGGTGAACAACATTTGCACTTATTTGCTACTTCAAGATGAATGCCATGAAACGCTACAGATCCCATATCTAACGGTACTGACCAGTCCATAGTTTTAAAGCCCTAAATGCTGAATTATTGACGTGATAGTAAGCTTGTTGCTTATACTGTAACCATCTTAGATCAAATGAACTGCTACTACAGTATAAGGCCCTACAATTTCAGACCTGATTTTCCCATATGAAAAATGTATCAGCTCTTACAAAAATATCCATGGATTATAATCCACATTTACTGTTGCTGCAGGATTGTTTTCCTGCTGTAGCAAACTGGCTCAAATCTTCATATCCGCCATATTTGAAATCATATGGCTATTAAATTGTTTCGCAGTGATAGACCATTTTCAAAGTCTCATAGCCTAGACAGTGGTTGATAAATAAAGTAGAACCTACTGTCAAGGAGATTAATTAATAAACACATTAACTAGTTCTCAGTCCTTCCATGCAAGGACCCATTTCTAAATGAAATACACCCACTCTCTCCTCCCTCTTCCCTCGAGCTATATGTCTCTTGCTGAGGTGGCGGCTCAACTAGTTTGAGGATGAGCATATTATAATTTTACTCAACTAGAGATTTGGAACAATTATGTAAAGTGGAGAAGATGCATAAACTTGAATTGTCCTGAGACAGAACTGGATGACATTGTTATAAGCATTAGTTGATGAAAAGTGTACCTGTAGCGGATTTCTTAATTCAATTACCCTTAGAAATTGGGCACACGTGTTGAAGAAGTGATTTGCAACAAGTATACACAGGGATCTACAGTATACTTGGTACAAAAGTAATAAAAAACCTCACTGATTTTTTATTTTTTTTTAACCTTTACTCAGTGCAATTTTTTTAAATCTAGACTTAGCAAACATAAATCGAAGGTTTACCAAAAACACCGGATACACATCGGCTGCTGGTGGTGTTAGTCTTAATGACAAATACCAATCAATTTCTATGACACCCTCTGGGAGGCATACGTTTTGTGAGTATGCTGTGTAATTGCTAAGTGAGCCTTTTGCTAAATGGGCCTTTGACCCATGTGTTATAGCGGCACAAAATGTCAACACATACATACACACACAATGTCAATTTAAAAAGTTTAAGTTTGATCCTACCGTTCACATAAGTCCCCCATAAAGACTTGGGGATACTTAGCCTAGCCATCAGGCCAATGCGGTACTGGACGCTATGCTAATTCACTAATGCGCCTGGCTAGGCTAACTGATGATGCGGTGGCTGTTGTGTAAATGGCTAATCCAATCGGTTTCCACATGCTTATTTTACTTCCCAAGGGTGGTGGGAGGAGTGGGGCACATAAACAATTTAGAGCCCCTCCAGAATTCACCACTCTCTCAAGAGAGGGCCGTGTGGTCTGGGGTGACAGAGGGAAGGGGTGGGGGGGAGCCACTTTGTCACCCTCACTGTAGTGACAGATGTGTTGTTGGTGTCAAGGTTTTATGGTTACTGTTATTGGTGTTTAGTCCTGCGATGAGCTAGTATGTGTTTGCATCACACCTCGAGGCACACTTATGACTTCATGCTGGTGTTTTACATGCCAAACAGTTATACAGAATGGATCATTCTATATTACAGTAACATATCATCCAGGCAAACAAAGAACATATGCCATACAGACAAAGAGTCTATGCTTATGAATAATAGATCCGGTGAGTGAGCACTTACACTGTTAATGTCTGATGACCACAAAAGGACTGTTTAAAACTGATAGGCTTTGACTTTCTGAAATTGTAAAATCAAAAAAAAGGACAAACAATAGAATCTGAGGATTGAAATAGTTGAAAACTGACCAGGGGCGAGCAAAGTTGAATTGCTGACAAATTGCCAAGCGACAGCAATTTATTAAGCACAAATCAGACAAATCAGTTCCACAAGCACTTGCTTTTACTTTTGTAATGGCTTTGAGAAGACCGCCGTTAAACTTCACATCCATTCTGTTTTTTAATGAATCAGTTAGATCCCGTGACACTTAAGACTTTTGGGGTGTTGCAGGTAGGTGATTCTAAAATAAAACGCTTTCCACTTGGAAAAGTCTCAATTCAAAAGATGTTGCACTGGAATTGTTAAAAAAAAAAAAAAAAAATATTCCACTGTTTTAAGATGTGCTTTAGTTATGTACAAGATGCTTCCATAATTAATTATTCCCTTTATCAATAGAAAACAAGCTACGCCAATGTGCATTTTAGGTTTTCTTAAAAATGTGACACCAGAAAATGATATCTTTATTTATATACTGTAGCTAAGCCTTCTCAATACTAGCCCCTGGTGGCAGCACCAAATGAAGCTAAATCATCCAAATGTACACACACAAATCATACAAAGGCACCAAATGCAAAGACATTGTGAAAATATAAAATGCCTGCGCTCGATTATTGCAAACATCCAAAAACACCAAAAGGAGCCATTTATGAAGAAAACATTTTATTATTTTCCCCCAAAAGACATTGCACGACATTCAGAAACCTGTTTTTGAACTCAACATCTGTTAATCAGCATGAGAAAAATGCCCCATGGCTTCATTCATATACCCTATAATAAATCTAAGGTAAAAGAGGAAATTACAAATATATATATTTATCTATGCTTACATCATGTCATTGAACAACAGATTGATGTACAATACACACACGCTGTTGTACAGCAGGAACGGTACTGTAGGTACAAGTAGAAGACAGGAACCCCAGTAGGCAAAAGTGGTTGCAATAACATCATTATGGCGTCTTTTGTGAACATTATGGTCAGGTTCTAAAGGGAAGGTGTTTAGATATAACTTTACCAGATAACCAAAATATGGCATCATGAAAAAGAGGTCTTCACCTGGTTGTCATCTGGCTATCTAACTTTTCAACAACCAGAATATGACGTCATTATGAAATCCCATGCCATATTTTGCCCGCAGGGACGAGACAGCTGGCTAGAATACCTGTGGTCCTTTCGAAGGAAATAACTATAGTATTCCGAAAATAACTATTCAAAAGGTTAGAAGCTCAAGAAAAGGATGCTGGTCTTTCCTATGTACAAAAAGTTTTTCAAGTCCACTTTCACTTAGGTTTCATCTCATATACACAATTTTTACACAAGTGTTTATTTTTGTCTCATAGTACATAAATGTGCAATATTATATACTTGAGAGGATAACGTTTTAAAAAGTGACTGCAATTGGAAAGTCAAGGGAATCACCCCATTTCACTATAATGTCACATTGTGCTGTTTGCGCCATTAACTAGCATAGAGATTGTCGTTGTACAATGCCAAGACTGAACTTTTGTTGCTCTGATTCCAAAATGCAAACATTTACGTTCTCGTTTAGCATATAGGTTAGTTTCAAAGCAGATAAGTCTCACTCTTTAATTAGCAGCTAAATCGCTAGCTGTTTACACCTATTTACCCCCCTTCTCAAATGCGGCAAAAAGGATTCTACTCACACGGCAAGGTAATAGTGAAATAGGACAATTGAGTGGTTTATGTTGGTTTGGAGTGTATGAAATGTAGGTATGTTTGGTCCATTCTTTATCCATCTACTGCTATGTGGTCCTGAAGCTGGCAGTGTGAGGGGTCTGTGTGTTGCTGAAACACCAGACAGAGCGAGAGAGTTGTACAGACATAAAACAAGGCACATCAAGTTCACGTGGTAAGGCCGGTCCTTCAATTTCTCTGGAATTACAAAAATGTTCAATTCAATAATTTATATTGTCCATCATATACCCATGATTAAAGTAAAATACAAACAAACGGTTAACACTACTTGAACATCATTACTGCAACATAATAGCACCATAAACATGACATTGACGCGTGTCATAAAATGCTCAGCGGCGCTATTCATTACAGTACAATGACAAACAGTGAAAACCAATCATCTAATCTACTGTATCGAATTCCAAGGCGGCGGTAATCCATTTCCTACAGTCATACACTGGGTATAACAGGTGTCACATCAAGGTTATGATACATCATGTACATTTAATGATGCCTATCATTAGTGTTACTTCATCAACGGGTGGCCAGACTTTTAAGAAAAGTGGAGATAAATTATCCAACTGGATGCAGAGCCAAATAGACGCCGGCCATTTTGTCCCAAAATGTCTCTGCGGTATCGAGCTACATTAATAAGCTGGAGTAAAAAGGCCATACACTTTTCAAAATGTATTTAACATCTCCGTGCTTCTCACTAGATTTGTCAAATCAACCCCAAAAAGTGAATTTCCCATGATTCGAAAAGAACTGCAACAGTTCCAAGTAAAAAAGAAGGGAACAAGAGAAAAAGAGTGCCACTTCACGATTAGAACAAAGGTCAATGGATTTCCTTGTACAGGAAGAACAAGAGCATAGTAGAAAACAGAACTTACAGTTTATCAACCAAGAGATTGACAAATATTTTTTGTTTTTTAATTCTTTGTCTTAGTGTTGCTTTGCCTAAAAACCTTTTACAATCCTGAAGAAAAGTGGGAGGAACAGAGGCAGACAGGGAGTGGAGAGCATTTCCTGTTGTTTCACAATAATTCTGGAGCCTCTCCAGACCAAACCACAGTGGATTTTTTGGGAGGGGTGGGTCGGTTGATTAGTGTTCCTCCAGCCAAGATGGTGTATCCCCGCCAGGCATTTTCAACTTGATGTGGAACTGCTTGAGCGTCTGATCCAGCTGTTGCTGGTTTCCTGCATAGTATGCCGCGATGGCATTGTGGAAGAGGATCAGCTGGTTGTGCAACACTTTCACCTGGGAAAGGGGTCGGAAGGAGGAGAAAGAACAGAAAGTGGACATGAGCACTCACACCAGAGTTAACAAACACATACTCGCAGTTAATGCCTGTTGAAGAACTGTGTAATGGACAAGTTTGTTTTGATTCAGCAAATATCCCAGCAGTCTTTTCAAACAGCAACACTGGTCAGTTTTAGATTTGGCCAACCTGGTCTCAGAACATTTTGTATTATTCTGTACGTAAATTAGAGACACTCCATTTAATATGACATGTCACGTATGGTATGTATTAATTTGTGGCTGTCCATTACCCATTTCGTATGATATGTTACGAATTACAATTTTCGTTTTTATCTTAACCTGTTATGGCTAGGGGGCAGTATTTTCACGGCTGGATAAAAAACGTACCCGATTTAATCTGGTTACCACTCCTACCCAGTAACTAGAATATGCATATACTTATTACATATGGATAGAAAACACCCTAAAGTTTCTAAAACTGTTTGAATGGTGTCTGTGAGTATAACAGAACTCATTTGGCAGGCAAAAACCTGACAAGGTTTCAGGCAGGAAGTGGCCTGTCTGACAAGGTGTCGTTCTTCTTGTCTCTGTTTATTGAAGAGTGAGGATCTTAGCTGTCCCGTGACACTTCCTACGGCTGCCATAGGGTCTCAGAAGGCGGTAAAAAGCTGAATCGTGGCTTTGCAGGCTCTGGCTGAAAAAAAGTAGCGCGTTTGGGTAGTGGCTGGTTACAGTACTGTGAGACTCAGGCTCGTGCCCGCGTCGACCGAAAGCTTTGTTTACTTTCCTCTGTTTAGCTAAAAGGAGATTCCCGGTCGGAATATTATCGCTTTTTTACGAGAAAAATGGCATAAAAATGGATTTTAAACAGCGGTTGACATGCTTCGAAGTACGGTAATGGAATATTGAGATTTTTTTTGTCACGAATTGCGCCATGCGCGCGACCCTGATTTACCATTTCAGATAGTGTCTGGGACGCACGAACAAAACGCCGCTATTCGGATATAACGATGGATTATTTTGGACCAAACCAACATTTGTTATTGAAGTAGCAGTCCTGGGAGTGCATTCTGACGAAGACAACAAAAGGTAATCAAACTTTTATAATAGTAAACCTGATATTGGTGAGTGCTAAACTTGCCGGGTGTCTAAATAGCTAGCCCGTGATGCCTGGGCTATGTACTTAGAATATTGCAAAATGTGCTTTCACCAAAAAGCTATTTTAAAATCGGACATATCGAGTGCATAGAGGAGTTCTGTATCTATAATTCTTAAAATAATTGTTATGCTTTTTGTGAACGTTTATCGTGAGTAATTTAGTAAATTCTTAGTGAATTCGCCGGAAGTTTGCGGGGGGTATGCTAGTTCTGAACGTCACATGCTAATGTAAAAAGCTGGTTTTTGATATAAATATGAACTTGATTGAACAAAACATGCATGTATTGTATAACATAATGTCCTAGGGTTGTCATCTGATGAAGATCATCAAAGGTTAGTGCTGCATTTAGCTGTCTTCTGGGTTTTTGTGACATTATATGCTAGCTTGAAAAATGGGTGTCTGATTATTTCTGGCTTGGTACTCTGCTGACATAATCTAATGTTTTGCTTTCGTTGTAAAGCCTTTTTGAAATCGGACAGTGTGGTTAGATAAAGGAGAGTCTTATCTTTAAAATGCTGTGAAATAGTCATATGTTTGAAAAATTGAAGTTTTTGTATTTTTGAGGAATTTGTAATTCGCGCCACACCTATCATTGGATATTGGAGCAGGTGTTCCGCTAGCGGAATGTCTAGATGTAAGATTAAGTAACCATACCAAACGTATTATATCTTACAATTTGAGTGTCCCGGATTTGATTTTACTATGTTAGGTCTAGTCAATGAGACCAGGCTGACGTGGCAGTAACGATGAATATTTTCATGAAAATGTATCAAGTTTTAATAGCGGGAATAATTCATATTTATTCAGAGAATTCCAGGAAATACTGCAAAAATTTAAGGTGCACATTTAAAACCAAGATATGGTCACTGTGCCAGGGTTCTTCCTAAATAAGAGGGGCTCTGCACCACGTTGTCGCCTTGGCTACGCCACTACGTAAAGATTTCAGAGCAAATGAAACTGATATTTACTTTATCTTTGATCGCCAATGACATTGTGGTGAATTTGCGAAACAGGCCGTTCAGAAATTCAGAGCGTTACCATGTTCCTCAATTAATTCAGCACATTTCAGCAGTAGACTCTCGACACAGAACACACTCAGGACGCACCCTGAGTATAGCGTTATCGAATCATACAAACTTGGTAACAAAACTTTGTAACAAAAACAGTCCAACAAAAGTAAAATGACCAAACTTGCTAATAAGCTTGCTAGATAACCTTCAACGAATGACAGAATATCTAATTTGGCGAAAGCAAGTTGATTATACAGATCATCTCCCCTTTATTTATGAACTGAAGAGTGTTTTTTGTTTAAAATTGTTTAAATATTAAAGTATTTTAACAAGGACCAACTCTGTTTTAAAAATATCCATATCTACTCTCATATTGTTTGTTGATCACACATTCTCAACCGAAGCTTACATATAGTCAGCAAGCACAAGACAGCGCAGAGAAGCGGAGGAAATGTTATAGCGGTATTTTGACACACAGGCAAGAGACGTGCTTTGACAATACAACCTATGAATTACAGAATAAAGTTAGGAATTTTCATGCGAGACAGCAGTCAGGATTTTGGTTTCAGTGGGAACGATTAGGAAAATAGCCTAGGCTCTAGGTGAAAATATAATTTCCCCTCATGCCTCTCTGAATTGTTAGCAGGCTTAATATCTGTGACAGAGATGCCCATGTAGTAAATTGGGCATAGGCCTATAACATTTGTGACTGTCTGAAGAGTCACAATGACAGCTCAAAGCAGCACTCATTTTATAGGCTACACTGTTGTGTTTATTAACTGCATTCAGGTTGCATGTGCGGTCCGGCAGTGTCAATTAGGCATGTGCTTTGAATTTATGATGACTTTGTGTGAAAAAAATACGCCAGGCTAAAGAAAGCTTCCATGCGACAACCTGCTTGCATAATGTGATATTTTATTTTTGGCTAATCTGCCGATGCGCATGTCAAGGAATTACATTAGTGACACATTGGGGAAAAATATTGTAATTTCCAAGGTTATTATTTCGGGAAATGTGAAGAGTGTTCCCGGGATCCTTGTTACCCATGTTAATCCCTAGTTGCCAGCAAAGGTTCCAAGACAATTCCATCCTAGTAAGGACGCAAAATCTGGTCACATGTATTCTGTACTAGCCCTTGATGCTGAAAAAAATACTAAGAATACTCATGTCTCCTGAAATGGCAGCAAAAACTAGCTTCTGAAGTACCTTATTCTCTTCCAGGAATTTGAGCTTGATGGAGACGTCATTGCGCATCTTCTCGTACTTCTCGCGGTGGATCTGGAACTGTTGCTGGGAGTGTTCTATCTTGGGCAGCGTGGTGGCATCCCGCGGGCCCAGGTTCAATTCCTCCAGGTCTGTGCGGTACGCGTCGAACTCAACCCTACAGGGGGGTGTCAAAAACCAGACGAAGGTCAACTACATACTCTTTTTGTCACTTGCCAACGGTCAACATTTTTCCAGACAACGAGGAGTTGGTTATACAACACAAACAGATCTGGGACCAAGCTAGGGGTAGTAACACAACCAACAGTCAAACAAAATCCTACAAAACATTGATGAAACCTCCCCAAAACACTAACTTGGACATGGCAATTTCCTAAACTGCCTAGGAATAACGTATGCTGTCAAAATGTTCAAAAAGAGGATGCAAGTCAGTCAACGAGTAATAGTAAACCAATTTAAACTGATATTCTCATATTACCTGGCCATTTCATACTGTTTGATGTTAATCATAGTGTCCTCAATTGTTTTGTCCACCAGTGTGTTCACACTGGCAATGAAGAAGTTGATTGCTCCCAGTAGGGTCTCCCCATTTTTGGACAAAAGTTTTTGAGTGTCAGCATTGTAGCCAAACTCCTCCTGAAAGACAAGATTGCATCACACACTTTAGACAATTCAATAAGATATCAAATACCATAGAACAATTGTATTATCTGAGCAAGCATAGTATCGTTGAATATGATCAAAATACTAATTCCCTAAAATGATGCATTTCCTAAAGAGATTAATGTATATTGAGTGACCCCTCAATCAAATCAAATTGTATTTGCCGAATACAACAGGTGTAGAGCATACAGTGAAATGCTTACTTACAAGCCCTTAACCAACAATGCAGCTAAGAAAACAAATGAAAGTAACAAATAAAAGTAACATAATTAAAGAGGAGCTGTAAAATAACAATAACGAGGCTATATACAGGGGGTATTGGTACAGTATCAATGTGCAGGGGCACCGGTTAGTCGAGGTAATATATACATGTGGGTGACTTACACATAGATAATAACACAGAGTAGCAGCAGCGTAAGGGGGGGGGGGGGGGGGGGGGGCAGGCAATGCAAATAGTCTGGGTAGCCATTTGATTAGATGTTCAGCGGTCTTATGGCTGGAGGGTAGAAGCCTTTTGGACCTAGACTTGGCGCTCCGGTACCGCTTGCCATGCAGTAGCAGAGAGAACAGTCTATGACTAGGGTGGCTGGAGTCTGACAATTTTTAGGGCCTTCCTCTGACACCGCCTGGTATAGAGGACCTGGATGGCAGGAAGCTTGGCCCCAGTGATGTACTGGGCCGTACCACTACCCTCTGTAGGGCCTTGCGGTCAGAGACCGAGCAGTTGCCATACCAGGCAGTGATGGAGCCAGTCAGGATGCTCTTGATGGTGCAGCTGTAGAACCTTTTGAGGATCTGAGGACCCTTGCCAAATCTTTTCAGTCTCCTGAGGGGGAATAGGTTTTGTTGTGCCCAATTCACGACTGGCTTGGTGTGCTTGGACCATGTTAGTTTGTTGGTAATGTGTGTACTACTCCCTTCACAGGACAGCGCAAACTGGCTCTAACCTGAATAGAAAAGAGTGGGAGGCCCCGGTGCACAAAATCATATTTTATTTTTATTGTCCAGTCTAAGATATGGCTTTTACTTTGCAACTCTGCCTAGAAGCTCTGCCTCAGCATCCCAGAGTCGCCTCTTCACTGATGAGACTGGTGTTTTGCGGGTTCTATTTAATGAAGATACCAGTTGAGGACTTGCGGGGCATCTGTTTCTCAAACTAGCCACAAATGTACTTGTCCTCTTGCTCAGTTGTGCACCGGGGCCTCCTACTCGTTCTATTCTGGTTAGAGCCAGTTTGCGCTGTTCTGTGAAGGGAGTAGTACACCGCGTTGTACAAGATCTTCAGTTTCTTGGCAATTTCTCACATGAAATAGCCTTCATTTCTCAGAAGAAAGGTCTTTGTTTCTGGCCATTTTGAGCCTGTAATCGAACCCACAATGCTGATGCTCCAGATACTCAACTAGTCTAAAGAAGGCCAGTTTTATTGCTTCTTTAAGGGGCTGAGTCACTGGCTTACTGGTGTTCTTCCATGCCGTCCCTGGGAGGGGTGCACTTGAGTGGGTTGAGTCACTGACGTGGTCTTCCTGTCTGGGTTGGCACCCCCCTTGGGTTGTGACGTGGCGGAGATCTTTGTGGGCTATACTCGGCCTTGTCTCAGGATGGTAGGTTGGTGGTTGGAGATATCCCTCCAGTGGTGTGAGGGCTGTGCTTTGGCAAAGTGGGTGGGGTTATATCCTGCCAGTTTGGCCCTGTCCGGGGGTTTCATCGGATGGGGCCACAGTGTCTCCTGACCCCTCCTGTCTCAGCCTCCAGTATTTATGCTGCAGTAGTTTATGTGTTGGGGGGCTAGGGTCAGTCTGTTACATCTGGAGTATTTCTCTTGTCTTATCCGGTGTCCTGTGTGAATTTAAATATGCTCTCTCTAATTCTCTCTTTCTCAGAGGACCTGAGCCCTAGGACCATGCCTCAGGACTACCTGGCATGATGACTCCTTGCTGTCCCCAGTCCACCTGGCCGTGCTGCTGCTCCAGTTTCAACTGTTCTGCCTGCGGCTATGGAACCCTGACCTGTTCACCGGACGTGCTACCTGCCCCAGACCTGCTGTTTTCAACTCTCTAGAGACAGCAGGAGCGGTAGAGATACTCTCAAAGATCGGCTATGAAAAAGCCAACTGACATTTACTCTTGAGGTGCTGACTTGTTGCACCGTCAACAACTACTATGATTATTATTATTTGACCATGCTGTTCAATAATGAACATTTGAAGATCATGGCCATGTGGTGTTATAATCTCCACCTGGCACAGCCAGAAGAGGACTGGCCACCCCTCATAGCCTGGTTCCTCTCTAGGTTTCGGCCTTTCTAGGGAGTTTTTCCTAGCCACCGTGCTTCTACACCTGCATTGCTTGCTGTTTGGGGTTTTAGGCTGGGTTTCTGTACAGCACTTTGAGATATCAGCTGATGTAAGAAGGGCTATATAAATACATTTGATTTGATTTAAATCAGGACAACAGTTTTCAGCTGTGCTAACATAATTGCAAAGGGGTTTTCTAATGATAAATTAGCCTTTTAAAATGATAAACTTGGATTAGCTAACCCAAATTGCCATTGGAACAGTAGTGATGGTTGCTGATAATAATATCTGTACAACTATGTAGATATTCCATGAAAAATCTGCCGTTTCCAGCTACAAAAGTCATTTACAACATTAACAATGTCTACACTGTATTTCTGATCAATTTGATTTTATATTTTAAAAATGGACATGGACATTTCTAGGTGCCAAACTTTTGAACGGTAGTGTACATTTAATCATTATCGAATTCCCGTCAAGGGTTTCCAATTGAGAGCTCATAGATCAAATAACAATTCAGACAGTCACATTTAACTTCCAACCATGAGTTGTGCTTTCTTAAATCTAGAAACATGTTTATTTAAACCTTTCATACAAATGGAAGTCTTAACTCTTAACAAACGTCTAGGCCTAAATGTCACAGCAAATAAACAATTTGACAGACTTACTCATTATACAACAGAAGGCTGTTAAAAAAAAATCTAAAATGAAACATGGCAGTGCTACCATCTTAAAAACAGAACATTGAAACACACACACCTTTCATTAGGCAGCAGTTGGGGATGTGCATAAAACCCATTACAATAAAGAAAGAACATGAAGTTCAGGACCCACCCAGTTTACTGTTCACAATTGCCTTTAAATCTGACAAGGGTTTTAGGTTGCTATCATTTATGCATAAGCAAATACTTAAAATCATGTATTTCGATTAAATGCGCCGAATTAAACAGGTGTGGAATTTACCATGAAATGCTTGATAACAAGCCATTTCCCAACCAGGCAAAGTTAAAAAGTAAGAAAAATGTGCACAAAAAAATAAGGAAATATTAACACAAAATAACAACAAGAAGACTATATACAAGGAGTACCGGTACCAAGTCAATTTGCAGGGGTACGAGGTAGTTGAGGTAATGTGTACATGCAAGTAGGGATAAAAGTGACTAGAAAATCTGGATCGGGTTGGAACCGGTTCAGGGAACATAACTGAAAACCGTAAAATAACTAAATGTTTGGGAGGAACAGAACCAGAACAAAAGTGATCTATACTGTTCCCGGGAACAGAAACGCTATTTTAAAAGCATGGAAACTGGTTAATAACCTTATTTTACATTCCAGGCATTTTTTTTCCCAGTCCCACAAAAAAAAAATGCAACAAAGCACCTATGCAAAGCCCTCATTGTCACTCAAACGTATTATAGTGTCTGCCTGCCTGCCAGCTGAACCTCCCCTCCCTCTGAAGCATGCAGTCTACTGTAGTTACTGACGTTACAAGCGTGATTAAAAAAATAGGGAGGGGGATTTTCAAATTTGGGAACAATGGATTCACTTTTTCAATTCTGGTTAAGGATACCACCGATATCACGTTTCACATTGGATTTATTAACTACAAAAGTATTTTTTATTTTAATTCTGGTGCCACTCCACACACACTAGCTAGCTCTGGCCTAGTGCTTGAAAACTCTAGGCCACATTATGTGTAATGGAACTGAGAGTCATGATCAAGGGCTAGCTCTGGTCCAACGTTAGTTAAGCCAACTCTGAAGTTCAAAGACATTCAAACTTTCTTCAAAGACGCCGCTCCTTCGTAGATATAATTCTGTGGGTCTAATTCAGATCATGCATGTCATAACAAGATGCCCATTGCTTCATGCCCAGCGCTCTCATCGCCCTTCACTACACTTGTCTGTCCAATACATTTACATATCTTGCCCCCTCCATAGCAAGCTGCTCTATCCATTGGTGAAGTAATTTAATGTAAAAAAAAATACAATGATTTCAGAGGTTTAAAAAAGGAACGGAAAGAAACTATATAAACCATTACTTTTTGGGGGTTCGAACCGGTTCATAACTTCATTTTGCTGGTTGGAACAGTGGAACAAAAGAAAATACGCTTCTGTTCAGAACAAAACGATTGGGAAATAATTTAGGTTCCAACCCCTTGTCAGGACGGATAGATAA
The DNA here is from genome assembly GCF_965601325.2 of Salmo salar. NCBI lineage: Eukaryota > Metazoa > Chordata > Actinopteri > Salmoniformes > Salmonidae > Salmo > Salmo salar. The sequence goes on from NC_138298.1 coordinate 13,306,536, forward strand.
ACAGAGTAACAGCAGTGTATGTGAAGAGTGTGAAAGTGTGTATTTGTGAGTGTAGAGTCAATATGCATGTAGGCGTGTTTTGTGTGTATGATTGTATGCAGTGTGTGTGTGTGTGTTGGAGTGCCAGTGTAGTATGTGTGAGTGTGCATAGAGCCAGTTCAAGAGAGTCAGTGCAGGGGGGGAAAAAGGACATTTGTTTAGCATTTCATACTATTTCAGTGTACATCAATATCACATTTACTACAAATAATAAATGATGCATCATGTATGAAACAGCTAAGTCACATAATAGGTCTGGCTTTGCATTAAGCAGTCTGTCTTTTAAATCCATTTTATATAGAGACAAATGAAAACAATTTATCAAAAGGCATTTAGTGTGTTTGAGAATTCAACACAAGTGAACCCACTCAGAATCATCCTCACTGAGGCAACCTGAAGCAGCTCAGGTAAAAAAGAAAAGGGAGAAAATCACTGACTGATCTGACAGGTGAAAGCAAAATAGTGGAAACCTATCCAGTTCTTTCACCTAGCTATCAGTGGTTATGAAAAAAAAAGTGATTAGGAAAGGAAGTCATTTCAGAGTATTGACAAAGAACCAGAGCCAGAAATGGCCATCCTACAAGGTATGCCCCAAACCACAGATCTAGGATGAGGTTACTTTACCCCCAATCCTAACCTTACATTAAGATTACGGGCATAAAGATTTATTTCTAATCCTGTATCAGTGGTTAGTGTCAACTACTTCAACCTACTCCAGCTTCAGGTTGCTCGGTAAGGTCAAAGTAAATAAATAAATAAAAATAATAATAATTTTAAAAAAAGAGTGTCTGCCTCACATGGAGCTCCGGCGACTTGAGGCCGAGGTCAGCGAAGGCGTCGCCCAGCTGACGCTGAATCTGCATCATCTGGGTGAGCTGGTTGGCCAGAGTCTGGGTCAGCTTGACCACGTGCTCGTACTTGCGCTTGTTGTCACGCAGCACTTCGATCTGCCCCTCCAGCTCCAGGTCCACCGTTCGTGAGCCGCGGCCCAGCTTCTCCGACAAGATCTGCCTGGTGCACTGCGGGGAGAGAAGTGTTAGCATTCCTAATGTAACTGACCAATGAAATGGAACGATTTAGCATTAGCATTCTAAAATAACGGACCTTGCGTTTGAAACAAGTTAGTGTCAGCATATATTATCTCAGTGTAACTGACCTGGGGTTTCGAACGACTTAGTGTTAGCATCCGAGAGTAGCTGATCTTGGTTTCAAACGAGTTAGCACTAACATTGTTAGCATTGAGAACCCAACATCAGATACACAGAATCCTAGTGTAACCAACCCCAGGTATCAAACCCAGGTCATCGACTTGTCTCAAGACCATGTTAGCCCTCCAAGCTAAAGCCTGTGTGTTGGCTCTGGGAGCAGACAGATTTTATTTAACGGTTATCTAAAGCTGTGATCACTTTCAAGGCAATATCTTTAAATGGATATTATAAATGTGTATGTAGTGTATTATCACTGAGAAACAGTTTGGCTGCATCAGATGTTCTACAGCAACCCTTTTGTTTTGTTCTTTTGTAAGTGTACAATAAAGCAGGGGAGCCATCAGTAAACATTCACAGCACAATGGGGAATTATGGACAGATGAGATCATAGGTAGCTCACCAATCTATGAAAAGCTGTGTGTGTGTGTGTTGCGATGCCAGCTGCAGATGCCAGCCAGTTTGAAAAATGAAAAGGGGTAGTTTACCTGTCCAAGTCGGAAATGGATTGTGGGAGGGAGGGAGGGACTAAGGAGATAGAGGTGTGAAAAAGCAAGGTTGAGAATATGTGAGTGAGAGAAGGAGGGGGCAGTAGGTGCTGGTGGCAAGTATTACTTTGTACGTGTTGATACTCCACTTCCTCATTAGTTCCAGTTTCTCCACGGCCGGGTTCTTCAGGTCATCTGCCAGGACCACCGGCCCGCTATGTGGCTGCCCTTGCATAGTGCCTGAAGAGAAAGGCGACTGTCATGAATGTTGAGAGAAGCTGTATCTGTTAGCTTGGAGCTCTGGTAAGATATCATAAAGTGTTAAGAGAATATAAAATGTAGATGTGAGACTATGGTGAATCAATCATAGGATTGATATGCAATGTCCAGTTGTGTCAGACTGGAACATGGAGACACTGAGTCAAAGTTAGATGCTGACTATGATACTTTGACAATTATCAACTTCAGCTAAAATACCACAAGTATATACGTTTACCTGCAGGTGAAATACAAGCAACTGCAAGGAGTTTCATTTAGAGTAGAAGGGACAACCTGCAAGGAACTACGGGAGCCCAGTGATGCAAGGAGGATACAGGAGTTAAGCAGGGATGCTGATTAAAACTCGGGTGAAGCTGTGTAAGGCTTGGTTGGTTCTAGCAAGTGTGTGTTTGTGAAATGTTGAAACAAGACGAGGACCCTTACAGCCAGCTATGGGAGAAATGCAGACAACCGTCAGAATTAGTTGCCAGTAGCCTAACCTCAGCTGTTACGAACCAGAGACCACCGTCAAGCTTTCAGGTAGTCACATCCTTCACAGCTAGAAGCCAAAGGTGAAATTGAACGAATAGGGAGAGAGAGAGGGGAAGGACGCGAAGACAGAAGAGAAACGGCAGTAGAAGTCGATGAAGGACGTGGACGATGGATTTTGAAGGAATGACAGAGCCTTGATAAAAAGAGGGAGCCAAGGAGAAAATCCCAACCAGAAAGAAGAGGGAGCAGAAAGCAGGTCTGTATTTCTCGTCTCTGTTGCTGTAGGTACCTTTCTGTATCTCAGTCTGACTATCGCTGATGGGTCGCGCCAGGCGGCTAGCCACGGCCGAGCTGGGAGCTACAGGTGCCATGGGAGACGTGGGCTGGCTTGCCGACACTGGAAACAGCAGGCAACAGTGGCCATTGATTAGTGAGTCAATTCATCAACACCCCTCTATCTAGAGCTGTCAAATGGAACCTCCCGTGGGTCCTCCTTGGGTGTTCCTTTAAAATGGCACTAGAAATGTGGCGGCACACCACTAAGACCAAATAAGGGGTGTAATCTGGAGTTGACAGGCACATAACAGTACCACTGGACTAAAATGGGATCCAATGGGTTCAGTGGCGCAACTAGGTTCATATTGTACCAAGTAAAGACTCCTAGAGCAATTGGACTACCTGACATCACATTGGACAATGTACTATACCTGCACCTTGATATTTGGTTTGATGTTACTTCTCAGTGAAAACTCCATGGGGTAAGCCTATGCTCGACTTTTAATGGGAAGCACTGAGATGTTGCTGTAAAATGACAGTGTTCTATCATTATGGCCTTACTGTCTTCATAGACTTGCCTTTGAACGCTTTTATAGGTAAGCCAGTTGAGATGTGACAGATCAGCTTGGGGCCTGTATTCATAGTGTCTCAGAGTAGGAGTGTTGATCTAAGATAAGTTTAGCCTTTTAGATCATAAGGAATGTAATATCATACAGAAAGATCCTAGATCAGCACTCCTAGATCAGACACTTTGTGAATACTGGCCCAGGTCAGGTCAGGAACATTCTCAGCGTGTTGATGTGTCCTCATGAACACCACAAACCCACAGACGGGCAGGTATACAACAAACAGCAGAGTTCAAAGTTGGTTCGACCCAACGCCGCCTTGCTGGTGATGACTGGGCGTTAAAGCACATGCTAAGTATGTGGCTACTATCAACCAACACTACTGTATGCTACCATATCTGCTAGCCATGTCAGAAAGGACTACCCCTTTCAAAGTGTACCCACTTCATTAAGATTATTAACGCCCATGTATTTTTTGGTGAAATAAATAAATAAAATAATTAAAATATACATACATAAATACATACATACATACATACATACTGCTCAAAAAAATAAAGGGAACACTTAAACAACACAATGTAACTCCAAGTCAATCACACTTCTGTGAAATCAAACTGTCCACTTAGGAAGCAACACTGATTGACAATACATTTCACATGCTGTTGTGCAAATGGAATAGACAACAGGTGGAAATTATAGGCAATTAGCAAGACACCCCCAATAAAGGAGTGGTACTGCAGGTGGGGACCACAGACCACTTCTCAGTTCCTATGTTTCCTGGCTGATGTTTTGGTCACTTTTGAATGCTGGCGGTGCTTTCACTCTAGTGGTAGCATGAGACGGAGTCTACAACCCACACAAGTGGCTCAGGTAGTGCAGCTCATCCAGGATGGCACATCAATGCAAGCTGTGGCAAGAAGGTTTGCTGTGTCTGTCAGCGTAGTGTCCAGAGCATAGAGGCGCTAGCAGGAGACAGGCCAATACATCAGGAGACGTGGAGGAGGCCGTAGGAGGGCAACAACCCAGCAGCAGGACCGCTACCTCCGCCTTTGTGCAAGGAGGAGCAGGAGGAGCACTGCCAGAGCCCTGCAAAATGACCTCCAGCAGGCCACAAATGTGCATGTGTCTGCTCAAACGGTCAGAACAGACTCCATGAGGGTGGTATGAGGGCCCGACATCAACAGGTGGGATTGTGCTTACAGCCCAACACCGTGCAGGACGTTTGGCATTTGCCAGAGAACACCAAGATTGGCAAATTCGCCACTGGCGCCCTTCAAAGATGAAAGCAGGTTCACACTGAGCACATGTGACAGACGTGACAGAGTCTGGAGACGCCGTGGAGAACGTTCTGCTGCCTGCAACATCCTCCAGCATGACCGGTTTGGCGGTGGGTCAGTCATGGTGTGGGGTGGCATTTCTTTGGGGGGGCCGCACAGCCCTCCATGTGCTCGCCAGAGGTAGCCTGACTGCCATTAGGTACCGAGATGAGATCCTCAGACCCCTTGTGAGACCATATGCTGGTGCGGTTGGCCCTGGGTTCCTCCTAATGCAAGACAATGCTAGACCTCATGTGGCTGAAGTGTGTCAGCAGTTCCTGCAAGAGGAAGGCATTGATGCTATGGACTGGCCCACCCGTTCTCCAGACCTGAATCCAATTGAGCACATCATGTCTCACTCCATCCACCAACGCCACGTTGCACCACAGACTGTCCAGGAGTTGGCGGATGCTTTAGTCCAGGTCTGGGAGGAGATCCCTCAGGAGACCATCCGGCACCTCATCAGGAGCATGCCCAGGCATTGTAGGAAGGTCATACAGGCACGTGGAGGCCACACACACTACTGAGCCTCATTTTGACTTGTTTTAAGGACATTACATCAAAGTTGGATCAGCCTGTAGTGTGGTTTTCCACTTTAATTTTGAGTGTGACTCCAAATCCAGACCTCCATGGGTTGATACATTGGATTTCCATAGATTATTTGTGTGTGATTTTGTTGTCAGCACATTCAACTATGTAAAGAAAAAAGTATTTAATAAGATTATTTCATTCATTCAGATCTAGGATGTGTTATTTTAGTGTTCCCTTATATATATTCCTCCTTTATTATTTTCCCCTAAACCAAACATCCCTTCCCTAATTGGAGTAAACTAAATGGACAACAATACTTAGGCTTCTACTTCCTGCTTATAGATACTATATACACATTTTACAGACAGTATATTTTACATCAGTCATCTTGTTTTTTTTTTGTCCCACCCTTCACGTCCCCTCAACCCCTCCCACCATCCAGTTTTGGTTTCTATTAGCCATATGTTTTTCAACTGTGCTGTTTCATAAAAGTCATGAACCTTTCTATTCGCATAGTTTCTACAGATTGTAAATGAAAATGTTTTGTTAACCTCTCTTGGTTAGGGGGCAGTATTTTGACATCCAGATGAAAAGCGTGCCCAAAGTAAACTGCCTGTTACTCAGGCCCAGAAGATAGGATATGCATATGTAGATTTGGATAGAAAACACAAAAGTTTTTAAAACTGTTAAAACTATGCCTGTGAGTATAACAGAACTGAAATGGCAGGCAAAACCCCGAGGACAAACCACCCCCCCCAAAAAAGAATTCAGCCTACCTCTATTTTCAATGGCTATGACTTTAATTAAAAGGCCAAGTCCTCCCAGATTGCAGTTCCTAGGGCTTCCACTAGATGTCAACAGTCTTAGAAAGAGTTTCAAGCTGGTTTTTGGAAAATGAGCCAGAAATTGTAGTTTTTCTAGGTGGCTCCCATTTTGGCTGTAGTGTTTCCAAGCGCGTGGAAGAGAGCGCGGTTTTTGGTATTTTTCTCTGGTAAAGAGAATAACGATTCTCCGTCTTAAATGTTTGCGTTTATTTACGTATTAGGGTACCCAAGGTTTGATTATAAACGTTGTTTGACTTGTTTGGAAAAGTTTTAGTAATGTTTGTGATTCATTTTTTATGCATTTTGATGGAGGGAAACTGGGTGGATTATTGACTGAAGCGCGCCAGCTAAACTGAGTTTTTATGGATATAAAGAAGGACATTATCGAACAAAAGGACCATTTGTGATGTAACTGGGACCTTTTGGAGTGCCAACAGAAGATCATCATCATCAAAGTTAAGGCATTTTTTATATCCTATTTCTGACTTTCATGTTGCACCTGCCTGGTTGAAATATGTTTTTCATGTGTTTGTATGCGGGGCGCTGTCCTCAGATAAATCGCATGGTTTGCTTTCGCCGTAAAGCCTTTTTGAAATCTGACACCGCAGCTGGATTAACAAGTTAACAAGTTACACTTGTGATTTTATGAAAGTTAAATATTTCTAATACTGTAGTTTGAATTTCGCGCTCTGCAATGTCACTGGATGTTGGCCAGGTGGGACGGTAAGAAGTTAAGAGTATTATTATATTATTGATCGATATACTATGACTTTTCAAATCCTCAAGTAGTGGTATTTGCAGAGTTAGCGCCAGGTAAATGTTTACATTTTTCAGCCATTCCTGAACCTGCGAACAAAAACAAGGTACATATGGGCAGTACCAAAACAAGAGATCATCTAATGATTCTGACACTTCATAGCAAAATTTGCAGAGCTGGGATGGTTGTATCCCCAATAAATAAATAAAATATTATATTGGTTGCAAGAAATTGATATAATAATTTAAACTGAAAAACATCCTTATTAGTGTAACATTAAATGACAAATAGATGAAAAAAATTAGGAAAAAGAATATCACAGATAAAGACATTACGTGGACCTGAAAAACTTCTGAAAAGGGCAGTCGAGTTGAACATTGTTGCATAGATACTGTATCATTGAAGTGAAACCTTTTGGTTCTGTTAGTCACAAGAGTCAATCGATGCAAACATCAAGTCTCTGTGTTCAGTGACTTCACCTCCCTCAGTAGGCTTGAATGGGCATGCCAAGGTAAGTACTTCCCAGTTTCCACCACAGCCTCAAATCTAAACAGGTGTATTTCCTTCCCATTAAGACAAGATCTTACAACAGATAATAAGTTGTTCCATGAAATGTGCATTTTGCGCCCGTTTGACATTTTAAGTAGAAATTGTTGAATTTAAGCCTGTTATATTAAAATGAAGTTCCCTTTAATATAGACAACATGGAGAATTGAATAAATCAGACTTGCAATCTGTGCACCCCTTGCAGTCCGCATACTAACACATGCACTCTACACACAAGTACATATGGATTGTGTGTTGTAGATATGTGGTAGTAGAGTAGTGGCCCGAGGACACACACACCTGTTGTAAAATGTAATATGTTTAATTGTACAACGGTTGGGTCTAATCCTAAATGCTGATTGGTTAAAACCGCATTCCAGACAGTGTCTATTCCACAAGTTACCACCGGCTAAATCTATGACGTTAAAATACCTACCTGTTTTTTTGGGCTGTGTTCACACAGACAACCCAACTCTATTCCATTTGATTGTGCAATCAACTGTCTCATCAGCCCAGCAAGGCAATTTATAAACTTGATCTCCACTACATCTCACATTTCATTTAGACTAACAGGCTGACTACGCAAAATACATTTAGAAATCTATATTATTCAATTATTGCACCCACACGCTCGTCTGCATTGCCAAGTGTTAAATCAAAATAACTTTTATATTTGAGATTCTTCAAAGTAGCCACTCTTTGCCTTGATGACAGCTTTGCACAGTCTTGGCATACTCTCAACCAGTTTCATGAGGTGGAAAACATTTAAATTAAATGTGGAATTTCTTTCCCCTCAATGCGTTTGAGCCAATCAGTTGTGTTGTGACAAGGTAGGGTGGTAAACAGAAGAGCCCTATTTGGCAAAAGACCAAGTCCATATTATGGCAAGAACATCTCAAATAAACAAAGAGAAACAACAGTTATTACTTCAGACATGAAGGTCAGTCAATCATGAAAATTTCAAGATGTTTGAAAGTTTCTTCAAGTGCAGTCGCCAAAACCATGAAACGCTACGATGAAATTGGCTCTCATGAGGACTGCCACAGGAAAGGAAGACCCAGAGTAACCTCTGCCGCAGAGGATAAGTTCATTAGAGTTACCAGCCTCAGAAATTGCAGCCCAAATAAATGCTTCAGAGTTCAAGTAACAGACACTTCTCAACATCAACTGTTTAGAGGAGACTGCGTGAATCAGGCCTTCATGGTTGATTTGCTGCAAAGAAACCACTACTAAAGGACACCAATAATAAGAAGAGTTGCTTGGGCCAAGAAACATGAGCAATGGACAGTAGACTGGTGAAAATCTATCCTTTGGTCTGATGAGTCCAAATTTGAGATTTTGTGTGGTTCCCACCGTGAAGCCTGGAGGAGATGTGATGGTGTGGAGGGGGGGGGGTGCTTTCTGGTGACACTGTCAGTGATTTATTTAGAATTCAAGGCACACGTAACCAGCATGGCTATCACTGCATTCTGCAGCGTTACGCCATCCCATCTGGTTTGCGCTTAATGGGACTGTCATTTGTTTTTCAACAGGACAAAAAGCAAAAGCAAAAACTAAAGCAGGAAGTAACAGTGACTCACTCAATATGGAAGTGGTCAGATGACGTGGATGCTACAGGACTGTTTTGCTAGCACAGACTGGAATATGTTCCGGGATTCATCCAATGGCATTGTGGAGTATACCACCCGTCACCGGCTTCATCAAGAAGTGCATCGACGACGTCGCCCTCATAGTGACCCTACGTACATATCCCAATCAGAAGCCATGGATTACAGGCAACATCCGCTATTATTGAGCGGGACACTAATCCGGACGCTTATAAGAAATCCCGCTACGCCCTCCGACGAACCATCAAACAGGCAAAGCGTCAATACAGGACTAAGATTGAGTCCTACTACACCGGCTCTTATGCTCTTTGGATGTGCAAGGGCTTGCAAACTATTACAGACTACAAAGGGAAACCCAGCCGCGAGCTGCCCAGTGACGCAAGTCTACCAGACGGGGTAAATGCCTTTTCTACTCGCTTTGAGGCAAGCAACACTGAAGCATGCATGAGAGCACCAACTGTTCTGGATGACTGTGTGATCATGCTCTCCGTAGCCAATGTGAACAAGAATTTAAGCAGGTCAACATTCACAAGGCCGCAAGGTCAGATGGATTACCAGGACGTGCAGTCCGAGCATGCGCAGACCAACTGGCAAGTGTCTTCGCTGACATTTTCAACCTCTTCCTGACCGAGTCTGTAAGCAGACCACCATAGTCCCTGTGCCCAAGAAAGCGGAGGTAACCTGCCTAAATGACTACCGCCCCGTAGCACTCAGGTCGGTAGCCATTACGTCCTTTGAAAGGCTGGTCGTGGCTCCCATCAACACCATCATCGCAGAAACCCCAGATCCACTCCAATTTGCATAATAATTTCCTCCTCCAGGTTAGATGGATGTCATACAGAGTACCACAGTAGGAGTCATAACACCCATAAAACCTTGCATTCAAACAAGGAAATGGTTAAATCGTTTTTCCAGCATTCATTTTTTTAAACCTTTAAAGTAAGGGCCGTGTTTCGTGTAGGCTTACTCTGGCGTGACGTTTTGATAAATCTCTCTAGGACAAGGTGACTTCAATTTATTCGCCTGTTTTACCCACCCCCAAAATAAATGCTAATTAGCTGCTAATGTGGCCATCATAAAGAACTACAAATGCCATGATCTGAACGAGATTGCCGAATCAAGGCAAAGGTAAGAATCTCTTGATTAACTACGTTCGCTAAATTTAGTAATTCATAAATTGGCTACATTTCTTTAAAATTGACAATTCTGTGTATAGTCTTGTGCAAGTTTAAAATTGTCACAAGACCTGTTAGCAAAGGTTGCAGGGATGTGTAGTCTTACTCTTAGATTCGAAATTGCTAATTACCATCTAAGTAGACATCATGCAAATAGAGCCAAACATATTGATAAAGTCACCTTGTCCAAGAGGGATTTACATGGTTAATCAAAACGTTACGCAAGGGTAAGCCTACATGGAACACAGCCCTTATTGTAAGTGTTTCTAAAATACCCTATGGGAAAAATTCATGGTGGAAAAATGATTGGAACCATTTCCCTGTTTGACCGCTAGGTTTTATGGGTATTATGACACCTCCACTGTGGGGCTCAATTGTAGGCTATTAGTGTGTCTCCCCTTCTCGTCGACCTATATGATTCAGTCATAGTTCAATAAAAATTCTTTGTCAGTGTCAGCAGAGTAGGCTACCCTGTAATTTTTGACAAACTAAAAAAAGATTCTGCTAACATCTCCAGTCATATAAAGTGTAATAGAATTGTATTTATAAAAATCCAAGAAACGTATCTCATATAGCCTATAGCAGGGGTGGGCAAACTTTTTTGCTCGAGGTCCACATTGGGATTTTGAAATTCAAAAGGAGGGCGGCATTTTTTGGGGGACCAATTGTTTGTTAAAATCAATTTGCGGGGGCCTCCCGAGTGGTGCAGCGGTCTAAGGCACTGCTTGAGGCGTCACTACATACCCGGGTTCAATCCCAGGCTGTGTCACAGCTGGCCGTGACTGGAAGACCCATGAAACGGCGCACTATTGGCCCAGTGTCGTCTATAGCCTACTCTACGCCACTACGCACTCAACCATGAATTGAAGTATTTTTTGCGAACACTGATTGAGATATTAGCCTAATTCACGACTACCCAATCTACTCATCACATTAGGAATAGTAGGCTTAGTAGTAGTCTGCAAATGCGATGATGCAAGGAATACTTTATTATAAAGGTGCAATTTTAAAAATGGTGAAAATCTTGTCTGTCTGGTGCCCACCTAACTAAAGGATAACTACACAAAACATAACACAAAAACCTGACCTCAAATTGTCCCCTAATGTGGTTTAAGCATTGATGTGTACTTAGAACATCCATAAAATGTATGTAGGTTCAGAACTTTTGTGAAACAGCACAGTTGAAAAAATATATGGCAAATAGAAATCAAAACTGGATGGTTTTCAGATAGATGGGAGGGGTTGAGGGGAGCTGAAAGATGGGAATAAAACCAAAAAAGATAATTATTGTAAAATATACTGTGTACTTAAAATGTATATAGTATAAGCTGGAAGTAGAAGCCTAAATGTTGTTGTCCATTAGTTTACTCCAATTAGGAGAGGGGTGGTAGTGTTAGGGAAAACTAAATACTAAGGGGAAAGAAAATACATATCATACGTACAAAAGTTTGGGGTCACTCCTTGTTTTTGAAAGAAAAATGTATACATTTTTGGTCCATTCAAATATAAAATTGATCAGAAATACAGTGTAGACATTGCAAATTACGATTTAATGGAATATCTACATAGGCGTACAGAGGCCCATTATCAGCAACCATCACTCCTGTATTCCAATGGCAAATTGTGTTAGCTAATCCAAGTTTATCATTTTAAAAGGCTAATTGATTATTAGAAAACCCTTTTGCAATTATGTTAGCACAGCTGAAAACTGTTGTCCTGATTAAAGAAGCAATAAAAAAAAAAAAATTGCCTTCTTTAGACTAGTTGAGTATCTGGAGCATCAGCATTTGTGCGTTAGATTACAGGCTCAAAATGGCCAGAACAAAGACCTTTCTTCTGAAACTCGTCAGTCTATTCTTGTTCTGAGAAATGAAGTCTATTCCATGAGAGAAATTGCCAAGAAACTGGAGATATCGTACAACGCTGTGTACTACTCCGTTCACAGAACAGCGCAAACTGGCTCTAACCAGAATAGAAAGAGGAGTGGGAGGACCCGGTGCACAACTGAGCAAGAGGACAAGTACATTTGTGGCTAGTTTGAGAAACAGACGCCTCACAAGTCCTCAACTGGCAGCTTCATTAAATAGTACCCGCAAATCAACAGTCTCAACGTCAACAGTGAAGAGGCGACTCGGGGATGCTGGCCTTCTAGGCAGAGTTCCTCTGTCCAGTGTGTGCCTATCTTCTTTTTATTGGCCAGTCTGAGATATAGCTTTTTCCTTGCAACTCTGCCTAGAAGGCCAGCATCCCGGAGTCGCCTCTTCACTGTTGACGTTGAGACTGGTGTTTTGCGGCTACTATCTAATTGGTCTTTTAAAATGATAAACTTGGATTAGCTAACACAACGTGCCATTGGAACACAGAAGTGATGGTTGCTGATAAAGGGCCTCTGTAGATATTCCATAAAAAAGAAAAGAAAAAAAAAGAAAAAAGAAAAGCCGTTTCCAGCTACAAATTAATAAAAAATAAAATATGTTTATACATACATACACACTTGAAGTCAGAGGTTTACATACACCTTAGCCAAATACATTAAATCTCAGTTTTTCACAATTCGTGACATTTAATCCTAGTCAAAAATTCCCTGTCATAGGTCAGTTAGGATCACCACTTTATTTTAAGAATGTGAAATGTCAGAATAATAGTAGAGAATGATTTATTTCAGCTTTTATTTCTTTCATCACATTCCCAGTGGGTCAGAAGTTTACATACACTCAATTAGTATTTGGTAGCATTGCCTTTAAACATTTTTTTTACTTGGGTCAAACGTTTCATGTAGCCTTCCACAAGCTTCCAACAATAAGTTGGGTGAATTTTGGCCCATTCCTCCTGACAGAGCTGGTGTAACAGAGTCAGGTTTGTAGGCCTCCTTGCTCGCACACGCTTTTTTCAGTTCTGCCCACAAATGTTCTATAGGATTGAGGTCAGGGCTTTGTGATGGCCACTTCAATACCTTGACTTTGTTGTCCTTAACCTGTTGGGGGTAGGGGGCAGTATTGACACGGCCGGATAAAAAAACGTACCCGATTTAATCTGGTTACTACTCCTGCCCAGTAACTAGAATATGCATATAATTATTGGCTTTGGATAGAAAACACCCCAAAGTTTCTAAAACTGTTTGAATGGTGTCTGTGAGTATAACAGAACTCATTTGGCAGGCAAAAACCTGAGAAGATTCCTTACAGGAAGTGCCCTCTCTGACAAGATCTTGTTCTTCTTGTCTCTGTTTATTGAAGACTGAGGATCTTTGCTGTAACGTGACACTTCCTACGGCTCCCATAGGCTCTCAGAGCCCGGGAAAAAGCTGAATGATATCGAGGCAGCCCCAGGCTGAAACACATTTGCGCGTTTGGCAAGTGGCCGATCAGAGGACAATGGGCTTAGGCACGTGCACGAGTTGACCGCGTGCTTTATTTTCTTTCGTCTTTTTACCTAAACGCAGATTCCCGGTCGGAATATTATCGCTTTTTTACGAGAAAAATGGCATAAAAATTTATTTTAAACAGCGGTTGACATGCTTCGAAGTACGGTAATGGAATATTTCGATTTTTTTTGTCACGAAATGCGCCATGCTCATCACCCTTATTTACCCTTTCGGATAGTGTCTTGAACGCACGAACAAAACGCCGCTATTTGGATGTAACTATGGATTATTTGGGACCAAACCAACATTTGTTATTGAAGTAGAAGTCCTGGGAGTGCATTCTGACGAAGAACACCAAAGGTAATAACATTTTTCTTATAGTAAATCTGACTTTGGTGAGTGCTAAACTTGCTGGGTGTCTAAATAGCTAGCCCTGTGATGCCAGGCTATCTACTGAGAATATTGCAAAATGTGCTTTCACCGAAAAGCTATTTTAAAATCGGACATATCGAGTGCATAGAGGAGTTCTGTATCTATAATTCTTAAAATAATTGTTATGCTTTTTGTGAATGTTTATCGTGAGTAATTTAGTAAATTTTTTGTAAATTCACCAGAAGTTTGCTGGGGGTATGCTAGTTCTGAACGTCACATGCTAATGTAAAAAGCTGGTTTTTGATATAAATATGAACTTGATTGAACAAAACATGCATGTATTGTATAACATAATGTCCTAGGTGTGTCATCTGATGAAGATCAAAGGTTAGTGCTGCATTTAGCTGTCTTCTGGGTTTTTGTGACATTATATGCTAGCTTGAAAAATGGGTGTCTGATTATTTCTGGCTGGGTACTCTGCTGACATAATCTAATGTTTTGCTTTCGTTGTAAAGCCTTTTTGAAATCGGACAGTGTGGTTAGATTAACGAGAGTCTTGTCTTTAAAATGGTGTAAAATAGTCATATGTTTGAGAAATTGAAGTAATAGCATTTCTAAGGTATTTGAATAACGCGCCACATGATTCCACTGGCTGTTACGTAGGTGGGACGATTTCGTCCCGCCGGCTCTAGAGAGGTTAAGCCATTTTGCCAGAACTTTGGAAGTATGCTTGGGGGTCATTGTACATTTGGAAGACCCATTTGCGACCAAGCTTTAACATCCTGACTGATGTCTTGAGATGTTGCTTCAATATATGCACGTCATTTTCTATCCTCATGATGCCATCTATTTTGTAAAGTGCACCAGTCCCTCCTGCAGCAAAGCAGCGCAACAACATGATGCTGCCACCCCTGTGCTTCACGGTTGGGATGGTGTTCTTCGGCTTGCAAGCCTCCCCCTTTTTCCTCCAAACATAATGATGGTCATTATGGCCAAACAGTTCTATTTTTGTTTCATCAGACCAGAGGACATTTCTCCAAAAAGTACGATCTTTGTCCACATGTGCAGTTGCAAACCGTAGTCTGGCTTTTTTATGGTGGTTTTGGAGCAGTGGCTTCTTCCTTGCCGAGCGGCCTTTCAGGTTATGTCGATATAGGACTCGTTTTACTGGGGATATAGATACTTTTGTACCCGTTTCCTCCAGCATCTTCACAAGGTCCTTTGCTGTTGTTCTGGGATTGATTTGCACTGGGATTGATTTGCACTTTTCGCACCAAAGTATGTTCATCTCTAGGAAACAGAATGCGTCTCCTTCCTGAGCGGTATGATGGCTGCGTGGTCCCATGGTGTTTATACTTGCATACTAATTGTTTGTATAGACGAACATGGTACCTTCAGGCATTTGGAAACTGCTCCCAAGGGTGAACCAGACTTGTGGACGTCTACCCTTTTTTTTCCTGAGGTCTTGGCTGATTTCTTTTGATTTTCCCATGTCATGCAAAGAGGCACTGGGTTTGAAGGTAGGCCTTGAAATACATCCCCAGGTACACCTCCAATTGACTCAAATTATGACAATTACCCTATCAGAAGCTTTTAAAGCCATGACATCATTTTCTGGAATTTTCCAAGCTGTTTAAAGGAACAGTGTATGTAAACTTCCCACTTCAACTGTATATATTTATGGGATTGGAAATGATGCAGACAATTACACTGATGGAAGCCACAATCTGCAATATTAAAGCTGATCTACCTCCCCCCAAAAAATAACAAACATTTAAAGAAAGTGTACTAGGTACTCTGGTTACAGTAGAAAAGGAAAAACCCTGCACTCATTGGATACAGTCTTTACATTCAATTTGCTGCTGCTGCACGCCATTTCTTGATAGTCTGGTTACTGTACCTTTGTATGGTCCTGATTCAATGATGCCCTCTGTCATCGAGGCAAAGTTGCCGGAGCTGATGTGGCTTTCTGACAGGTTCAGGTCACCGTAAGAAGGGTCCTAAAGTCAAGGAGGAAAAATGCATCGGTCAGAGGATAGGGGTTCACATTGAATAATACCCCAGTGGTGTAAAGTACTTAAGTAAAAATATTTGAAAGTACGAAAGTCGTTTTTTTATAATTATTGAACTTTTACTTCACTACAGTCCTAAAGAAAATTCAGTACTTTTTACTCCATATATTTTTCCCTGACACCCAAAAGTATTCGTTACATTTTGAATGCTAGCAGGACAGAAAATGGTCCAATTCGCACATTTATCAAGAGAACATCCCTGGTCATCCCTACTCACTCAACACAAATGCTTTGTTTGTAAATTATGTCTGAATGTTAGTGTGACCCTGTCTATGCCAAAATAAAATAAATTGTGCTGTCTAGTTTGCTTAACATAAGGAATTTTAAATTATTCACTTTTACTTTTGATATTTAAGTATATTTAAAAACGAATACTTTTACTCAAGTAGTATTTTACTGAGGCATTTTATATTAAAAGGTATCTTTACTTTTACTCAAGTATGAAAATCAAATACTTTTTCCACCACAGGAATACGCTCATGAGTTTGACGCATTCTCACGGTTTACAGAAACTACATGCATGTTTTGTTCAATCAAGTTCATATTTATATCAAAAACCAGCTTTTTACATTAGCATGTGACTAGCATGTGACTAGCATTCCCACCGAACACTGCCGGTGAATTTACTAAATTTCTCACGATAAACGTTCACAAAAAGCATAACAATTATTTTAAGAATTATAGATCCAGAACTCCTCTATGCACTCGATATGTCCGATTTTAAAATAGCTTTTCGGTGAAAGCACATTTTGCAATATTCTCAGTAGATAGCCCGGCATCACAGGGCTAGCTATTTAGACACCCAGCAAGTTTAGCACTCATCAAAGTCAGATTTACTATAAGAAAAATGTTATTACCTTTGCTGTCTTCGTCAGAATGCACTCCCAGGACTTCTACTTCAATAACAAATGTTGGTTTGGTCCAAAATAATCCATCGTTATATCCAAACAGCGGCGTTTTGTTCGTGCGTTCAAGACACTATCCGAAAGGGTAAATAAGGGTGACGAGCATGGCGCAATTCGTGACAAAAAAAAAAAAAAAAAATCGAAATATTCCATTACCGTACTTCGAAGCATGTCAACCGCTGTTTAAAATACATTTTTATGCCATTTTTCTCATTAAAAAAAGCGATAATATTCCGACCGGGAATCTGCGTTTAGGTAAACAGACGAAAGAAAATAAAGCATTCGGTCGACTCGGGCACGCGCCTAAGCCCATAGTACTCTGATCGGCCACTTGCCAAAAGCGATAATGTGTTTCAGCCAGAGCCTGCCTCGATATCGTTCAGCTTTTTCCCCGGGCTCTGAGAGCCTATGGGAGCCGTAGGAAGTGTCACGTTATTGCAAAGATCCTCAGTCTTCAATAAAAAGAGCCAAGATGAAACACAATTTGTCAGACAGTCCACTTCCTGCATGGAATCTTCTCAGGTTTTGGCCTGCCATATGAGTTCTGTTATACTCACAGACACCATTCAAACAGTTTTAGAAACTTTAGGGTGTTTTCTATACAAAGCCAATAATTATATGCATATTCTAGTTACTGGGCAGGAGTAGTAACCAGATTAAATCGGGTACGTTTTTTATCCGGCCGTGTCAATATTGCCCCCTAGCCCTAACAGGTTAAAGTACATTTTGGACCACCCACCAGTAGCTAAACAGCAGCAACAATACCACATGGACAAGAATAGGCCTATGGTTTGATCTATTACATATGTAGGATTACGTGTACCGGTTAGGCTCGGGTGGTATACCGTATACTCGGGTATTTTGAAATGGCCACAGGATGGTTTTTCCAATACATTTTAATATTTGTAGCTACTTTAAGTAAATACCTGCAGTCAACTTGTGCAATACGTTAGATGACGCAGATCGCATTCTTCATTTCACCCGTCACATTATTTTACATAGCTTACCATAGCTCCCCAGAACAGTTGAGCCAGTCACGTGTTTGTTTGTAAATAGCACAACGGGAGAAAGCAGAAGGTGAGTCCAGCTTTGTATTGTCAGGGGTTGCGTTTGATATTGAAAGTCAACTTGCATTTGCCTCATTCAGCGCGATCCATCTCCTTCACATCAAGTTGATCAGGCTGTAGATTGTGGCATGTGGAATGTTGTCCCACTCCTCTTCAATGACTTTGCAAAGTTGCTGGATATTGGCGGGAACTGGAAAATGCTGTCGTACACATCAATCCAGAGCATCCCAAACATGCTCAAATCGGTGACATGTCAAGTGAGTACAAAAGGCCATGGAATAAGACATTTTCAGCTTCCAGGGATTGTGTTCAGATACCTACAACATTATCATGCTGAAACATGAGGTGATGGTGGCGGATGAATGGCACGAAAACGGGCCGCAGCATCTCGTCATGGTATCTCTGTGCATTCAAATTGCCATCGATAAAATGCAATTGTGTTTGTGATCCGTAGCATGATGTCATCTGGCCAGTATAGTTGAAACCGGGATTTATCTGTGGAGAGCACACTTTTCCGGTGTGCATCAAAGGTGAGCATTTGCCCACTGAAGTCGGTTACAACACCGAACTGCAGTCAGGTCAAAACCCTGGTGAGGACGATGAGGGTCTGCGGTTGTGAGGCCATTTGAACATACTGCCACATTCTCAAAAATGACATTGGAGGTGGCTTATAGTAGAGAAATTAACATTCAATTTTCTGGCAAAAGCTTTGGTGGACATTCCTGCAGTCAGCAAGCCAATTGCACACTCCCTCAATTTGAGACATCTGTGTGACAAAACTGCACATTTTAGAGTGGCCTTATTGTCCCCAGCACAAGGTGCACATATGTAATGATCATGCCATTTAATCAGCTTCTTGATATGCCACACCTGTCAGGTGGATGGAATATCTTGGCAAAGGAGAAATTCTCACTAAAAGGGATGTAAACAAACAAAAATTGAGCAGCCTTTTGTGCGTACATTTTTTTTCAGGGACATTCGATTTCATTTCATGAAACATTGGACAAACACTTTACATGATGTGTTTATATATTTGTTCAGTCGAACACATTCGGCAGAAAATAGCTGCAGTTTCATCAGATGACAACAGAAGTGCAACGCTATTAGGCTGGCAGCCACACAAGTAAATTAGCACATTTTTTGCAAAAACAATGCATGGCCATCATATTTCTAATGTTGATCATGAAAAGAATGTAGCCAGCTACATTTCCTAATGTTTCGGTTAAAGTTAATCTTGAATTTTACTGGAGAAAAGTAGGTTAGCTACACAAAGAACAGTACCGAAGAAAAGCGCTGTCTGCTTATAGAATGCCCATTTGTGAATTCGCATCTGAGTGGAGAAGTGCAACTGAAGCACAAAATGAACGTGTTTACAAAACGCAGCAAGACATGCATTTGATCTTTTTTTACGTAAATCAAGAATTCTGCATTAACTAGTAAGTTAAACTTTAGGGGTTGCGTTATCTCAGTAAGTTACTGAATTATGGGGCATCATATTGTGCAATGTTTGAGAAGTCAAAAGCCCTTTGGATGAGTTCTGTACAGCTACCACTGCCATCTTTTGATATCCTTGTGTTTTTTCTACTCTGTTCTCAGCTGGACTGCTCCTCCCCCATATTCTCGGAGCAGAGCAGGCAGGCCCTTTTCCCTAGTGACTCCAGACTCCACACAGACACAGTGTGTATACATGCTGCTTTAAAACCAGTACTGTTATTCCTTCAGACAAAAATGCATCAAAACTTTGTTCCTTTGCACAATGTTTCTCATTCACACGCACTTGTAAATGTCCAAACTCACAGTATATAGGTAGGAGCTACTGAATGGTATGCATAACTTTATGCAATACCCTTGTTAAAACCAAGTATAGAGTTTATACATGTTATAATTAATTGGTATATATATATATATATATTTTTTTTTTATCTAACCCTAATTTCTCCTGAATTGTAATGTCGTTAATGCATTTCTTTGGAATAAATATTTATTTAATGTACAAGTGAATAGGTTGGTTTACTTTTAAGTAAAAGTTTTTCCCAATAAGGTAGCTTGTTAAGCTGAGGCCAATGGGAGACTTGACCTGGTTAACAGGAGGCCTGGGGAAAAAAAGAGACATTGAAAAAAAGATGGAGACATTGTGTCGGTGAAGAAAAACTATAAAAATAGAACAAAACCCAAACCTACCGGGGTTTGAAGGGAAATACTGATTTTATTCTTTAAGAGTTATTATTTTGTTAAGAAAGACTTAGAGACTGAAGCTACCGTTTCATTGTGGAGATATTTGACAGCCTAGAAGTTAGTATCGTGCGAGACCTGCATTCATTCAAACAGCCCTTCGCTGTGCTTCAAACATTGCGCCGTTTACGACTTCAACCTGGGTGGGTATAATTTGTGGAACCTTCCAACAGGAATCTATTCCAAAAACTTTGTAAATAACAAGGTTTCCAAAAAACAACGCGTACAACGTTGTATAGCGGCAGAATAAGATACTGGGTAGGGAGTGGTCTATTTCATTGCGTTTTTCACTAATCATGTTTATTCCGAAAAATGTCTGTCCTCACATGTCTGTTTGCCTATGGACAAACATTAAGAATAAGCTACGTGGTGAGTTGATGCCTATTCGGCAGCTAGTTAGCTAGATTTGTATGCGTTGCTACTTTGTATGCGTTGTTGGTTGGCAACATTTTACTTTACGTTTTTTGGAACAGATTCCTGTTGGAACGTTCCACAAATTATACCCACCCCTTCAAGCCTATCAACTCCCAAGATTAGGCTGGTGTAACCGATGTGAAATGGCTAGCTATTTAGCCGGGTGCACGCTAATAGCGTTTCAAACGTCACTCGCTCAGACTTGGAGTAGTTGTTTCCCTTCCTCTGCATGGGTAACGCTGCTTCGAGGGTGGCTGTTGTCGATGTGTTCCTGGTTTGAGCGAGGAGAGGGACGGAAGCTATACTGTTACACTGGCAATACTAAAGTGCTTATAAGAACATCCAATAGTCAAAGGTATATGAAATACAAATCGTAGAGAGAGAAATAGTCCTATAATTCCTATAATAACTACAACCTAAAACTTCTTACCTGGGAATATTGAAGACTCATGTTAAAAGGAACCACCAGCTTTCATATGTTCCCATGTTCTGAGCAAGGCGCTTAAACGTTAGCTTTCTTACATGGCACATATTGCACTTTTACTTTCTTCTTCAACACTTTGTATTGCATTATTTAAACCAAATTGAACATGTTTCATTATTTATTTGAGGCTAAATTGATTTTATTGATGTATTATATTAAGTTAAAATAAGTGTTCATTCAGTATTGTTGTAATTGTCATTATTACAAAAATAAATTAAAAAATAAAAGTACACAAAAAATAAAATGTATATATTAAAATAATAATCGGCCGATTAATCGGTATTGGCTTTTTGGGTCCTCCAATAAACGGTATCGGTATTGAAAAATCATAATCGGTCGACCTCTACAATGCAGGAAAAACTCCCTAGAAAGGCTGGAAACTAGGAAGAAACCAGGCTCTGAGGGGTGGCCAGTCCTCTTCTGGCTGTGCCGGGAGGAGATTATAACAAAAATCTAATCGGACCCTAGCCAGTCAATACGATCCTCTCGGGTATATCCTGCCATACACAACCTGGGCCAAAGTCTTAGTCCAGGACCTGTGGCAAACCAAGAGGGACTGGAATGAACCGAGCCACCCAGCTGACCAAGTGGAACGATGGATCTGTTGGGAAACAGAGTTGTCGGAGCTCTCTAAAGGCCAGATGTGAAGGTGTTATGTGCCACCCTGTGCTGACCAACTGGGATCAAGCTTGGAACTGCATGTCTTCTGTGACGCATCAGAGCGTGCTTATGGGGCAGTTTCCTATCACCGAGTGGAGGATAAGGCAGGCCACACCCATGTCTCCTTTGTCATGGTTAGGTCCAGGGTCGCACCCAAGAAGCACTTGTCAATGCCTAGGCTGGAACTCAGCACTGCACTTTCCGGAGCCCAGCTGGCCTCCACCTTGCAAGCCGAGCTCACCTTGCCAATCCAAAGGGTCATCTACTGGAGTGATTCGACCACTGTACTGACCTGGCTCAAGACGGAGTCCTGCAGGTATAAGGTGTTCGTCGGAACTCGCATTGCGGAAATCCAAGACCTAACAGAAGTCAATGACGGGAGGTATGTTGACAGTGTAAACAATTCTGCTGATGACATCACTTGTGATAAAACCCTTAAGGAACTGGCTGGAGCTTGGGACCACCATTCTTGTCCCAACCAGAGAACGAGTGGCCGACAGCCCCCAGGCCTGTGGTCCCTCCGCAACCAACTGAAGCTCATGAGTTTAGGAAGTCCGCCCAATGCTACAGCATCTCTACGGAGCCAACAGCACTCCCTGACCCAGCAAAATCCCAAACACTGCAGGATGTGATAGCCGCCACAAACCAGATCTCAGATGGTGTGGCATCCATACCCACCTCCCTTGCTGCATAGACACTACTCCTACAGTATGCACAAGCAGTCAGCTTCCCTGAGGAGCTAAAAGCTCTGAAAGCTGGTAGGGAAGTGGCGAATGACAGCCGTCTTCTCTCTTGCCCCAGAGTACGACCAAATCTTCAGAGTGATCAGCCAAGCACAAGTCCTGGATCCCAATGATATCCACTTGCAGGTGCCTTGGTGGAAGAGTAGGGTAACATCTCACAGCAAGAACAGGCAAATTGTATGCATGTGTGTATAATCGATTACTAGAGAGTTGATAAAGTAATACTGGGAATATAATGAGACGCAAATTAAACAACCCATACGTAGACGTACGTAGGTTTTGGGCTGGTCCCTGTAATGGATCATTTGATATAGATGAGGTTTAAGCGTTATTAAACTGTCTACAAAGTCTGGGCCATTGTCTCAGCAACTGATTGGAGTGTGTCCACTTTTGGTTAACTTTCCCTAACGATTTAACTATAACACACTTACTGGATTTTCTCTGTCCGGGTACTACATTTGAAATAAAACAGCCCTTAAGGCCTGAATATTTGTTTTTTTTCTTCCCAGTATGAGAGGAGTTGCTATATTTATTGAATAAACCTTTTTCCATGAAGTTAGAGCGAATTAAGATGGAATCTCAACGTAACTTATAACGTCGTACAAAGACGAGGGTATCCATCATACTAATTATCATTGCAGGATTAATGTGAGGTAGTAAAGTAATTGAAATATGTTGCATGAGAAAACAATCTGGTTATATTAAAAAGGGGACATAGTAACTAATACTGAAAAGGGGACGTACGTAAATGGCCCCCCCCAAAAAAAAACTTGGTCAGTGTGGTGTGTGTAACCTTTATTTTCAATGCCGGCCAAACCCAGACGACGCTGGGCCAATTGAGTGCCGCCCTATGGGATTCCCAATCACGGTCAGATGTGATACAGCCTGGTTTCGAACCAGGGACTGTAGTGACGCCTCTTGCACTGAGATGCAGTGCCTTAGACCGCTGCGTCCATGTGTTAACTATTTAACTGTACTAGAATGCTTAAAAAGGAGGCAAAAATGTTAAATATCGTTATCGGTATCGTTTTTTTTGGGGCAGGGAAAATATCGGATATCGGCCAAAAATGTCATATCGGTGCATCACAACTGGCAACCAATTTATCCTCCTCAGAGAGTGGAGGAGAATACCTGCTGCCTGATCCTATTGATTAAACCTACAATCATGTAGCTACAGTGGCAAGCTATATGAAATGCAATCCTTTATTGAATAATTGTATGGCACTGGGAATAGGGTTAGACTATCTTTGACAAATAGGCCTAGACTATCATTGTTGGGGAGAATTTGGTAACGCTTTACTTGACACCCAGTGTCATGGTCATAACCATGTCATATGTCATGACAGCTGATATTATGACAAGTTATACGGTCATGACCCCTATATTTAGTGTTGTGACATATATTGCGTTATTTTATGGCTGGTTTTGACACCTACATAAGTGTCAAACCCCACATTTATTCAAATTATATATTTTTTCAGCCAAGAAGTTTCCTTGGTTTGAAAGTTTGTATCTTAAATCCTTTGTTGTTGTTGTTGTTGTTGTTGTTGTTGTTGTTGTTGTTGTTGTAGTAATGAGCTCTTTAGGGTCATGTTTTTTCATCATTTTTTAAATAACTTAGTGAAAATATACTTTATGACACCGTCATGAAGCATTATGACAATCCTGTGTCACTTTACTTGGACTAAGAAAATACCCTAACAATGTCAAGAAGCATTATGACCATCAATCATATAAGCCTGTCACATACATGTCTTTAAATCCGTCATTAGTCAAAGAGAGGGCGTCTTGTCCTGCTCCTGAAATCTGCTCTTGCATTCAGCCCAGTCATCAGCAACAGCGCATTGGGGTAGGTGCATGTCTGACATCAATGTGTGCGCAATAACATTGATCATTTTATAACATAAACATACAGTAATGGCCAAAAGTTTTGAGAATGACACAAATATTAATGTCCACAAAGTTGGCTGCTTCAGTGTCTTTAGATATTTTTGTCAGATGTTACTATGGAATACTGAAGTATAATTACAAGCATTTCATAAGTGTCAAAGGCTTTTATTAACAATTACATGAAGTTGATGCAAAGAGTCAATATTTGCAGTGTTGACCCTTCTTTTTCAAGACCTCTGCAATCCGCCCTGGCATGCTGTCAATTAACTTCTGGGCCACATCTTGACTGATGGCAGCCCATTCATGCATAATCAATGCTTGGAGTTTGTCAGTATTTGTGGGTTTTTGTTTGTCCACCCGCCTCTTGAGGATTTACCACAAGTTCTCAATGGGATTAAGGTCTGGGGAGATTCCTGGCCATGGACCTAAAATATCGATGTTTTGTTCCCCGAGCCACTTAGTTATCACTTTTGCCTTATGGCAAGGTGCTCCATCATGCTGGAAAAGGCATTGTTCGTCACCAAACTGTTCCGGGATGGTTGAGAGAAGTTGCTCTCGGAGGATGTGTTGGTACCATTCTTTTTTCATGGCTGTGTTTAGGCAAAATTGTGAATGAGCCCACGCCCTTGGCTGAGAAGCAACCCCACACATGAATGGTCTCAGGATGCTTTACTGTTGGCATGACACAGGACTGATGGTAGCGCTCACCTTGTCTTCTCCGGACAAGCTTTTTTCCGGATGCCACAAACAATCGGAAAGGGGATTCATCAGAGAAAATTACTTTACCCCGGTCCTCAGCAGTCCAATCCCTGTACCTTTTGCAGAATATCAGTCTGTCCCTGATGTTTTTCTTGGAGAGGAGTGGCTTCTTTGCTGCCCTTCTTGACACCAGGCCATCCTCCAAAGTCTTCGCCTCACTGTGCATGCAGACGCACTCACACCTGCCTGCTGCCATTCCTGAGCAAGCTCTGTACTGGTGGTGCCCGATCCCGCAGCTGAAATCAACTTTAGGAGATAGTCCAGCAAGCGCCAGGACCTTCTTGGGCGCCCTGAAGCCTTCTTCACAACATTTGAACCGCTCTCCTTGAAGTTCTTGATGATCCGATAAATGGTTGATTTAGGTGCAATCTTACTGGAAGCAATATCTTTGCCTGTGAAGCCCTTTTTGTGCAAAGCAATGATGACGGCACGCGTTTCCATGCAGGTAACCATGGTTGACAGAGGAACAATGATTCCAAGCACCACCCACCTTTTGAAGCTTCCAGTCTGTTATTTGAACTCAATCAGCATGACAGAGTGATCTCCAGCCTTGTCCTCGTTAACACTCACACCTGTGTTAACGAGAGAATCACTGACATGATGTCAGCTGGTCCTTTTGTGGCAGGGCTGAAATGCAGTGGAAATGTTTTTTGGGGGGGGATTCAGTTCATTTGCATGGCAAAGAGGTACTTTGCAATTAATTGCAATTCATCTGATCACTCTTCATAACATTCTGGAGTATATGCAAATTGCCAACATACAAAATGAGGCAGCAGACTGAAAATTAATATTTGTGTAATTCTCAAAACTTTTGGCCACGACTGTACTGTTGATACTTAGGCTGTATCAGGAAGTAAAATCAACTCCTTTTGTAAAGCTTGGCTGTAAGCTCTAGTAGCATTATGTATCCACTTGCCCAATCGAGCAGTGCATTGTCCCACTGGCTCTGATTGCAAAGCTGCTTAAGCATACCTATTATGTCGCAATAATGTGGTTCCCTTTCAAATAAAAAAACTCAAGTGCAAACTCAGTTTTGAGAAGCAGTGCGTGCATGTAATTATGTGTAGTGTAGTGAAGTGAGTGCAGTGCCAAAGGGGATGCTCTTTCCAGCCTTTACCCTGAACACATCCTCGTGGCTCTCCTCCAAGTCTCCATTGCTGGTGACCGATATCTCTGCCGCAGGGCTCCTGTGGACCTCCTCATCCATAGTGCTGTCCTGCAATCACAAACAGATATGGTAAGATAAACAGTGTTTCATACATTGCATGAGACTTAGCTCAATTTCCTCTTCCAAGTGTGCACGAGTGAAGCTGTAGGCCTATGCTTTTAACCTAAAGTTTGTCTAGAAGAGTAAGTAGAGGGCTCTCAACAGAATTTGATGACTATGGGCTGCCATCTTGTGGTCACTGCCACCAGAAGTGATGAACAATACTGCAGGATGTTCTCAATATATTAGGATGGTTTTTAAAACAGACTCAAGCTGAATTATTGCATAAAAGGAGATCAGTCAACCTTCAGAGAATAACACACGTTACCTCACATGCAAGCTCACCTGACCACTTCATAGAGCAAGAATAATAGGACAACTTCAAATGTTTTTTAGAGCACTGATAAGGATGGAGAGATGTGGTTTAGTGAGGAAGGGGGCCGAGGTCAGGTTAGGGGAGAAGGAACAGTTTATTATGGCCCACATCACTTAATTTCCTGCCTAGCAATAAAGATGTAATGTTTAGAGAGAAGGAGACTCCACCCAAATATATATATACTACCACTGGTGGAAATTGGTTTGTCTTATGCAGCTATATGACCCAGTGGGTGAATAAACTTGGTTTGAGCTTGATTAAACGTTTTTTTTTTTTTTTTTAACTCTGTTTATTTAGAACCTAACAACCAAATTAACAATTTCTAATCTACATAAATAGAACTGGAATCAACGCATTATCCTTCGGTTGTTCCAAAGATCCAACCATTCTCCATGGCAATGCTTTTACGTGGGCCTCTCCCAGGCCTCCCATAGTTATCAGGGCAAAAAAAATCCAACCATCTCCTTAGTCCTTTAGGATTAGATGCTGTGTTATGACTGAGTAACAGATTCTCAAATTGCCTCATTACCTCAGACAAAGCAGAACTATCTGGGTCAAGTAGAGTTATTGTACTGCTTCATATTTATAAAATAGGACTCCTCCATGGAACCTGGGCAAGGCAAATTCAACAGACACAAGGGTGAAGCCACTGTCAGTAAATATACAAAAAAAAATGTCCACATACCAGACCAAACAAAAGTTCCAGTTGTCAAAAGAGATAGGGCTAAATGTCTGGTATGATATTGTTAAGAAGAGAGTCAAAGGGCAACCCTTCAAGCCATTTAGATACTTCAGTCACATGTCGTCACCCATAGGGAGAATATGTAGGACTGTGAAAAGCAGCACATTCACACCTTTTCCCACAGAACCAAATTGACTGTCTGAGTCACCGTCTGAAAAGGATAAAAATACAGATGGGCGTACTTGCTAAAGCAGCAACACCAACCCTGTTCATGCAGCAGGAATTGTGTTGGTCAATTAAGCATGAATCTGTGTGTTTAAAGGCTTTGCTTAAAGCATGGGTCAAGGACAGCTACAATTATAAATAACTATTCATTGAAGCACTTCAAAGATTCATCAATTCCAAATTCTCTATAGGAAATAAAAAAAGTATTATTAGGCTATAAGGTAGAAAACCTTGTGACATTGTCATCATTGACCCATAAGGAATTACTGGAACGGTGGTTAATAATTGGCCTTTTGATGCCGGCTATAAATGTTAATGGCATAGGCAGCTGTATTACGTCAGTAAGTCAGGCTTTGACACATTGTCTTAAAACACTACCATAACTTCCTCTAGCAAGTTGGACACAGGAGAATGGTGTTCACACATCACACTTAAACAAAAGCCTGAATGACAAAAACTTTGCATTTTTAGGGCCAGGATACCAACTTGGCATAGCTACGGTGGAAGGCTAGCACTTTTATAGCACCCAGTCAGTATGAAGCTAACTCATAGCAGCTATATTATCTGCATTACTGAAACCAATGTGGTAGGAGGTTGGCACTTGGCATGGTCCTCTGCCATTGTCAAGGGTTTATTATTACTTGGAAATACCAAAGTCGAACATAAACTCCGCCCCTCAGTTGCCTTGGACTGTTGTCTAAATAATGCAGATAGCCGCCACTAGATAGCTAGCCAAGAAAGGCTAGCACCAGCGTAAATGCTTGTGTGAAGTGCAGGTAAGCTTAACTGCTCCATTCACAGACCATGCTAACGAGATCAAGCAGTGCTAATGCTAACATCAAAATGAGAGGATGAGCCAAGCCCTTAAGAAGATTTAAAATGGCATCACAGAATGAGCCAAAATCAACCGGCGAATGGGACAGGTCTGCTTCATTGGAACCAGATGAGATCAAGTTCATGAACCAAGAGTAGGCTATCTGGAGGCTACACATAAAATTTGTTGCTGCCTAAATATTACTATTATTTCGCACTCCACACAAATGGGAAAATACACTACAAACAAGCGCAAACACAGAGCACTGCTTTGTTTATGTGTGTGTCATTTGGTATGTGCATGAGTACATGAACCGCTTCAGAAGACAAAACCTAATAAAAACAAATAATTTTTTGGAAGCTCATCCGGGGAAGAAGTACGCCAGTATACTTTCTCCTTATTCCGTTGCATTAGGACAAAGCATAGGTCCTAATGCATTTCCAATAGTTCAATAGGATTCAGTGTATGAAGATATTCTCTGTCATTGGACTTGTTTTAAACATTGCCAAAAACCAGCTCCATAAGAAACAACGAGCTTCGTGAAATGATTTGGACTGCTTTGGCAGTGGAGTGTGCCAACGGTGCAGAGAGAAGCAGGTATCAGATAACACATAAGTGAATATTTAAAAAGGCCACAAGACGCCCACATGCAGGCAGAGACATCCACAGGTAGGCTTGTCTAACTGTTGAGGTAGGTAAGACAGACTCCCATCCATCTTGTCCTCCCAGAGTATGAGTTGTAACAAGCCAATATAGCTGTACTAATTTCTGAAGAACAAAGACTGGTTACAAGACACAGAAATGGTTCTAAGGTACTGAAAGGGTGAACATGGGGGCAAGGTTTGGCATATCAGAGAGACAGAGCTCAGGCCCCTGGAGTTCAGTAGCCTGGAAACTAGCTGACAAGTGGGGGAGGGAAGGATAACGACAGCAGCCTCC
This sequence comes from Salmo salar, assembly GCF_965601325.2. Taxonomy (NCBI): domain Eukaryota; kingdom Metazoa; phylum Chordata; class Actinopteri; order Salmoniformes; family Salmonidae; genus Salmo; species Salmo salar. Next base: position 13,335,824 of record NC_138298.1, read on the forward strand.
TGATCAGCTGAGCTGAGGGAGGAAACCAAGGCTCGCTTCTTAAAGTGCAGGGCAGAACGTAAGGCACCCGGGGCTTACTAGCGAGACGGGTAAAGTGATTGCATAATATGTGACTACTTCATGCAGCCCATTACAGAGATCGAGTGCATAAAAGATTTCTATCAAAAAAAAGAGGCAGTTATTATGAAACCACGACACTTCCGGAGGGCATCACCACCTGAAGCACACTCCATTATGATGCACAATTACTCATTTGACGTTGGCAACGACCCAAGTGAATCTGCATCGAACTAACAGCTTGGAGTGGTCGAACACAACAGCAGGGGATCTGACATTGACTGGGAACATCGAGGCAGCAGTCCAAATTACTCTGCCTACAGCAATTACCCAGCCATGTGACAGGCCTATTCAATTCAGGGTGCTGTATCCACACACACAGGAAACATTCTTATAGGCTGACCACACTGCTCGCGTCACGTGCGTGAGCATTGCAAAATAAATTTAGAAATCTTTGCTATTCAATTATTGCACCCACACTGCTCGCTCGCTCGATGAGAGGCTGTGTTGCCAAGGGCTAAAATAGAACTCCTTTCTATTAATGACGCAGATCGCGCTGCAAGTCCTGCCTCTGCGATCTCCTCATTGGTTATACCCACGTGGGTGATTGAAAGACGAACTGTGTTGCCGGTCGGTGTAGTAATAGTATGAAAGTTTAGATGCCAATCACCATATAAGTTCAAAGATGAAAAAGCATGGAAGGAGGAGATATGACTAGAAACGATTCGGTTGACCATTTTATGTGTGGATTAATTGTCAGACTAGAGGACATTTTGAATTTCAGGTAAAATAACAACAATGTTTATATCCCAGGACAAATTAGCTAGCAACAGCAAGCTAGCTAAATAGGACAAATTAGCTAGCAAGTGCAAGCTAACTAGCTAAATTGCCATAAAGGTTTAATGCTTTTCGACCTGTTCCCAAATGAATGTAATTGGTTCAGAGTTTGTTTTGATATTTTAACCTGCGTGTCGTCATCGTGTTTGGTGTAGGGGGACAAAATAAATGTATGCACGATGGCGTACGCGCGCAGCCGGTTTGGGTTCCGTGTTACAATTGCTGGGATCAGTCACACGTACAGGCCACACCATGGCTAGGATGGGACAATAGTGTCACTACTGCATAAAGGTGGCTGCTGGTATGCTGAGACTTGAAGGCAAACATAACATCACGGCATGTACCTGTAAACACAACTCAATTAAAGTTAATCAATTAAAATACAAACTTAATTAAACAATTGTATTGGTATTAGGCGGAGAATGCATGCAGGGGAATTCACAGGAGGCATAGGCCATCACCAGCATTTTCACTGGTGCTACCAGACACCACAGTACAACAACTAACCAGGAAGTATACCCCGTACAACTAAGATAGTTACGCAAAATTTAAACCAACAACACAAATGCACTATCCCATACACCTACTAGAGTTGCACTAAGCAGACAAATTTGAAAGGTAAGGGGAAGGCGCCAAACAAACAAAAAAGGGATCAACAATTAAAGGAAATTTAAAATCAATAATTATTGATTCAGAGCTTTAACTCGAGTTCATGTTGTATTTTGTTAAGAAGTGGTTCATAAGCTATATCAGCATTGGATATCATAAAAATAACGATATCCTGAACTATGGTGTAATGCTATCCACGTTTTTGTGACATATAGCAACATGAACCAGAGTGCTGGAATGAATGATTCCCAGAGCTGTTCTCTGCATTGAAGATAAAGGTCACCTTTGTATGAGTAGCTTCATTTTTCTTTTGTTCCTTTGGTGTATCATTATCAGTAGTCACTGTATGGCAATTTTCTTTTTTAGCACCGGCATTGTCAGAATGTGCATTGCCACTAGTGTTTGGATCATCATCATCATGCTCAGCATTCACACTGTTTTGCTTAATTTCATTGTCGCTCTGAACATTATCATTTTGAGCGCCATCGCTGTCTTCAGCATTATTGTTGTCATTTTGAACATCACTGTCGTTTTCTGCTCTGTCATCATGAGGCACTTCATCATTGTTCAGTACATAGTCAGTACAATCAAAGCTGTGAGCATCCTCCTTGCTCTCTCTTCGAAAGTCCTCAGTATTCTCAGCCTCCATAGATGAACCCATTTGCATGTCCTGGCCTGGAGCCTTCCTGGACTCAGCCTCAACACTGACTTTGGACATTCCTGAAAACAAACATAGGAGGGCATGAATAGGTCCCTGCCAGCCACCACATTTAATAACGTAGAGGGCATCGATCCAGGCAGCTGCATTGAAGGCCAACACCTCAAGATGCAAGATAACCGTCCTTTCAAGTTATTGATTTGCTGGGGGAAAGAATGTAGCCTAAACTCATGGCACGCTTGCTTGTCCGGTGATTCTGTTTTACTAAGACCTAACAAGGAGTAAATAAGTGTGATGATATTGCACAGGCTGACTATTGTTAAGAAGAAATACTAGGACTATTTTAAATGCAACTCCAAGAGTGGCATAAAGAACCTGGGCCACTATTCCAAAGAGACAAAAGTCAATGCACATTCTTGCATTCAATGGCAATTGACAAATTAGGTAAATAGCTTTGCTGCTGGATAGGCTAGTTCATCACCACACAATCATTGTTTGTGCAGGGATCTTGACCAATGTCTGCAGGGGCGATTCCAGGCAAAAGCGACATAAGTGGTCGCTTAGGCTGGGGCCCAGATTGATTTTGTTAGTCATTTTCACTCAGCTATCACAGCATGGCATAAGTCATTACAAAATGCGTATAATTGCAGGAAATTACCTTTAAAAATGCTAAAATGTCTTTCCACCCCATTGGAAAAAGTGGCAGAATTACAGAAAATAAGCTGTAGAGCTGCAAATGCAAAACTGGTTATAAAATTGCAATGTTCTCTCCACCGGACCCCATTGCAAAATGTGTAGAATTGCAGGTCACAAACTTTAAAACTAAAATGTCTCTTCAGTCAAGAGGAAGGCCACTAAAATGTTTTGAGGTGCGGGGCCCCTCAACCAAATCTAATTTAGGGCCCCCAAATGGCTAGAGCCAGCCCTGCATGTCTGGATATGGAGGGAGGAAGCATCCACTCTGACATTCAAGAAAACTTGAAGGACTAGAGGGTCTTGCTGATTCTCTTCTGTCACAACTTTATGACTTTTTATGACTGTTAAACAATCTCTCTTCCTGGTGGAGGAAACAAAGTCATTTTAACCTTAGGTGCACTTGTAGTATACAAAATATTAGGAACACCTGCTCTTTTCATGACTGACTGACAAGGTCAAAGCCATGATTCCTTATTGATTTCACTTGTTAAATCCACTTCAAATCAGTGTAGAAAAGGCGAGGAGACAGGTTAAAAAAGGACTTAAGACTTGAGACAATTGAGACAAGGATTGTGTATGTGTGCCATTCAGTGAGTGAATGGGCAAGACAAATTATTTAAGTGCCTCTAGAGGGTGTCAAGAACTGCAACGCGGCTGGGTTTTTCAGGCTCAACAGTTTCCCGTGTGTATCAGGAATGGTCCACCAGCCAAAAGACTTCCAGCCAACTTGTAGGAAGCATTGGAATCAACATGGGCCAGCTGCGGGAAACATTGGAGTCAACATTGGCAAGCATCCCTGTGGAACGCTTTCGAACACCTTGTAGAGTCCATGCCCCGACAGATTAAGGCTGTTCTGAGGGCAAAAGGGGGTCAACTCAATATTAGGTAGGTGTTCCAAAATGTTTTGTACACTCAGTGTATAGGCCTACTAATCTATGACTTTGACCATTCCTGCTTTGTAGGCAAACATAATTGTTCTCTCTGATCTCCTGGTAATACCACAAGACTGTGGCTCCAACTGTAAAACAGTGCTTCCTGTAGAGGACCAGTTTTTAGACCATATACACGTCATGGAAAACAGAGTAAAAAAAAAAAAAAAACAGATTTAAGGTGGAAAAAAATATGACCATTTAGACCTCTTAACAGAGAACATTATACTCTTCCTCAACATTTTACTCATAACATTGAAGTAATGTTTTACTTTAAAATGAGGGTGCTGATGAATCCTGTTAAGTGAAGGAAGCGATTGGCATGATGACATGAACCAAATGTATCCAAATGAGGGGATGAGGGAAACAGCTGGATATGTTGGATATCAATCAATCAAATGTATTTATAAAGCCCTTCTTACATCAGCTGATGTCACAAAGTGTTGTACAGAAACCCAGCCTAAAACCCCAAACAATGCAGGCGTAGAAGCACAGATATGGTTGTTATTTGGCTATTTTATCAACCAATTCAAGTGTGATCAGAATTGATGAATGTAAATTACATTTCATGTTTAACATTTTATTCCATAACAGGGGGCGTTGTTGACCTAAATGTCTGACTTTAGTGATATGTAGGCCTATATAGAGAATAATGAAAGCAACAGGGAAATTTCGTTTGGCATGGCCCGTTGCCCCGGGTGGGTGGAGGTTTTGGGGAATCTCCAATGGAGTGTCTAAAAACATACAAACAGGGACATGCAAAACCCGCCGGACTAAATGTCATAATGGATACGTAAACGGTAGGGAAATTTCAGTAGTTTGCTATCTTAAAAAAAAAAAAAAAAAAAAAAAAAAGAGTACATACTAATTAGTAGCCATCTATAACGTTCTAATTTATCGAATGAAAAAATCTATTGGCTAACTTTTAATTGATTGCGAGCTAAACCCTGAAAATGTGTCGGGCTTCGCTGCTACTGTAGCATCCCATTATAACAAAGCGACACTCACTTTGGATTTAAAATAGTAACTAACCGCTACCTAGCGAACGTTAAAATAGTTCTTAGTTAACTAGAAACATTAACGTAGCTGGCTAGATAGCAGGTACAGAAACAGTTGCCTGTTAGCTGTAACGTCACTGTTAACTATGAATGACAATGTCGACTCCGTCAGTCAGAAGAACGTAACTAACATGTTACTTAACGTTGGCGGTGCCACTTTCTGCATTTGTCCAGCTGAGTACAATCACCAAACGCGGAAACTAGCGGTGACACGAGAACTAACTTTTAGAACTAGTCACGGTACCTACCTAACGTTACTAGATTTCTACACACAAATGTCATTGGTAGTCCCATAGGACGGCGCACAGTTGTCCGGGTTAGGGGAGGGTTTGGCCGGGTAGGCCGTCATTGTAAAGAACAATTGTTCTTAACTGACTTGCCTAGTTAATTAAAGGTTAAATAAAATAAATAAAAAAGCTAGCTAAGTCACATGACACGGTCATAGACCGTCACTGCTAGCTAAGGCTAGTTAGCTAGCTTGACTGCTTGTTGTTGTGCTGAAAACTTAAATATGCAACTGATAATGGTCAGAAAATGTACCTGCAGCTTTTGTCCGGACCTTTATCTCTGTGTTTCTTGGTGCAAAAGGCTCCACTCCCGGGATTTGTGAAGAAAATACAGCTAGCTTACTACTCACTGAATAAAATGTAATTCAGCGCCCATTGGGTCCCTGGTGCCCCTGGCTTGTGTGAAGCTACCCATAATAAGGACGTCTGTGGAATTTGCGGTTCGCATTCAAAATAAAAGTTCCCCACTGAAACTGATCCAAACGGATACAAATAGTGGAATATTACGAGATCATGCTAAACAAGGTTGGAATACATAATTAATTTGACAAACAGTAAACAAAAAAACAACAGTTCAAATAGCACTGTGTATGTATTAGACTGCATACTTGCATTGGGGCATGCATTCACTGAGAGTATAAAACATTAGGAACGCCTTCCTAATATTTAGTTCCATCCCCTTTCGCTCTCAGAACAGCTTCAATTCACCAGGCATGGACTCTACAACGTGTCAAAAGTGTTCCATAGGGTTGCTGGCCCATGTTGATTCCAATGCTTCCCACAGTTGTGTCAAGTTGTCCTTTTGGTGGTTGACCATTCTTGATACACACAGGAAACTGTTGAGCGTGAAAAACCTAGCAGCATTGCAGTTTTTGACACACTCAAGCTGGTGCACCTGGCACCTACTACCATACCCCTTTCAAAGGCACTTAAATATTTGGTCTTTCCCATTCACCCCTCTGAATGGCACACATACACAATCCATGTTTCAATTGTTATCCAATACACACAATTGAATGACTGGTGAGGTGATTTCCCACAGTCAAAGTCCTGCAATAAGAGCGATGACGAGTATATTTGTGTAAATTCTTTGGAAATTTAATCTGTGGGTGTCACTGTGTAGGCTGATACCCAATACAGTGCATTCGGAAAGTATTTAGACCCCATACATTTTTCCAATTTAAAAAAAAAATTACAGCCTTATTCTAAAAACAAAATCTACACACAACACCCCATAATGACAAAGGGAAAACAGGATTTTAGAAATGTTGCAAATCTATTAAAAGTTGTTTTTTTTAAAACAGAAACACCTTATTTACAGTACATAAGTATTCAGACCCTTTGCTATGAGACTCCAAATTGAGCTCAGGTGAATACTGTTTCCATTGATCATCCTTGAGACGTTAGAACAACTTGATTAGAGTCCACTTGTGGTAAATTCAATTGATTGGACATGATTTGGAAAGGCACACAAATCAAATCAAAATAAAATGTTATTGGTTACATACACGTGTCTAGCAGATGTTATTGCTGGTGTAGCGAAATGCTTGTGTTTCTAGCAACGACAGTGCAGTAATATCTAACAATCTAACAATTTTCTAACAATTTCCCAACATATACCCAATACACACAAATCTAAGTTAGGAATGGAATGAATAATATATACATATATGAACGAGCAATGTCAGAGCGGCATAGAGTAAGATACAGTAGAATAGTATAGAATACACTATATACATATGAGATGAGTAATGCAAGATATGTAAACATTAAACATTAAAGTGACTAGTGTTCCATTTATTAAAGTGGCCAGTCTATGTATATAGGCAGCAGCCTCTATGTGCTAGTGATTGCTACTTAACAGCTGTCTATATAAGGTCCCACAGTTGACTATGCATGTCAGAGCAAAAACCAAGCCATTGTGGTGACCGAGAACCTGATGTTCACTCTGACAGAGCTCCAGAGTTCCTCTGTGGAGATGGGAGAAACTTCCAAAAGGACAACCATCTCTGCGGCACTCCACCAATCAGGCCTTTATGGTAGAGTGGCCAAACAGAAGCCTCTCCTCAATAAAAGGCACATGACAGCCCGCTTGGAGTTTGCCAAAACTAGACCATGAGAAACAAGATTCCCTGGTCTGATGAAATTAGAGATGGAGCTCTTTGGCCTGAATGCCATGGGTCATGTGTGGATGAAACCAGGCACTGCTCATCACCTGGTCAATACCATCCCTACGGTGAAGCATGGTGGTGGCAGCCTCATGCTGTGGGGATGGTTTTCAGCGGCAGGGACTGGGAGACTAATCAGGATCGATATGTGATATTTCAGTTTTTTTATACTTTAGCAAAAATTTCTAAAAACCTGTTTTTGGAAAAAGTGAAGGGGTCTGAATACTTTACGAATGCACTGGATCTTTATGTTCCCAATGCAATTATGCAGTCTAATACATCCACAGTGGGATTAGAACAATTTACATAACGACATTCCAACCTTGCTTGGCATTATCTAGTCCAAATATGGCATTATTCCACTATTTGTATCCGTTTGGATGAGTTTCATTTGGCAACTTTTATTTTGAAGTTGAACAGCAAATTCCACTATTGTGGATCATCCTTGTTGTGGCTAGTTTCACACAGGTATTTCTTCAGTAGCTTTTATGTTGCCACAAAGTCACATTCCACAGTCACAATGTCAAAATTGGCAACAAAAATGTGCTTTTTGGACTTAATTTAAGGTTAAGGCATAAGGTTAGCAGTGTGGTTACGGTTAGGATTAGGGTTAAAATCACATTTTTTAATTAGATAAATTGTACAAATGGGCAGGTTTTATGACTTTGTGGCAATAGAAGCTAGTGTCAACCCTGTTCGAGCTCAGACCAGACCCAGAAAAGGACACTGTGGCCCCGTCCAAAGTTACCCCCGGATAGGGCCAACCAGGAAGGATATAACCCCACCCATTTCGCCAAAGCACAGCCCCCACACCACCAAAGGGATATCAACAGACTACTAACTTACCACTAACTTACTACCGTCAGTACCATCTGGAGCAATGTCTCATAGTGATTCTTCTGAAGGTCTATGTCCCTAGAAATGGAAAATGTGTCCTAGGATTTCAGCAGTGGTAGCTCTCTGTGTGTTATCACTTTCTTTCATCCCTCCATCCCATTCATTTTTCACATAGGATTTTACCCTAGGACAAATGATGGCAGTAGAGAACAAGTTATTACACATTCATTCATCATATATCATTTGGAAAGCTTATGTTTGTGGCAACTAACCTTTTGACCTTTGACCTTTAGGCTACATATCAGAAATTACCTATATAAATTGCTTTAAAAAATAAAGAACTAATAATTTTATAAAATCTTTGTTTTTCAACCATTAAGAACAAAAAAGGTAGCCCTATTACATCCGCTGAGCTAAATTACAAAACTTTAATAAAGCCATTGCCCTGCACATTTTAAATGGCTTTTCAAAATGGGATTGAATTGAAAAATTTGATTTGGACAATTTCAAGCAATGACTAGTTGCATTTGTGAGTGGGAAGTCTGTAATAAATGTGTTTTTCCAGCGAGCAGCACAGGAAGCCTCTACACAGGGCAAAGAGATGGAGTCCAAACAGCCACCTGCAAGTCTGACTAAGTGAAGGCATGACTATTATGGTCAAAGTAATAATAAGGCAATAACTTTGAAATATGCATTTGGTGGTGGACTATATTGATATTATATATGACTTAATAAAAGTTAACAACATTATTTGGGTAAGAGTCAATTCAACAGAATAACTAAATACAAATACTAGATTTTAATTGGACAGTTACTTTAAGACATACATTATATTAGGACCATTTAGACTGAAGAACTGAACTTGATTTCTATTCTTTTTGCAGAGCTCTGGGCAGGCCAGGCTGGCGGACCCCAACCCCTCTGTAAGTCATTGTCATGTCAGTGAGGAAACTGAAATCCAAAAATACACACCTAAAATGTCTGCATGTCGGTCTGTTTCACAATATGTAGACATACAGTATATGTGCACCCAAGGAAAGAAAGCTAAGAGCAATTGAATTGTCTCTCTCTCTCCCTCTTTCTACAGGTCTGTAAGATGCAAAGAGGCACCCCTTTCAAGCTAAGGCAGCGGTGAAAAGCAGGCTGCTGCTGAAGCTGCACCACCTGCTGGAAAATAGTCAAGTCAAGGTTTTGAATGGATGAAGGACATATAGTGCCATCGGAAAGTATTCAGCCCCCTTGACTTATTCCAAATTTTGTTAGGTTACAGCCTTATTCTACAATGTATTAAATTGTTGTCTCCCCCCATCAATGTACACACAAGATCCCATAATGACAAAGCAAAAACAGATTTTAGAATTTTTTGATAATGCATAAAAATGTAATATATATATATATATATATATATATATATATCACATTTACATAAGTATTCAGACCCCGTTACTCAGTACTTTGTTGAAGCGCCTTTGGCGTGGGTATGATTCTACAAGCTTGGCACACCTGTATTTGGGTAGTTTCTCCCATTCTTCTCTGCAGATCCTCTCAAGCTCTGTCAGGGTGGATTGGGAGCGTAGCTGCACAGCTATTCTCAGGTCTCTCCAGAGATGTTCGATCGGGTTCAAGTCCGGGCTCTGGCTGGGCCACTCAAGGACATTCAGAGACTTGTCCCGAAGCCACTCTTGCGTTGTCTTGGCTGTTTGCTTAGGGTCATTGTCCTGTAGGAAGACAAACCTTCGCCCCCAGTCTGAGGTCCTGAGTGCTCTGGAGCAGGTTTTCATCAAGGATCTCTCTGTACTTTGCTCCGCTCATCATTGCCTCGATCCTGACTAGTCTCCCAGTCCCTGTCACTGAAAAACATCACCACAGCATGATGCTGCCACTGCCATAATTCACCGTAGGGATGGTGCCAGGTTTCCTCCAGATGTGATGCTTGGCATTCAGGACAAAGAGTTTAATCTTGTTTTCATCATACCTGAGAATCTTGTTTCTCATGATCTGAAAGTCTTTAGGTGTCTTTTGGCACACTCCAAGTGGGCTGTCATGTGCTTTTCACCGAGGAGTGGCTTCCATCTGACCACTAAAACAAAGGCCTGATTGGTGAAGTGCTGCAGAGATGGTTGTCCTTCTGGAAGGTTCTCCCATATCCACAGAGGAACTCTAGACGAAGGCCCTTCTCCCCCGATTGCTCAGTTTGGCCGTGTGGCCAGCTCTAAGGAAGAGTCTTGGTGGTTCTAAACTTCTTCCATTTAAGATTAATGGAGGCCACTGTGTTCTTGGGGACCTTCAATGCTGCAGACATTTTTTGGCACCCTACCCCAGATCTGTGTCTCGACACAATTTTGTCTCGGTGCTCTACGGACAATTCCTTCGACCTCATGGCTTGGTTTTTGCTCTGACATGCACTGTCAACTGTGGGACCTTATATAGACAGATGTGTGCTTTTCCAAATCATGTCCAATCAATTTAATTTACCACAGGTGGACTCCAATCAGGTTGTAGGAACATCTTAAAGATGATCAATGGAAACAGGCTGTACCTGAGCTCAATTTCGAGTCTTATAGCAAAGGGTCTGAGTACTTATGTAAATAAGGTATTTCTGGTTTTCATTTTGTATAAAACCTGTTTTCGCTTTGTCATTATGGGGTATTGTGTGTAGATTGCTGAGGATTTTTTAAAATCCATTTTAGAATAAGGCTGTAATGTAACAAAATTTGGAAAAGGTCAAGGGGTCTAAATATTTTCCGAAGGCAGGGTAATGGATGAGGAGAGGAGAAAGGAACAATAAGACCTAAGCACAAGGACCTAATAACCAATATTCTGGCATTTGAGCAAAAAGTGAAATGGGAGCAGAACTAATCTTTAGAGCTGGACTGGACTCGGTACATGGCCAGGTTCTCAGACCAGTGGGCCCAGCAGGAGAGGGTCTGAAAGAGGGAGCGGGGAGAGATGACGAGGAAGATCTACTGCTCAGTGCTCACCACCAGAGATATCCAGGATACTCATGAGAAAGTGTAGAAAGAGAAAGCTGAGATGTGGGTAAGAGCTGTAAGGATGCAGAAGAAGCGCGCCTCCTTAAGCGCGCCTCCAAGCAGACCAAGGCTGAGAACGCAAGGGCAGAGACGGAGAAAGCTTAAAATTATCAATACTTGCCCACTCCCCCTTGAGGACACATAATTGCATATACCTGTAGCATACAAATTGCCACTTGCATTGATGAACAGGAGTGGTTATGGTTATGAATGGGATCATGAATGGTCACTTCTGGTGTTTTTCCCAATTTTGGGGATACAGTCAGAAAACCAGTTTGTCATTATCCATCTCACCAGCACTAACGGAAAAAACATCATTTCCCATGAATCCTCAAAGACAGATGGGGGGACGTACTGTTGAAACGCAAGCTCGAGCAGCCAATTCCTGTCCAGTGGCCATATTGAAATCTCAAATCTATTAGGACTCTAAAGGTACTGGGTGGCTGTCTAACTGGAAGTCTTTAAAATATCGTATTTTTATAACAGAGGGATTTGAGCCAGACATTCCACCTGAGACTCTGCCTGTACTGGACGGCAAGTTGTCTCTGACTTTTGTTGGAAAATGAGTCCAACCGATGCTAAAAGAGGAGCTAAACGCAGAAAGAACAAGCGGGGCGGTGGCAGCAGTAGCACTGTCTGCAGTACCAGTGGCAAGGCCGGGGTTTCAGCCACGGCCCTGAGTCCTCAAGCCACGGCAACACCCGTGTCTGCCATGGGCTTTTTGACACCAGGGAGCTCTGGAAATGGGCACATGGTCTCTATAACAGGCCTGAATGGAGAGGTGAGAATATACAGTCGACGTGTTGAACACTAACGTTAGAGATCGCGTTTACACATAATCGACAGACATTTGAGGCCTGACATTCTTCAGTAACGTTAGCTAAGCCACTGAGGTAGATAGCTAGTTAGTTAACGTTAGCAAACGTTAGTTAACTCGGGGAAATGGCAACCTGACGTTGACAACAGCCAACAAGTTCGTTTAGCTGGCTAACTACGTTAGTAAACTTTCTAGATAAGGTAACGCGTTAGTTATAACGTTAGCTACTTGCTCAACTTGAACATAAACTAGCCTGGCTGACGTTTCTAGCCATCTTGTTCTAACTACTCGACAACCACAATGTTGACAGCCCGAAAATAGCATAATTTGCTTACTCGACAGTCGTTATCTTATTAGCTTATTAGCTAACTGTTTGCGACGTTGTGTGAGTGGATGTTTGTTACTTGCTAGATGGATAACTTCGTTTACACGCTAGATAGTTAGCTAACGTTAGCTATGACCAAGCTCACCATCGACACTGCACTGTGCCCTTAAACTGAATAGTCTCTTGTAACTGACTAGCAACTAGTTACAGAATGCAGCTAGCTAACAATTTCGCATCAATTTGTACAGCCAGTTGGCCGTTCATTTCTTGTCTGATGTTTTCATATTCACAATTTTAGCAGGAGTAGTGGCTCACCAGACTAACGTTACAGGAAGTCTCAGTCGTGTCTGCCAGAGTCATCGGATTTACCTGCCAAGTAACAGTAGGCCTATAGTTTGTTTACTCGAACCAATTATTTAATAGGTAGGTCATTACTAGTTAGGTCGTCCGCTGCGTTTACAGACAAGAATAATGTGTAAGATAACTGCAAGTCTACTGTCACACAGCCAAGCGAGCCAAATAACTTTCACAACCACGATCCTGCAATATACCAATGGCATAGCTAACATAACAACATTACATACTTTGCTGTGAAATGGCATATTGAGTGTCTTGTTTTATTCTAGATTTCTTACCACCTCTCCATATATTGTAGCTATGCCTTTGTCAGTCTCTCTATGTCACAACAGTAGCCAGGGAAACGACATCCACTAATCACCAGACTAGGCCTATCATGTGTACGTCACATTGGCTACTACTAGGTTTACCATCTTTAGGGCTGAAGGACTTTCTCATATGATGAGCCAATATTCCCAAACAAGTCCATAATGCAGACTTGTTAATAACTTGCATACCTAGTCACTGTCTTAGCAAATCCAAGGAAAGTCTGATTTGAGCAAAATGCAACGTATTGCACTCACTCATTCAAAGATTGAGTTTCATTAGAATAACTAGCCTATATGCCAGACATTTTCTCCATTATATACATTCAGTAGGCACCATCTCTTGCAGGACCAGTTATGGATCAAATGATTCATCTTGTTGGTTGTGTACTCAAGGAAAGAGAAAGACAGCTGCCAAGAGATGCTGGGTAGTGTACTTACTTTACATGGCATCTGCTGCCTGTCTTTGGGAAGGTTTGGGGTCAGTCCCACTAAAGACAAACAAAGCAGCTAGGCCAGGCTACTAATTGTGGAAGGAATTTGCGTAGATCTGCTCAGCATTTACACTAGTCAGGACTATTATTTTCATCTAAGAAGTAATATAATTTTCTCATAACCTTTTGTTTACCTCATCAATGTCTTTTGATTCATTCTTCAGATGTTTACAAAGTCTTTGCATAGTGCATACATACACTGCATTTGATCTATCAACTCCAAATTGAGACTACACTCTGCATATGTAAAGATCAGCTGTTGAAGACAGAAACAGCAGGTGAACTTGCTGGCTGCGTCAATATACTGCTGCGCTGAGCATTAATATGAAACGTAATATCTGCATATGCTCCTTGCAATATCGCCAGGACACATCATCAACTGCTTTGTGTTTTATTTGTAGTTCAAATAACATAATTTGGAGACAAACCTTAATTGTGTGTGGCCAAGTAGCCCCCAGCCAGGTCAAGTGCTAACATGCTTCAGATGGCCTTGTAATTGACGCTTGGCATCGGTGCTAATGAGAGGGGTGACTCCGGAGGTGTTGGTTCATGTCGGGCCCTTTGTGTCCTCCAGGTCCCTATGAACGGTAACGTTACACCACAATTTTCGGAGGGGCCGGTGAATTCCGACTTCTCTGGAGTCCTTCAGGTAATACATCACTCACTGTCTCTGCAGCTACTCATGTTAGGCCTACGGTAACATAGATCAGCATCAGTTTATCTGCTATGAGTATCACTGTCTGTGTGAACTGAAAAGCCCCGGGGTGGCGTTCAGTATGCGCAAAATGTATGAAAAAAATGGAGATGGCCCATCCTAAACTTTAGGACCAATAATAACTCTACCAATCAGTTTCCAATAAAAACAAATGTTCTACCTGTTTGTGCTTACTGCTCGTGACATTGTCTTAATTAACTTTAGAACCTGCCTGTGTAGGCTTCATATTGGAGGACTAGTTAGTAGCTACTGGTTACTGCCACTACAGTAGTGCTACACACTCGTCTAACTGACATCCACTCCGTCTCCAACCACCAGACCCCGTTCACATTTGGCCTGAGCCAGAGGGCCCCATACTCCACTACCGGTGACCGCTGCCTCCTGTGCCGGAGTGAGCGCAAGCCAGACAGCACCCTCTATCCTGACACGGGGCTCCCCGGGGCGGGGCAGAATGGTATGGCGCAGTCCCCCAAGTCCCCCAGCGCACTGCATCTTCCCCTGTGGGTGTGCTCTGACTGCCGGCGCACGGTAGAGAAGGAGGACCGCCACTCCTCCCTGGAGCAGTCGCTGGTGGTGAGTCACCACGGGCTGGTGGAGGGGTGTGGGTGGATGGAGGGAGAAGTAGGGTGGTGAAAAGGTGATGCTGGACCAATGAACTGAATGACAAAGGCTGTTTAAATGGATATTTGTGTGCACACGTTATGTTTTCATGTTGTGAGTGTGATATGGGGGTATAGAAATTTTTATAAAGAAAAACTTTTATAAACAATAGCAGACAGTTCCATGTTGATCTGAGCTTTGCTGTTAGAAAACCACCACAGTGTCCGACTTTCGGCTGTCGCAGATACCTTCCCCGACTTCACTCGCTGACTTTCGTCTACTGTCAGCTTTGTTAGCGTTACTGCTCGAACGCATCCATAGAGCTGGCGCAAATACGTGATGGCATACTAAAGGTAGAGCACAACAAGGAATAAAGAGGTAAGGAGACAGTGGGCTTGCAGGCGACTGCCGACTGACTGATCTACACATTTCCTTGCCATAAATAACTACTCATTATTATTTGTAGATTAGTCAGTCACCATTTACCCAAATGCATGACAGATTTGATGATGTTGGAAACGGCCAGAGAGAGAGAGACCGACCCGTACCACACAGACGCGTAACACACACACAGAGAAAGCGGGGGAAACAGGCAAGCTACAGGTGGAGTGTAACAAGGAGCAGAAACACCTGAGTCCTGAACAAGCACACATTGTATAACATTACAGATTCCCTCTGTCTGATGACTCAGCATTATAGAGGCTTTAGCTCCTCCTTTCCTATCAGCGGGAGATAATGACCTAAGACAGAAAGCCACACCAGTGTTTAGACGTCTCTTGCTAATGACTTCATGTTAATGGCTGTTCCTCGTACACTGTCTTGCCTCACTCGTAAGAGCCACTCTGTTGGCGACGTCTAGCGGCTAATTGAATTTTGAAGTTGGGGAGAGCCCGACAATTCCTGGAGTGCCTTCTGGCCTGGAATGTGCTTGTTTTTCTTTCCATCTCGTTTTCTGCTATTTGCTTGATTACGTTCTCTAATTTCCCTCCTGTTCTGGAATTTTGTCTCTAGTCAAGTATAACGAGCATCGATTTCTATGTGCACTTTGCTGCAATGAAATAGTTCAGAATACAAACCTAAGGTGACAGCTGGTAAAGTTATGTATGTCACTTTATGGTCACGCTTGGTTGCATTATCACTGCTGTTTTGCACTTTCTGATGCCATGTAATTTCTCATTCCCCCAGAGCCAAGACTTCCTGTTACAAATGCCTGTGGGTAATGGAGGCTTGGGCCAAGAGCTGCCCACCACAGGGGGCAGACTGACCAATGGTGGCACACCCCCAACCCTCCCCACTCTCCCCATCCCAGACCTCACCACCCCTATGACCGCTGACACCGTGTGCAGTTGTGAGGCCTGCAACGAGAGACGGTGAGCTGGATGGACGCATTTAGTGGTGGTCATGAGACAACCACACTAGAAAGGGCGAAAGTGTCTATCGTTTCACATATTGAGCTAGCTTAGTATATCAGCTATGTGTTCAGCAAGTTTCAAGAAGCCGCCACCTGTGCTACCATCCTTTCTAGCATTGTCAGATAATGACTTATCTAGTCCACCAGCCGGCTCTCTCTGTCGAACAGTCTGGAGTGGACGACCAATCCGCTGGTTTTATTGGTTGATCTGTCCATCAGCATCTTGTTTTCTTTTTCTTTCAAATACTTTAACTTCACTTGATTGATTACCTGTTTGCTAAAACTCTAATAGTTCACCTAATTTCAGTTTGTGACAAAATAAGCTAAACTCAGCAAAAAAATGCAGTCCCTTTTCAGGACTCTCTTCTTTCAAAGATAATTCGTAAAAATCCAAATAACTTCACAGATCGTAATTGTAAACGGGTAAACACTGTTTCCCATGCTTGTTCAATGAACCATAAACAATTCATGAACATGCACCTGTGGAACGGTCGTTAAGACGCTTACAGACGGAATGCAATTAAAGTCAGTTATGAAAACTTAGGACACTAAAGAGACCTTTTTACTGACTCTGAAAAACACCAAAAGAAAGATGCCCAGGGTCCCTGCTCATCTGCGTGAACTTGCCTTAGGCATGCTGCAAGGAGGCATGAGGACTGCGGATGTGGCCAGGGCAATACATTGCAATGTCCGTACTGTGAGACGCCTAAGATAGCGCTACAGGACGGCCAGCTGATTGTCCTCGCAGTGGCAGACCACGTATAGCGAGGCCTGTACTCTGGAGCGGTGTCGATTTGGAGGTGGAGGGTCCGTCATGGTCTGGGGCAGAGTGTCACAGCATCATCGGACTGAGGTTGTTGTCATTGCAGGCAATCTCAACGCTGTGCGTTACAGGGAAGACACCCTCCTCCCTCATGTGGTACCCTCCCTGCAGGCTCATCCTGACATGACCCTCCAGCATGACAATGCCACCAGCCATACTGCTCGTTCTGTGCGTGATTTCCTGTTGGATTGGAGGGTGAGGGCTTGGGGCTATTTCCCCCAGAAATGTCCGGGAACCTGCAGGTGCCTTGGTGGAAGAGTGGGGTAACATCTCACAGCAAGAACTTGCAAATCTGGTGGAGTCCATGAGGAGGAGATGCACTGCAGTACTTAATGCTGCTGGTGGCCACACCAGATAATGACTGTTACTTTTGATTTTGACCCCCCCCCCCCCCCCCCCCTTTGTTCAGGGACACATTATTCAATTTCTGTTAGTCACATGTCTGTGGAACTTGTTCAGTTTGTCTCAGTTGTTGAATTGTTGTTGTTGGTCATGTTCGTTTCATATAAAGCAGTAAAAAAGTAATATGTGCTCAGTACTTGTACGGTTTTAAGCCGAATACTTCTCTATGCTGCCTGCAGCATAATCTGTTTTCTATTGCGCACATATGATAGACAGTTGTTGGTCTGAACACGTCTCTGGAGCCACTGAGACAGAGGAGCATGTATCAATCCTTCACTGCAATTCATTGATTTACTGCTGGCCGCAATAAATCAATGAATTGCAGTGAAGGATTGATACATGCTCCTCTGTCTCAGTGGCTCCAGAGACGTGTTCAGACCAACAACTGTCTATCATATGTGCGCAATAGAAAACAGATAAACAAAATAATAATGATTCTCAAATCAGTCGAGTCATTTAAAAAAGAACGACTCGTTCGCAAACTGCACATCACTACCACATATTTCCCTGTTACCTCTTCGGTCACGGTGATCTGGCTCTGCTGTGGTGGCTGTTCGGACCAGAGTATGTGAGCGAAGCTGGAGCGGATCGAAGAGTGGAGCGTGCCCAGTTTGACTGGCGCAAGATTCCCAAAGGCTGGAGCGTCGGCCTTCTTTCCAGCTCCAATTTCGCTGCAGTAGCGCTCACTTCACGAACTCAGGGCATGCCCAGCCCAGGATGCATTTGTAGTCTCCTTGTGTGCTGCTGCTATAGCCCCTTGCTTTAGCTACTGTGATGGAGTTCACTAAATATTTTCATAAAGAAACTGATAAGTCAAGGTGACTTACAAAGATGAAAGAATCTTTGTTGAATCTGAGAAGACACATCCCAAAAGCATGATAGTGTACTTACGTGTACACAGTGGTGGAAAAAGAACCCAATTGTCATACTTAAGTAAAAGTAATGATGCCTTAATAGAAAATGACTTTAGTTAAAGTCACCCAGTAAAATACGACTTGAGTAAAATCTAAAACTATTCGTTTTTAAATATACTTAAGTATTAATCATTTCAAATTCCTTATATAAAGCAAACCAGACTGCACCATTTTTCTTCTTTCTTTTTAACCAGGGGTATACTCCAACACTCAGACATAATTTACAAATGAAGCATGTGTGTTTAGTGAGTCCGCTAGATCAGAGGCAGTAGGGATGACCAGGGATGTTCTCTTGATGGTTCAATTCACGCACTAACATTCAGAATGTAATGAGTACTTTTGTATGTCAGGGAAATTTATGGAGTAAAAAGTACATTTTATTTTCTTAAGGAATGTAGTGAAGTAAAAGTTGTCAAAAATATAAATAGTAAAGTACAGATACCCCCCAAAAAACGACTTAACCTGTTGGGGCTAGGGGGCAGTATTTGCACGGCCGGATAAAAAACGCACCCGATTTAATCTGGTTACTACTCCTGCCCAGTAACTAGAATATGCATATAATTATTGGCTTTGGATAGAAAACACCCTAAAGTTTCTAAAACTGTTTGAATGGTGTCTGTGAGTATAACAGAACTCATTTGGCAGGCCAAAACCTGAGAAGATTCCTTACAGGAAGTGGCCTGTCTGACCATTTCTTGCCCTCCTTGATCATCTCTAACAAATACAGGGGATCTCTGGCATGACGTGACACTTCCTACGGCTCCCATGGGCTCTCAGAAGGCGGGAAAAAGCTGAACGATGTAATTCCATCCCCAGGCTGAAACACATTAGTGCGTTTGGCAAGTGCTCTATCAGAGGGCCATTAGACTGAGGCTCGTGCATGAGGGGATAGCATGCTTTTACTTTCACTCTCTTTGTAATAAAAAACGATTTTCCGGTCGGAATATTATCGCTTTTTTTACGAGAAAAATGGCATAAAAATGGATTTTAAACAGCGGTTGACATGCTTCGAAGTACGGTAATGGAATATTTAAAACATTTTGTCACGAAATGCGCCATGCTCGTCACCCTTATTTACCCTTTCGGATAGTGTCTTGAACGCACGAACAAAACGCCGCTATTTGGATATAACAATGGATTATTTGGGACCAAACCAACATTTGTTATTGAAGTAGAAGTCCTGGGAGTGCATTCTGACGAAGACAGCAAAGGTAATAACATTTTTCTTATAGTAAATCTGACTTTGGTGAGTGCTAAACTTGCTGGGTGTCTAAATAGTTAGCCCTGTGATGCCGGGCTATCTACTGAGAATATTGCAGAATGTGCTTTCATCGAAAAGCTATTTTAAAATCGGACATATCGAGTGCATAGAGGAGTTCTGTATCTATAATTCTTAAAATAATTGTTATGCTTATCGTGAGTAATTTAGTAAATTCACCGGCAGTGTTCGGTGGGAATGCTAGTCACATGCTAGTCACATGCTAATGTAAAAAGCTGGTTTTTGATATAAATATGAACTTGATTGAACAAAACATGCATGTATTGTATAACATAATGTCCTAGGGTTGTCATCTGATGAAGATCATCAAAGGTTAGTGCTACATTTAGCTGTGGTTTGGGTTTATGTGACATTATATGCTAGCTTGAAAAATGGGTGTCTGATTATTTCTGGCTGGGTACTCTGCTGACATAATCTAATGTTTTGCTTTCGTTGTAAAGCCTTTTTGAAATCGGACAGTGTGGTTAGATTAACGAGAGTCTTGTCTTTAAAATGGTGTAAAATAGTCAAATGTTTGAAAAATTGATGTTTTTGCATTTTTGAGGTATTTGAATATTCAGCTTTGATTTCTTTCATCACATTCCCAGTGGGTCAGAAGATAAAAACACACAGGTGTATTTGGTTGCATTGATTTTAAATTGTTTAACTTGGGTCAAATGTTTCAGGTAGCCTTCCACAAGCTTCCCACAATAAGTTGGGTGAATTTTGGCCCATTCCTCCCGACAGAGCTGGTGTAACTGAGTCAGGTTTGTAGGCCTCCTTGCTTGCAGAAGCTTTTTCAGTTCTGCCCACAAATATTCTATAGGATTGAGGTCAGGGCTTTGTGATGGCCACTTCAATACCTTGACTTGGTTGTCCTTAAGCCGTTTTGCCACAACTTTGGAAGTATGCTTGGGGTCGTTGTCCATTTGTGAGACCCATTTGTGACCAAGTTCTCATTTACAACTGCGACCTGGCCGAGATAAAGCAAAGCAGTGTGACAAAAACAGCATAGTTATACACAAACACACGTACAGTCTATAACACAAAAGAAAGGAAAATAGAAACATCTGTGCAAATGTAGAGGAGTAGGGAGGTAGGCAATAAATGGGCCCTAGAGGTGAAAATAATTACAATTTATTATTAATACTGCAAGTAGAGATACTGGGGTGCAAAAGGGTAAGTAATAATATGGGGATGAGGTAGTCAGGTGTGCTATTTACAGATTGGCTGTGTACAGGTACTACGGTGATCGGTAAGCTGCTCTGACAGCTGATGCTTAGAGTTAGAGAGGGGGACTCCAGCTTCAGAGATTTTTGCAATTCGTTCCAGTCATTGGCAGCGGAGAACTGGAAGGAAAGGCGGCCAAAGGAAGTGTAGGCTTTGGGGATGACCAGTGCAATGTACCTGCTGGAGCGCGTGCTACGGGTGGGTGTTGCTATGGTGACCAGTGAGCTGAGATGAGGCGGGGCTTTACCTAGCAAAGACTTATCGATGACCTGGAGCCAGTGGGTTTGGCGCCGAATATGTAGTGAGGGCCCGCCAACGAGAGTGTACAGGTCGAAGTGGTGGGTAGTATATGGGGCTTTGGTGACAAAACAGATGGCGCTGTGATAGACTACATCCAGTTTGCTGAGTAGAGTGTTTGGGGCTATTTTGTAAATTACATCACCGAAGTCAAGGATCGGTAGGATAGTCAGTTTTACGAGGGTATGTTGGCGGCATGTGTGAAGGAGGCTTTGTTGCGAAATAGGAAGCCGATTCTAGATTTAATTTTGGATTGGAGATGCTTAATATGAGTCTGGAAGGAGAGTTTACACTCTAGCCAGACACCTAGGTATTTGTAGTTGTCCACACAGAGCCGTCCGGAGTAGTGTTGCTAGTTGGGCGGGAGGGTGCAGGCAGCAATCAGTTGAAGAGCATGCACTTAGTTTTACTAGCAGTTAAAAGCAGTTGGAGGCTACAGAAGGAGTGTTGAAGCTCGTTTGGAGGTTTGTTAGCACAGTGTCCAAAGAAGGGCCAGATGTATACAGAATGGTGTTGTCTGCGTGGAGGTGGATCAGAGAATCACCAGCAGCAAGAGCGACATCTTTGCTATATACAGAGAAAAGAGTTGGCCCGAGATTTGAACCCTGTGGCACCCCCATAGACTGCCAGAGGTCCGGACAACAGGCTCTCCGATTTGACACACTGAACTATCTGAGAAGTAGTTGGTGAGGCAGTCATTAGAGAAGCCAGGGCTGTTGAGTCTGCTGATAAGAATGCGGTGATTGACAGTCGAAAGCCTTGGCCAGGTTGAAGACGGCTGCACAGTACTGTCTTTTATCGATGGCGGTTATGATATAGTTTAGGACCTTGAGCGTGGCTGAGGTGCACCTATGACCAGCTCGGAAACCAGATTGCATAGTAGAGAAGGTACGGTGGGATTCGAAATGGTCGGTGATTTGTTTATTAACTTGGCTTTCGAAGATTTTAGAACTGCTGGGCAGGATGGATACAGTCGGGGGGGAAAAAGTATTTGATCCCCTGCTGATTTTGTACGTTTGCCCACTGACAAAGAAATGATCAGTCTATAATTTTAATGGTAGGTTTATTTGAACAGTGAGAGACAGAATAACAACCAAAAAATCCAGGCATGTATATGTGCTTTCTTGAGCAGGGGGACCTTGCGGGCGCTGCAAGATTTCAGTCCTTCGCGGCGTAGTGTGTTACCAATTGTTTTCTTGGTGACTATGGTCCCAGCTGCCTTGAGATCATTGACAAGATCCCCCCATGTAGTTCTGGGCTGATTCCTCACCGTTCTCATGATCATTGCAATTCCACGAGGTGAGATCTTGCATGGAGCCCCAGGCCGAGGGAGATTGACAGTTCTTTTGTGTTTCTTCCATTTGCGAATAATCGCACCAACTGTTGTCACATTCTCACCAAGCTGCTTGGCGATGGTCTTGTAGCCCATTCCAGCCTTGTGTAGGTCAACAATCTTGTCCCTGACATCCTTGGAGTGCTCTTTGGTCTTGGCCATGGTGGAGAGTTTGGAATCTGATTGATTGATTGCTTTTGTGGACAGGTGTCTTTTATACAGGAAACAAACTGAGATTAGGAGCACTCCCTTTAAGAGTGTGCTCCTAATCTCAGCTCATTACCTATATAAAAGACACCTGGGAGCCAGACATCTTTCTGATTGAGAGGGGGTCAAATACTTATTTCCCTCATTAAAATGCAAATCAATTTATAACATTTTTGACATGCGTTTTTCTGGATTTTGTTGTTCTGTCTCTCACTGTTGAAATAAACCTACCATTAAAATTATAGACTGATCATTTCTTTGTCAGTGGGCAAACGTACAAAATCAGCAGGGGATCAAATACTTTTTTCCTTCACTGTACCTGGTAGGTTCCTTGATGATTTGTGTGAGATTGAGGGTATCTAGCTTAGATTGTATGACGGCCGGGGTGTGTAACATGTCCTAGTTTAGGTCACCTAACAGTACAAACTCTGAAGCTAGATGGGGGGATCAATTCACATATGGTGTCCAGGGCACAGCTGGGGGCTGAACGTGGTGTATAACAAGCGACAACTGTGATAGACTTGTTTCTGGGAAGGTGGATTTTTAAAAGTAGAAGCTTGAATTGTTTAGGCACAGACCTGGATAGTGGGACAGAACTCTGCAGGCTATCTCTGCAGTAGATTGCAACTCCGCCACCTTTGGCAGTTCTATCTTGTCTGAAAAAGTCATAGTTAGGGATGGAAATTTCAGGATTGTGTGCTAAAGCAGTGAATAAAACCAACTTAGGGAGGATGCTTCTAATGTTAACATGCATGAAACCAATGCTTTTACGGTTACAGAAGTCAACAAATAAGAACGCCTGGGGAATGGGAGTGATGCTGGGGGCTGCAGCGCCTGGGTTAACCTCCACATCACCAGAGGAACAGAAGAGGAGTAGGATACGAGTACGGCTAAAGGCTAAAAGAACTGGTCGTCTAGTGCGTTCAGAACAGAGAGTAAAAGGAGCAGGTTTCTGGGCACGGAAGAATAGTTTCAAGGCATAATGTACAGACAAGGGTATGGTAGGATGTGAGTACAGTGGAGGTAAGCCTAGGCATTGAGTGACGATGAGAGAGTTGTCTCTAGAGGCACCATTTAAGCCAGGTGCGGTCACTGCATGTGTGGGGGGTGGAACATAAGTGCTAGCTAAGGCATATTGAGCAGTGCTGGAGGCTCTACAGTGAAATAAGACAAAAATGACTAACCAAAACAGCAATAGACAAGGCATATTGACATTAGGGAGAGGCATATGTAGCCGAGTGATCATAAGGTCCAGTGAGTAGCTAGGCGAGCTGGAGGCACGGCGATTCAAACACCAGTCCCTCCTGCTGACTCATTTTACTGTGGGGATTTGGATACTTTTGTACCTGTTTCCTCCAGCATCTTCACAAGGTCCTTTGCTGCTGTTCTGGGATTGATTTGCACTTTTCGCACCAAAGTACGTTCATCTCAAGGAGACGGGACACGTCTCCTTCCTGAGCGGTATGATGGCTACGTGGTCCCATGGTGTTTATACTTGCGTACCATTGTTTGTACAGATGAACGTGGTACCTTCAGGCGTTTGGAAATTGCTCCCAAGGATGGACCAGACTTGTGGAGGTCTACAATTTTTTTTCCTGAGGTCTTGGCTGATTTCTTTTGATTTTCCCATGTCATGCAAAGAGGCACTGGGTTTGAAGGTAGAACTTGAACTAAATCCACAGGTACACACACCTCCAATTGACTCAAATGATGTCAATTAGCCTATCGTTGTGCTGGTGTTCCAGCACAAGGTTGCACAGAGTGCAAAACAATTTGCCCCCACTTTCATGTAAAACATTTTTAAATAGTTTTGCACGGCCTTTAACTATGATTTTTGTTGGCAAATGAGATGGTTTCCTGTTCATTGTTCTGCCTGTCAGTCGTTATCTGTCAGTAATCAACCATAGGCTTTACACGCTTACCTGGGGTGGGGGGGTAGAGTTTGTTGTTTGCTTGGGCTGTTTTCCATGGTAACAGTGAACATAATTGCGAACCCTCTTTTGATTGGACACTTGTGCGGAGATTGGTCAAAATAGCGAGCTCACGCATAAATGCGTTGCATTCGTTGATTTTTGTGTTGAATTATGCAATCACAGAATAGTGGAATCCTGGAGGGACTGGATATTAGCCCTTTAAAAGAGGAACATGGATGCACAGAATCACTAATACTTCTACTATATTGGTTGTATTCGTATAGTAAATTAAGTAGGAAACGCTCATTTTTGTTTTCTGTTGCATAATGTTTAACTGTTGCTTGCCCTAATGAACATGACCCTGGGTCCCTTGTCTAAGAGCACCCAGTGACCTCTCACTGATGCATCACAATTACCTCTTTGACCTTCACCCCCTCCAGGGAGATTTCAGCTGAGTCAGAGCGCGAGTCCCAGCTGCTGCAGAACCATTGGTCGGAGGTACGCTACCTAGTGCGGTGCATCTACCGCCAGACAGGCACGCCGCTGGCCGACGACAACGACCATCCCCTGGACCGCGACAAGGAGGGCATGAAGGAGCTGGTGGACAGGTAAGAAGACCCAGCTAGAAAAAAGGCAGCATGTCTTCCACCCTCTTTCCCTCAGTCTGTCTCTGCCTTCTTCCTTTCTCCCCTCTTTCTATTCCTTCCATCTTTCCTTCCCTCCTACTTGACTTTACACACTTCCTACCTTCCTACCCTTCATCTCTCGCTGCTTCCTGCCTCATTCCTTTCTTTCCTTTTGCCCTCCATGCTCTCTCCCATCCCTACCATCCTCTTTTCACTTCCATCTTCAAGGTGATCAGTTATCTGACAAGAGTACCGCAGTAATCATTGAGGAGTGGTTACCTCACTTTCCCTTATTCAATTTTGCCAGATAAGAGATTACCTTCAGAAAATGGTAAGTCATTTCAGAGGCTAAATCTTCCTCTGCTACTACTTGGGTCTAGACCATTTGTTACGTCGTTCCAGGAAAATTAAATCAAATTCAAGTCATTTGAAAGTGTTTGAGATGCATTTGACCCAGGACTGACCACCATAGATAATCACTACAAGTATTAGCATATTGTACGCTGGGTCTTATGATATCCATCTTACCCACCTCCTGTTCAGGCTGTGCGAGAAGGACCCGTATCAGCTCTACCAGAGGCTGGAGCAGCAGGCCCGCGAGTACGTCCTAGAAATGAAGGTGTGCCTGCTCAAGCACCTGTCGACCGGCTCCAAGGCTGCGGCGGCCGCCGCCCAGGGCCCCCCACAGGCCCACCAGTTCGTCTCGCTGCTCCTGGAGGAGTACAGCGCCCTCTGCCAGGCTGCGCGCACCATCAGCAGCTTCCTCCTCACCCTGGTGAGTCTTCCGCTGTTAGCGATAGCATTAAAGATACCATCACATTAGCAATAGTATAGTCTTAGACCAATGGGCTTTTAAACAGTCTTGCTCAATAATTTTCAGGATTGGCATTTCCGCTAGCCTTAGTGTTAGCCTTAGTGTTAGCTTGTGCGTTAGCCTTTATCAAATCAAAGTTTATTTGTCACGTGTGCCGAATACAACAGGTGTAGACCTTACAGTGAAATGCTTACTTACAGGCTCTAACCAATAGTGCAAAAAAGGTATTAGGTAAACAATAGGTAAGTAAAGAAATAAAAACAACAGTAAAAAGACAGTGAAAAACAGTAGCGAGGCTATATACAGTAGCGAGGCTATAAAAAGTAGCGAAGCTACATACAGACACCGGTTAGTCAGGCTGATTGAGGAAGTATGTAGATATAGTTAAAAGTGAATATGCATATATGATAAACAGAGAGTAGCAGTAGTGTAAAAGAGGGGTTGGGGGGCGCACACATTGCAGATAGTCCGGGTAGCCATTTGATTACCTGTTCAGGAGTCTTATGACTTGGGGGTAATAGCTGTTGAGAAGTCCTTTTGTCCTTTGTCCTTTTGTCCTCTCTACTACCGGTTGCCATGCGGTAGTAGAGAGAACAGTCTATGGCTGGGGTCTTTGACAATTTTTAGGGCCTTCCTCTGACACCCCCTGTTGTAGAGGTCCTGGATGGCAGGCAGCTTAGCCCCAGTGATGTATTGGGTCGTGCGCACTACCCTCTGTAGTGCCTTGCGGTCGGAGGCTGAGCAATTGCCGTACCAGGCAGTGAAGCAACCAGTCACAAGGCTCTCGATGTTGCAGCTGTAGAACCTTTTGAGTATCTCAGGACCCCAGGCTTTGTCGTGCCCTCTTCACGACTGTCTTGGTGTGTTTGGACCATTCTAGTTTGTTGGAACTTAAAGCTCTCAACCTGCTCCACTACAGCCACGTCAATGAGAATGGGGGCGTGGTCGGTCCTCCTTTTCCTGTAGTCCACAATCATCTCCTTAGTCTTGGTTACGTTGAGGGAGAGGTTGTTATTCTGGCACCACCTGGCCAGGTCTCTGAACTCCTCCTTATAGGCTGTCTTGTCGTTGTCGGTGATCAGGCCTACCACTGTTGTGTCGTCTGCAAACTTAATGATGGTGTTGGAGTCGTGCCTGGCTGAGTACAGGAGGGGACTGAGCACGCACCCCTGGGGGGCTCCAGTGTTGAGGATCAGCGTGGCAATTATGTTGCTACCTACCCTCACCACCTGGGGGTGGCCCGTCAAGAAGTCCAGGATCCAGTTGCAGAGGGTGGTGTTTAGTCCCAGGATCCTTAGCTTAGTGATGAGCTTTGAGGGCACTATGGTGTTGAACGCTGAGCTGCAGTCAATGAATAGCATTCTCACATAAGAGTTCCTTTTGTCCAGGTGGGAAAGGGCAGTGTGGAGTGCAATAGAGATTGCATTATCTGTGGATCTGTTTGAGTGGTATGCGAATTGGAGTGGGTCTAGGGTTTCTGTGATAATGGTGTTGATGTGAGCCATTACCAGCCTTTCAAAGCACTTCATGACTACGGACGTGAGTGCTACGGGTCTGTAGTCATTTAGGCAGATTTCCTTTTGTGTTCTTAGGCACAGGGACTATGGTGGTCTGCTTGAAACATGTTGGTATTACAGACTCAATCAGGGACATGTTGAAAATGTCAGTGAAGACACCTGCCAGTTTGTCAGCACATGCCCGGAGCACACGTCCTGGTTACCTTTACTGTTGCCTTTGTGTTAGCCATTTTGTTAGCATCAGACTAGCACAGAGGGACAATGCTTGGTGCTGCTCAGTGTCTCTTTAGCGATTTAGCCTGAATTTTGGCGACAACATGAGCTATACTAGACTTGCCCCCAGTACGCGAAGGCTAATAAGTGACGTTGCCTCAGTAACTCGCACAGGATTAACATGGGCTTTAGAATCTCCACAGAACTCCTGGACAAGCCAAAGACGGTGTCACAGAATGACTCATACTTTTCGGAAGCAGCACAGATGTTTGTCTGAAAGTTGTCACCTTAGATTAGGGACAATTGTCATCAGCCTAGACAGCTGCCACTGCTGTGGTTCTGGAATACGGGGTAGCAGCCATTTAGCCACCTGACAATGGTGTCGCTCCAGTTAAATTATACATACACACAGTGAGGTCCAGATTATTGACAGCCTTGATAAAGATGATTTAAATACTGAGCTATATTTTATGCTCAAAGAAATTTGGTAAATTATTTTATACTAATACAATTGCTCAGAGAAAGCGATTTTTGTTTATCAAGTAATAAAAAAAATTCTCTCAAAGGTAGAGGTCAAAATTATTAATGTTTCAATGCTTCACCTTTTGAGAATAACGGCACTGAGCTGAGATGACCATTGCAAAATGTAGATTTTGTGACCAATTTAAGCATTTCTTCGTGGATTTTGATGTGTGCTTGAGCATAGAATATAGCATAGTATTTGGATTTTTCTATAGTCATTTTTGCTTATCTTTATCAAGGGTGTCAATAATTTTGCACCGCACTGTATATTTAAGAATTTTCCGAATAATTATTATTATTATTTTATTTTTAAAAAAGTGTTAACTTAATCGGGGTAGGGGGCAGTATTTTGACGTCCGGATGAAAAGCGTGCCCGTAGTAAACTGCCTGCTACTCAGGCCCAGAAGGTAGGATATGCATATTAGTAGATTTGGATAGAAAACACTCTGAAGTTTCTAAAACTGTTTGAATGATGTGAGTATAACAGAACTCATATGGCAGGCAAAACCTGAGAATAAAATCTAACCAGGAAGTGTGGAAATCTGAGGTTTGTAGTTTTTCAAGTGATTCTCTATCCAGTATACAGTGTCTGTGGGGTCATTTTGCACTTCCTAAGGCTTCCACTTGATGTCAACAGTCTTTAGAACGTTGTTTCATGCTTCTACTGTGAATGGGGAGAGAATAAGAGCCATTGGAATCAGATGACTGAGAAAATGACATGAGCTCAATCGCGTGCGCTCACATGAGAGTTAGCTGTGTTCTTTTTCATTTCTGAAGACAAAGGAATCGTCTGGTTGGAATATTATGGAAGATTTATGATAAAAACATCCTAAAGATTGATTCTATACATCGTTTGACATGTTTCTACGAACTGTAATATAACTTTTTTGCGCGAGCACAGTGGCTTTGATTACTCGACTGAACGCGCGAACAAAATTGAGGTATTTGCATTTACATTACATTTTAGTCATTTAGCAGACGCTCTTATCCAGAGCGACTTACAGTAGTGAATGCATACATTTCATACATTTTCTGGTACATCGTACTGGTCCCCCGTGGGAATCGAACCCACAACCCTGGCGTTGCAAACACCATGCTCTACCAACTGAGCCACACAGGACCCGTTGAACTTTATCGAACAAAACAAACATTTATTCTGGAACTGGGATTCCTGGGAGTGCATTCCGATGAAGTTCATCAAAGGTAAGTGAATATTTATGTAATTTGTCATTTCTGTTGACTCCAAAATGGCGGTTATCTGTATGGCTTGTTTTGATATCTGAGCGCTGTACTCAGATTGTTGCAAAATTTTCTTTTGCCAAAAAGCTTTTTTGAAATCTGACACAGCGGTTGCATTAACCTGTTAGTGCTAGGGGGCAGTATTGACACGGCCGGATAAAAAACGTACCCAATTTAATCTGGTTACTACTCCTACACAGTAACTAGAATATGCATATAATTATTGGCTTTGGATAGAAGACACCCTAAAGTTTCTAAAACTGTTTGAATGGTGTCTGTGAGTATAACAGAACTCATATGGCAGGCCAAAACCTGAGAAGATTCCATGCAGGAAGTGGCCTGTCTGACAAATTGTGTTTCATCTTGGCTCTTTTTATTGAAGTCTGAGGATCTTTGCAATAACGTGACACTTCCTACGGCTCCCATAGGCTCTCAGAGCCCGGGAAAAAGCTGAACGATATCGAGGCAGCCTCTGGCTGAAACACATTATCGCTTTTGGCAAGTGGCCGATCAGAGTACTATGGGCTTAGGCGCGTGCCCGAGTCGACCGAATGCTTTATTTTCTTTCGTCTGTTTACCTAAACGCAGATTCCCGGTCGGAATATTATCGCTTTTTTTATGAGAAAAATGGCATAAAAATTTATTTTAAACAGCGGTTGACATGCTTCGAAGTACGGTAATGGAATATTTAGAATTTTGTCACGAATTGCGCCATGCTCGTCACCCTTATTTACCCTTTCGGATAGTGTCTTGAACGCACGAACAAAACGCCGCTGTTTGGATATAACTATGGATTATTTTGAACCAAACCAACATTTGTTATTGAAGTAGAAGTCCGGGAGTGCATTCTGACGAAGACAGCAAAGGTAATAACATTTTTCTTATACTAAATCTGACTTTGATGAGTGCTAAACTTGCTGGGTGTCTAAATAGCTAGCACTGTGATGCCGGGCTATCTACTGAGAATATTGCAAAATGTGCTTTCACCAAAAAGCTATTTTAAAATCGGACATATCGAGTGCATAGAGGAGTTCTGTATCTATAATTCTTAAAATAATTGTTATGCTTTTTGTGAACGTTTATCGTGAGTAATTTAGTAAATTCACCGGCAGTGTTCGGTGGGAATGCTAGTCACATGCTAATGTAAAAAGCTGGTTTTTGATATAAATATGAACTTGATTGAACAAAACATGCATGTATTGTATAACATAATGTCCTAGGGTTGTCATCTGATGAAGATCATCAAAGGTTAGTGCTACATTTAGCTGTGGTTTGGGTTTATGTGACATTATATGCTAGCTTGAAAAATGGGTGTCTGATTATTTCTGGCTGGGTACTCTGCTGACATAATCTAATGTTTTGCTTTCGTTGTAAAGCCTTTTTGAAATCGGACAGTGTGGTTAGATTAACGAGAGTCTTGTCTTTAAAATGGTGTAAAATAGTCAAATGTTTGAAAAATTTATGTTTTTGCATTTTTGAGGTATTTGAATAACGCGCCACGGGATTACACTGGCTGTTGAGTAGGTGGGATGCAAGCGTCCCACCTAGCCCATAGAGGTTAAGGAGAAGTGTATCTATAATTCTTTGAATAACTGTTTAATATTTTATCAACGTTTATGATAAGTATTTCTGTAAATTGATGTGCTCATTCACCGGAAGTTTTGGAATGCAAAACAATTCTGAACATTACACGTCAATATAAAATGGGTTTTTTGGATATAAATATGAACTTAATCGAGCAAAACATGCATGTATTGTGTAACATGAAGTCCTATGAGTGCCATCTGATGAAGATCATCAAAGGTTAGTGATTCATTTTAGCTGTATTTCTGGTTTTTGTGACGCCTCTCCTTGCTTGGAAAATGGCTGTGTGGTTTTTGTTGTCTTGGCGCTGTCCTAACATAATCTAATGTTGTGCTTTCACCGTAAAGCCTTTTTGAAATCGGACAATGTGGTTGGATTAACGAGAAGTGTATCTTTTAAAATGGGATTTTTGTTGTTTTGAATTTTCCTCCTGCTATTTCACTGGCTGTTGAATAGTGTGTCCCGCAGGTGGGACGCTGGTGTCCCACATACCCCAGAGAGGTTAACAGATAGTGAAAGAGGATGATAATGGGGAAAGACATCGAGGTTGTGTCAAACGGCCCTATGCGAACACAGTAGGCGTGTGCCTGAGGCTGCGGCATTACCGCTAGACCGGCCAGGACGCATGAACTTGGTTTCTAACTCTTTTCTTGTCTGGGTTCCACAGGAGAACGAACACTTACAAAAGTTCCAGGTGACGTGGGAGCTGCACAACAAGCACCTTTTTGAGAACCTGGTGTTCTCTGAGCCCATCCTGCACAGCAGTTTACCTGCACTGGTTGCACAGCTGAGGTAAGACGTTATTAAAGTGTATACTTCATATAATCCCTTTGTTTTGTTTGTTTTAGTATAGCAACATCATTAAACCTGGTCTATCCTCAAACCTAAATAGGCCATTGGTATGATAAACTGGTCTAGCTGTGTGTTTCCAATGTTTTCTTAAAAAAATTATGCGATTTCTGATTAGGCACGGCACGGCCTCCCACGACTCGTACAACGAGGACATGTACAGGACCCTGCTGGAGCGCTACCAGCAGCTGGAGCAGGAGATGGCCGCCGTGGCGGCCGAGTGGCAGGAGTGTGAGAAGAGGATTGACGACTACGTCGACGAACAGGTACACACACACACACACACACACACACACACACACACACACACACACACACACACACACACACACACACACACAGACAGACAGACAGACAGACAGACAGACAGACCAAGAGAAACACATCAAATACACACACAATATCCCTGTCTCTGCTACACTCCACGGGCTGTTCCTTGTGTGTTACAATGGAACTTAAATAAGTGTAATTTACATATTGTTATGTCCTGAAGGTTTTTAACAAATGCATCTCCTTTGAATGGTTTCTTTTGAATGGTTTTCTTTTGGTTTTTCTGATGCTTAACAACTAGTTTTCTCTTTCTGGCAGCTGCTTTTTAAGGTGGAGGGCCAGAATCTCACAAATCAACGGACAGAACCACATAAGTCCTTAATTAGCAAAAATGTAAGTAGTTTATCGCACAACTCAATTTCAAGTCATTTAAGACAATTACTCTAGGTATCAGCATTGGCTATCTTTTCATTCCCTAACCATTACCCCTTTTATTTATGTCATATTATTTATATAGTTCAACAGAGAAAAGGTGGATAAGTGCTCTAACTTATTAAAAAGCCGACACATTTCGACCTCAATCTGTCAAAGCTCATAATTAATGTCTACCCGTTTCCAGACTTTGAAAACAAAACAACGGATGCTGAAGGAAGACTGGGAGTTCTTTAAGCAGAGGAGGTTTATAGAAGAACAGGTATGATGAACAAACAGTCTATAGAAATAGTCGTTTTCTTTGGGTGAAACTGGCCGGACAGATTTTGATCGTGTACGTTTTTAAATCTGCTGTACGTGAATTTTATTTTTCTCTTTGCAGTTAACCAACAGTAAGAAGTCTTTAGCTGGTGACAGTAACTTTACAGACACGATGAGAATGCTCTCCTCTCGTCTCAGCATTCCAGACTGTCCAAATTGCAATTATCGAAGAAGGTGAGTTTGGAGGATTCATTTTGCTTGCGATTTACAGATGGTGCGTTTGTTTCTTTGTAACGTGTAAGGTAAAATACTCATTTTTTTATTTATTTTTTAATTCTATTTTTTTTTAATCTTTTTTTTTTTTACCTATGTGTGTACTGTACGACACAAGTTCAATAAGACGTTCAAACTTGTGTGCAAGTATGTTTTTAATCATCATTTATTAACCCAAAGTAAAACAAACCGATGTTTCTAACCAGTACCCAGTGTTATTCAGTGACCTGAAAGGAAATGGGGTATAAAAGTGTTTAGCATCTCATGAAACACATCAATATATCAACCACAAAAACGATGACCTGGAACACCACCACTGGCCACCTGCGACCCAACCTTTGTGAAACCACCTTTTAATTAACAACCATCGCTCCTCTCCCAGATGCACCTGCGACGACTGCAGCCTCTCCCACATCCTGACGTGCGGCATCATGGACTCGCCCATTGCCGAGGACCTCCACATCAAGCTGCCGCTTCAGGCCACGGAGCCCCCACAGCACCGTGACTACCTGGCTGAGGTGCACACCCCCAGCCTCTCCTCCGGGGGCAGCTCAGCCTCCGCTTCGGCCTCCAGCTCGCCCATCACCATACAGCAGCACTCGCGCCTCATCCTGCCAGAAGGGGTCGCCACCACCTTGTAAGTCCACCAGGGGTGGCGTGTTCTTTGTTGTAAAAATATGTATTTATTTATTCAGCAGATTATAGCAAATTTATTTTCAAAACAAGACCTAAGTATATCATGTAAAGCAATAAAATATCACAGGAAAAAAAACATACAAAAAAGCAATACATTACAATAATGTAAAAATATTTATATATCTATCAAAGATACACATTACTAAAATGAACAAAGAACAGGCTTATGAGTTCATGCTAGTGCTGGGACGATCAACTGAAAATTATCAACACTTATCGTGGATGTTATGCTGATATCGTTAATTACGATAAATAACCTATAGGGCCCTACTAGGCTCGGCAGGTAGCCTAGAGGTTAGCGTTGGTCAACCGGAAGGTTGCTGGATTGAATCCCCAAGCTGACAAGGTAAAAATCTGTCGTTCTGCCCTGGGTGCCGAAGACGTGGATTTAAGGTTTAAATGCGGAAGGCACATTTCAGTTGAATACATTCAGTTGGACAACTGACTAGGTATCCCCCTTTCTCTAGAGAATTATTTTACCTTTATTTAACTAGGCAAGTCATTTCAGAACAAATTCTTATTTACATTGATTATTTACAATGAACCTGGCCTAACCTGGACGATGCTGGGACAATTGTGTGCCGCCCTATGGGACTCCCAATCACAGCCGGATGTGATGCAGCCTGGATTCGAACCAGGGACTGCAGTGACGCCTCTTGCACTGCGCCACTCGGGAGCCCTTAAATGTGAAGTATGAAATTAGTTTGCTAATACGGGTAGTTGTTAATGGGACAATTGATAGCTACAATATTCAAAGTAGGAGTTTTAAGGGTAATATTACAAAAAAATAACTGTTGCACATTGTTATAAAGTTATTGTTCAATTTATTTTGTCCACATTGCCCAGCTCTAGTTCATGCTACCAGCAGGATTTATCCCAATATCTAGTTGTTATAGATGTATTTATTGTGGTTATGGTTACTCTTGTGGTATATGTAGTTATAACTCCTTGTTATCAGGTATGTGCTCTCCAATCATGTAATGTCATTTCCTATAATAATTTTATCATGTTAACAGGGCCACTCCTGTTTTGGTATTCACCTTCATTATTTTCTCTTTCCCTATCTCTCCCTCCTCGCATGGTAGTGACGACAATGAAGTGCCTCCACTGTTGGGCAAGTTTGCGGACATCTACCCCATGGGCGGCTATGAGGACCCAGGGGTGGTGGCCGACATGAACGGCCTGCACAGCGAGCTCAACGGTGGCGGGGAGAACATGGCGCTCAAAGATGAGGTGTGTGGGTGGTTGACGGCTCCGGGGTGTAGTTTACCCTAGGTACAGATCTAGGATCAGCTTCCCCTCCCCCAATCCTGACCATAACCATTAGTGGGGGAAATGCAAAACTGGCCCAAGATCAGAATCTGGGGCAACTTCACCATACACTGTGAGTGATGGTGCCCTTGATGCAAGTTTAACACATTTCACTGCTGAATTGCTCTGTCCAAGTTCCTGGACTGGGAAAGATTTGATTGAGGAAATGTTCTTTGACTCTTAGTTATTCCTGCTTCCTTTCTCTCTCCCATCTCTATCCTCCTCACTCTCCTCTCTCCCTCTGTTTTCT
This sequence comes from Salmo salar, assembly GCF_965601325.2. Classification (NCBI taxonomy): domain Eukaryota; kingdom Metazoa; phylum Chordata; class Actinopteri; order Salmoniformes; family Salmonidae; genus Salmo; species Salmo salar. The sequence continues at coordinate 13,371,250 of NC_138298.1, forward strand.
CTCATCCTCTGCCCACTTCCTCCCATCTCTCTTTCCATTCCCCTCACTCTCCCCCCTTCCTCTAATTTCTCTCTCCCCCCAGTCTCCTGGAGGGAGCAGCAGTAGTTCGTCGGAGGGCGACGAGGAGGAGGCTGACGAGGAGAGCTGCGGGGAGCCTCCGGGCCAGCGGAGGGAGCATTCCCCAGGGAAGAGCAACAGCCCTCCGCCCTACTACCAACAGCAACAGGTACAACCACACTACACAACTAGGGCTTGAGGAAGAATTGGAATCAGGTTAACCTACTGAGATATAGAATACCTAGAGAAAGATTCTATTCAATTTGAATAGATTCCAATGCATGGGGAACACAGCCTCCACATAGCCGATTGTATGTCGCCGTCTAAGTAAAACTCATGGTAGGCATCTTGTTTCTCTCTCATTCCAGGTGGAACAGCACGCCTGTGAGTGCCACGTGTGCAACCAGGACCTGTCCTCCTCCCTCCCCCCCCTTGGCCCAGCTCCCCCCCTCTCCCCCCGCCGGATCCACACTCCCCCCTCCGGCCACCACCATCAGTTCTTTACTGAGGGCAACAACCAGACCCCCAGCCATTCAGCCCTCCACCTCTACCCCCACATCCACGGCCACCTACCCCTGCATAACCTCTCCCACCTGCCCCGGCCCCTGCTGCACCCCACACTCTACCCCAGCCCCCCCCTTTCACACAGCAAGGTGAGTGAACACACACATACCACCAACAAGGGTTAAGGGTAGATGTTACCCTTAACCTCTCTGGGCTAGGTGGGACGTTAGCGTCCCACTCTATTCAACAGCCAGTGGAATCGCGTGGCGCGAAATACAAATACCTCAAATGCTATAACTTCAATTTCTCAAACATATGACTATTTTACACCATTTGAAAGATAAGACTCTCGTTAATCCAACCACGTTGTCCGATTTCAAAAAGGCTTTACAGCGAAAGCAAAACATTAGATTGTCAGAGTACCCAGCCAAAAATAATCACACAGCCATTTTTAAAGCAAGCATATATGTCACAAAAACCCAAACCAAAGCTAAATGCAGCACCAACCTTTGATCTTCATCAGATGACACTCCTAGGACATTATGTTATACAATACATGCATGTTTTGTTCAATCAAGTTCATATTTATATCAAAAAACAGCTTTTTACATTAGCATGTGATGTTCAGAACTAGCATACCCAACGCAAACTTCCGGTGAATTTACTAAATTACTCATGATATATGTTGACAAAAAACATAACAATTATTTTAAGAATTATAGATACAGAACTCCTTTATGCAAACGCTATGTCAGATTTTAAAATAGCTTTTCGGCGAAAGCACATTTTGCAATATTCTGAGTACATAGCTCAGCCATCACAGGCTAGCTATTCAGACACCCGCCAACGTCGGGGCAACATAAACTCAGAATTACTATTAGAAAAATTGGATTACCTTTGCTGTTCTTCATCAGAATGCACTCCCAGGACTTCTACTTCAACAACAAATGTTGTTTTGGTTCCAAATAATCCATAGTTATATCCAAATACCTCAGTTTTGTTCGTGCGTTCAGGTCACTATCCGAAGGGTAACGCGCGAGCGCATTTCGTGACAAAAAAAAATCTAAGTATTCCATTACCGTACTTAGAAGCATGTCAAACGCTGTTTAAAATCAATTTTTATGCTATTTTTGTCATAAAATAGCGATAATCTTCCAACCGGACAATGTTGTATTCATTCAAAGATTGAAAGAAAAAAATGGCGATGTCTCGTGGACGCGCATCTCCAGTCTCACTGTCCCCAGGCAGACCACTTACAAACTCTGCTGCTGTACTTTGCCCAGAGACAGGAGACGCGTCATTCCGCTTTCTGAACGCTTTCGAGCGCCAATGGAAGCCTTAGAAAGTGTCACGTAACAGCACAGATGCTGTAATTTCGATAGAGAATGCAACAGAAGGACTACAAATTGTCAGACAGGCCACTTCCTGCATGGAATCTTCTCAGGTTTTTGCCTGACATATGAGTTCTGTTATACTCACAGACACCATTCAAACAGTTTTAGAAACTTTTGTGTTTTATATCCAAATCTACTAATTATATGCATATTCTTGTTTCTGGGCAGAGTAGTAACCAGTTTAAATCGGGTACGTTTTTTATCCGGCCGTGAAAATACTGCCCCCTAGCCCAGACAGGTTAACCACAAATCTAAGGTCAGATTATTACCCTACTTCCAATACTGACCTGGGGTGTCCGAGGGGGCTGGGTGAATGAAATCTGACCCTGTGTCAGTGGTTAGGGGCAGCTTATATTAACTCCTGAATGCTCAACTGATACAGGCTGTGCACCAATAGTCTTGAAAGGCTTCCTTTACTTGTGTCCCTTATTGATCTTACCACTGCTCTGTAAGGGTGTTGATAGGTGAAAACCATTTCAAAGGTCTTGAGGTAGAGGAGACAACGAATGGAAGTCATTTATGGGTATTGGGATACAGCCATAGTCACTTACAGATATGGCTAGCACAGTTATTGTATAATCAGTTATGGACAATGACCATGAACAAAAAAATGATAATCGTATTAGTACATTCATTTTAGGAGAATGGGGGAATGAACTATGTATAGTTTACCCAATAGCAGTTTTTCATTTTTACATGAATTGGGTAAAGTTGGTAATCATTTTACGAGAGGTCGGTCGGAGAAGCTGAATTTCCAAAAGTTCCAAGCAGTCAAAACTATTTGTTTTTGAGACAGTGGTGTCACCAAAGCTGTGTTATATTCATTAGGTATGTTGTAGCAAATTTTAAAAGATTTATTATAAGCTCAAAACATTTCAACAAAACGACAACTGAGTAACCGTGGTCATTTGCATGACAATTGTTACCAAAAATGCCATTGTCACAGCCCTAGTTAGACACTTTATTGGCTATACTTTGTCTAGAAAACTGATGGGGATTTACATTATTTAAGTTTAAGGATATGATTTGAGTGGTAACACCTCTCATCCTCTTAACTGGTAATTTTGGGTGTTTTCACCTTTGGAACTTTTCATTGATGGAGTTTGTTTTGCATGGCCCGGTGCCCCGGGTGGGTGGAGTTTTTGCATTTTAGAACATTCCATTGGTCCTTAAGTGAAATCTCCACCCAACCGGGGCACCGGACCATGCAAAACAAATTCGCCCATTGATGCATTCCCTTCAGGGGATTTACATCATCACAAGGAAGTGATTCAACTCTGTTATACCTTTTTTTTTTGGTTGGATGTTTCACTGTAATTGCATGGATATGCCACAAGGTCGCACTGTATCAAATGAGCTCTTAACTACTATGAGGGATTGCAGCTTGGTTATGCCAAGTGTTGCTGTAAAAAGCTGTCACTATTGAAAATATCCTGTGAGACTAAGGGTCCAAGCAAATACAGTTGGTTCTGTGTCCTTTATTGCATTTATTGGCATTACTTTGGCTGTTTTTTTCACAGACACAGAATTAATATGGGCTGAGGGTCCAAGCACCAAGGGCCAGTTTCCCGGACCCAGATTAAGCCTACTCCTGGACTAAAAAGCAAGATCAATGGAAAATGCTTTTTAGTCTAGGACTATCAATCACATTTATTTGGTTAGGGAAAAACTCTCTCGAAAGGCAGAACCCTAAAGAGGAGCTAGGCTGGAGTCATCAGGCACACAGGACAACAGATAAGACAGGATAATTACACCAGATAGTCTGTGCCAGGTTCAGTCTATCCTATCGCAGCATAGATACTGCACCCGTCCTAGGGACGGCATGGTGGACCACTAGTAAGCCAGTGACTCAGCCCGCGTAATATGGGTGGAGGCAGAGAATCCCAGTGAAGAGAGGGGAGCCAACCAAGCAGAAACGGCAAGAGCGATTCGTCACTCCAGTGTCTTGCCATTCACCTTTGCACCCCTGGGCCAGACTACACTCAATCATAGTAAATAAGAATTTGTTCTTAACTGACTTGCCAAGTTAAATAACAGTTCAATAAATAAAAAATTGGACCTACTGAAGAGATGAGTCTTTAGTAAAGACTTAAAGGTTGAGACCGAGTCTACGTCCTTACATGGATAGGCAGCATTCCATACAATGGAGCTCTATAGGAGAAAGCTCTACCTCCAGCTGTTTCCTTAGAAATTCTAGGGACAATAAGGAGGCCTGTGTCTTGCAACTGTAGCCTACGGTTGGAGCAGTAAAATCTTGAAATCAGCCCTAGCCTTAACAGGAAGCCAGTACTGGAGTAATATGATCAAATGTTTTGGTTCTATCCAAGATTCTAGCAGCCGTGTTTGGCACTAACTGAAGTTTATTTAGTGCTTTATCCGGGTAGCCGGGGAGTAGAGCATTGCAGTAGTCTAATCTAGAAGTGACAAAAGCATGGATTAGATTTTCTGCATAATTTTTGGACAAAAAGTTTTCGATTTTTTTACGAAGATGGAGAAAAGCTGCCCTTTAAAATATTCTTTATGTTCTTCTAAAGAGAGGTCAGGGTCCAGAGTAACGCTGAGGTCCTTCAGTTTTATGAGACAACTGTACAACCATCAAGATTGTCAGATCAAACGGAACTATTCTATCCTGTTCCTAGCCTCTCCCCCCTTCCCCCACATCGAGCCACACAGGGCCCAAGCAGCAGGCCTTCAGCCCCTCCCTACCGGACCACGTCTACCAGAACTGCTTTGGCGGCGGCGTTGGCGACTGGAACAGCTCGCTGCAGTGCCTCTCGCTCAAGTTCGAGAACATCTGCGACGCTGCCATGATGAAGAATTGGAACCCATCAGTGCTGCTGCAGGAGCCCCTGCCAGGTGAGAACATACCTCTTCATCTAGCCCACGGACGACCAACCTTCCTCCTGGAGAGCTGGAGGGTGAAATCGCCCCTTGGCTGGTACTGGGTCCGTTTAGTATTTTCTGCACTAATGGTTACAGTTAAGATTGGGGAGGGAAAGCTGATCCTAGATCTGTGAGGGAACTTGTCCACGGAGCTAGCTAATCTACTGCAGACTTTCACTACAAAACCTAATATAGCCCGCCTGATTCTACTAATCAGCTGCTCTCACAGAATAATTCATCTTAATTAGCTAAATCAGGTGTGGTACAATGGGGGTGGAGCAAAAGCCTGCATACCAAGTAGTTCTCCAAGAGAAGGATGATTCTGCCATCCCTGATGTAGGCTAAAGGAGGGGCACATTTTATTTCAGCTCCCAGCTCCATTGCCTTCAACTACATGCCTGATCTTGTAGTAAGAGTCCCATTCCACTCCCATTTCAGCCTCCTTCCCCCAGCTCCTCCTCCTTCTGACTTGGTCTCTGTAGTTACACAAGGATGGGTCCCGACAAGGTTAAGTGTTCATTCTACTATAGTAGAATTGTTCCACCCTTGTGCCATAGAATTCAATGTACACTTGAACTTTGTGTGCGGTTACAGCCATCCTTATTGTTTGTCCGACGTTCTTTCTCACCCATCTAAATCTTTAGACTTACACAGGATCTTACACATGCGGCGAACTCTTGTTTTTCAAATGTTTTTCGCCAGGCCATCCTTGTAAATAAGAATTTGTTCTTAAGTTACTTGCCTGGTTAAATAAAGGCGAAATAAATACAAATAAAATGTTTGTCTTCATCTCCAGGGGACATGCTTGGATCACCCCACCACCCCGGCGTGCCCCTCACCCCGCCCTCCTCCGGCTATGGGGACCATGCCCACACCGCCTCGGCCGAGTCCACCCCCCTTCACCTCCCCCCCCCCTCGCCGTCGGAGCAGCAACAGCCCCTGCCCAGGGAGAGGAAGAACACCGCCAAGAAGAAGTGTCTCTACAATTTCCAAGATGCCTTCCTGGAGGCCAACAAAGTGGTGATGGCCACCTCTGCCTCCACCGCCTCAGTCTCCTGCACGGCAACCACTGTCCAGTCAAGTAATAATCACATCCAAGTTTCATCTAAAAGACCCAACTCCTTAGGTAAAACTTAGGTAAAACTGAAGAGGAGGAGGAGCACAGCTTTGGGCTAGCCCAATGGCACACTGCTACGCTCCAATATCCATACTAACACACCACCACATGCATATGTTTGGTTAATTCTAAAGGCGTCAGCATGCATAACCGAACTAGTGTGCTCGCGTACTCCCTTAAAAGATCTTCGCTTGAAAAATTTGATAAAAGCAGCAGTAGTACTGTTTGTCCATTTTGAGACACTGTAGTCAGAATTAATCTAAGAACTCAAGAAATCAGTCCATTCATTTTGACGAGAAGATCCTAGTCGCGCAATTTTACATTTAACTAAGATGTTTGGTGCAGCATTTCTCAATTTAAAAAGTATGTCGTAAAAGGACAACAAAGTCTATTGAAGAATATCTACTGTTGACCAATCAGCAACGGAGGGGCGTAGACTTCGGCTACCGACTTCGTTTTGCCTCAACCCAAAAAAATTGTGCCCAAACAAACAATATCACAATGTCTTCATAATAAACTCTTCGGAACTTTTTCAGTTGGGATGCATGCAGAAGCTTTAAGAAGTATGCTAGTGTGGGTATTGGAGCAGAGCCATATCTGTATAGTCTAAAGTCGCTTCATCTCCATGTCTTCTTGATCTGTACATATGTGACAAAATTGGGGGGGTGCTTACGGTTAGCAGTCACTAGCCCCAAGGCTGCGTCTCAATGGCCTGAATTAGCTTCTTCTCATTGACATCTCCTTGATCTGTACTGATGTCACAGGAAAGCTGCCTGAGAAAGGGAAAGTGTTAAGTGTTTGCAGTATTGATTGTCATTTAACATGTTCCAAATACACAATAGACAAGCAGAGGTCAGAATATACCCGATGACCCAAAAACATGGGTGTGACTTAGTGTTGATAGATTTGTAAATGTATTTCCTCCATTGAGGCATTTGAGATGACTTCATGTAAATTGTCTCCGATCTTCACTGACCAACTGCTGAATGTGCATAATTTCGTATGCATTCGTTTTTTTCTTCTGTCTCTGCCAGGTGACGTATTTCACAATATAGGTAAAGAGGACCATAGGCAACAACCTGGCCCCATCGCCCCTAGGAACAGCCCCACGGGCCTGCCCTCCCTCCCTCCCCTCTCGTCTGGCCCAGCCCTGCCACCTGGCCCTGGCAGCACCGCCCAGCACCACTACCCCAGCATAGGCTCGCAGTCCTTCCTAACGACAGCCACCCCAGCCCCAGGCTTCATGGAGGCCCACCACCAGGGCTTGTGCCTGTCCCCAGCCGAGCCGCCTGCCGCTGCCCCAGCCGACGGGGCCATCAGCGCCCCGCCCAGCGTGTGCAGGTCATTCCCTTGTTTAAGTTTCCTTTTTATCACAAATCTAAGATCAGATTAACCTACTCCTGATACTAACATTGACCATTAGTGATGAGAAAATATCAAGGCTTGAGCGTACTGCAAGCTTTATTTTCAAAGCCTTTTACATTTTAATTCAGCTCGTGTCATGCTAATTTTGCTTTTTGCGACCTGCAGAAAACAACTTGGAAGACGATGACCAAAAAATGTATAATCCTCAAAAGTTTCAGCGAGAAAGCTACACTACTGTCAACAGAGCTCGTTGCTTATAATCGGAATTATTAGGTTACAAAATCTGGCGTTTTGGATATAATGATAGTGTAACGACCCTGGGTTTATAAGCGCGGATATCGACTCTGCCGCTCGAGCATGCTTTTGCGGCACAGTCGATAGCGCGCTGGACTTCGGGCTAGAAGGTCAAGGGTTCGAGACCTGCTCTCTGCTGTTTCATTACGTTGGTGTCAGAAGTGGGATTGGACCTTGCATCCACGACAGTGCGTGTACTTGGCTGGTGAGCGCGTTCCTATAAGACGTTGAGTCGCAGGCTAGCGCGAAGACGCGCTCTTTGAAAGGAGGGAATAGTGTAACGACGTTGGGTTTATAAGCGTGGATATCGACTCTGCCGCTCGAGCATGCTTTTGGGGCACAGTCGATAGCGCGCCGGACTTCGGGCTAGAAGGGTGAGGGTTTGAGACCTGAACCCTGCTGTTTCATTATAATATGTTAGAGAAAGAACCCACAGAACGATTCAGAACAGGAAGGATCATATTTGTCTTGGTAAACTGTAAAGAAGGCAAATGTCATCACCAAAGTGAGTTTTCACATACTCTGGGCAGAGTAGGTGGACACCCTAGCCTGTATCAGTGGTTAGGCATTGGCATGTCAGTCTTTTACAGTTTCGTTTAACCACCACAGCTCTGGGATTAGATTAACCTATTCCCGATACTAATATTGCCCATTTTTAATTAGTCTTATCCTGTATCAGTTGATAAAGCAAAACTTCTTCCTGCTACCGCTCCATGACTATATGAGAGCATTGAATTGTAACCACCCACTGATGCTTTGAGTGGGCTTCAACACAACTAGGTTGGAAGCCCATCGCTCCCTTCTATACTTCATAAAATGGATGAGCTACATGCCAACGTTAAGTTCCAATGGGCATACTGAGAGGCCAACCAGATCTGTCTTACTGAAACATGGTTAGATGACACGTCATTGACTCAGAACTGAGCTTTGCTGGATTCGGCGCACCATACAGGCATGACCTAGACATGGGAAAAGCACAGAGGTGGTACATTTCTATGGCAACGAGTCATTCAGAACTGACTAGCTCCGGGTCAGGCAAACTCCATTTACCTTGAATGAAGTGTCTGAGCTGTGGTTTGAGGACCAATGAAATCATAATCCTTCCCTCTCTGAAAGATTGTCATCATCCCCTTTAATTGAAGAAGATGACTGAGTAAATATTGTATTTATTATTATAATTATTTTGTTAACTATAGTAATGTTAGAATACCTAGCACATACATTTATTACTGACAAAATGCCTTTGAAACTTCACACACCTTTGTATCACTAGGCTAATACAATTATTTTAGGAGTGGGGAAAAAAGCTGCTGTTGCATTGATTAGCACACCAAAGACGACATTAAAGCTACGTAATAAAAGAGACAGCACTTCTAATGGCCTATTTCACACCATAGCCTGCTGAATTTGCAAGATAACTCGAATTTCATTTTGATTTGGGCACAAATAGAAATGTGGCACTGACTTGCCCATCGATTTTTAGATTTTTCAGCATTGTCTCAATCAAGAATTCAGTGTTCGACTCGCCACGTGCGACATGCACGCCCCACTACAAACCTCATAGAGTTAGCGACAGGCATACGAGCAATATCCACTGTCGTAGTACGAATGAAGTCTCAGCTGGAGTGTGAAGCTAACTGACGTTGGCTAGCTTTATAAAAGCCTGAGTAGATCTAGCTTGCATTGTAGTATATTGTACCACTCCGGAATCGCACTGCTCATCAGATGTGGCGCTACTATCCCTCTCCTTCAGACCAAAATCACCGGCCTCCCCGATTTTAGTAAAACTGTGTGATTTCAACAGCTGTACTCTCAAAATGACTCTTCCTTATCAGCAATATGTTACATGTGCAACAAGGGGTAGTAAAACACCAGTCTATTCATTAGGCTCCTCTAAGCACTGCGGCTCATAATGCAGTACACCTCATTCCAGTCTACCGAACTAAACTACAGAGAGGGGGAATGGTCTATAAATCAGTCAAACAGTGGAATGAAACATCCAGGGCAGTGCTGCGAGACTGCTTTGACAGTACAGATTTGGACTGTTCTCAGAAAATGTCACGCTGGATGAGACTTTAGAGGCTTTGTCTGATTATATACATTTTTGTGAGGAAACACTGGTGTCTTCAACAAGTGTTTTCATATAATATGCCCTGCATTACAAAGGAACTGAAAACGACATTAAATTAGAAAATAAATAGCATTTTCCTCTGGTAATAGGGATGTAATCAAAGCGTATTCAGCTGCAGCTGAACAGACCAATAAAATAGGCAAAAAGGGTTATAAAGAGAAGGGTGAAGGACTATTCCAGGATGGAAAGATGAGAGGTACTTGGAAGGGCCTAAAACCTCAATGTCCAATCAGCTCAATGTCCAATCAAAGAACATTGCATTGAGTTTTCCAAGAGTCTGAACACTTTTTATTCTAGGTTTGATAGTCTGGACTTCAGTACTGAGGAGGATGAGCTGTTGTGTGAATTTGTATCTTTAGCACAAGGGAAGCTGATTTGGTTATAGAGGAAGCATACGTTGATAGGGTGTTAAATCTAATGTCAGTAAACAAAGCCACTGCCCCAGATAACATCAGCAACTGAATTCCTGCCACAAGGAATTGTCAGGTGTGTTCTGTGAGCTGTTCAATCGCTCACTGAGGGAGCATACAGCACCAGCCCTGTGGAAATCATCCATCGTACTTCCGGTGCCCAAGAAGATCCGCTCTGCTGTCCTCAGCGATTACCACCTTGTTACATTAACGCCTGTCATAATGAAAAGTGGACAATGTTCTTGTGTTCCTACTGTACTACACCTTGCTAAGTCCTATGCCTGGATGGTGTTTGTGGCCTTTTCCAGTGCTCAGAAACTTTTGAATATGAAGTCCAAAACTAATTCTGTGGATTTTATATTTTTTGTCAAATAGACCACCATTGGTGAGCTTCAACTGTGAGTGCAGCATAGGGCTCAATCATCTGTCCTGGTTACACTATACGGATGACTGTAGGAGCACCTGCCCTGAGAGAACATACAGTACATAAAATACTCAGATGACACTGCCAATCTTGGCACTTCTGATGACCTGATTCAGTCTACAGTGGACAAGTTTGACCTCTGGTGCTGAAATCCAAAGACCTAATCATAGACTTTAGGAAGCGGCCGTCGAGCTGATTGCTCCAAGTCAATCACCATCAGTACAATAGTAAACAACAAGCTGAACTTAGGAGCCAACTTTGGGCCAGTGTTATCTAAATACCAATCCAGACTGTACTTCCTTCGTAAACTTAGAAGGCCTGATGTAAATCTGTTTGTCCTTTTACAGATTGTTTTATTGAGGTTGTCTTAACATTTAGTCTAGTTGCCTGGTTTGGCTCCCTCACATGGGCAAGTCAGAATACCCTAGAGAGAGTTGTGCAGGTCAGTGGTAAGATTGTAGGGAGAAGGTAAAAGGCTCTCCTATATTTACAAAGAGCAGCGCACACATAAGAAGGGTAAAGAAATCATTTTGGATCTTACACATCCACTGGACAACCAATATGCAGTACTGCCATCAGGGAACAGGCTCAGGTCTTTTACTTCTTAAAACCAAGAGCGCTACTAACAGTTTTGTATCGGTATCAGTACGGCTTTTAAGTGAAAAATGTATTTGTGACTTACAGTATGTTTTACATGTATAGCACAGCTCTTTAATGAAGTAGATATTTGTGTCCCACATTTATCTTGCGTATACCTTGTAAGCATTTGTATCAGTCATGTGTGAATGTTGCTGGTTATATGTTTACTATAGATCTTTGTCTTATCCGACTTGTCACAACTGAAGTTCCTTCTGGAAAAATAAATGCATTCAATTGGAAGCGCTTTATTTGACAGTACAGAAAGTTCAGATATTTATTGGGTGAAATTCACCTACCGGGGCTTCAACTACTACATATTGGCATGACATTGACATTTTGACCTTGGCGTTTGACCCCTTCTAGTGACCCTGAGTGTGAGGGCCACCGATGCGAGGGAAACGGGGCGTACGACCACCAGGGCTACGACGGAGAGGAGAGCCAGGACGAGGACAGCTGCTCGGAGCACAGCTCCTCCACCTCCACCTCCACCAACCAGAAGGAAGGGAAGTACTGCGACTGCTGCTACTGCGAGTTCTTTGGCCACGGCGGGGTGAGGCACGCACGCACGCGCATATACTCATGTACTAATATGAGTATATTACTATGTATCAACTTGCAGAAAAGTCAGAAACAGAATTCTGTAATAGTGTTTAGTGATATAGACTGACATTATGTAGAATACAATATCTAAATCTTTACTAGAATGGCCTGTTGGACACTGACTAACCAGCAGCTGAACGGGCCTAGTCTAGAGAGCTGGCACTTTCAATAGAACTTTTGATTAGGTCCCCGACACATTTTATATTGTATGGGGGTAACTCACCCCAGATAGTATTGAGGGCTCTGATATTCAACACACAATTCAACTCGATCTACTAGAATAATCTAACCCTATTTCCTTGTTTCCTCCCCTAGCCCCCGGCGGCGCCCACCAGCCGCAACTACGCGGAAATGCGCGAGAAGCTGCGCCTACGTCTGACCAAGCGGAAGGAGGAGCAGCCCAAGAGGGAGGAGCAGCCAGCCGTGGTGGAGCGTGACAGCGCCGCCGACGGGGTGGAGGACCCCCGGCGGGTGGAGGACCCCCGGCGGGTGGAGGACCCCCGGCGGGTGGAGGACCACCGGCTGGTGGAGGACCTGCTGCAGTTTATCAACAGCGCCAGCGACAACAGGCCCGCCTCCAGCTCCAAGGCCGCCAAGCGGGCCCGCCACAAACAGAAGAAGGTAGTGATTTAAAGAGTTTTACAACATTTTGAAGGTGTTTCAAGTGTTACCCCTTTTTGTTTAGACGACAGTGTTGTCATTAAAGTGCACTTTAAAGTAATAGTTCACCCCAGGCATTTTGATCTCAAAAGTGGTCTATAGTTGCGCTGATAATCCACACATATGATATGTTTTAGTATTTGATTTTGGGCTGAACTAACCCTTCAAGGTTTAATTTTAACATTGGTGCAAAGGAATTAGTTGAAAAGGGGAGTTGGTTCAAACCATTGTTTTTTTTTGTTGTTACTAAATGAAGCAAAGGACCAACTGGATATGAACTGTGTCTGTCTGTCTGTGTGTGTCTCAGATGGAGGAGAAGGTGCGTCTGGAGGCGGAGGTCCGCAAGCAGCAGGAGCGGCGGCGTCGGGAGGAGGAGGAGGCCCTCCAACGGGAACTCCTCCGGCTGCAAGAGTTACAGCACCTCCGCGCCGCCAAGAAGAAAAAGAAGGCCAAGGAGCTCGCCACCCCGCTCCCTGCCCCCGTACCTCAGAACAACCCCCAGCCCCTCAAACAGACGGCCCAGAACGTCCTGGAGAACCTCCGCAACGGCAAGAGCCAGCTCCTGCACAGCCTCATGCGCCTCCCTGGCCACAAGGATCCTCGAGTGGAGCACCGACCCCAGCCCCGGCCCCAGCCTCCCCCCTCACAGCACAGCCCAAAGAGCAGCAGGGAGAAAGCCCCTACTCCGGCCCTTTTCACCCAAAATGCCCCCAACTCCCCAGCCCCCTTCCTTCTCAACGGCTCCTCTGCTGCACGCCAACCGACAGAGGCCAATGGCAAAGCCAAGCCAAAACAGCAGCAGCCAATCGGGCAATCCGCCAGCGAGACAACGATGGTCAAGAAAACACCAGAGGCGACCACCACCAACGGTACACCACAACAACCACCAGACGTCAAAGTGACCCGACCCAGGCCTCCCGCAGAAGATCCAGTCGCCCCTCTGGCACCGGGACCCAGGAAGGAGGAGAGGAGCAACGGGAAAAGGCAGCACCATCAGCAGTCGGCGAGCCAGGCGAAAGAGGAGAGGAGCGGACCCTTGATGGAGCCCTCCCCACCCCCTGCCTCGCAGACGGAGCAGCCCCAGATGAACGGCAAACCCCTCAGTTCAGAATCCCCCCAGCCCAAGGCCAAGTCCAAGAAGAACAAGAAAAAGAAGGCTGACAAGATGAACAACTCAATAGGTCAGCATGCTATGCTCTGCTAGGTTATTTCTTTATTTATTTCACCTTTATTTAACCAGGTAGGCAAGTTGAGAACAAGTTCTCATTTACAATTGCGACCTGGCCAAGATAAAGCAAGCAGTTTGACACATACAACAACACAGAGTTATACATGGAGTAAAACAAACATACAGTCAATAATATAGTAGAAAAATAAGTCTATATATGAGGTGAGATAAGGGAGGTAAAGGCAAAGAAGGCCATGGTGGCGAAGTAAATACAATATATCAAGTAAAACACTGGAATGGTAGATTTGCAGTGGAAAAAAGTGCAAAGTAGAAATCGAAATAATGGGGTGCAAAGGAGCTAAATAAATAAATACAGTAGGGGAAGGGGTAGTTGTTTGGGCTAAATTATAGATGGGCTATGTACAGGTGCAGTAATCTGTGAGCTGCTCTGACAGCTGGTGCTTAAAGCTTGTGAGGGAGGTAAGTGTTTCCAGTTTTAGAGATTTTTGTAGTTCATTCCAATCATTGGCAGCAGAGAACTGGAAGGAGAGGCAGCCGAAAGAGGAATTGGCTTTGGGGGGTGACCAGAGAGAGAGACCTGCTGGAGCGCGTGCTACAGGTGGGTGCTGCTATGGTGACCAGCGAGCTGAGATAAGGGGGAACTTTACCTAGCAGGGTCTTGTAGATGACCTGGAGCCAGTGGGTTTGGCGACGAGTATGAAGCGAGGGCCAGCCAACGAGAGCGTACAGGTCGCAGTGGTGGGTAGTATATGGAGCTTTGATGACAGACTGCATCCAATTTATTGAGTAGGGTATTGGAGGCTATTTTGTAAATGACATCGCCGAAGTCGAGGATTGGTAGGATGGTCAATTTTATGAGGGTATGTTTGGCAGCATGAGTGAAAGATGCTTTGTGGTGAAATAGGAAGCCAATTCTAGATTTAACTTTGGATTGGAGATGTTTGATGTGTGTCTGGAAGGAGAGTTTATAGTCTAACCAGACACCTAGGTATTTGTAGTTGTCCACATATTCTAAGGCAGAACCATCCAGAGTAGTGATGCTGGACGGGCGGGCAGGTGCAGGCCACGATCGGTTGAAGAGCATGCATTTAGTTTTACTTGTATTTAAGAGCAGTTGGAGGCCACGGAAGGAGAGTTGTATGGCACTGAAGCTCGTCTGGAGGGTTGTTAACACGGTGTCCAAAGAAGGGCCAGAAGTATACAGAACGGTGTCGTCTGCGTAGAGGTGGATCAAAGACTCACCAGCAGCAAGAGCGACATCATTGATTTATACAGAGAAAAGAGTCGGCCCAAGAATTGAACCCTGTGGCATCCCCATAGAGACTGCCAGAGGCCTGGACAACAGGCCCTCCGATTTGACACTGAACTCTATCGGAGAAGTAGTTGGTGAACCAGGCGAGGCAATCATTTGAGAAACCAAGGCTATTGAGTCTGCCGATGAGGATGTGGTGATTGACAGAGTCGAAAGCATTGGCCAGGTCAATGAATACGGCAGCACAGTATTGTTTCTTATCAATGGCGGTTAAGATATCGTTTTGGACCTTGAGCGTGGCTGAGGTGCACCCATGACTAGCTCTGAAACCAGATTGCATAGCGGAGAAGGTGCGGTGGGATTCGAAATGGTCGGTAATCTGTTTGTTGACTTGGCTTTTTAATACTTTAGAAAGGCAGGGTAGGATAGATATAGGTCTGTAGCAGTTTGGGTCAAGAGTGTGTGTCCCCTTTGAAGAGGGGGATGACCGCAGCTGCTTTCCAATCTTTGGGAATCTCAGATGACACGAGAGGTTGAACAGGCTAGTAATAGGGGTTGCGACAATTTGGGCTGATAATTTTAGAAAGAAAGGGTCCAGATTGTCTAGCCCAGCTGATTTGTAGGGGTCCAGATTTTGCAGCTCTTTCAGAATATCAGCTGACTGGATTTGGGAGAAGGAGAAATGGGGAAGGCTTGGGCGAGTTGCTGTGGAGTTGCTGTGCAGTTTTATTTATCCCTGTAGGATGGTTAGTTTCAGGGCTGCAGAAGTGCAACATCCAGTCATATTGAGACGGGGACAATGTGAAACATACATTTACAATTGTTAACTTGGCATTTTGTGACCGAGTGTTCTCTTATTGCAGATGACGTTTTCCTGCCCAAAGACATTGATCTGGACAGTACTGACATGGACGAGACTGAGAGGGAGGTGGAGTATTTCAAAAGGTACGGGCCTAATTCTATTCACTCAAATGACTCTTGCTTTGCATTGACTCCATAAAGCTTTGTTTAAAGAAAAAAATGCTTAAACCATCCATCCGAAAGCTTAGCTGCGAAGTATTTTTAAATTGAATCTGTCTTGAAGTGAAGCTGGATGGTTTATATACTCAGCAAAACAATAAACGTCTTCACTGTCAACTGTTTATTTTCAGCAAACTTAACATGTGTAAATATTTGTATGAACATAAGATTCAACAACTGAGACAATCTGAACAAGTTCCACAGACGTGACTAACAGAAATGGAATAATGTGTCCCTGAACAAAGGGGGGGGTCAAAAAGTAAGTCAGTATCTGGTGTGGCCACCAGCTGCATAAAGTACTGCAGTGCATCTCCTTGTGGACTGCACCAGATTTGCCAGTTCTTGCTGTGAAATGTTACCCCACTCTTCCACCAAGGCACCTGCAAGTTCCCGGACAATTCTGGGGGGAATGGCCCTAGCCCTCACCCTCCGATCCAACAGGTCCCAGATGTGCTCAATGGGATTGAGATCCGGGCCCTTCGCTGGCCATGGCAGAACACTGACATTCCTGTCTTGCAGGAAATCACGCACAGAATGAGCAGTATGGCTGGTGGCATTGTCATGCTGGAGGGTCATGTCAGGATGAGCCTGCAGGGAGGGTACCACATGAGGGAGGATGTCTTCCCTGTAACGCACAGCATTGAGGTTGCCTGCAATGACAACAAGCTCAGTCCGATGATGCTGTGACACTCTGCCCCAGACCACGACGGACCCTCCACCTCCATATCGATCCCGCTCCAGAGTACAGGCCTCGGTGTAATGCTCATTCCTTCAATTATAAACACGAATCCGACCATCACCCCTGGTGAGACGAAACTCGTCAGTGAAGAGCACTTTCTGCCAGTCCTGTCTGGTCCAGCGACGGTGGGTTTGTGCCCCTAGGCGACGCTGTTGCCGGTGATGTCTGGTGAGGACCTGCCTTACAACAGGCCTACAAGCCCTCAGTCCAGCCTCTCTCAGCCTATTGCGGACCGTCTGAGCACTGATAGAGGGATTGTGCGTTCCTGATGTAATTCGGGCAGTTGTTGTTGCCATCCTATGCCTGTCCCGCAGGTGTGATGTTCGGATGTACCGATCCTGTGCAGGTGTTGTTACACTTGGTCTGCCACTGCGAGGACGATCAGCTGTCCGTCTTGTCTCCTTGTAGCACTGTCTTCGGCGTCTCACAGCGCGGACATAGCAATTTATTGCCCTGGCCACATCTGCAGTCCTCATGCCTCCTTGCAACATGCCTAAGGCACTTTCACGCAGATGAGCAGGGACCCTGGGCATCTTTCTTTTGGTGTTTTTTAGAGTCAGCCTCTTTAGTGTCCTAAGTTTTCATAACTGTGACCTTAATTGTCTACCGTCTGTAAGCTGTTAGTGTCTTAACAACCGTTCCACAGGTGCATGTTCATTAATTGTTTATGGTTCATTGAACAAGCATGGGAAACAGTGTTTAAACCCTTTACAATGAAGATCTGGGAAGTTATTTGGATTTTTACAAATTATCTTTGAAAGACAGGGTCCTGAAAAAGGAACGTTTTTTTGTTGTTGCTGAGTTTATGCATAATCTATTATGTGAATACATTTCTCATTTAAATCCCCCAAAAATATTAAGAAATGACTTATGCTTGTGGGTGTGGAGAGGACTACTCGTGCGCCCCAATAATATCAATTTTCCCCTGAAGTGTGCACTTGTTCACTACTTCCCATAAATACATAAATATAATACCTTTCAAATCAGTGAAGGGAAGTGAACAAATGCATACTTCAGGAGGAAGGAGAGATAATTGGTAGTTAGCTTGAGTGTACTTCCCTCCTCCAAATGCCCCTAGTGGAAAACGTTGCATAGAGTAGATCTTTAACTCCCCATCTCTCTCCCTCCCTCCCCAGGTTCTGCTTGGATTCCGCCAGGCAGACCCGACAACGGCTGTCCATCAACTGGTCCAACTTTAGCTTGAAGAAAGCAACGTTCGCCGCCCACTGATTGGACCTCCCGTAGGGCAAAGAAAAAGAGACTGTGGCAGGAAGCAATCAGCCCCCCCAATGCAAACTGCTATCACGGACCCCGTCATCACCTAGCCCTGCTGTGCCCACCCACGCTGCCTTGTTCCTTGTGTCTGTGCGGTTCTACCATGAACCCATCCTCTGGTCTGATCCTCAAGCATAACTCTTGAGAGAGAATTTTATTTTATTTTTTTCAATTAAATGACACAAGAAAAATTACAAAATGCTACTCTCTACCTGGTTTTGTTTTTATTGCTTGTTTGTGTGCTTTTAGTCTGAGGGGCATTTCTCTTGACTTAAAGCCATGTTCTGAAATTCATTTTCTCTTTTTTTTTGTTGTTGCTGATTCGTAGTCAAAAGATGCTTACTATGTATGCCTTCTGAAAACAGACACACATGGAAAAAATTTGGAGAAAAAGAGATATATCTAATGAAGTAAAGCCTTTCATTCAGTTACTGTGGCTTACTATCCCCTTGTTACCCACGATTCCTAGCACGGCATCTCATTCAGTTAACTGACAAGGGAATGGGCATGGTCTGCCGCACTCTCCCCTCTGCCCCAACAACCTTCACTTCACTGAGAGGAACTTGGCTTAATACTTGACAATGTTCTTTTTTTTTTCAGTTCCATTTAACAAAACCGGTAAGTAAAAGTGTACCAGTTAGTTTTTTTTTTCCCTTCTATTTTTGACTTGTATCCAGCTTGTATCACAATACTTTCAGAATGAAATTGAAGAAAAGAACAATGCACACTATCAATCTGTTATAGAGTGTATATTGTATTAACACTGAAGCCAAACTGGCTACCTTTTAACATATTGTTAAGTAATATTAAAATCTTATCTTTCTTTTTTGAAAGATGGAATACAGTAGTATGGCAGGATGTGTGTCTTGTCTGTGCTTATTTCCTTGGTGGTGCATCTTTAATGCAGTGTGTGTGGGGGGGTATATTTAGTGTAGTTTAATTTAGGAGTATTTATTTTTTTGTAATTTTACATTTTCCCCAAATGTATAGGGGGGTTCCATTCTCACCTTCGTACCTGGATGGACCTCCTCTGGTGGAGATTGTAAATCATGTCCATCCGTACATTATACACCAAAATAGATTCTACAGACTATCATCCCCTCGATACTAAGTGACTAACTGTTCACCATTACCGTCCTCATCAAGGTGATTCATATTTACTGGTTGTGCTCTCAGGGAATGTTTGGCATATAAAGACATCACTGATGCTTCTCCATTTGAGGTG
Source organism: Salmo salar (assembly GCF_965601325.2). Classification (NCBI taxonomy): domain Eukaryota; kingdom Metazoa; phylum Chordata; class Actinopteri; order Salmoniformes; family Salmonidae; genus Salmo; species Salmo salar. The sequence continues at coordinate 13,390,428 of NC_138298.1, forward strand.
TGCAGCCACACTAGACGACGGGACACTGAGTCACGTGGAGTACCGTGTGCTTTCCTGGATCTTTACCACTGATTGTATCAATCAGTAGTGGAGCTATGACTGAGTCCTGTGGGACCCCATGTTCTCGTAGCAGTGACTGATAAGGTAAGGGGCTGACTTGACTATCATGACAGTCAGTGGTGAAATGTGAGTCTGTGTTATTTGCCCTCAGTCCTCTAGAAGAACATAAGTCGCTCTGGCTCCTCGATACTCACAGAACTCTGGGGAAAACGTGGTTGATGACGGGGTTATGAAATTGAAGGTTTTTTCTTGGACGGTAAATGGGTGATGTGTGTTTGTGGAATGACGTGGTAGTCTGGTAGAAATGAAGGTCCTAGATGCCCACATACCAAACTAATGTATGACACTGTTGGCGTTGTCTGACCCTCTTATTATATTCTTATTAAATTGTATTTACTCTAAATGTAATCTGTGAACGTGCCTTCAGAAAGTATTCACACCCTTGACTTTTTACACATTTCATCCTGAATTTAAAATTGATTAAATTTAAACAAAAATTGTCACTGGCCTACACAAAATATCCCATAATGACAAAGTGGAATAGTTTTTGGAAATGTATTACAAATTAATTAAATGAATAGCTGAAATATCTTGAGTCAAGTATTCAACCCCTTTTTTATAGAAAGTCTAAAGTTCAGGAGTAAAAATGTTCTTAATTTGCATGGACTCACTCTGTGTGCAGTAAAAATAAGTGTTAATTGCTCAAGGATTTCACCATGAAGCCAATGGTGACTTTAAAACGTTTAGAGTTTAATTGATGTGATAGAAGACTGAGGATGGATCAACAACATTGTAGTTACTCTACAATACTAACTTAATTGACAGAGGGAAAAGAAGGAAGCCTGTACAGAATAACACATATTACAAAACATGTATCCTGTTTTAAACAAAGCACTAAAGTAATACTGCAAAAGATGGCAAAGCAATTAACTTTTTGTTAATACAGTGTTTGTGGTGATTCCAGTAACACATTACTGAGTACCACTCCATATTTTCAAGCATAATGGTGGCTGCATCATGTTATAGGCATGCTTGTAATTGTTAAGGACTGGGGAGTTTTTCAGGATAATAAAATAAACAGAATGGACCTAAGCACAGGAAAAATCCTAGAGGAAAACCTGGTTCAGTCTGCTTTCCACCAGACACTGGGAGATGAATTCACCTTTCAGTAGGACAATAACCTAAAACACAAGGCCAAATCTACACTGGAGTTGCTTACCAAGAAGACAGTGAATGTTCCTGAGTTAGTTTTAACTTAAATCTGCTTGAAAATCTATGGCAAGACTTAAATTGTCTAGCAATGTTCAACAACCAATGGTTGTCAAACAAGGGCACTGCGTTCATCCACCTCTGGCCTGCTGGCCTCCCTACCTCTGAGGAAGCACAGTTCCCGCTCAGCCCAGTCAAAACTGTTCGCTGCTCTGGCACCCCAATGGTGGAACAAGGTCCCTCACGACGCCAGTACAGCGGAGTCAATCACCACCTTCCGGAGACACCTGAAACCCCACCTCTTTAAGGAATACCTAGGATAGGATAAAGTAATCCTTCTAACCCCCCCCCCCCCCCCCCCCCCTTAAAAGATTTAGATGCACTATTGTAAAGTGGTTGTTCCACTGGATATCATAATGTGAATGCACCAATTTGTAAGTTGCTCTGGATAAGAGCGTCTGCTAAATGACTTATATGTATGTATGTATATGTTGTCTAGCAATGACGGAGCTTGAAGAATTTTGAAAAGAATAATGGGCAAATAATGTACAACCCAGGTGTGCAAAGCTCTTAGAGACTTATCCAGAAAGGCTAACAGCTGTAATCACTTCCAAAGGTGATTCTAACATGTATTGACTCAGGGGTGTGCTAATTTGCAAAAATGTATAAACATGTTTTCACCTTTGGAAGTGTGTATTGTGTGTAGATGGGGGAGAAAAAACAATTTAATCAATTTTGTATTAAGACTGTCGCACAACAAAATGTGGAATAACTCAATGGGTATGAATACTTTCTGAAGGCACTGTATGTTCAGTTTAACATACCTAAAATGAATGCAGTGCACATTCATATGGGTCCCAGGAGGATGTGCTCTTGAAATGACAAACCACATGATTTTTAGCCCCCAATGGCAACCCCCATTCATTTTATTTTCTCTTTCAAATGACACCTACAAAAAGGGAACTTTTTGAGGCTATCTGTCATCTTCTAAACTTCCTTTGATTTTTGTTTAGCATCCTGCCAAGCGCCACAGTGCGCGGTTGAGCAAGCACCCTCGATGTCACATGACACCAAGCGAGATGAATTCAACAGTGCTTGATCTGAGCTCATTTCCATATGAATAGCTAGACAAACTAGTTAGTAGGTAGAATAGCTCTCTGTTTTACTGTATGAGGTACTGCACATTTACACTAAGGGTTCACACAGGAATGAGGTCAGTCACACAATAACCAGTATGTACTTCCTGTGAGGCAGACTTCCTGTGAGGCAGACTAACACCTACTTAAAACTGACAGGTATATGGCTTTATAACTTGTTATAAGCGTGTATGAGCCTTTTTGTCAAACTTTGTAGCAAATTTTCAACTGCCTCAAATGACTAATGGACCATACATGTTTATGACAGGTCTTACAGTGCATTATAACTGCATTATAATGCATTGTAAGTAAAGTGTTTTCATAACATTACATAATCAAAAATTGTTTTTTTCCCCATGAACTTAACTCTTAAAACTACCTACCTCTTTAAAGAGTATCTTAAATAAATCCCACAGCACTTGTCTTTTCCTACTTTGATGATAACTACTTTGTTGAGGGTAAATGTACTTGCTAAGATTGTCATATGTTGTCTCACCTAGATTAAGATTAATGCGCTAATGTAAATCACTCTGGATAAAAGCGTCTGCCAAGTGACTAAAATATAAATGTAAAACAAGTTGGAGTGACTTAATCAAACATTTCAAGAGAGGAAGAGGAATTGAGTAACAATGACCTTAACTGTAGGACATTCTCCCTTATTGCTTGCTTCCTCATATTTTTCGAGGATCAACTGTTTTTATCACAGATGGGTTTCACAATGAATAGTCACTATTCATACACATTTGTCGGATGAAAGAAATGCGGGAAATTTTCATCAGAGAGAAGTAAAAACATTATGGATTGAAGAGACAGCACAGCTGAAATTAGTCATTGTTTATTTCTGTAATGAATAGCTGACCAACTGACTGCCTGCCTGTACAGTGTGTTTGCTATCAGTCACCAACGATGTAAGAACGGACATCTGCTTTTGAATAAGCGAGGGCATACAAGAAAGACTACCTGAACTAGACAAGGACATTAACATTTGCTCTGGTATTTGTGAAACATAATTAAACATTTTGTAAATTATACATGAATACATTGATGAAAGTATTATTTATTTCCTTTTACAGGAATCCCTCGGTGTCCAAAGTTAATGAAAATGAACATGTATGATACATAATATATGCCATTTAGCAGACCCTTTTATCCAAAGCAACTTACAGTCATGGGGCGGCAGGTAGCCGCCCCAAGAGGGGATCAGACCTGAAGGTTGCCTGTAGCTTGTAATCAGTAGGGAGGGGATTCATTTTTATACTCCACAATGGCGTTTTGTACCAGCAAGTGGCAAACCACTCTAAGCCAATGAACTGGCCTTTCTTATAAAATAAACGAACAAAGGAAAGTGGCAATAATACAAACCACCTCCACCCCCCTATAACTAATAATGATCTACAGCTCCCAAGTATAGAGCTGCCACGCTCCACTTTCAAGTGAACCAGAGAGCATCGCATACAGTGCGTGTTGGGAATTCCCTTTATGGGAATTTCCCATTCTTTTTGGATACACATGAGATTAAAGGCCACTTTTATCCATTCTGTAGTCTGTCTAGATAAGTGTCAGGCTAAGTTTTCCCATTGCTGAAAAAATGCATGACTTGGACAGATCTCGTAGACACCCGGTTAACGGAAACATAGTGGCGCCAGGAACTATTTTACCACGTCATCTGACTTGAAATTCATGGATTTGTAAATGTAGGTAGTCAGCCATTGTTTCTATTAAAAGGTCGCTGAGTATAGCAAAAGGGATTTGTGACACCACATTTTTCCACTCCATACAGGTGGGCGTGTGTGTGTGTGTGTGTGTGTGTGTGTGTGTGTGTGTGTGTGTGTGTGTGTGTGTGTGTGTGTGTGTGTGTGTGTGTGTGTGTGTGTGTGTGTGTGTGTGTGTGTGTGTGTGTGTGTGTGTGTGTGTGTGTGTGTGTGTGTGTGTGTGTGTGTGTGTGTGTTCACATATAGACCAACCGTACAGTTGTGTAGGTGTTTGGGGGGGGAATTCCTGTCAACCCCAACCATAGCTTATTTGGGGGCCGTGTGTGTGACACTATGTGTGTGTGGGTCTTATGCAACAGTCAAATAAGGATTGCTGTACAAAGCTACAATCTGAAACACAACCAATTGAATTCTTGAACTAAATTTGTCATAGAATCACCCTCTTTTTTACTGAACAGATGTAAATGTGTGAGAATGATAGGAACTGGTCCAACCGCAAACATCTTCCCCAGACTGCATATGAGTATGTGAGCATGCGGCATGCTATGTCATCTCAAGACTGTGGCTGAGTCTCACATGACACTCTATTACCTATTTAGTGCATTAATTTTGAGGGAATAGTGCACTATATAGGGAATAGAGTGCCATTTGGAACATAGTCTGTGACTTAGCTCTTCGGAGGACTTTGAAACTTCTGATGGAGTTTCTATCTCTTTCAGCTGCTATAGTCCCTTGACACAATTAGAGAGGCCTTTCTTGTAGGAAGTCACAGTTCCTATAAGTGAGGCCCCATCTGCATCTGTACAGCAAGAGTGACCTCGTGTCTGTACTCTACTTCTATATAGGATATAGTTATTAAAGGCTGTTAAAAGGACACTTTTTAGAGTTTAGAAGTTTAGAATTTAAAATCCTATTGAAGTGTCATTGTACAATGTTACAACAGTAATACCTATTACAGACTTAAAAAACATATTGTATATACTGTATGTGACACTATAATCCTCCGTAGGCAGTCATAATACACTATATCAATATCATCCATAATACACTAGCCTAATCGTCAATACAAATATAGAAAGGTACAAAAAAAACAAAGTAACACCTATACCTCTTTGAACTGCAAAATAATTGAGTAGGTTTTTAAATTGTGTTCTAATCATACCAGAACACAGAACAGTGTGACATGGAACTCTCTCTCTTTCAAGATAAACTGGGACTCCAATAACAATGGAGCTCTGCAATATTAAAGCTGATCTACCCACTAAATAAAAAAACAAGCAATGGAGCTTAATGATCCAGGGATCTGCTACTTTAGTGTCTCTAACACGGAAATACATGGACAATACACACACACACAAAGACCTTGTTTGGTTCTTCATCTGCCACCCCTTTAAATAACGACTTTCTAACTGGGAATGTCCAGTTCCCTGCGACCATATTGTACCTGTAACAACTGGTCCTGTACTTGTGTTGTTTAGCGCAAAATGATTTAATTGAGAACTAGTCAAGACAACTGATCCCAAATCAGTAGTTAGGAGCAGGATGTAACCAGAGCCCCTGTCTCACTGGTCTCTAGTCCCCTTGCTGTGTTCACTTCAGCCACACAGGACAGCTGGGAATGTGGCACTGACACACAGGACAGCATGCCCATTCAGGCTACTCTGGGAAGGGGTTTTCCAAAGTGTGTACAAACATACACACAGTCAGACAAGGAACGTACACAGTCACACAAATGCACACATATGAGCGTGCACATGCGCACACACACACACACACACTTGGGTCCTGTGGGACCTGAGTTTCAATGGTTAATCTATGGTCAGAGCCTCTCACTGTCTCACACTCTCACTCCTCCTGACTCTGCACCCCATACTATAATTTGACAAGCAGTTATCCACCAAGCAAACAAAAATCCAACAAAAGTTCCTCAAGCTGAGATGTCTGGTTTGTATCACAAACACTCCACATGATTGGTCAACCAATTTTTAATTTTTTATTACAAAAATATCCTTTCCATTAAACAGGTTAAAACAGATAATCACATGTTGATGTTTATAAATCAATGGCTTCTAGAAAAATAAAACTTGTGTCAGTTCGGAGGTAATTTATACTAATGTAGTTTCAAATGTCAGATCTGAAATGGCACTTTTTTTAAGGTGCCATGTTATGGAGAATTTGTCTCCCACACTGTCTTATCTTACCAGGATGTGAGAAACATACTGCTTTTGTGTACCAGGATTCAGACGACACCTCAAAACGTGATGGCGATGTTCATTTTGACCCAGCACTGTAAAGATTTGCCCATTTGAAAAAGCCCCACTAATAGCAAATAAATATTCAATCGTATATAATACTGTGAATACATATTTCCAGGCACAAAGATCATAGGTGAATATATATAGGTTCAATTGAAAATAGATTACTTACACAAAACATGTCAACAACATCAAAATATACAGTACAACAAATAGCACCATAGTAACGAAAGGCAACGTTCATACATTATCTTCAACCAGAAAGAAGCTTATGTATTTCAAATCCAATAAATGCATCTGTGCATTAACGATTACTTTGGTAAACAGGTTAGGAAAGTGCAACAGATTAACAATTTGATGCCGGAATATTGAATTGAGGTTTGTGACATTCAAATATTGCAATTAACATCCAATTTCCCATCTAGATTTTCTACAGACCACGCAATCAACCATCTCCACACAGAAACACACCCATGCAGTATCATGTGATAATTGATATGGATCATGTAGTCAAACATGAGTGGCTTTGCACTGGGAATCGCTTCGGCTTGCCAAACCAGAGCTATTTCACAAAAACGTTATTTTACACACTTACTTTTTCCACTGGTATTTATCAGGTATTTACTAGGAACTCAACCCATTCAAATGGTGGCCAGTGGTGTTTGTTGTTACAAATCCGAAAGAAACAAACAGGTAATTCAAAGTCATTACTGTGTTATCATTTTACCATGTAGTTTCCTGGTAAATACCTGGTCTTTTATGTACTGTAAAATAAAGTGCTACTGCTATTTCTCCCACTACGACCACCAAGCTAGTACTGACACTCCAACTCTGCATCGATAATCTATTCGATTCTGTCCTTTAACAACCAAAAAACATGGTAGCGTCTGAAGTCCAGGTAGTACCTCCCTGTTTCAGACTTTTTTCTTCCATTTAGTGCCTAATGAACACAACCCAGTTGAACTCAGTTTTCTAAGCTCCCCGGTCCCAACCCTTCTTAGGGTGCATGTAGTGCTTTTTTTCAGTGCTCAATTATCATCAGTTAGCGATATTTGTCTTAACACCCCCGTGGGGTGGGCGGGATAGTAACTCTCATTGCTTGGGAGTAGGGCAAAGTTGCCCCTAGACACTGATCTTGGGTCAGTTTTGCATTTTCCCCACTTTATGGTTTTGTTTCGGGAACGGAAGCTGATCCTATATCTGTACCTAGAGGAAACTTCACGCCGGAGCTCATAGTCTGGCACACTCCTCGCAGTGATTGAGGTACTCCACCGTATGTGCGTCATCATACGTGGTGAAGCATCTTGGGCATTGGAGTTCCGACGAACCCTGGCACTTTGTCCAGGTGGGACTGGGTGCTAATACCGCCGTCGCCACCCCAGGCGATGTCCCGCTTTGAAGTTTTGCCGCAGGTGGATCAACGCTGTTCCTCAACAGTGGTTCGGCTGTGTCCGTGCTCATACGTGGGGAGATCCGGTGTCCCATATGAACTCGGAACGTGGAGTCGACATCTCTAGTAGGGCTCTGGAAGAGAAATGAATGATGATCATGAGTAAAAGTGTTCCTTCCCATAGCCAAACTGGGCATAGTAGCACTTTGAGGATAATGTATGAAACACTCCATACAAATAAATGATCACTATATCATTATTATTATTTTAGGAAAGTGCCGTTTGTTGTTCCCTAATGTGATGGATGACCAATCAACCTGTTACCAACCCTTAGTAAACTTTTTGAAAAAAATGGTGTTTGACCTGATACAATGCTATTTTACAGTAAACAAATTGACAACAGACTTCCAGCACGCTTATAAGAAAGGACATTCAAAAAGCACAGCAAAAAGCACACAAATGACTGATGATTGGCTGAGAGAAATTGATGATACAAATATTGTGAGGGCTGTTTTGTTAGAATTCAGTGCTGCTTTTGACATTATCGATCATAGTCTGCTATTGGAAAAACGTGTGTGTTATGGCTTTACAACCCCCTGCTATATTGTGGATAAAGAGTTACCTGTCTAACAGAACAGAGGTTGTTCTTTAATGGAAAGCTCTCCAACATAATCCAGGTAGTCAGGAATTCCCCAGGGCAGCTGTCTAGGCCCCTTATTTTTTTTCAATCTTTACTAATGACATGTAAAGCCAGTGTGTCTATGTATGCGGATGACTCAACACTATACACGTCAGCTACTACAGCGACTGAAATGACTGCAACACTTAACAAAGAGCTGCAGTGAGTTTCAGAATGGGTGGCAAGGAATAAGTTAGTCCTAAATATTTCTAAAACTAAAAGCACTGTATTTGGGACAAATCATTCACTAAACCTCTACTAAATCTTGTAATGAATAATGTGGAAATTGAGCAAGTTGAGGTGACTAAACTGCTTGGAGTAACACTGGACTGTAAACTGTCATGGTCAAAACATATTGATACAACAGTAGCTAAGATGGGGAGAAGGCTAAAGTGCTGCTCTGCCTTAACAATACTATCAACAAGACAGGTCCTGCAGGCCTTAGTTTTGTCGCACCTAGACTACTGTTCAGTTGTGTTGTCAGGTGCCATAAAGAGGGACTTAGGAAAATTACAATTGGCTCAGAACAGGGCAGCATGGTTGGCCTTTAAAATCACACTGGGAGCTAACATTAATGATATGCATGTCAATCTCTCATGGCTCAAAGTGGAAGAGAGCTTGACTTCATCACTACTTGTTTTTATAAGAAGTGTTGACAACATCAATGTACCGAGCTGTCTGCTTAAACTACTAGCACACATCTCGGACACCCATGCATACCCCACAAGACATGCCACCAGAGGTCTCTTCGCAATCCTCAAGTCAAGAACAGACTATGGGAGGCGCACAGTACTACATAAAGCCATGACTACATGGAACTCTATTCCACATCAGGTAACTAATGCAAGCAGTAGAACCAGATTTTAAAAAACAGGTACAAATACACCTTATGGAACAGCATGGACTGTGAAGAGACACACACAAAGGTACAGACACACGCATACGCACACACAAGCGCTAGCACACGTATATTGTAATATTGTTGTATGGTGGTATTATACATTTTGTATTGTAGATATGTAGTGGTGTAGTAATGTTATATGATGTAATGTTTTATCTTTGTTTTATATGTAATGTAAGTGCCTTAATGTGTTTGGACCCCAGGAAGAGTAGCTGCTGCCTTCGCAACAGCTAATGGGGATCCCTAATAAATACAAATACTATATCTTACTAGCCGTTAGCGAACTGTATGAAGAACATGTCTGTCAAAACATCATTGTATCATCAATCCTCAATAAATGGCAAATAGGGGACGGACATAAAAGCTTCCTTTTCATGGCTATTTTTTGTCTCCTGTAACACATTTGTATGTGATGTATTATAGTAGTGACTGTGTGTGTGGCCTTACTTGTGCCTGTCTGTGTAGCTGCTCTTGTAGTTGAGATACTTCCTCTTGCAGGTCCTGGATCCTGCCCTGCGCTCTCTCCCTGTCTGCCCGCTCCGACTTAAAGTCATCTGTGTAGATGAGAACCTTTGAAGGAGAGAGGGAAAGGGTGAGGGTGTGTGTGAGAAAGAGAGGGATATGTTTCTGATTCAACTGAATAGGGTAGAACTGTATGTGAGAGAGAAGAGAGAGAGGTTTCTGGATTCAATGGGGTTTTCTTTAAAGACTGTGCTATGTGATGCATGGATTCATGTGTATGTGTCAGAGAGAAAGAGAAGGAAGAGAGTGGAGAGACAGGGGGAGAAACAGACAGAGAGATAGAAAGAGAAAAAGAGAGAAAGAGAATGTGAGAGAGACAAAGAGAAAGAAAGAGAAATTGAAAGAGAGAGGAGTCAGACGATCCTACACCACACTAACCTGTTGCTCTAGCGTCTGGATGCTCTCCTGGTATCGTCTCCTGTTCTCATCCAGCTCTCTCCCCAACCTCCCACAGTCCCTCATCTTTTCCTCCAGTAGGCTGTTGAGCCTGGCTATCTCCTGCTGGAGCAACCCAGCGTTGGCTGAGGCCAACTCAGGTAACAAGCCCAGGCCAGCCCCAGGCTCTTGTGTAGGCCTGGGCCCTAGCCTAGGCCCCACACCTGGAGCAGGGCTGAAGGCAGCACTAGACTCATTCAGCCTCTGACACAGGCTCCTCACAAACTCTTCCCTGCTCGAGTCATACTTTTGCCATTTGGAGTTCAGACCTTCCACCTGGGAAAATGAAGGGGGGAGGGGAAGAGGGAGACATTAGTCACAAACATGTACACACACTTGTGCACACACAGCTTCTCACACACACACACGGCTGTTGAACTTTGGTTCTTTCAAAAAAATATAAAATATTTAACCTTTATTTAACTAGGCAAGTCAGTTAAGAACAAATTCTTATTTTTACAATGACAGCCTACACCGGCCAAACCTGGACGACGCTGGGCCAATTGTGCGCCGCCCTATGGGACTCCCAATCATGGCCGGTTGTGATACAGCCTGGATTCGAACTAGGGTGTCTGTAGTGACACCTCTAGCACTGACATGCAGTGCCTTAGACCACTGCAGTGCCTTAGACCGCTGCGCCACTCGGGTTCTGATAGCCCAATTGCTATGACAATGTTGGATTACTACAGTCTGCAAAAACACTACAGTAATTACTATAGTATACAACAGTTTACTACTGTACATACTACAGTATACTACAGTCATGTATATTAAATACTACCGTATTCACTGTTGTGTTTTTGCAGACTTTAGTCCATAAAAACACTACAGTGAATACTCCAGTAAAGTCTGCAAAAACACTACAGTGAACACCATAGTATACTATAGTATTTTTTCATGTAGGTAGAAGGGAGTTTCTACAGTGTGTTCCTGCTTACATATGCCACTCTTTGTTTTAGCTGTTGGTTCTCTTCTTGGAGTTTGCTGACCAGAGTGTCACCACGACCCGCTTCCGTATTAGCCGACATCTGACCATGAAAAGGGGAAACAAGAGCTCAAAATGATACTATCTGTTTAGAAATACAACAGAAACAGAAACAAACACTAACAACTTGGCTGAAAAGCACATAATGGCAGAGAGACAGAGAGATTCCAAATGATTTAGTACACACACACACACCTCTTTTTCATTACTTAAATGTTTTGTTTTGAAAGACAGTTACAGTAAAAAAGCTTTTCCCAGTGAGCACATACGTATTTTCAATGTATTTTGCTGATGGGGATGTAGTTTGGATGTAGCCACTGCTGTTCCAATCTCTCAGTTGGAGTTCAGTGCCTGTAACCCCAGGATTGTGGGCTTTTGGGTTCGATTCCCGCATAGGCCACATATACTGAATATAACATTCAGTATATACAGTTTGTGGATATGAGTTAGCTCTTTACACTCGTACCCTTCTATGTGTTCAAAATAGTGGATTTGGGTGATGATAAACACATAAATTGGAATGCAGCGGCTGTACACTAACATGCTACATGTGACGTCAAAGCGCAAGGTCTCTGCTTCCCAACGCAGTATTGGTTTTGACTGACTGCGGTTCTGAACATGAACAAGAAGTTACCCCCATATCTCCCACAAATTGTGTTGTCTGAGTGAGGGAAATGCTGTCAATAATGTGGACTCTTATGTACTTTGAAAGATGAGACGCTGACGATTATAATACCACTTTGGTGTCACACAAGCAAGCCAAACACCCATTAGTTCAAATGTGCACTTCCCCATTTCATATCACAAAACTCATGTAATATACAGTGCCAACGTTTATGATCACTATGCTTGATGTACAGTTACAAGATGACATGGTGTATTGTGAAGACATTTGCTGGGAACTCGTGATTGTATTCTAGTCGCACCAAAATGACAATTTGCTTTTCTGAATTGCCTTGTGAAAGCCTAACACCGTAAGATCGTATTTCGTACCTTAGCTAGCCATGTTCGCAATAGAACACGCTTTCAAATGATGCCCACCTGACCAGATTGTGATTTTTAATGGACCATTTTTGGAATGCGTAAACAACAACAGTAATTGTGTGAAGGCGGAGATCCAGGGCTGTGTTCCAAAGAAAACAACTACTGTACAAGTCTGCTTGCTCTAGTTCCTCAACGGTACTCAACGGTACAGCTAGGAGCGCTCAAAATAGCACCTTATAGTTGAAGACTCTTCTTTGAGTCATAGAAGTGCACTGAAATTAAGTAGGAACTGTGCACATTTTGGAGAGGTGTGTTGCCACATGGAGACACCAGTTAGACCTCTCACTTGTAATTTCTTTGTCTTATGTTGCCCCTACCCCAAATGATCATGAATATTCTTATCATGCTACCAGAGTATTTTCAGAGTTCATTTTATTTAACCTTTATTTAACTAAGCAAGTCAGTTAAAAACAAATTCTTATTTTATTTGACAGCCTAGGAACAGTGGGTCAACTGCCTTGTTCAGGGGCTGAATGAAAGAAATCTACCTTGTCAGCTCAGAGATTTGATCTAGCAACCTTTCGGTTACTGGCCCAACGCTCTAACCACGAGGCTACCTGCCACCCCCAAATGTGGCAAACAGAACAGTAAATGTAAAATACACATAAAAATCAACACAATAATGTTTGGAGTCAGTCTTGTGTCAGATTAACTGTTTTGTCCTCACCTTTAGTCTAATAATTATTTTCCCATAATCTCCAAACTGTTCCCTTTTGATTGCTACCATGGTTATGCATATGCTTTCCATATTTCTTCTGTAAGAAACATTTCAATTTAGCCCTATCTATATAGGCCAATTCCTATGAGTGTAAGGGGTAAATTGTAATTTGCATTGGATAAAAGCGCTTGATAACCATGCTACTACACACTTATTATAAACTGGGTGGGTCGAGCCCTGAATGCTGATTGGCTGACAGTCGCGGTATATCAGACCGTATTCCACAGGTATGACAAAACATGTATTTTTACTGCTCTAATTACGTTGGTAACCAGTTTATAATAGCAATAAGGCACCTCGGGGGTTTGTGGTATATGGCCAATATACCACGGCGAAGGGCTGTGTCCAGGCATTCCGCGTTGCGTCGTACATAAGAACAACACCTAAGCCGTGGTATATTGGCCATATACCACATCTCCTTGGGCCTTATTTCTTAATTATACAACCTTCATACACACCTCTTTTGCCTTCTGCTGCATTTTTACCTCCTCCGTCACTCTCTCTCCTCCCTTCTTCTCTCCCTCTAGTCGGCCCAGTAACTCTTGACACACCCTGACTGTGGCTCCCAGTTGGCCCCGGAGCTGGTCGGCCTCTTCAGCCAGTGAGGTGCACAGGACTGCACGGGTGGCCTGTGCTCGGTCCCTCTCGGCCAGGGCAGAGCGAAGCCTCTGGATAACCTGGTCCTTCTCGTGGTCCGGTTGATGGGTCACACTCTCCAGCTCTCGTTCCTTCTCCCTCAGCTGCTGTCGCAACCTCTTTATCTCCTTCAGGGGTGAGAGAATAGAATAGAATAGGCTTGAGTGTCAAATGCCGAAGATACTTTTTCAAATTATTATTATTATTGATGGACAATATAGCTTTTTGTAATGTTTAATTGTATTGAATTATGACTTTTATGTGATACAGATGTGTTTGTTTCGTGAAGTTAAGGCGAAACAACACTGACACCTGCACCCCACCACACATTGAAATGGAAAAGATAGGTTATTGCTATAGCAACATCCTCTATGCACTGCAAGGTGGTTTTAAAGCAGGGACATTTCATCAAGCCTGGTTGGCAAGCTTGGTGGTTGGTTAGGCCTACACTAGTAGTATTTCCAATAGACCTCAGTTGTGAACTAGTGTATGGTTAGGGTTATCTCAAACCAAGTGCATATAGGCATGGTGTAGGCTAGTGGCTATTTTCAGAGAAGACCATTTACATACAGTAGGCCTAAAATACCCTTCTTTCATAATGTGCAAATTGAAAATGAAAGAAAGAACATATCTGTCACAAAGGATCGTTTTTAATAATTGACGTTGAAATTTCAAGTAGGGCTATAACCTAATGTTAAAAGGCACAACTATGTTTCACTGGGTTAGTGTAAATATTAAATTCCACATGATACACATTTAGAACACATTAAATTCAGTAAATTCTACTCACTTCTTTGCTCAACTCTGCTTGCTGAGCCGTATTCATTTCTGTGTCTTTCCATTTTTGCTTCAGTTTGCAGATTTCTTTGCATAAACTTTCCAGCAAAGATTTGGACGGTGCTATGACAACATGGTCATACCCTTCCACATTGATCCAGGTATTCTCGTATTTGCCCAACCTAGCCTTTAAATCTGCGATTAAATTGTCCCTTTTATAGATTTTCTTACTTAATGTGTCAATCTCCAGCAGAGTTTCGTGGTAGAAAGTATTCAATGTATTGCAGCTCCGTATCTTTGCTTTCAGTGTATCATTATCCAACTTGACATCCATCGTGTTCCTTATTCCAGTCATGTTCTTTATTCCAGAGGTAACACTTTTGCTTCTGATAGATGGGGATTGGGAAAAATCTTCAATATTCCATCAGCTTCTTAAATTATTATGCTTATTGGTTCGATAGAGTTTGTGTTCGTAGGTTATGCAACATGTCTTCAAAATTTGACTGAGGAGGATGTCAACTATGTAGCCTAAAGGATGTGTCTCATCTGAATTTGGAAAGAAATAATTCCGACAACTACAGGGGATTTCCTAGAGGGACTTCCCCTAAACAATAGGCGGACTTTTCTTGTACTTTACTTTTTAACAACGTCGGGTAAATTGACAACTCCTTTCCGAGTTGTTCAATCATCCATTCCAGTAACGATCTAAATAATATGATTTCGTTAATTTTCTAACAATAAAGTAAACTGGACTAAATTGACACAGGAGTAAAATAAATAAAAAAACGCAGCTGCTAGAACTATTTGCACATGCGTACAACATTTCCGGTAACATACCAGGCTACCTCCCTCTTGTGACTTGCGTAAATTCACAGATCATGCAATTCTGGGTTGACGGTTTCTAAACGTATGGCCTTTGCTTGAGTAATCCGCCTTGGTAAAAATCCGTGAAGCAACTCTGTTTTATCGGATGCAATGTAAAATGAGTTACCGGTAGCTCTATTTTCCTGAATGAATGACAATTCCGAATACTTTCATGAAAGGTTGTCTGCTATTATGTAGCCAGCAATGGAATATTGTAGTATTTAAAGCAAACATGTATGTATCCATTCTGCAAGCCCAGTTCGTAATGATACGTTGCAACAACGGCCAGGTCGCACCAGACGCGAAACAAATCATGATACAAAAACAAATCGGTCGCCAATGTCACATTTATTTTCCTTGTCGATGTAGGCCACTGCCCTAAAGAAAGTAAGATCTGAGTGGGTAACAGTTCATCACAATTTTCTAGCCACTGCGGGCCTTAAGTACTTTTAAGTAAAACTACTTTGAAGTACTACTGAAGTAGTTTTTGGGCGTATCTGTACTTTACTTCACTGTTTGTATTTTTGCCTACTTTTACTTCACTACATTCCTAAAGAAAATAATGTACTTTTTACTTCATACATTTTCCCTGACACCCCAAAAAAAGTACTCGTTACATTTTGACAGGAAAATGGTTCAACTCACACACTTGTCAAGAGAACGTCCCTGGTCATCCCTACTGCCTCCGATCTGGCAAACTCATTAAACACAAATGCTTCGTTTGTAAATGACGTCTGAATGTTGGAGTGCGCCCCTGGCTATCCGTCAATAAACATGAAAACAAATTGTACCATCTGGTTTGTTTAATATAAGGAATTTTAAATGATTTATACTTTTATATTTACTTTTGATACTTAAGTACATTTTATCAATTCCATTTACTTTTGATACTTAAGTATATTTAAAACCAAATACTTTTAGACAAGTAGTATTTTACTGGGTGACTTTTACTTGAGTCATTTTCTATTAAGGTGTCTTTACTTTCACTCAAGTATGACAATTGAGTACTTTTTCCACCACTGCCCAAGGCCATGAACTGAAATAAACACAAAAATGAGTCAAGCATCTACAATTGGTTCAGACAACAGACAGATTTATTTAATTACCCTTATTATCAGGTAAGATGACTGAGAATTTACTATCTTTTACAGCAACAACCTGGGGAAGAGTTTCCACTGGAAGGAGAGGGGATGAATGAGACAATTGGAAGCTCAGGATGATTAGGAGGCCATGAGTGCCACATTGGGAATTTAGCCAGGACACCAGGGTTAATACCCCTACTCTTAGTGTAAGTGCCAAGGGATCATTAGTGACCACAAAGAGTCAGGACACCCGCTTTAAAGCCCCATCCGAAAGACTGCACCCTATGCATGTCATGCAACTATAACATGCAGGAGGGGTGAAGTCAGGCGCAGGAGACTAAGGTACGTGGGAAAAAAATACATGTTTAATAAACACCAGTCCAAAAGTGCCGTAAATACAAGGCAGGGTACAAAAATCCAGCAACAGGCAAGAACCCTCAAACTGAGTCGGGACGCAGCCCAGCAAACCCGTATGCCTAAACAACCGAACGGCAGAGGAAAACACAAATCCCCAACCTACAATAAAATGACACAAATAATCCTGCACAATCCCAAACCAAAACAGACAGTTCATTAGTGGGGGTATTTAGTCTAACTCAAAACAGGTGCTAACATAAAACAAACATCACCAAATGAAAGTGAAAAGGAGATCGGTGGCAGCTAGTAGGCCGGCGACAACGCCCGCCGAGCGCCACCCGAACGGGTAGAGGCACCACCCTCTGTAGACGTTGTGACAGTACCCCCCCCCCCTGATGCGCTGCACCCACAGCGCGCCGACGCCGGCCTCCAGGACGACCCGGAGGGCGAGGCGCAGGGCGATCCGGTTGGAGGCTGTGGAATTCCCGCAACAGTGATGGATCCAAGATGTCCTCCACCGGTACCCAGCACCTCTCCTCCGGACCGTACCCCTCCCAGTCCACGAGGTACTGCAGGCCCCCTACCCGACGCCTGGAGTCCAAGATGGACTGGACTTTGTACGCCGGGGCCCCCCCGATGTCCAGGGGTGATGGACCGCTCCTCGGAGTCGTGGAGACAAGACAGTGCGTAGGCCTTGGTGTTCCGGGAACCTGGTATGTACGAGATAGTGAACTGGAATCTCGTGAAAAACATAGCCCACCTGGCTTGGCGAGGGTTCAGTCTCCTCGCCGCCTGGATGTACTCCAGATTACGGTGATCAGTCCAGATGAGAAAAGGGTGTTGCGCCCCCCTCAAGCCAATGTCTCCACACCTTCAGGGCCCTGACCACGGTATTTAGTCTAACTCAAAACAGGTGCTAACATAAAACAGACATCACCAAATTAAAATGAAAGGGTTATCGGTGGCAGCTAGTAGGCCGGCGACGACGACCGCCGAGTGCCGCCCGAACGGGGAGAGGCGCCACCTTCTATAGACGTTGTGACAATGCAAGGCAACGTCAACTTCACTACCCTGAGGCATTGGGTTGTCCTGAGACCAGAGGGAAGAGCGCCCCATACTGAACCTCCAACACCACATCCAGCAGCATCTGGTCTTCCATCCAGGCACTGACCAGGACCGACACTGCTCAGGTTCAGAGGCAAGCCTGCAGTGGGATGCAGGGTGGTATACTGGTGGTTAACGCCAAATCCCACAAGTTGTTTATCACAGGTTATAGGCCTACCCTACTGGTCTAGGCTTATATTCTTTGGAAGTGGAGAGAATCATGGCATCCCAATGCTCTTTAATGCAGTTAAGTTTATGCAAGAACACTGATGGATTGGTAATTAATTGTATTTTAAATCAGTGATTATTAGATAAATTACACAATAATATCAACACCATTCTGATTACAGTCCAATACAATTCGAAAATTGCATTTAAAATACAGAAAATATAACAAAATACAACTATACAGTACCAGTCAAAAGTTTGGAGACACCTACTCATTCAATGGTTTCTTTATTTTTAAATAGTAATAATAGTGAAGACATCAAAACTATGAAATAACACATATGGAATCATGTGGGAAACAAAAAAGTGTTAAACAAATCAAAATATATTTTATATTTGAGATTCTTCAAAGTATCCACTCTTTGCCTTGATGACAGCTTTGTACACTCTTGGTATTCTCTCAATCAGCTTCATGAGGTAGTCACCTGGAATGCATTTCAATTAACAGGTGTGCCTTGTTAAAAGATAATTTGTGGAATTTCTTTCCTTCTTAATGCGTTTGAGCCAATCAGTTGTGTTGTGAGGGGTGGTACACAGAAGATGGTATTTTACCAATTAGGACTAAGTTCATATTATGGCAAGAACAGCTCAAATAAGCAAAGAGAAATTACAGTCCATCATTACATTAAGACAAGAACTTCTAAAGTTTCTTCAAGTGCAGTCGCAAAAACCATCAAGCGCTATGATGAAACTGGCTCTCATGAGGACCGCCAGAGGAAAGGAAGACCCAGAGTTACCTCTGCTGCAGAGGATAAGTTCATTAGAGTTACCAGCCTCAGAAATTTCAGCCCAAATAAATGCTTCACAGAGTTAAAGTAACAGACACATCTCAACATCAACTGTTCAGAGGAGACTGTGTGAATCAGGCCTTCATGGTCGAATTGATGCAAAGAAACCACTACTAAAGCACATCAATAAGGAGAAGAGACTTGTTTGGGCCAAGAAACACGAGCAATGGACATTAAACCTGTCGAAATCTGTCCTTTGGTCCGATGAGTCCAAATTGGAGATTTTTGGTTCCAACCGCTGTGTCTATGTGAGACTCAGAGTAGGTGAACAGATGATCTCCACATGTATGGTTCTCACCGTGAAGCATGGAGAAGGAGGTGTGATGGTGTGGGTGCTTTGCTGGTGACACTGTCTGATTTATTTAGAATTCAAGGCACACTTAACCAGCATGGCTATCACTGCATTCTGCAGCAATATGCCATTCGATTTATTTTGCGCTTAGTGGGACTATCATTTGTTTTTTAACAGGACAATGACCCAACACACCTCCAGGCTGTGTAAGGGCTATTTGACTAAGAAGGAGAGTGATGGAGCGCTGCATCAGATGACCTGGCCTCCACAATCACCCAACCTCAAACCAATCGAGATGGTTTTGGAGTACAGAGTGAAGGAAAAGCAGCCAACAAGTGCTCAGCATATGTGGGAACTCCTTCAAGACTGTTGGAAAAGCATTCCAGATGAAGCTGGTTGAGAGAATGCCAAGAGTGTGCAAAGCTGTCAAGGCAAAGGGTGGCTATTTGAAGAATCTAAAATCTAAAAGTTTCAAATTGTTTTGGTTACTACATGATTCCATATGTGTTATTTCATAGTTTTGATGTCTTCACTATTCCTCTACAATGTAGAAAATAGTAAAAATAAAGAAAAACCCTTGAATGAGTAGGTGTGTCCAAACTTTTGACTGGTACTGTATATACAGTTGAAGTCGGAAGTTTACATACATTTAAACTCACTTTCATAATTCCTGACATTTAATCCTAGTAAAAATTATCTGTCTTAGGTCAGTTAGGATCACCACTTTATTTGAAGAATGTGAAATGTCAGAATAATAGTTGAGAGAAGGACTTATTTCAGCTTTAATTTCTTTCATCACATTCCCAGTGGGTCAGAAGTTTACATACACTCAATTAGTATTTGGTAGCATTGCCTTTAAATTGTTTAACTTGGGTCAAACGTGTCAGGTAGCCTTCCACAAGCTTCCCACAATAAGTTGGGTGAATTTTGGCCCATTCCTCCTGACAGAGCTGGTGTAACTGAGTCAGGTTTGTAGGCCTCCTTGCTTGCAGAAGCTTTTTCAGTTCTACCCACAAATATTCTATAGGATTGAGGTCAGGGCTTTGTGATGGCCACTCCAATACCTTGACTTTGTTGTTCTTAAGCCATTTTCCCACAATTTTGGAAGTATGCTTGAGGTCATTGTCCATTTGGAAGACCCATTTGCGACCAAGCTTTTAACTTCCTGACTGATGTCTTGAGATGTTGCTTCAATATATCCACATAATTTCCCCTCCTCATGAAGCCATCTATTTTGTGAAATGCACCAGTCCCTCCTGCAGCAAAGCACCCCTACAACATTCACGGTTGGGATGGTGTTCTTCGGCTTGCAAGCCTCCCCCTTTTTCCTCCAAACATAATGATGGTCATTATGGCCACAAAGTTATATTTTTGTATCATCAGACCAGAGGACAAAAAGTACGATCTTCGTCCCCATGTGCAGTTGCAAACTGTAGTCTGGCTTTTTTATTGTGGATTTTGAGCAGTGGCTTCTTCCTTGCTGAGCGGCCTTTCAGGTTATGTCGATATAGGACTCGTTTTACTGTGGATATAGATACTTTTGTACCTGTTTCCTCCAGCATCTTCACAAAGTCCTTTGCTGTTGTTCTGGGATTGATTTGCACTTTTCACACCAAAGTACGTTCATCTCTAGGAGACAGAACACATCTCCTTCCTGAGTGGTATGATGGCTGCGTGGTCCCATGGTGTTTATACTTGCGTACTATTGTTTGTACAGATTAATGTGGTACCTTCATGCGTTTGGAAGGATGAACCAATTGTTTTGAGTGAAATTTTATTGGTCACATACACATGGTTAGCAGATCTTAATGCGAGTGTAGCAAAACGCTTGTGGTTGTAGTTCTGACACTGCAGTAATATCTAACAATTCCCCAACAACTACCTAATACACACACATCTAAAGGGGGGAATGAGAATATGTACAGATAAGTACATGGATGAGCGATGGCCAAGCGGCATAGACAAGTTGCAATAGATGGTATAAAATACAGTATATACATGTGATATAAGTAATGTAAGATATGTAAACATTATTAAAGTGGCATTATTTAAAGTGGCATTGTTTAAAGTGACTAGTGATCCATTTATTAAAGTGGCCAGTGATTGGGTCTCAATGTATGTGGCAGCCTCTGAGTTAGTGATTGCTGTTTAGCAGTCTGATGGCCTTGAGATAAAAGCTGTTTTTCAGTCTCTCGGTCCCAGCTTTGATTCAGCTGTACTGACCTTGCCTTCTGGATGGTAGCGGTGTGAACAGGCAGTGGTTCGGGTGGTTGTTGTCCTTAATGATCTTTTGGGCCTTCCTGTGACATCGGGTGCTGTAGGTGTGTCATGCAGGGCAGGTAGTTTGCTCCCGGTGATGTGTTGTGCAGACCACACCACCCTCTGGAGAGCCTTGCCGTACCAGGCTGTGATACAGCCCAACAGGATCCTCTCAAATGTGCATCTGTAAAAGTTTGTCAGGGTGTTGGGTGACAAGCCAAATGAACAGGGAGTACAGGAGGGGGTGTGAACAGGGAGTACAGGAGGGGGCTGAGCACGCATCCTTGTGGGGCACCAGTGTTGAGGGTCAGCAAAGTGGAGATGTTGTTTCTTACCTTCTCCACCTGGGGGCGGCCCGTCAGAAAGTCCAGGACCTAATTTCACAGGGCGGGGTTGAGACCCAGGGCCTTCAGCTTGATGACAAACTTGGCAGGGTACTATGGTGTTGAATGCTGAGCTGTAGTCAATGAACAGCATTCTTACAGTGCCTTGCAAAAGTATCCATCCACCTTGGCGTTTTTCCTATTTTGTTGCATTACAACCTGTAATATAAACTTATTTTTATTTGGATTTCATGTAACGAACATACACAAAATAGTCCAAATTGGTGAAGTGAAATGAAAAAAATAACTTGTTTCAAATTTGGAGAAAAAAATAAAAGTGGTGCGTGCATATGTATTCACCCCTTTGCTATGAAGCCCCTAAATAACATCTGGTGCAACCAATTACCTTCAGAAGTCACATAATTAAATAAATAAAGTGCACCTGTGTGCAATCTAAGTGTCACATGATCTGTCACATGATCTCATACACCTGTTCTGAAAGGCCCCAGGGTCGGCAACACCACTAAGCAAGCGGCACCATGAAGACCAAGGTGCTCTCCAAACAGGTCAGGGACAAAGTTGTGGAGAAGTACAGATTAGGGATGGGTTATAAAGAAATATCAGAAACTTTGAACATCTGTCACAGAGTTCGTTGGGTTGTACAGACCAAAATACAGCCGGGATGTGAATGCTCATCTTATTATTTAATAGAATAAAGAGAACACGGAGAAAAAACAAGAAAACAAATAAAGACTAGTGACAGTTTTACAGGCAGAATAAACGCAGTGCAAAATACAACTACCCACAACCTACCAAACAAACACACACCTACTTATAGGACTCCCAATCAGAGGCAACTAGAAACACCTGCCTCCAATTGAGAGTCCAGCACCCAAAACTACACATAGAAAAACAAACCTAGAACCTATACCAAAACTAACACACCCCACTACACCACACACAAAACCCCACAATACAAAACAAATATACCTCTGCCACGTCCTGACAAATAATAATACAAATAATAATACAAATAATACCTAAATATTGGTCAGGACGTGACATTAACCCCCTTAAAGGTGCATACACCGAATGCACCAACATAAAGAAAACCCAATACAAAAATAAACCCCCTAAACTAAAGGGAGGGAAGGGAGGGTGGCTGCCGTCAACGACGGCACTGTGCTACACCCCCCCTCCCCAACCCACCTATATTGGAGGTGGCTCCGGCCGACTCTTTCGGTTCCAGGTCGTAGGCCGACTCCTTCGGTCCCGGGCTGTAGGCAGACTCATTACATTCACAGTTAATTAATTATATTTTGGGATCGGAGCCAGACTCACCCGGTTCTGGGTCACAGCCAGATTCCCTCAGTCCCGGGTCGCAGGCCAACCCCCTTGGTTCCGGGCCGCAGGTAAACCCCTTCTGTTCCGGGTCGCAGGCAGACCCCTTCGGTTCTGGGTCACAAACAAACCCCTTCGGTTCTGGGTCACAAACAGACCCCTTCGGTTCCGGGTCACAGGCAGACTCCGGACATGCGGGCCACTCTGGCGGCTCCGGGCAGACGGGCCGCTCTGGCGGCTCCGGGCAGACGGGCCGCTCTGGCGGCTCCTGTCTGGCGGGCGGCTCTGGCGACTCCTGACTGGCGGGCAGCTCTGGCGACTCCTGACTGGCGGGCGGCTCTGGCGCCACCTGACTGGCGGGCGGCTCTGGCGACTCCTGACTGGCGGGCGGCTCTGGCGACTCCTGACTGGCGGGCGGCTCTGGCGACTGCTGACTGGCGGGCGGCTCTGGCGGCACCAGACTGGTGAGGCTGGGTTGACGCACTAGATGCCTGATGCGTGGGCTGGTACAGGATGTGCCAGCCTAGGCACACGCACCTTAGGGCTAGTGCGGGGAGCGGGAACAGGCTGAACAGGACTAGGCTGACTCTTGAGAAGCTTGGTCCGGTTTGCTGGTACTGGTCGTGCCAGACTGGGGGTACTCACTTCCGGGATACTACGAGAAGCAGGAACCGGAAAGACTGGGCCATGGAGGCGCACAGGTTGCCGTGATCGCACCGCCTGCACAACCCGTCCTGGCTGGATGGAACTAGTAGCCCTGCACAAGCGGGGTGCTGGTACAGGGCGGACTGGGCTGTGCGTGCGTATGGGCGAGATAGTGCACACCTCGGCGAAACACGGTGCTCTCCACCTTCTTCGCTCCTTCCTGCACTCACGGGTAGCTGGCTTATGGCTCTTCCGACGCCCAGCCAAACTACCCGTGTGCCCCCCCAAAACATTTCTTGGGGGTGCCTCTCCGGCTACCTCACCAGCGCGTTCATTGCTTCATAACGCCGCCTCTCAGCCTTCGCCTCCTCGATCTCCTCGCGTGGGCGACGGTATTCCCCAGCCTGATGCCAAGGTCCAGCCCCGTCCAGAATCTCCTCCCAAGTCCATTCGTCAGCATAGTCCATATACTCAACCTGCAGCTCCTTTCTCCGCTGCTTGGTCCTGTTGTGGTGGGTAGTTCTGTCACAGAGTTCGTTGGGTTGTACAGACCAAAACGCAGCCGGGATGTGAATGCTCATCTTATTATTTAATAGAATAAAGAGAACACAGAGAAAAAACAAGAAAACGAATAAAGACTAGTGACAGTTTTACAGGCAGAATAAACGCAGTGCAAAATACAACTACCCACAACCTACCAAACAAACACACACCTACTTATAGGACTCCCAATCAGAGGCAACTAGAAACACCTGCCTCCAATTGAGAGTCCAGCACCCAAAACTACACATAGAAAAACAAACCTAGAACCTATACCAAAACTAACACACTCCACTACACCACACACAAAACCCCACAATACAAAACAAATATACCTCTGCCACGTCCTGACAAAATATAATACAAATAATACCTAAATATTGGTCAGGACGTGACAACATCCCACGGAGCACCCTTAAATCCATTATTAAAAAATGGAAAGAATATGGCACCACAACAAACCTGCCAAGAGAGGGCCGCCCACCAAAACTCACGGACCAGGAAAGGAGGGCATTAATCAGAGAGGCAACAAAGAGACCAAAGATAACCCTGAAGGAGCTGCAAAGCTTCACAGCGGCGATTGGAGTATCTGTCCATAGGACCACTTTAAGCCATATACTCCACAGAGCTGGGCTTTACGGAAGAGTGGACAGAAAAAAGCCATTGCTTAATAAAGAAATAAATAAGCAATCACGTTTGGTGTTCACCAAAAGCCATGTGGGAGACTCCCCAAACATATGGAAGAAGGTACTCTGGTCAGATGAGACTAAAATGTAGCTTTTTGGCCATCAAGGAAAACGCTATGTCTGGCGCAAACCCAACACCTCTCATCACCCTGAGAACACCATCCCCACGGTGAAGCCGTTGGATTGAGGTCTGGGCTTTGACTAGACCATTCCAAGTCATTTAAATGTTTCCCCTTAAACCACTCGAGTGTTGCTTTAGCAGTATCCTTAGGGTCATTGTCCTGCTGGAAGGTGAACCTCCATCCCAGTCTCAAATCTCTGGAAGACTGAAACAGGTTTCCCTCAAGAATTTCCCTGTATTTAGCACCATCCATCATTCCTTCAATTCTGACCAGTTTCCCAGTCCCTGCCACTGAAAAACATCCCCACGGCATGATGCTGCCACACCATGCTTCATGGTGCCAGGTTTTCTCCAGACATGACGCTTGGCATTCAGGCCAAAGAGTTCAATCTTGGTTTCATCAGACCAGAGAATCTTATTTCTTATGGTCTGAGAGTCCTTTAGGTGCCTTTTGACAAACTCCAAGTGAGCTGTCATGTGCCTTTTACTGAGGAGTGGCTCAGTGGTCTAAGGTGCAGCGGTCTAAGGCACTACCTCTAAGTGCTAAAGGCGTCACTACAGACCCTGGTTCGATCCTGGGCTGTGTCACATCCGGCCGTGATTGGGTGTGCCATAGGACGGCGCGCAGTTGGCCCAGCCGGGTTTTGGTTTGGCCAGTGTAGGCCACCATTGTAAATAAGAATTTGTTCTTAACTGACTTGCCTAGTTAAATAAAGGTTAAATAAAACATTGTTAAAAAGAAGGAGTGACGTGATTAAAAATGGCGCCGGAGGGGATGGCTGCCGTTTTATCGGCTCTTAACCAACCATGCTATTTTATTTATTTTTTTGCGTTGTTTGTAACTTGTTTTGTACATAATGTTGCTGCTACCGTCTCTTATGACCGAAAAGAGCTTCTGGACATCAGAACTCCCTTTTCCTTCCGTCCTGCTAGCTAATGTTCAATCGCTGGAAAATAAATAGGAGGAACTGAAAGCATGTATATATTCTACCAACGGGACATTAAATACTGTAATATCTTATGTTATGCCTTATTATATCTTATGCGTTCTTATTATGTATGACATAACATGACACAGGATATTATGACAAGTGCATTGCATGACTAACCTTTCGGCGACATTAAGAACATATAGCTCGCGGGTTATACACTCTATCGGCAGGATAGAACAGCAGCCTCTGGTAAGACACGGGGCGGGGGCCTATTCATATTTGTAAACAACAGTTGGTACATGATATCTTAGGAAGTCTCTAAGTTTTGCTCGCCTGAGGTAGAGTATCTTATGATAAGCAGTAGACCACACAATCTACCTAGATAGTTTTTGTCTGTATTTTACATACCACCACAGACCATAGACCAATGCTGGCACCCGAACCACCCAGTTTATAATATAGTCTTTTTTCATGTGGGAAGGATAATACTGGAGTAGGAATACTGTTGTTGTCACTCACCTCTGATTTGTATTCCAATAAATCAGACTCTGAACTCTAAAACCAAATTTAACAAGGATTGAATATTCAAGATTAGAGCCACTTGATAAAGGAGAACAAGGGCGACATTATCAAGCGTATGTATCAAGCGTCTGAGAGTATGCTGATCTATGATCAGTATTCTATCTATGATCCTAATGAATAAGATTACATGGACAATGGGGACATGATCCTCGAACAGCAATACAGCTCTGAAACGCTGTGTGAATACGGCCCCAGATACATTCTAGGCATTGCTTGTATGGTCAATACTTTTGAGTAGAAAAGAATAAGCCTTTTTTTAAAGATGAACTTACTTGGTCCTCTGAGGTACTTTCTTCAGAGCTCTATAAGAAAATAGATTATTATAAACATTTATATGCATTACAATTAATAAGCATAGTACATTTATGAATATTTAAAAAGTATAAATAATGGCTTATTCATGGAAGTAATTATAAAGTGTAATGGATATGTGTTAGATAAAGACCTATTCTGATTTTCGCTAATGCACTCACACTTGTATGTTTTACATTCTACACCTGGTGACATTTTAATATTATTCCATTCAACCCACCTCGAGCTCTGAAGTGTCACTTTGATCCGAAGATTGCGAGGCAGATGAACTTAGCCTTTGTGTTTGAGTCTGAAACACAATGCCAGCAGAAAACCGCAATGCATTTAATGACAATCTGTGTGCCATCATCGACAATCAAATCAAATCATCGTGCTCATTTAAAATCTTAACAAGTCCACCATTGCCCAAACAACCCATTGTAAGTAGAGAATATGGGTGTATACAGTGCAATGAGCTCTACCTCGAATGCAATCTAAACTTGAGGTTTGGCACAGGAATGATGAACTTCCGTAACTGTCAGATTTTCTGACTTGGACTGCGTGATTGCAGTCAACAGGCTTGCGTTTGTGTGCATTTTTCAGACCCACACCCCAACACAACAATCAAACTGCAGATACTTTTGATTGCTATTTTGATAGCACTTACCACGTTTGATGATTCCAGTTCACTCTGGTCCAAAATAACTTTGTACAGAATCTGTCAAAAAAAAAAACATACAGTAGGAGAACGCAATATGTGAGAATACAAAAATAATACAAAAGTCTGATGTGTTAAATCTATATCAACTCATCATTTACATTTTATTGTGAATAAATGAAGATTGTTCAATAAAAAAACAAGGGTACTTACTGGGTTGTTGATTTTAGTAACTGTGGATTGATGCATTAGCCCTACTGGAATTTAAAAAAATATTTCTAATAACATGAATCAAGCTTCTAAATAAAACCATTGCTATTTGTCGTAGGTGTGCTGTTAAAAGAAAAGAAAAGCATAAAAATGTTGCCAACCCAAACAAGTGAGACAGTCTCTTAGGCAGTGCAATTCATTTTCCACATGCAGTTTTTTCATATACATTTTATATACTATAGCTACATTCACTCTATATACTACAACTATACACACTCCAGTGTATAAATTCTGTGTTAAACCTGTGTATTGTGTATGCGTTAAAATCAACTACGGTCCTTTACCTTTTCCCCAGTTCCACCAGAATCAGATGCTTCTAGCTGTAAACCCAAATCTGCCAATGGTCCATGTACTGTGTACAGTAGTAGTGTCATAATCCGTGTATGTAGGTGGCAGGGAAGTCAGGCGCAGGAGAAACCAAAATGGTTAAAAATTTAGTATTTATTAAAGAAAACTAACTCCAAAACCAACATACTCAATAATCCGGGTAAACAATAACCTGTCGCACACCGATACATAATCAACACGTACATAACATAACAAACAATCACCGACAAGGATATGAGGGGAAACAGAGGGTTAAATACACAACATGTAATTACTGGGATAAGAAACAGGTGTGTAAGGAGACCAGACAAAACCAATGGAAAATGAAAAACTGATCAATGGTGAGTAGAAGACCGGTGACGTCGATCGCCGAGCACCACCCGGACAAGGAGGGGCATCGACTTCGGCAGAAGTCGTGACAAGTAGTTTGGAACGCCAGGCACTACTATCCCACTGGATGTTGAGACAATAAGAGCGGGATTAAGTGGATGTGGTGAGTTGAGGAGACAGACAGGGCTATATAGTAACCAGAACCCTCAATTGACATGATCGCCTCACTTCCTCCCAGCTAACTCAGCTTCACCACACTTTTTGTGAAAGTGCATTGGTGCCGGATACCAAATGCACACACACATAAACACACACCCACACACACCACACGTGATTCCAAGAGCATGACCACATCGACCACACCATCTTCTCCACCTTTATGGCCTTCTACATCCTAATGGCCTCATCTTCATTTTCTACTACAGGATCTTCATCGCGGCCTGGACCTTGTAACACAAACGAAGCTCCTCAGGGACCCTGTGTAAGAGGAGAGCCAGCATCCACAACTACCTCAGTTGCTGCCGTGTCACACCAATGCTTTCGATGGCTATGTCTGGACTGATTGTTAATCGGGCTGTAAACAATGTATTAAAGATGCAATGCT
This sequence comes from Salmo salar, assembly GCF_965601325.2. Taxonomy (NCBI): domain Eukaryota; kingdom Metazoa; phylum Chordata; class Actinopteri; order Salmoniformes; family Salmonidae; genus Salmo; species Salmo salar. Next base: position 13,419,511 of record NC_138298.1, read on the forward strand.
CTACCATAGAAAATGTTAACATTTTTGGGGAATAAAAGCGGGTTTCATTTGTACTGAGAAAATTGTAGATTGCCTTTATCCAGAGCGGCGTTAGAGAAGAGTAAATAACACATAATTTACAGAATGTTACCAGTAGTGTAGTGGAGGGTAAACGCACACAAATGCTGTTCATGCACATTTTTTCAAATCAAATCAAATTTTATTGGTCACATACACGTGATTAGCAGATGTTATTGCGGGTGTAGTGTAATGCTTGTTTTGCATAAGCGTTTACCCACCTTTTGCAGAAAAATGCATTGACAGTAAAGGGAGTATTACTTTACTCACACTGACTGGCTGTCACGGGCTGGCTCGAGGAACAACAGGAGAGGTAGAGTCAGGCGCAGGAGACAGAGAGAGTTCGTGACCACCCTTCTTTATTTGAAGCACTGTACGTGGTCGACAAGGTATAGGGGCGCAGCCCTGAACGATTCTGCGGTGGTGTACACAAAATAAAAGAAACCACTGGCAGAAGGAAAAACTAAATACACGTTCTTACGAACACACAAAACCCGGACAAGCAACACAATCACGTACAACCACATACATCCTACGCTAACCTAAATAACCCCCCCTTACTAATGACTAACCCAAAACAGGTGTGTGCCTACCTAGACCTAACCAAACGAAAGTGAAACAAAAAGGGATCGATGGTAGCTAGTAGGCCGGCGACGACGACCGCCGAGCTCCGCCCGGCCGAGGAGGGGCGCCACCATCCGTCACTGTCGTGACACTGGCGATCAGTGTTGACCCACATATTTTTTTACCACTACATCATTGCATGTTACAATAACAAAAAATGTACTGTGCTATGCATTTAGCTGACAATATGTTTTCATCTTTCGTCTTGTTAATGAAAACATCAATAATAAAACACCTTAGCAATTAGTCTTAATGTTTTACAGTACAATTACCATTTTGAGTGGAGAAATACAATGACAGTAAGAGTGCAGGATTGAAGAACAGTTATGGCTCATGACATGGTTGCACCATAAGCCTTTAAATCTCTGCGATTTAATGTGCCATCCTCCATGCATATTGAGTTACATCTGCCAGGGCCTAGTCTCCAATGCAACCAAGGTCGGGAAATTTTAAAACACAGGTAAACGGAAGGTTGAAAAGATACTGTGTTGTAGCTGTTCTTACACTGAACAAAAATATAAACGCAACATGTATTTGTATTTCGTATTTATATTTATTAAGGATCCCCATTAGCTGCTGCCAAGGCGGCAGCTACTCTTTCTGGGGTCCAGCAACATTAAGTTATATACAGTTTAAAATATTACATGACATTACATTTCATAACACTTTACCCAATACATTTACTGTGTTCCCTCAGGCCACATATTTACATATTTACAATACAACATCCATGTGTACGTGTGTGTAGAGTGTGTCCCTTATCATGTATAAAGTGTTGGTCCCATGTTTCATGAGCTAAAATAAAAGATCCCTGAAAATGTCCATACGCACAAAAAACGTATTTCTCAAATATTTGGTGCTCACATTTGTTTATCCCTGTTAGTGAGCATTTCTCATTTGCCAAGATAATCCATCCACCTGACACGTGTGGCATATCAAGAAGCTGATTTAATAGCATGATCATTACACAGTTGCAGCTTAAGCTGGGGACAATAAAAGGCCACTCTAAAATGTGCAGTTTTGTCACACAACACAATGCCACAGATGTCTCAAGTTTTGTGGGAGCGTGCAATTGGCATGCTGACTGCAGGAATGTCCACCAGAGCTGTTGCCAGAGAATTTAATGATCATTCCTCTACTATAAGCCGCCCCCAACATTGTTTTAGAGAATTTGGCAGTACGTCCAACTGGTCTCACAGCCCCAGATCATTATTCCTCCTACACCAAACTTTACACTTGGCGCTATGCATTGGAGCAGGTAGCGTTCTCCTGGCATTCGCCAAACCCATATTCGTCTGTCGGACTGCCAGATGGTGAAGCGTGATTCATCACTCCAGAGAACGCGTTTCCACTGCTCCAGAGTCCAATGGTGGCAAACTTTACACCGCTCCAGCTGATGCTTGACATTGTGTGAGGCTGCTCGTCCATGGAAACCCATTTCATGAAGCTCTCAACGAACAGTTTTTGTGCTAACGTTGCTTCCAGAGGCAGTTTGGTAGTGAGTGTTGCAACTTAGGACAGATTATTTTTTCGCGCTACTCGCTTCAACATTCGGCGGTCCTGTTCTGTGATTTCCTAGACGTTTCCACTTCACAATAACAGCACCGTCCTCACAACTGCAGACCATGTGTAGTCACGCCGGCCCAGGACCTCCACATCTGGCTTCTTCACCTGCGGGATCGTCTGAGACCAGCTACCCGGACAGCTGATGAAACTGTGAGTTCGCACAATCAAAGATTTTCTGCACAAACTGTCAGAAACCATCTCAGGGAAGCTCATCTGCTTGCTCGTCGTCCTCACTAGTGTCTTGACCTGACTGCAGTTAGGCGTCGTAACCAACTTCAGTGGGCAAATGCTCACTTTAAATGGCCACTGGCATGCTGGAGAAGTGTGCTTTTCACAGATGAATCCCAATTTCAACTGTACCGGGCAAATGGCATAATTCTCTACACTGTACTTGCTTGTTTTGTCACATAAACTGAAATTAGGCCAACTAAGAATCTTAGCAACCAGAAAATGGCAGAGCGATTTCCACATGGTGAACATTTAATTTAGAGTGCACATTCATTAGCATACATCTCATTTAATTGAGGATACACTGACTCATTAATGTTATTACATGAATATAAACATATCATTGAAATGCATCTCTGAGGTAAATACAGTACCTGGACACCTGCTCATCGGACATCCCATTCCAAAATCATGAGCATTAGTATGGAGTTGGTCCTCTTTTGTTGATAAAACAGCCTCCACTCTTCTGCAAAAGTTTTCCACTAGATGTTGGAACATTGCTGCGGTAACTTTCTTCCATTCAGCCATAAGAGCATTAGTGAGGTCAGTCACTGATGTTGGGCAATTAGACCTGGTTCACAGTCGGTGTTCCAATTCATCCCAAATGTGATCGATGGGGTTGAGGTCAGGGCTCTGTCTAGGCCAGTCAAGATCTTCCACACCGATCTCGACAAACCATTTCTGTATGGACCTCGCTTTGTGCACGGAGGCACTGTCATGCTGAAACAGGAAAGGGCCTTACTCAAACTATTCCCACAAAGTTGGAAGCACAGAATTGTCTAGAATGTCATTGTATGCTGTAGCTTTAAGATTTCCCTTCACAGGAAATAAGGGGCCTAGCCCGAACCATGAAAACAGCCCCAGACCATTATTCCTCCTCCACCAAACTTTACACTTGGCACTATGCATTGGGGCAGGTAGCGTTCTCCTGGAATTCACCAAACCAGATGGTGAAGCGTGATTCATCACTCCAGAGAACGCGTTTCCACTGCTCCAGAGTCCAATAGCGGCAAACTTTACACCGCTCCAGCCGACACTTGACATTGCGTGAGGCGGCTCAGCCATGGAAACCCATTTCATGAAGCTCCCAATGAAATTTTTTTGTCCTAACGTTGCTTCCAGAGGCAGTTTGGAACACGGTAGTGAGTGTTGCAACTGAGGACAGATGATTTTTACGCGCTACTCGCTTCAGCGCTCGTCGGTCCTGTTCTGTGAGCTCCTAGACAATTCCACTTCACAATAACAGCACTTACAGTTGACCAGAGCAGCTCTAGCAGGGTAGAAATTTGACAAACTGACTTCTTGGAAAGGTGGCATCCTATGATTGTGCCATGTTGAAAGTCACTGAGTTCTTCAGTAAGGTCATTCTACTGCCAATGTTTGTCTATGGAGATTGCATGGATGTGTGCTCGATTTTATACACCTGTCAGCAACGGGTGTGGCTGAAATAGCCGAATCCACTAATTTGAAGGGGTGTCCACATACTTTTGTCTATGTAGTGTATCTGTTTGGTTCTCTGAGAGGATAACATTATTTCATATACCGTATTCATTGCTTTCACTCATCTTAGCACTGCCCCAGATGATAATAAAGCATGGCCAGGGACTAGTCCTCCTGGTTTATATAAGAAACCCCATGTATTTCATGGTAAATCTTTAACTTTTTTGTGTAGTTTACATATTTACTTATTTTGGGGGGTTATAATCCAGCATGGAAAGATGAATCAGATATTCAAAGTATTAAAAATGTCTTTAGATGTATTGATTTACAAGGCAAAAGATCATGAACATAAGTTAAACTAATGAACCAATGACCCTGCCTCGTCTTCCACACGACAGAACAGCCGTTACCTAACAACATCCCACCTGTTTAAGGGATTAGAAGCTTCCATCCATAGTCAAGATGGAAGTGTGTTTTGACTTTCGACTACGTGTGCAGTTCCTTTTTTCATTTAAAGGATTAGAGCAGGTAGCCAAGTGGCCAATGCCTCACAGATATCACTGATAAGGTTGTAGGGGTTTACCTAATCCCGGTCGAGCACATGGGCAGAGGGACAGCGGTATAAAAGTTCATGGAGGAAGAAGTAGGATCTACACTGAACACTGAACAGGCTTCCACCAAGAGAAACATACACAGGTAATGCTTTTTCCATTCACTATGTTGTGTTTCCAATGTAGTGTTTCACTGCTATTTTTTGTGTTCATGAGTTTTCTACTTTTGAGATGAATACGCTGGTTTTGAATGATTTTGTTCATGTTTCCTGTCAGGATATTGCCACCTGTCACTAAAATGTGCTTGTTGAAGTCAACTGGAGTATCCCTCATCCTGTCCATACTTCTATTCATCGCAGACTCTTACCCAAACAGCGACAAGACAAACAGTAAGTTTTACGTTACAAGAACTGTTTTTGTTGATGGTTTATGTGTTCTGGAAACAAAATGACCAGTGAGTTGTTCTGTTGTCATTATAGCGAGAGAATAGAAATTGCTATATTACCTCCTTATTCCCAAGCTGTGGGCTTACAAGGAAGAGAGCCACACATTGGTGATACATAGCGCAGCTTAAAATCAGACTATTCAATAGATTCTCAATTAATTTATGTCTTCATTATCTTCACAGTGGGCTGTGAGGAATGCACACTGAAACCGAACACAATATTCCCCAACATCATGCAGTGTACAGGCTGCTGCTTCTCCAGAGCTTATCCAACCCCACTACGGTCAAAGCAAACCATGCTGGTCCCCAAGAACATCACCTCTGAAGCCACATGCTGCGTTGCAAAAGAAGGGGAAAGGGTAAGACAATATAACTAATAAGGTAGTTGGGATTGATATTCTCTGCTACACAAAGTTTGATCATCTGACATGATGACATTCCTAGTATAACGCACATGACATCTAAATGTAAAATTTAACAACTCAAATTAACCTGAATGTTTTTATTTTAAACCATCTATCTCTCACTTCATTCTTTCTCTCCTTCTCCTCTCTCAGGTCACCACCAAGGATGGCTTTCCGGTGACGAACCACACAGAGTGTCACTGCAGCACCTGTTATTACCATAAATCATAAACTGTCTGTAAGGGCTGGAAATCTCCTCGTCGTAGAAGTAAAAGGTTGGCAAAAGATTATATATTTTGCACTACTTATTACTGAAGATCCTTGTGTTTTAAGAGAAATCCCATATTAGGAAATCATTGTGATCCAGAAAAGGATAATATTTATAGTGCTCTTATGGTTGCAATGATAGAAAGCTGTATTCCTGTACTGTGTTAATTAAATGTAGAATTTACTGCCAATTAACATGATTGCTTCACTTCCTCCCAGCCAACTTAGCTTCATCACACTGTATTGGTGCCGGATGCTGAATGCACACACACACACACACACACACACACACACACACACACACACACACACACACACACACACACACACACACACACACACACACACACACACACACATACACACGCACACACACACACACACACATACACACGCACACACAGTCTTTCTTCTTCTTCCTCCTCCCCCTTACTGACTTAAGTCAATTTAATTTAGGATTCTAAACTATAGGGTGTGCAGCCTCTTGTAAAAACAAGCGTGCCCACTCCAGGAACAGAAGATGGAAGGTCAAATAAGAACATGTCTCCTTCCTGTGAAACTTTTCAATTTCTTCAAAGAAATACAGGAAATACACACTGAACATACACAGATCATCATTCCAGCCATGAGCCTGTCCTCCTCCTTTCTCCCACCACTGGCCTGCACTGGTTGTAAGTGAGTGAAAATGTACCTTTCAATCGTTCATACATGCATATTGTTCGTTAAGACGAGGATACCAAAAGCATAATGCACAGCTCAGAATTTTTGGTCAGACGATTTTGCTTTAAGTTTATTGTTTTCTTTCTGAATGTCGATAGTACATTATTCAATGCTTATAATATGAGTCATACCCCGTAATATGAAGGATATGAGTGAAATTCTTATGCTACTAACATAGCACTGTCTAAATACTGACTACAGTCACTTTCTTCTAGAAGCTCATGTAATAAATTGTTTCCTGGATATCCAAATTTGTCTCATCCTAAATCGGCCTATGGTCGACTGATTCCCAGAACAGTGCACTACTCTGGGAGAAGGCCTTTTGTCTCTCACCACACTGTGTGTGTTTGTGCAAGCATTTGTTTGTGTGTGTGTGGGTGTGGCTTGTGTAGGCAATGTGGTTTAGTTTAGGGTGTGTGTGTGTGTGTGTGTGTGGGGGGGGGGGGGGGGGGGGTGTAACATGTGGCTAAAGACAAAAAAAACACAGCTCACACATTTTTTGTTGTTGTTGGTCTCTTTGGTAAACAACCTAAACATTTTAGATAAACATGTCACCACATATCCTTTTGGAAACAGTTATCTTATTGTAAGATTTTGTTTTTACCCTCGTTAATTACACATATTGACCAACCCCATTTTGAGAAAAATCGACTTTATCTATTTTTACGGACCCCAAAACTACAGTGAGGGAAAAAAGTATTTGATCCCCTGCTGATTTTGTTCGTTTGCCCACTGACAAAGAAATGATCAGTCTATAATTTTAACGGTAGGTTTATTTGAACAGTGAGAGAGAGAATAACTACAAAAAAATCCAGAAAACACATGTCAAAAATTGATTTGCATTTTAATGAGGGAAATAAGTATTTGACCCCCTCTCAATCAGAAAGATTTCTGGCTCCCAGGTGTCTTTTATACAGGTAACGAGCTGAGATTAGGAGCACACTCTTAAAGGGAGTGCTCCTAATCTCAGCTTGTTACCTGTATAAAAGACACCTGTCCACAAAAGCAATCAATCAATCAGATTCCAAACTCTCCACCATGGCCAAGACCAAAGACCTCTCCAAGGATGTCAGGGACAAGATTGTAGACCTACACAAGGCGGGAATGGGCTACAAGACCATCGCCAAGCAGCTTGGTGAAAGTGTTGTGGTCAGATGTCACCAAAATGGAGCTCTTTGGCATCAATTTAACTCGCCGTGTTTGGAGGAGGAGGAATGCTGCCTATGACCCCAAGAATACCATGCCCACCGTCAAACATGGAGGTGAATAAATTATGCTTTGGGGGTGTTTTTCTGCTAAGGGGACAGGACAACTTCACAGCATCAAAGGGACGATGGACGGGGCCATGTACCATCAAATCCTGGGTGAGAACCTCCTTCCCTCAGCCAGGGCATTGAAAATGGGTCATGGATGGGTATTCCAGCATGACAATGACCCAAAACACACGGCCAAGGCAACAAAGGAGTGGCTCAAGAAGAAGCACATTAAGGTCCTGGAGCGGCCTAGCCAGTCTCCAGACCTTAATCCCATAGAAAATCTGTGGAGGGAGCTGAAGGTTCGAGTTGCCAAACGTCAGCCTCGAAACCTTAATGACTTGGAGAAGATCTGCAAAGAGGATGGGACAAAATCCCTCCTGAGATGTGTGCAAACCTGGTGGCCAACAACAAGAAATGTCTGACCTCTGTGATTGCCAACAAGGGTTTTGCCACCAAGTACTAAGTCATGTTTTGCAGAGGGGTTATTTCCCTCATTTAAATGAAAATCATTTTATGACATTTTTGACATGCGTTTTTCTGGATTTTTTTGTTGTTATTCTGTCTCTCACTGTTCAAATAAACCTACCATTAAAATTATAGACTGATCATTTCTTTGTCAGGGGGCAAACGTACAAAACAGCAGGGGATCAAATACTTTTTTCCCTCACTGTATCACATATTGATTGTTGCCGCTATCACCAAATGAAGATTGCACAAAACTAATTGCTTAATTATATGAAATGGGATGTAAGGACACTTTTTTAGCTGACCACTTACTTTTGGGGTGACTGAGAAACTTGATACAGATGGACATCTAGTGGTGCAAAATGGCAACATCAACACTTCATCCTTGCTATATGAGCCATGTTATAATTCCCTGGTGTAGGGTGTTTGCCTTTCACGTCAGCGACCTGGGTTTGCTTTCCTGCCCAGCTGTTTGCTACTTTGGTGTCAGAGTGGGATGCACCTTCTCTGTTCGGAGGGGTCAGTTTAGGAATGTTTGCTATTTGAGCCACGTTACAATTCACACAAAGTGAGTTAACCCTATTGGTGTGATACATAGGCTGTTTGCCTTTCCCACCAGCCACCTGTGTTCACTTCCCTGCTCTGCTGTTGATTGCAGTAGGTATAATACATGAGTTTAACACAACTTGAGTTGAAACAAGGGGACAACAATCAGCATAGAGCAGAACTCCAGTTGTTCTTTTGTTAACCTCCAATAGAATGGCGTAATACAATTGTTATGGAATCGACTAGACCAGTGGTTCCCAAAGTTTTATTGTCCAGTACCCCTTCAAACATTCAACCTCCAGCTGCGTACCTCCTCTAGTACCAGGGTCAGCACACTGTCAAATGTTATTTTTTCCCATCATTGTAATCTTGCCACACACACACTATACGATACATTTATAAAACATAAGAATGAGTGTGAGTTTTTGTCACAACCTGGCTCTTTATTTCACCGTATTACATATAAACCTTTTTTGTTCATCGAAAATTGTGAATAACTAACCACAGGTTAATGAGGAGGGTGTGCTTGAAAGGATGTTCATAACTCTGCAATGTTGGGTTGTGTTCGAGAGAGTCTCAGGCTTAAATCATTTTCCACACACAGTCTGTGCCTGTATTTAGTTTTCATGCTAGTGAGGGCCGAGAATCCACTCTCACATGGTACGTGGTTGCAAAGGGCATCAGTGTCAGCGCGATTTGCCACGGCAGTGTCAGCCAGATTTGGCAACAGCGCGATTTGCCAAGGCAGGATACTCTGAGCACAGCCCAATCCAGAAATCTGGCAGAGGTTTCTGATTAAATTCAATTTTCACAGAACCGCTTGTTGCAATTTTGATGAGGCTCTCTTGTTCAGATATAAGTGGAGTAAGTAGAGTAAGTGGACTGGAGGCAGGGAATGAAAGGGATAACGAATCCAGTTGTTTGTGTCATCCATTTTGGGAAAGTACCTGTGTAATTGCACACCCAACTCACTCAGGTGCTTCGCTATATCACATTTGACATTGTCCGTTAGCTTGAGTTCATTTGTTAATGCAGACAGAGAAGAGCTCCAACTTCTTAATCATAGCCTCAATTTTGTCCCACACGTTGAATATAGTTGCGGAGAGTCCCTGTAATCCTAGATTCAGATCATTCAGGTGAGAAAAAAATAATCACCCAGATAAGCCAGTCACGTGAGAAACTTGTCATCATTCAAGCAGTCAGACAAGTGAAAATTATGGTCAGTACAGAAAACTTGAAGCTTGTCTCTCAATTCCAAAGAAACGTGCCAATACTTTGCCCCTTCATAACCAGCGCACTTCTGTATGTTGTAAAAGCGTTACATGGTCGCTGCCCATATCATCGCATAGTGCAGAAAATACACGAGAGTTCAGGGGCCTTGCTTTAACAAAGTTAACCATTTTCGCTGTAGTGTCCAAAACATCTTTCAAGCTGTCAGGCATTCCATTGGCAGCAAGAGCCTCTCAGTGGATTCTGCAGCGTACCCAAGTGGCATCGGGAGCAACTGCTTGCATGTGCTTTACCACTCCACTAAGTCTCCCTGTCATGGCTTTTGCGCCATCAGTACAGACACCAACACATCTTGACCACCAAAGTCCATTTGATGTCACAAAGCTGTCCACTACTTAAAAAATATCCTATCCCGTTGTCCTGGTTTCCAATGGTTTGCAGAAGAGGATGTCTTCCTTAATTGACCCCCTATAAACATAACGAACATATACCAGAAGCTGTGTGTTGACTCATCCAGCTGTAATGCATAGAATTCACTGGCTTGTATGAGAAGCAGTAATTGTTTCAAAACATCTCCTGCCATGTCACTGATGCATCGTGAAAAAGTGTTGTTTGATGAAGGCATTGTCTGTATAGTTTTTTTAGCATTTTGCCCCAGCATTGTCCCAGCCATATCTGCGGCGGCAGGAAGAATTAAGTCCTCCACAATAGTATTGGGCTTGCCTGTCCTAGCCACTCCGTAGCGCACCATATAAGACGTTTCTAGCATCTTCTTAGTAATGGAATCTCTTGCTGTAATACATGTCTTACTACTCGAAAGTCAAAGTGAAGGTTTCATCGAGTTGTGAGATAGTACTTTTGCATGTATAACACACTGTGGCTGAGGAAAGGCACTATTCCCAATATAAGTGAACCCTAAATCAATGTAGTTCTCATCATATTTGTGCCTATTCGATGGTCCAACGTCCCTGTCTGTTGTTCGGTGCTTTCCCGGGTAAGGGGGCAGTAGCTCTTCAGCTGCATCAGATTCACAACTGTCAGTGTCCATGCTAGCTGAGCTAACAACAAATGTAGAATTACTGATGCTCACATTGGATGTGCTCGTGGAAGCAGAACAACTTGTGTCGTCAACAGGTGCTCATACCCCAGTATGGGAATACCTGGACTAGACAAACCTATTACACCATACTCGTGAAGTCTATGGTCTCTACACTCTAAAAATTAGGGGTCCAGCAAGGGTTCTTCTAAGATCCTAAAAGTTCCTCGAAGAACCTTGACATCAAATGGTTCTTCTGTTGGGGTTCATCGAGGAACCTCCTTAGTTGGTGGGGGTTCTTGTAGGAACCTAACTGCCCAACTGAAACATTTGGATTTGAATTTGAGATGACAGCAGGTGCAGGCACTTAACTGAAAAATTGAAAGATCGCCTCAATGTAAGGTAAGGTTTCTCCCTTGTATGATCTAAATTGATATTGTTTTAGGATGATACCATCTATATTTTTATATTTGTACAAATGGTAGTGTTGTTTGACACTTTCTCCCTTTTAAAATGATTTCTTAAACAGAATATAGACACAATTCAATAGATATCAATCAACAAAGAGGTAAGAATATGTTTAAGGCTATAGCTGCATTGGGTGCAGATGACTGAACTGCTCACTTTTGTGTGTGTCTGAGTCTGCAGGTATACTGACCAGGAGGCACACAAAGGTATGCACAGTTTGTATTGTCCGTTATTTTGGTTTCTCTAAAACCTTATAGGACTCAGTCGCAGCAGCCTCCCTTACCTCGTCAATAGAAATCCCTGAGGCCTCTACATTATGGACAAGGTATTTGTATGAAAAACATTATCAAAAGTTTTTTTTTTCATTCACATTTTAATCATCTGTATAATTGCAGTTTTTTTTATTCACACACGTCACCCTCCCTACACCTCTGATGAATATAACAGGAAACCTGTTTGATCACCATACACTGCAAAATCATTCTGGCTATGGATACGGAGAACATCAACACATTAACATCAACAAGCGGCAGGTAGCCTAGTGGTTAGAGTGTTGGACTAGTAACCGAAAGGTTGCAAGCTCGAATCCCTGAGCTGACAAGGTAAAAATCTGTCGTTCTGTCCCTGGACAAGGCAGCTAACCCACTGTTCCTAGACTGTCATTGAGAATTTGATCTTAACTGACTTGCCTCGTAAAATAAATTAAAAGCAAGAGGATATATGCTTGGCTGGGAGTTTACCTCGTCTTTGCTTTGCCACTAAAATCATAATAAACACTGACAACTGAAATATTGTGTTATTGTTGTTATTGTTATGCGTATTATTATTAATAATAAGGGAGGGGGGAGTTAAAAAATGTACCCAAAACGGTTATTCAAAAGGTTCTTCGAGGATCCATTAAAAGGGGTTCTTTGAATAACCATTTTAAACGGTTCTTCGAAGAACTTATAGAGGTTACCCCACAGTTTCAATTTGAAGAACCCCTAAAGGATACTCCAGTGTAGGCTTGCCTAGTTGTCCGGTAAACTGACTAAGTGTGTGCATTGACGTGAAAGTATTAATTGGAGGTCGGTGTTAAATGTGGGTGTACCTGGGGGACAGCATGTTTGCTTCCCGGGGATTCAGGTGGACAGCTCTGGCGTGACACTGTGGTACATGTCACGTCTTCTCCTGCTCTCCCGCTCTGGCGCTTGTTGTCATCGGTCTACTAACCACCAGTCCTGGCAAGCCACATTGCGCACACCTGGCAACCATCATTGTGCACACCTTCTCCCCATCATTAAGCACACCTGGACTTCATCACCACCCTGTTTACTCTCCCTTCATATTGCGTTCAGTAAGCCTCAGTCATCAGGCAGTATTGGTTTTGGTTACATTCAGTACGCGTCTCCTGTTTTGTATTATCTTCATGATTGTTATCATTAAACTCAGCTTCTGCACCTGTTTCCTGACTCCCTGCGTATGCGGTACAGAACACTGCCTCTTCAAAAGAATGGAAGCAGCAGAAGATAAGGACATCTCTCAGATGGTCGCCGAACAAGGACACCTAATCCGCCAACATCATGATCAGCTCTCGTAACTGGATGAGGTCCTCCGCGTCCTCCACCGTCTCGATATCACCCGAGAAGATTCACCTCCAACTAGCGGAGGGCATTCTACCACGAGTCATCCTAGTGAGCCAATACCCCAGCCTACCAGTCTGTCCAGGCCAGTGATTCCCAACTGTCCGTACCGGACAAGTATGACGGGACAATCATTTCTCTGCTGACTGGGCGGGCGTTGGAGTTGGCTATGGCTGTCTGGGAGAGAGGAGAGGAAGAGCTGGGTTCCTACGAGGGGTTCATGGCTCTATTCAGGGCAGTGTTCGACCATCCACTGTAGGGCAGAGAGGGAGGTGAGCGACTACTCCAACTCGGGCAGGGTGCCCAGACCGCTGCGGAGTACGCCCTCACCTTCTGGACCGTGGCAGCCTCCAGTGGATGGAATGAACTGGAGCTACACACCCTATTCTGAAAGAGGACTGTGCGAGGAGGTCCAGATGGAGTTGGCGTGCAGAGACGACAACCTTTCCCTGGATGCGCTCATCGCGATGGCCATCTGTTTGGAAAACCTTCTTTGGGAGCGCCGGCGCTCTCAGAGTTGAACCCATGGAGATAAGGGTCACACACCTCCCCGCGGCAGAGTACCGTCACCGGAGACAGATGGAGTTGTGTCCCTATTGCGACCAGGAGGGGTACCGTCTCCAGCGGTGTACGATGCGTCCCAACCCGAAGTCCACTGGGGCAGAGGGATGGCCCTGTGATCATCCGTCTCCCAGGGTAGGCATGAGGATTCCTTCATCATCGTTTTCCGCCAAACCCTTCCTGGTTTCCATTTCACTTGCTGGCTGTCCCTCAGTCATTGTCTCTACAGCTCTAATGGACTCTGGTGCCACAAGGAATTTTATCGACTAGGCCCTCGTCTCCTCTCTGAACATCACCATGTACCCACTCTTCTCTCCAAGCCCTGGATAAACAACCATTGGGATCAGGCACTATCACACACATTACAGCACCACTTACCCTCACCGTGGAACCCATGCACCAAGAAAGCCTTCCCTTCCTCACTGCTCCTGTACACAAAGTCATCCTCTGCCTTCCGTAGCTACAACATCATGACCCCACAATCTCCTGGTTGAGGATGAAAATCATAGCCTGGGCACCCGGATGTCGGAAGACCTGCTTTCCTTTACCTTGTCGTTCCACATCGGTTGAGAGTCCTGTGAGTGTCCTCCAGCCCATCATTCCATCCTCCCATATCGTTGGCCTCGTGTGGACATCCGCCAGTTTCTGGAGAGGGAACCCGCGCCTGTTACCTGCCCTCCTGAGCGCATCTATGTTCCCATAGAGGTGAGGGATCGGCTGTTGACCTTGGTGCACACATCCCTCGCCACTGGACACCCAGGTATCACCCGCACTATTCAATCCATCTCTGCTATGTCAATTCATGCTCCGTTTGTGACCAAATAAAATCTCCCCGGCACGCTCCATCGGGAAACTCCTCCCCCTTCCTGTGCCTCAGTGGCCTTGGTCCCATCTTTCCATAGATTTCGTTACTGATCTCCCTCCGTCTGATGGTTTCACCACTATTATAGTTGTTGTGGACAGATTTTCTAAATCCTGACATTTTATACCTCTTTCTGGTCTCCCTAACACTTTCCATGTTGCTGAGGCACTGTTCCAGCAGGTCTTCCGGCACTATGGCCTTCCAGAGGACATCGTCTGCGACCATTGCCCCCAATTCCCGTCACAGGTATAAAGAGCCTTCATGGAGAAGTTGGGGGTCAAGGTCAGCCTCACATCCAGGTACCGGCCTCAGTCTAACGGGCAGGTGGAGAAGACAAACCAGGAGCTGGGTAGGTTCCCAATGAGTCACTGCCAGCGGCCCGGTTCCTTCCTTGGGCGGAATACACCAGAACTCACTTCGTCACTCCTCCACTGGGTTGACTCCCTTCCAGTGCGTCCTGGGAAGGATGAGCCGGACCGCCACCAAAGTGAGGCTCCTGTGTTCCATCCTGGTGATCGCGTCTAGCTCTCCACCAGGAACCTTCCGCTCCGACTGCCCTGCCGGAAGCTGAGCCCCTGGTTTGTAGTGCCCTTAAAGGTACTTCGAAGGGTCAACAAGGTGACATATAGATTACAGCTCCCCACTAACTACCGGATCTCACCCTGTTATCATGTTTCCCTTTTCAGGCCGGTGGTTCCTGGTCCCCTGGCTGATGCCGTCCCCCACGACACCCCTCCGCCTCCCCTGAACATCGAGGGAAGCCCCGCCTAATAAAGTTATGATAATTGGCGTGACCTTATATAAAAATATATATATAATAAAGTTGGGGTCTTGGAAAGGAAATTAGCTGATTGTTTTTACAGCCACCCCAAAATGTGTTGTACATATTTACTTCAGCTGACAAGCAAGTGTCAGTAGCTTCTTGAGGAAGGGCAGGCAGCTGGATGAGTAGAGTAGCAGGCCTGAAGTACGTTCTGTCGTTGACCTTGATTTTTGCTGTCCTCACTTTCCGATCTGCTCCAGCAATAACTGACTTGACAGTTCCAACTTACCAGAGTGCCCTAGGAGACTGATCATCCATGATCATCATAACGTCCCAACTACAAGGTCTTCCTTATCCTTGTGCCACTTATGGTGTCCTTAAAGTGCAGGTAAGTAGTACTGTGTGAAGCAGTGCCAGAAATGGTTGGCTAGAACCTGGCTGTGTCTCCATCTTTTGCGACTGAGCAGTTCAGACTCTGGGTAGATCACCTGTCGTAGTGACGAGTCTGGCCATCCCATGAGAAGAGTTAGGAGTGATTGGATCCAGTTCCACAATGTCTGACAACACATCCCAAGGGCTTAGAGTTCAAGATCCCTTCTATTTCGATTAGGACAGTCCTCAGCACCTCTTCGGAGATTGTCTGTGCACAAAGAGTGGTTTGCAGGGCAGTCTTGATGGATCTGATCTCCTTCTTCCAGCATCCTCCAAAGTGTGGTGCACTTGCTGGGTTGAAGGTGAAGCGAATCTTCTGACTGGCTAACTGTTCCTGGAGCTGTGGGTGGAGAGTCATGAAGGCCTCCTGTAGCTCTTGTTCTCCTCCCTTGAATTTTGTTCCTCAATTGGACAGGATCTCAAAGGGCTTTCCTCTTTGAGTGATGAAGCGTCTCAATGCCCTTAAGAAAGAATCGGAATCCATGTCCGTCAGTAGATCCACGTGTGGTTATGCACTGAAAGATGATGGCCCATCTTTTTGCATTTCTTCAGCCAATCTTGATGATATACGGTCCAAGGCAGTCTGCGCATGTAGAATAGAATGTGGGCTTGTGGAGTTGCAGTCGGCCTAGAGGCAGGTCAGCCATCCCAGGCACATCTGGCTGGCCTCGCCACTTCCTGCATTCAGTGCAACCAAGCTGAAAGATTTGAATAGCTGCCCTCCCTCTCAGAATCCAGAACCTTAGACGTAACTCAGCAAACACCCTCTCTGGGCCCGGGTGCCTCAGCTACTCATCATATTCCTTGATCAGCAACCTGGTGAGCGGATGACCTGTGTCCAGTACCACTGGGTGAAGAACATTAGTGCCCAGCAGGTCACACCTCCAAATGCGACCTCCAACACGAATCAGTCATTGTCATAATCTGGGGCCAGCATCACCATTCGGCTGCTCAGAGGGCTTAACTTCCTCTATTAGGGACAGGTCTTAGTTGTCTACATAGAAACAGCGTTCTACAGAGAAGCGCACATCTTCTTTTGGGTCACTGTGATCGAACACATGCTTCTGAAGGGCAAATGTAGCACAGCTGGGGCTACATGTCGTCCCAAAGGGAAGAACATGCCACTCATAGACATCAGGGTAATCATCACAGTTTAGGTCTCACCACAAAAACCGGAGGTCTTCGGGTAGCAGGCGGACTTGATGGAACATCCCCTTAATGTCACTGCTGCTAGCCACAGAGTGTTCCCAGAAACAGACGACTCCAAGCAGAGTAGCTCCCACGGTAGGTCCGTGAAAGAGTTGTTCGGTCAAGCTCTAACCCTGTAGTTGAAGGGACAGTTGAAGACGACTCTGTTTTTCCCATTGACTCTGTTTTTCCCATTGATGGGGAATGTACCAACCTTGGTATTCTTCGACTGCTACTGGGGATACCTTCTTGACATGGCTGGACTCCACCAGCTTGTGTACTTTTTGAGTTGTACACTGCTACTTTCTCTGGATCCTTGGACAGACGCTTCTGTGTCCCTTGCAGATGAGCCAGTACTTTTTATTTAATTTTGTTAAAATGTAACTATGCAAGTCAGTTAAAAACAAATTCTTATTTACAATGAGGGCCTGCCAGGTAACAGTGGGTTAACTGCCTTGTTCAGGGGCGGAATAACAGATTTGACCTCGTCAGCTTGGGGATTCGATACAGCAATCTTTCAGTTACTGGCCCAATGCTCTAACCACTAGGCTACCTGCCGCCCCAAAACTGCCTCCTACAGAGCTTCCAAGGGAGGAAGGTTCTTCTTCCACAAAAGGGGAGTGGCGTACCTTTTGAACCCCTTCCACTTCGACCCTGCCTGTCTTCTCTTCCAGTAGATGCATGGCTTCTACACCTTGTCTGGACCGTGTGACGAGCTTCTCACTTCTGTACCGTAGCGATACCAACTGCCAGAGCTTCTCTACATGGCTGAAGAGCTCTGCAGATGGACGAGGAACTTTGAAGTGTCCATCCGAGCTGAGTCTTGGTCGAAGCAGGTCCGCCAGGGGGACCCAAATGCACTGGCTCTGTACAGGTGATTAGATGGGGATAGTCTGATCCGATGAGCAGTAGAGGCTGCGCCTGATCCAGCGGTTGAAGGGGAAGGTCCTCAAGGTACCGATACCTTTTCTGAAGGGCTTTGACAGGGTAGGTATGCGGTGCAAGGCCCAACTCTTCAGCTGTGAAGGCTCTGTGGATGTCAAAGGACGTGTTTGGTTGAGTAACAGGGGCCACAGAGAATGACACTGAAACTCCATGGATGACTTGTATATCTTGACGCACTGTACGAAGTGCCAAGTCCTCGGGGTTGCTTTGGAGGCCAAGCTGCTCTGCTGCTTCGTGTAGAAGTATAGTGCTCTCCAACCCGTCATCTAACAGGGCGTACGTGTCAAGTGACTTGTTGCCGCTCCGTAAGATGACTCGACTCATCTTCAGTAACACCTTGCTGCTGCCAGAAGGTCAACGTAAAGGGTATTTGCAGTGGAGCTCACTAGCAAATGCTCTCTGTTGGCGCCTTTGTTCTGGCGGTCTTCATACTCTTCATGCTAGCGTTCTTTGTAGCAGTCGGGCTAGTGTTGACCTCGAGGAGAATCTTAAGATACTTCTTCTCGAACTTCTTGCACTTAGCCTTGAGAGTGCACTGAGCTGCTTGGTGTTCGCGTCCACAGGAGCTGAAATCTGGTGCATTGATTCATGTAATGCTGCGTGGTGTTGCAGAACGGAAAATGCTTATTTGGCATCTCCCGTGACCTTCCCTCCGGAGGCTGGTTCTGTGCAGAGACTTTGGCTTTGTCCTTTCTCTGCTCACCTCTGTGGAGGATGGTGGTGGTCTTGGGGAAGGATTTGGCTTTACGCTGATCTTGACGTGAGCAAGGGTGGTCCCTTAATGCAGCTGGTGGCCACACCAGATATTGACTGTTACCTTTGATTTTGACAACCCCCCCCCCCAGCCCTTTGATCAGGGACACATTATTCCATTTCTGTTTGTCACATGTCTGTGGAACTTGTTCAGTTTGTGTCTCAGTTGTTGAATCTTGTTATGTTCATACAAATATTTACACGTTAAGTTTGCTGAAAATAAACGCAGTTGACAGTGAGAGGACGTTTCTATTTTTGCTGAGTTTAGAAGTGACTGACTGACATTGGCATAATTGAGCCATAATGCTTTTGTAGCTTGTGCATGGACAGACCACATCTTAGAAAGAGTTTTGTGGGTTTCAATTCAACTGTTTTCATTTGGTTGTAAACCTGATGTAACAA
Source organism: Salmo salar (assembly GCF_965601325.2). NCBI lineage: Eukaryota > Metazoa > Chordata > Actinopteri > Salmoniformes > Salmonidae > Salmo > Salmo salar. Next base: position 13,438,342 of record NC_138298.1, read on the forward strand.
TCTGCCATTGCCAAGTGGATTTGGAGCAAGTAAATATTGACTGCACAAGCGTGAATCTGCCTCAAGGCAGCACTAATCTGTCTCAAGGCAGCAGTTTGCAGTATTTACCCCAACCAAATTCAAAGTATGTGCAGCTCAAGGCACCCACTCTGCCAATGGGTTGATCTTTCATATGCTTGATTGCAGGAATTTTGGTTGTCGTGCCTTTGTGTTAAGCAGAAAAATAACCAGTCAGTTTGAGTATTGTTTGTTTAAGTTGTTGCTCGTGCTGTTGTTTTATTTTCTGCTTTCTGATTGGATTATGAATGACACATGACTCACACAATTGACCAGTCACATGTACTTATTTTGCAGTTTATTTTTCTAAACTTTTTATTAATAAGTTACCCAATCAAGGCAGGACCCCCAGTTACCCACGTGGGCCTCTAACTCCTCTCCTTCCCCCCATCGGATGATTAGCAGAGCAGCAGCAGGCAGCAACAGGCTGTCAACACTCATTGAGAGTGGGCTCCTGAGTTCTTCGGTGGTTGGCAGTTGCAGTAAAAAAAAAAAAAGTATATATATATATATATATATATATATATACTGCTCAAAAAAATAAAGGGAACACTTAAACAACACAATGTAACTCCAAGTCAATCACACTTCTGTGAAATCGAAACTGTCCACTTAGGAAGCAACACTGATTGACAATAAATTTCACATGCTGTTGTGCAAATGGAATAGACAACAGGTGGAAATTATAGGCAATTAGCAAGACACCCCCAATAAAGGAGTGGTTCTGCAGGTAGTAACCACAGACCACTTCTCAGTTCCTATGCTTCCTGGCTGATGTTTTGGTCACTTTTGAATGCTGGCGGTGCTTTCACTCTAGTGGTAGCATGAGACGGAGTCTACAACCAACACAAGTGGCTCAGGTAGTGCAGCTCATCCAGGATGGCACATCAATGCGAGCTGTGGCAAGAAGGTTTGCTGTGTCTGTCAGCGTAGTGTCCAGAGCATGGAGGCACAACCAGGAGACAGGCCAGTATATATGGAGACGTGGAGGAGGCCGTAGGAGGGCAACAACCCAGCAGCAGGACCGCTACCTCCACCTTTGTGCAAGGAGGAGCAGGAGGAGCACTGCCAGAGCCCTGCAAAATGACCTCCAGCAGGCCACAAATGTGCATGTGTCTGCTCAAACGGTCAGAAACAGACTCCATGAGGGTGGAATGAGGGCCCGACGTCCACAGGTGGGTTTTTTTTGCCACTGGTGCCCTGTGCTCTTCACAGATGAAAGCAGGTTCACACAGAGCACATGTGACAGATGTGACAGTCTGGAGACGCCGTGGAGAACGTTCTGCTGCCTGCAAAATCCTCCAGCATGACCGGTTTGGCGGTGGGTCAGTCATGGTGTTGGGTGGCATTTCTTTGGGGGGCCGCACAGCCCTCCATGTGCTCGCCAGAGTTAGCCTGACTGCCATTAGGTACCGAGATGAGATCCTCAGACCCCTTGTGAGACCATATGCTGGTGCGGTTGGGTTCCTGCTAATGCAAGACAATGCTAGACCTGATGTGGCTGGAGTGTGTCAGCAGTTCCTGCAAGAGGAAGGCATTGATGCTATGGACTGGCCCGCCCGTTCCCCAGACCTGAATCCAATTGAGCACATCTGGGACATCATGTCTCGCTCCATCCACCAACGCCACGTTGCACCACAGACTGTCCAGGAGTTGGCGGATGCTTTAGTCCAGGTCTGGGAGGAGATCCCTCAGGAGACCATCCGCCACCTCATCAGGAGCATGCCCAGGCGTTGTAGGGAGGTCATACAGGCACGTGGAGGCCACACACACGACTGAGCCTCATTTTGACTTGTTTTAATGACATTACATCAAAGTTGGATCAGCCTGTAGTGGGGTTTTCCACTTTAATTTTGAGTGTGACTCCAAATCCAGACCTCCATGGGTTGATAAATTGGATTTCCATTGATTATTTTTGTGTGATTTTGTTGTCAGCACATTCAACTATGTAAAGAAAAAAGTATTTAATAAGATTACTTCATTCATTCAGATCTAGGATGTGTTATTTTAGTGTTCCCTTTATTTTTTTGAGCAGTGTATGTGTATACATATATAATAAATACTGAGTATATATATTTGTTGCTGTCTCCTGGGCAGAGGGGCTTCAGTCCCGGTAAACCCCTACATTAACCTGGCCCTGACTGTGGCCTTCCCCTCTTACCCACCTACTACATAACACAATGCATATGTGTGTTCACACCACAGGAGGCTGCTGAGGGGAGGATGACTCATAATAATAGCTGGAATGGAGTGAATGGAAAAGTACACTATATATAGCAAAGTATCTGGCTCCCCTTTCAAATGAGTGGATTCGGCTTTTTCAGCCACACCAGTTGCAGACAGATTATAAAAGTGAGCACACAGCCATGCAATCTCCATAGACAAACATTGACAGTAGAATTGCCTTACTGAAGAGCTCAATGACTTTCAACCTGGCACTGTCATAGGATGCCACCTTTCGAAGAAGTCAGTTGGTCAAGTTTCTTCCCTGCTAGAGCTGCCCAGGTCAAATATAAGTGCTATTATTGTGAAGTAGAAACGTCTAAGAGCAACAACAGCTCAGCCGCGAAGTGATATGCCACACAAGCTCACAGAGCAGGACTGCAGAGTGCTGAAGCGAGTAGCACGTAAAAATCATCTGTCCTATGTTGCAACACTCACTAGCGAGTTCCAAACACCTCTGGAAACAACATCAGCACAATAACTGTTAGTCGGGAGCTTCATGAAATGGGTTTCCATGGCAGAGCAGCCGCACAAGCCTAAGATCACCATGCACAATGCAGTGAAAACACGTTCTCTGGAGTGATGAATCACACTTCACCATATGGCAGTCCAACGGAAGAATCTGGGTTTGGATGCCAGGAGAATGCTACCATCCCCAATGCATAGTGCCAACTGTAAAGTTTAGTGGAGGAGGAATAATGGTATGGGGCTATTTTTCATGTTTTGGGCTAGGCCCCTTAGTTCCAGTGAAGGGAAATCTTAACGCTACAGTATACAATGGCATTTTAGATGATTCCATCGACCACCTTTGGGATGAATTGGAACACAGACTGCGAGCCAGGCCTAATCGCCCAACATCAGTGCCCGACCTCACTAATGCTCTAGTGGCTAAATGGAAGCAAGTCCCATAGCAATGTTCCAACATCTAGCAGAAAGCCTTCCCAGAAGAGTGGAGGCTGTTTGGGCAGCCATCGGGGGATCAACTCCATATTAATGCCCATTATTTTGGAATGAGATGTTCAACGAGCAGGTGTCCACATACTTTTGGTTATGTAGTGTATCAAACACATGGGAACCATCTGTTTGATGTGTCCTATACTATTCTATTGATTCCATTCCAGACATTACGATGAGCCCGTCCTCCCATTTTTAAGGTGCCACTGGCCTCCTGTGCTTCACGCGTCAGTGTATCATCCATTCTTGTGATTGTAAACCATTTTGGGTTTTTTAGTTGACCATCACACTGCACACTGCCCTAACCCATCTGGACAAGAGGAATACCTATGTAAGAATGCTGTTCATCGACTACAGCTCAGCATTTAACACCATAGTACCCTCCAAACTCGTCCTTAAGCTCGAGACCCTGGGTCTCGACCCCGCCCTGTGCAACTGGATCCTGGACTTCCTGACGGGCCACCACCAGGTGGTGAGGGTAGGAAACAACATCTCCACCCCGCTGATCCTCAACACTGGGGCCCCACAAGGGTGTGCGTTCTCAGCCCTCTCCTGTACTCCCTGTTCACCCATGACTGCGTGGCCATGCACGCCTCCAACTCAATTATCAAGTTTGCAGACGTCACTACAGTGGTAGGCTTGATTTCCAACAACGACAAGAAGGCCTACAGGGAGGAGGTGAGGGCCCTCAGAGTGTGGTGTCAGGAAAATAACCTCACACTCAACGTCAACAAAACAAAGGAGATGATCGTGGACTTCAGGAAACAGCAGAGGGAGCACCCCCCTATCCACATCGATGGGACAGCAGTGGAGAAGGTGGAACGTTTTAAGTTCCTCGGCGTACACATCACGGACAAACTGAAATGGTCCACCCACACAGACAGCGCGGTGAAGAAGGCGCAACAGCGCCTCTTCAACCTCAGGAGGCTGAAGAAATTCGGCTTGTCACCAAAAACACTCACAAACTTTTACAGATGCACAATCGAGAGCATCCTGTCGGGCTGTATCATTGCCTGGTATGGCAACTGCTCCGCCCACAACCGTAAGGCTCTCCAGAGGGTAGTGAGGTCAGTACAACGCATCACCGGGGGCAAACTACCTGCTCTCCAGGACACCTACACCACCCGATGTCACAGGAAGGCCAAAAAGATAATCAAGAACAACAACCACCCGAGCCACTGCCTGTTCACCCCGCTATCATCCAGAAAGCGAGGTCAGTATAGGTGCATCAAAGCTGGAACCGAGAGACTGAAAAACAGCTTCTATCTCAAGGCCATCAGGCTGTTAAACAGCCATCACTAACATTGAGTGGCTGCTGCCAACATACTGACTCAATCTCTAGCCACTTTAATAATTAAAAATTGGATGTAATAAATGTATCACTAGTCACTTTAAACTATGGCACTTTATATAATGTTTACATACCCTACACTACTCATCTCATATGAATATACTTTACTCTATACCATCTACTGCATCTTGCCTATGCCGTTCGGCCATCGCTCATCCATATATATTTTTATGTACATATTCTTATTAATTCCTTTACACTTGTGGGTATTAGGCAGTTGTTGTGAAATTGTTAGATTTCTTGTTAGATATTACTGCATGGTCGGAACTAGAAGCACAAGCATTTCGCTATACTCGCATTAACATCTTCTAACCATGTGTATGTGACAAATAAAATTTGATAGGAAATAAGAGCTTGCGCATAAAATCCGCATTACGGGTTTGATTGAATTAGCTCTCTCTCTCACTTCCCTGCTTGGCTATACTCAGTTGACCATCTCCTTTGCTGTGGTCCACTGTCCACTGTTTCCTTTGACACAGAAGGCACAAAAGACGAGGTGTGGTGTGTGTGTTGCTGGACGACGCGTCAGTGTGCAAGGGACAGTGTGTGCACTGTCTTGGGTGAGATAGTACATTGTGTGTGTATGTGTGTTTGCATCTGTGTGACCCAGTCTCAGACCTCTCCTTGCAGCTGCCAACATCAGGTAACAACTTTATCTTCTTCTCTCTTAGCTACATCCACTTGAAATTATCATTTTAAATTCCTTGACACATTTTCTCGTCACAAAAACAAAACCCTCTAAATGTATTTATTGTCTTACTGAGGAAATTGATACTGGGGATGTGGTGGTTATATATTGCAATGAGAAGAGTGATTTTGTGTTATGTTCACTGCAAAATCAATCTGCTGAGATGCGTATTTTTTGGCCTCATTGAGTTGCATAGGGTGCTTCTGCAGGATTGTATTAGATGTTATGGACGTTTCAGACATCTATAACTTTTTTTTTACTCTACAAAGTTTGACCAAAGAGTAATCCCATTACCTTATGTAGCTAGTAAAACTGACAAAGACAACATTCACGTGATATTTATACCATTAGGCTAAAACAGAATCATCCCGTTTCAATCTTTTCCAAGTGATTTATCATTTTTGACATGCAATATCCCCCCCCATGCTTTAGAGAGCATTTCATTAAATTACTTGGTAAAAAAAAACTTTAAAATCTCCACAAAGTTTGACCAAAGAGTAATCCCATTACCTTATGTAGCTAGTAAAACCAACAAAGACAACATTCACGTGATATTTATATTACACGTGATATTTTATATTTTATGGCTAAAACAGAATCATCCCGTTTCAATTTTTTCCAAGTGATTTATAGTTTTTTGCATTTTTGCCCCTCCAAGTCTCCAAACCCAGAGACAAAAAAGTTTGTGGACTTAGTCGACTCTTTCCTATCTAGTAGCTTCTGGTGTTTGCTTTAGCGTCCGCTGAACTCTCAATGCGACTTTTGAGAGACTGGCACATCTCTGGAGAGCTTCACACTATGGTAACTGAGAGGAGGCGTGGGAGGTGGGTCAAGATTTAAATGTTCTAGAGTTGGGGAAAATGGTTTGTCCATTGGTTTTGAATGATTGCATAATAAGGGATTGTCATTATCAGATACCAAGGTGTACAGCCCTCATGTCTGTCTTTGACATACAGTATGATAAAAGCGTTTGAATGGCCCATTTAAATCCATAAAGGGGCAATCTGCAGTTTGAACAATAACAAAGCGTTTACCCTGCCACTGATTTTGTAAACAGCAGAGGAATGGGGTTTTAACCATGTTTTAACAATTACATTGTGTACAAACATTGGAGTAAAAATGATAATCATATTTTTGGTTCTGAAGGGGTATTCTTCAAGAGTCAATGGGTATATGACATTAATATAAAATTACAAAAATGTACAGTTGAAGTCGTAAGTTTACATACACTTAGGTTGGAGTTATGAAAAGTCCTTTTTCAACCACTCCACAAAATTCTTCTTAACAAACTATAGTTTTGGCAAGTCGGTTAGGACAGATAATTTTACTTATAATTCACTGTATCACAATTCCAGTGGGTCAGAAGTTTACATACGCTAAGTTGACTGTGCCTTTAAACAGCTTGAAAAATTCCAGAAAATTATGTCATGGCTTTAAAAGCTTCTGATAGGCTAATTGACATCACTTGAGTCAATTGAAGGTGTACCTGTGGATGTATTTTACGGCCTACCTTAAAACTCAGTGCCTCTTTGCTTGACATCATGGGAAAATCAAAAGAAATCAACCAAGACCTCAGAAAGAAAATGTAGACCTCCAGAAGTCTGGTTCATCCTTGGGAGCAATTTCCAAATGCCTGAAGGTACCACGTTCATCTATAAAAACAATAGTATGCAAGTATAAACACCATGGGACGACGCAGCCGTCATACCGCTCAGGAAGGAGACGCGTTCTGTCTCCTAGAGATAAATGTACATTGGTGCGAAAGGTGCAAATCAATCCCAGAACAACAGCAAAGGACCTTGTGACGATGCTGGAGGAAACAGGTACAAAAGTATCTATATCCACAGTAAAACAAGTCCTATATCGACATAACCTGAAAGGCCACTCAGCAAGGAAGAAGCCACTGCTCCAAAACTGCCATAAAAAAGCCTGACTATGGTTTGCAACTGCACATGGGGACAAAGATCGTACTTTTTGGAGAAATGTCCTCTGGTCTGATGAAACAAAAATAGAACTGTTTGGCCATAATGACCATCATTATGTTTGGAGGAAAAAGGGTGAGGCTTGCAAGCCGAAGAACACCATCCCAACCGTGAAGCACAGGGGTGGCAGCATCATGTTGTGGGGGTGCTTTGCTGCAGGAGGGACTGGTGCACTTCACAAAATAGATCATGAGGATAGAAAATTATGTGGATATATTGAAGCAAGATCTCAAGACATCAGTCAGGAAGTAAATGCTTTGTCGCAAATGGGTCTTCCAAATGGACAATGTCCCCAAGCATACTTCCAAAGTTGTAGCAAAATGGCTTAGGACAACAAAGTCAAGGTATTAGAGTGGCCATCACAAAGCCCTGACCTCAATCCTATAGAAAACTTGTGGGCAGAACTGAAAAACCATGTGCGAGCAAGGAGGCCTAGAAACCTGACTCAGTTACACCAGCTCTGTCAGGAGGAATGGGCCAAAATTCACCCAACTTATTGTGGGAAGCATGTGGAAGGCTACCTGAAATGTTTGACCCAAGTTAAACAATTTAAAGGCAATGCTACCAAATACTAATTGAGTGTATGTAAACTTCTGACACACTAGGAGTGTGATGAAAGAAATAAAAGCTGAAATAAATCATTCTCTCTACTATTATTCAGACATTTCACATTCTTAAAATAAAGTGGTGATCCTAACTGACCGAAAACAGGGAATTTTTACTAGGATTAAATGTCAGGAATTGTGAAAAACTGAGTTTAAATGTATTTGGCTAAGGTGTATGTAAACTTCCGACTTCAACTGTATGTACTAATTGCACTTTGCCGCTTTAAAGGACGAATACAGCTGTTTTTATCTCAATATCAAAACATTTCTTGGTAAATATGAAGTACCTTACTGTAATAGTTTTCCATCAAAAATAACTAAGAAATGATTTCTCAAGCAAGACTTTTGCTAGGAAATTCTTGCTTGGGGAGAGAGGGTTCCCTTTCAGTCTGCACTCTCGGTACAACACAACTCACTTTCGCGACTTCGATTGAAGAACTGCAATCATGCCTGACAAGGCTAATGAAATCTGTGCCTTTCTGAAAGCCCTAACCTTCCAAAGGTGATAACGATAACCCTGAGTCTCGAATTCATTCCTGCAATTATTTCACTCTTCACCTCGATGTGAGCAGGAACAATTCACGCTTCTACAACAACAACAAAAAATACCGGAACATGAGACTATCTGACTTTGTGCCAACTAAACTGTCGTGTTCACTTGTTGTGTGCTGGGGTTTGTATTTGTTCTCAGAGTTTTCTTGTCACAAAAAATGTGTTATTCTTCAATATGCTTCAGCAATGAGTACGACGGCAAAACATTTGACCGAGACGATGAAGGGAAAGTTGGGTTCGGGTTCGCGACCATGCTTCCAGTCATGCGGTTGTACTATTTATCCCATAGATACTCATGATTTCTTTTGTTCGGCTTAGAACACCCTCAGGAGGCACTCTTTCAAAACCAGTCCAGCGGCTGCATGCAAACTCCTTAGATAGACATATAGCATTCTTGAGAAAGCTTTGGGTTAACATTGGCGACCTTCCTCTGCTGGATGCCGGTACCTGCCAAGTTGCAGGACGTGGGGAGGGATTTGGGGCTGTGGTCAAAGCAAATAGAACTAGCCTCCCAGCAGGGCAATAGTGAACTGGCTGATTCGGTCTCCCACAGTGATTCACTGGGCCCAAGTTCGGATGACGACATGTTGTCTCTGGCGGGCTCAGGGGGGTTCTTGGTTGAGGACTTAATTCCGGGGCAGCTACCTCCTCACGCTAGTGATCGTCCTTCCCCGCAGAAGTGACCGTCCTTCCTGCAGAAGAAATCTTCCACCTACCTGCCCCCTATGATTGCCGCAGTCAAGCACCACCTGCCTCTTTTTCTGGATTTCGGCACGGAAGTGACAACAACCTGGTCCAAGCCACATTCTCTTTCGTCCGTCACTATGCTGCAGTTCTACCAGACCGAGCTGCTGGCGGAGTACGACGCAAATTTGACTGCCAGGTAGCCCCACACATTTCATTCTGCTCATGTCCCGGTGCACTGTTCTGTTGCTCAGGGAAAGTATGGGAGCTACTGTGGTGGCAAAGTGTCATCTTTAGCTGACTCTCTCGGAGGTGCCAGAGAGGGACCGATAGATGTACTTTGATGAGAAGATTTCTCCGACGGGATTGCTCGACCCGGTTTGAGGCTAAAAAGAAGCAGGAATAGGCGCTGCGTGCTTTTCTCACTCTGAGGTCCTTTGGGGCTGACTATGGAGAACCTTCCCACAAGGTGACAGGTGGAGCCTTGCCAGCTAAGCGGGCTGTCCAGCTCAGACACACAGTTGCTGAGAGTGGTAGAAATAATAAAGAACCAATCCATCCCAGTCCACGAGAGGACATTATGCCCCCTCAGATGACACTTTACGGGAGACTCACTGCCTGCTCCGACCAACGTTGCACATGCGCAGTGTTACCCTGGATCATGTGAACAGTGACTTCAGGATGCAGGCTGCAAGATGTTGCCGAAAGATAGGGCAGCTCTGCTTCTAGCTCCTAAGCAACATTGCAGTATTTCATTTTTTGTGTTATTTCTTACATTATTAACCCAGGACATTTTTTGTGTTATTACATACAGCTGGAAATAACTTTTGGATATCAGAGCGGCGGTAACTCAACAGTATTACGACCGGGAATACGACTTTCCCGAATTGGATTCTTTGTTCGTACTCAGGAGGTGCGCACACCATTCACCACATCCGAGTATATTACTCACTAATGTTCAGTCTTTGGATAATAAAGTAGATGAGCTCAGGGCAAGAATCTCCATCCAGAGAGACATTAGGGATTGTAACATACTTTGTTTCACGGAAACATGGCTCTCTCGGTATATACTGTCTTTGTCATACAGCCAGCTGGGTTCTCAATATATTGCGCAGAAAGGAATAAATAACTCTCTGGGAAGATGAAAGGCGGGGGTGTATGTTTCATGATTAACCACTCATGGTGTGACTGTGATAACATACAGAAACTCACATCCTTTTGTTCACCAAAAGTAGAATACCTCACAATCAAATGACCGTATTTCATCCAAAGAGAATTTTCTTCAGTTATAGTCACAGCCGTGTATATTCCCCCTCAAGCCGATACCACGACGGCCCTCAAAGAACTTCACTGGACTTTATGTAAACTAGAAACTACGTATCACGAGGCCACATTTATTGTAGCTGGGGATTTTAACAAAGCAAATTTGAGGAAAACTCTACTGAAGTTCTACCAACACATTGACTGTAGCACTTGCTCTGAGAAAACATTAGACCACTGCTAATCAGCTTTGAAATGCCTACAAGGCACTCCTCTGCCCTCCCTTAGGCAAATCTGATCATGACTCCATTTTGCTCCTCCCTTCCTATAGGCAGAAACTCAAACAGGAAGTACCTGTGCTAAGGACTATTCAACGCTGGTCTGACCAATCGGAATCCAATCTTCAAGATTGTTTTGATCATGTGGATTGGGATATGTTCTCGGTAGCCTCTGAGAATAACATTGACAATTCCACGGATATATTGACTGTGACTATTAAAACCTGTGACTATTAACACCTACCCTAACCAGCAACCGTGGATTGATGGCAGCATTCACGCAAAACTGAAAGTGCGAACCACCGCATCTAACAATGGCAAGGTGATTGGGAATATGGCCAAATACAAACAGTGTAGATATTCCCTCCATAAGGCAATCAAAGAGGAAAAATGTCAGTATAGAGACAAAGTGGAGTCTCAATTTAACGGCTCAGACACGAGATGTATGTGGCAGGATCTACAGACAATCGCGGACTACAAAGGGAAAACCAGCCACATCGTGGACAAGACGTCTTGCTTCCGGACAAGCTAAACACCTTCTTTGCCTGCTTTGAGGATAACACAGTGCCACCGACGAGGCCTGCTACCAAGGACTGTGGGCTCTCCTTCTCCATGGCCGATGTGAGAAAGACATTTAAGAGTGTTAACCTTTGCAAGGCTGCCGGCCCAGACGGCATCCCTAGCCGCGTCTTCAGAGCATGCACAGACCAGCTGGCTGGAGTGTTAACGGACATATTCAATCTCTTCCTATCTCAGGAAATGTCCCCACCTGCTTAAAGATGGCCACCATTGTTCCTGTACCCAAGAAAGCAAAGGTGGCTGAACTAAATGACTATCACCCCGTAGCACTCACTTCTGTCATCATGATGTGCTTTGAGAGGCTAGTTAAATGTGGATAGGGGGCAGTATTTTCACGGCCGGATGAAAAAACGTACCCGATTTAAACTGGTTACTACTCTTGCCCAGAAATGAGGATATGCATATTATTAGTAGATTTGGATAGAAAACACTCTGAAGTTTCTAAAACTGTTTGAATGGTGTCTGTGAGTATAACAGAACTCATATGCAAAAACCTGAGAAAAAGTCAACCAGGAAGTGGAGGATCTGAGAATTGTAGTTCTTCTTTCTAGTCCCTTTCGAAACTACAGTATCTGTGGGGTTACGTTGCACTTTCTAAGGCTTCCATTGGCTGTCTAAAGCCTTCAGAATGTGGTTTTAGCCTTCTCCTGTCACTGGGCAGTGTATAGGAGCTCAGTTACTGAGTGGTCTGCCTGGCAACAAAGGGATTGGATATGCGCGGTCTCGCGAGCACGCTGTTTTTTCTTTTTCTCCTTGAATGAATACGCTATCGTCCGGTTGGAATATTATCGCAATTTTACGTTAAAAATACCATAAAGATTGATTTTAAACAGCGTTTGACATGCTTCTAAGTACGGTAATGGAACATTTTGACTTTTTGTGTCTCGGATTGCGCTCGCATTTCTTGTGGAAGTAGCAGTCCTGGGAGTGCATTCTGACGAAGATCAGCAAAGGTAAGAGCATATTTCTAATACTAATTCTGAGTTTAGGTTGCCCCGAACTTGGCGGGGGTCTGTATAGCTTTCTGTGATGACGAGCTATGTACTCAGAATATTGAAAAATGTGCTTTCTCCGTAAAGCTATTTTAAAATCTGACACAGCGGTTGCATAAAGGAGTTCTGTATCTATAATTTTTAAAATAATTGTTATGTATTTTGTCAACGTTTATGATGAGTATTTTTGTAAATTCACCGGAAGTTTTTGGTGGGAATACATTTTCTGGACATCACACGCCAATGTAAAATGCTGTTTTTGGATATAAATATGAACTTGATCGAACAAAACATACATGTATTGTGTAACATGATGTCCTAGGAGTGTCATCTGATGAAGATCATTAAAGGTTAGTGCTTCATTTAGCTGTGTTTTGGGTTTTATTGACACATGTCCTTGCTTGGAAAATGGCTGTGTGATTATTTTGGTCTATGTACTCTCCTAACATAATCTAATGTTTTGCGTTCGCTGTAAAGCCTTTTTGAAATCGGACAATGTGGTTGGATTAAGGAGAAGTGTATCTTTAAAATGGTGTAAAATAGTCGTTTGTTTGAGAAATTGAAATTATTGGATTTTTGAGGTTTTGTATTTCGCGCCACGCTGTTCCATTGGATATTGGCTAGGCGTTCCGCTAGCGGAAGGTCTGTCCTCAACAGGTTTTAAGGATCATATCACCTCTACCTTACCTTACCTTACCTGACACCCTAGACCCACTTCAATTTGCTTACCGCCCCAATAGATCCACTGACGATGCAATCGCCATCGCACTGCACACTGCCCTATCCCATCTGGACAAGAGGAATATCTATGGAAGAATGCTGTTCATTGACTATAGCTCAGCATTCAAAACCATAGTACCCTCCAAGCTCATCATTAAGCTCGGGGCCCTGGGCCTGAACAATGCCCTGTGCAACTGGGTCCTGGACTTCCTGACGGGCCACCCCCAGGTGGTGAAGGTAGGAAACAACACCTCCACTTCGCTGATGCTAAACACAGGGGCCCCACAAGGGTGCGTGCTCAGCCCCCTCCTGTACCCCCTGTTCACCCATGAATGTGTGGCCACGCACGCCTCGAACTCAATCATCAAGTACAACAGCAGTAGGCCTGATTACCAACAATGACGAGACAGCCTACAGAGAGGAGGTGAGGCACCTGGGAGTGTGGTGCCAGTAAAATAGCCTCTCACTCAATCTCAACTGATTGGACATCGTTGTCTTATTTCATTTAACTAAGAGGTCAAATTGCCAGACTTACCTTTTTCAAATGGACATTTTGAATAATATCCAAATTGATTGGTTTCTACAAATGAGACAATTTAAACTTTTCCATGTTAACCTTGATACAGCTACGATTTCAGGTTAATTAAAGTTTAATTCCAAAATAGCCTATACAGGTTTGATTAATCATTATGATTGACTAATCAATTCAATTTGCTTTTAAGAGATAATTGGAACCAAACCCCCAGTACTGATCCAATATTGACAGAAGTCCCGCCTTCGCGGGAATCCCATGTGGTTTCAGCCCTAGGGACCCTGGTGGTGAATGTACCCTACATTTATGATAATCCAGCCAATCTCAATTGATTGGATATTATCGTCTCATTCAATGTAACAAGTTAAATTGTCGAACATACCTTATCAGGTTCTTCAAATTAAATGAGACATTTTAAACCTTTCCATATTAACCTAGATGAACCAACTTCTCAGGTTAATTTAAGTTTAATTCCCAGATAGCCTGTCCTATCCATCATTATCATTGATTAATCAATTAAATTTGCTTTTGCAAATTCATTCACATCCAACTCCCACATTACTGATGCAGTATTGATGGTTCATTAACGTCTATAAATAGATTAACATCGTTTTGCCGCTCTCCAACGACTCAAAACCCAAACTTTAAAAAAGAGTACTCGCTCCTACCGGTGAGCCTGTTTTTTTTTAAAGGACAAGAGAACACGAAATTATCAATAGTCCCGCAATACAGACAACTCTTTGTGTCGATGCTGTATTGCCGTTCCGCTGGCGACAGCCCAGCTCTGCCTAGTGGCATAGGCTCAGGAAGCGGTAACTTGTCCATCTTCGGCAGCCCTTGGGGCAGGTCGGGAAGCTTCAGGTTCTCTCGGCAATGAGACCGTCAGGAGCTTCCGGGATGACTCGGAGGCAAGGTGGGAGCCTTGGGCATGCAAGCAAAATCCAATTTCCTCTGCCTCCGTCGTTCCCATAATCGCCCATCGATACAGATGGTCAAAGAAATGAGGGAATCGAGCTCCGTAGGTAACTCCCGTGCTGCAAGCTCGTCCTTGACCTCCTCCGAGACGCTGTGCAGGAACATATCGAACAGTGCCTCTTGATTCCAAGCCCTCTCCGCTGCCAACGTGCAGAAATTCACTGAATAATCAGCTACACTGCGGGAGTCCTGCCGAAGCTGGATCTGCTTCCGGGCGGCTTCTCGTCCAGAGAACGGGTCATCAAAAACCTTCCTCACTTCTCTCACGAACCCCTCACGAACCCCTCACGAACCCCACGAACCCCGGCTGTTGTTCCCACATGGCAGTAGCCCAGGTGAGAGCCCTCCTGAACATCAGCGTGATGAGGTAGGCTATCTTCGAGCGATCCGAGGGAAAGGAGGAGGGGCTGAAGCTCGAAGACGAGGACACACTGAGCTAGGAACGCCTGACAGGTGCTCGGCTCTCCATTGAAGTGTTCTGGAGAAGGTAAGCGGGGCTCCCGAGAAAGTGGAGTGACCGATGAGACGGCGCTGCTAGCAGCTGAGTCACTGAGGAGCTGTGGGGTTACCACCGTGGTAGGCAGCCTCCCAGACAACCCATGGAATTGCTCCAGTGAACTGTCCAATGCCTGGTCATTGCGTTCAGCCAACTTTTGGACCCCCTCCACAAGGCCACGAAGCAATTCCTGGGTCGAGATGGCATTGCGCAGCTGGACCAGATCTGCTGGGTCAGTCATAGCCAGAAGAGAGATTGGGAAAAGCAGGAGCTGAGAACAAAAACGCTGGTTGACTTGACAAACAAGACGAACTGGCAACGGACAAACAGAGAACACTAGATATAAATACACAGGGGATAATGGGGAAGATGGGCGACACCTGGAGGGGGGTGGAGACAATCACAAGGACAGGTGAAACAGATCAGGGTGTCACAGATATTCTATAAAGAATCTGCCGTTTACAGCTACAATAGTCATTTACAACAATAACAATGTCTATACTGTATTTCTGATCAATTTGATGTCATTTTAATGGACAAAAAATTTGCTTTTCTTTCAAAAACAAGGACATTTCTAAGTGACACCAAACGTTTGAATGGTAGTGTACATTTTACAGGCACAGTATATTTTACATTTGTTATCTTCTTGTTATTAGTCCCACCCTTCAGCTCCATTCAACTCCTCCCATCTATCTCTTAAAACCATCCATATTGGATTTATTTTTGCATTATATTTTTCAAATGTGCTGTGATGCTTTAGAAAAGTTCTGAACCTTTCTATTCTCAACAGATTGTAAATTAAAGATAAACATTTTTGAAAAAAGTATTATTATATTATTGATCAATTGGCAATTACTTTTCAAATCACCCAGCATTGCTATCTGCAGCGTTAGCTCCAGGTAAATGTTGCAATTCTTCAGCCATTCCTGGACCTGTGACCAAAAACAAGCTACATATGGACTGTACCAAAATGAATGAGCTAATGACTCTGTTTCTTCGCAGTAAAATCTCCAGAGCTGGGAAGGTTGTATCCCCCATATATATGACATTCTTTTGGTTGCAAGAGTATTGTATAATAATTTAAATACAAAAATTCTAAATTTTGAATCCGGCATCGTTTTGCCTTTCAGTTCATGAACCATGTGCCATGGATCAGTACATCGAAAATCTCTTCCCAACTATTTTGAAATATACACTACCGGTCAAAAGTTTTAGAACACCTACTCATTCAAGGGGGTTTCTTTATTTTTACTATTTTCTACATTGTAGAATAATAGTGAAACATCAAAACTATGAAATAACACATATGGAAACATGTAGTAACCAAAAAAGTGTTAAACAAAACATTTTTTTTTATATTTGAGATTCTTCAAATAGCCACCCTTTGCCTTGATGACAGCTTTGCATACTCTTGGCATTCTCTCAACCAGATTCACCTGGAAAGCTTTTCCAACAGTCTTGAAGGAGTTCCCACATATGCTGAGCACTTGTTGGCTGCTTTTCCTTCACTCTGCGGTGCGACTCATCCCAACCATCTCAATTTGGTTGAGGTCGGGGGATTGTGGAGGCCAGGTCATCTGATGCAGCACTCCATCACTCTCCTTCTTGGTCAAATAGCCCTTACTCAGCCTGGAGGTGTGTTGGGTCATTGTCCTGTTGAAAACAAATGATAGTCGCACTAAGCCCAAACTAGATGGGATGGCGTATTGCTGCAGAATGCTGTGGTAGCCATGCTGGTTAAGTGTGCCTTGGATTCTAAATAAATCACAGACAGTGTCACCAGCAAAGCACCCCCACACCATAACACCTCCTTCTCCATGCTTTACGGTGGGAAATACACATGCTGTCACAACTTCTGCCGAAGTCGGCTCCTCTCCTTGTTCGGGCGGCGTTCGGCGGTCGACGTCACCGGCTTTCTAGCCATCGCCGCTCCATTTTTCATTTATCCATTTGTTTTGTCTTGTTCCCTGCACACCTAGTTTTCATTCCCCAATCACACTACATGTATTTATTCCTCTGTTCCCCCTCATGTCTTTGTGTGTAATTGTTTGTGTTGCGTGTCAATTTTGACACGCTAGACTGGTGTTAATTTTTTCCATGTTTTATTCACGAGGTATGTTTATTTCTTTGAACATAATTATTGTGACTGTTTGCGCGTGTTGCACTTTTGCCAGTTGGCTGGAGGATTCGACGCATTGGCCTCCGTCTGTTGGTTTCTCCTGCCTAAGTAAAGTGTGCGCCTGTTCACAACTCTCTGCTCTCCTGCACCTGACTCCACTCCCAGTACGCACACCATTGACACATGCGGAGATCATCCGTTCACCCACACCGCATCTCACAAAGACACGGCAGTTGGAACCAAAAATCTCCAATTTGGACTCCAGACCAAAGGACAAATTTCCACCAGTCTACTGTCCATTGCTCATGTTTCTTGGCCCAAGCAAGTCTCTTCTTCTTATTGGTGTCCTTTTGTAGTGGTTTCTTTGCAGCAACTCAATCATAAAGGCCTGATTTAGACAGTGTCCTCTGAACAGTTGATGTTGAGATGTGTCCGTTACCTGAACTTCTGAGGTTGGTAACTCTAATGAACTTATCCTCTGCAGCAGAGGTAACTCTGGGTCTTCCATCCCTGTGGCGGTGCTCATGAGAGCCAGTTTTATCAAAACTTCTGCCAGACTTATATGTGTCATTTCCAGTCACAACTTGCAGACTTGTTTACGTGCTGCTGTGCGTTTTGTTGTCAACCTTACTTTGCTACCTGACAACTTTACGGTTTTTACCTTTTAATTACCGTTTATATTTTTAGTTTTTCCCTCACTCAACTTTTTTTCATTAAACTTTTTCACTCCGGACGCTTTATCTGGACATGGTTCATCAGGACCTCGAACAGCCGAAGCTAAGTAGTAATATTAACATGATGCCTTCTAATTGCGGTCGCTGTACTCATAATATACGGGAGAACGATCGCCTTACGGCGAGGGTAGCTGTGCTGCAAGCCCAACTTCAGACGCAATCGTTAGGCAAGGGTCATTTCAGTGTAGGAAAGGATGAAACAGCGTCTGTGCCACCAGTAAGTACAGATAGTAATGTTAGTATAAATCCCCTCGCACGGTCCCCGCAGCCGGACAACTTTCTCATGGCTTCTGGAGGGAAATGCTGTAGGAATGCTCAACAGGTGTTGCTCATTCAACTGACAGAAACTTTCAACGGGGTTCTCCTCATTAAGCAACGAGTCGGAGTCAGAGGCCGAGCCTTCTCTGGTCTCTACTTCTCCCGTTACGAGGTCTGAGACGCCGAAGCCTCCCACCATTAGCTCTGACAAATTGAAAACCCTAGTCATTGGCGACTCCATTACCCGCAGTATTAGACTTAAAACGAATCATCCAGCGATCATACACTGTTTACCAGGGGGCAGGGCTACCAACGTTAAGGCTAATCTGAAGATGGTGCTGGCAAAAGCTGAAACTGGTGAGCGTAGAGAGTATAGAGATATTGTTATCCACGTCGGCACCAACGATGTTAGGATGAAATAGTCAGAGGTCACCAAGCACAACATAGCTTCAGCGTGTAAATCAGCTAGAAAGATGTGTCAGCATCGAGTAATTGTCTCTGGCCCCCTCCCAGTTAGGGGGAGTGATTAACTCTACAGCAGAGTCTCACAACTCAATCGCTGGTTGAAAACTGTTTCCTGCCCCTCCCAAAAGATAGAATTTGTAGATAATTGACCCTCTTTCTGGGACTCACCCACAAACAGGACCAAGCCTGGCCTGTTGAAGAGTGACGGACTCCATCCTAGCTGGAGGGGTGCTCTCATCTTATCTACGAACATAGACAGGGCTCTAACTCCCCTAGCTCCACAATGAAATAGGGTGCAGGCCAGGCAGCAGGCTGTTAGCCAGCCTGCCAGCTTAGTGGAGTCTGCCACTAGCACAGTCAGTGTAGTCAGCTCAGCTATCCCCATTGAGACCGTGTCTGTGCCTCGATCTAGGTTGGGCAAAACTAAACATGGCGGTGTTCGCCTTAGCAATCTCACTAGAATAAAGGCCTCCTCCATTCCTGCCATTATTGAAAGAGATCGTGATACCTCACATCTTAAAATAGGGCTACTTAATGTTAGATCCATCACTTCAAAGGCAGTTATAGTCAATGAACTGATCATAATCTTGATGTGATTGGCCTGACTGAAACATGGCTTAAGCCTGATGAATTTACTGTGTTAAATGAGGCCTCACCTCCTGGTTACACTAGTGACCATATCCCCTGCGCATCCTGCAAAGGCGGAGGGTTGCTAACATTCACAATAGCAAATTTCAATTTACAAAAAAAACAACGATATTTTCGTCTTTTGAGCTTCTAGTCATGAAATCTATGCAGCCTACTCAATCACTTTTTATAGCTACTGTTTACAGGCTTCCTGGGCCATATACAGCGTTCCTCACTGAGTTCCCTGAATTCCTATCGGACCTTGTAGTCATAGCAGATAATATTGACATTTTTGGTGACTTTAATATTCACATGGAAAAGTCCACAGACCCACTCCAAAAGGCTTTCGGAGCCATCATCGACTCAGTGGGTTTTGTCCAACATGTCTCCGGACCTACTCACTGCCACAGTCATACTCTGGACCTAGTTTTGTCCCATGAAATAAATGTTGTGGATCTTAATGTTTTTCCTCATAATCCTGGACTATCGGACCACCATTTTATTACGTTCGCAATCGCAACAAATAATCTGCTCAGACCCCGACCAAGGAGCATCAAAAGTCGTGCTATAAATTCTTAGACAACCCAAAGATTCCTTGATGCCCTTCCAGACTCCCTCTGCCTACCCAAGGACGACAGAGGACAAAAATCTGTTAACCACCTAACTGAGGAACTCAATTTAACCTTGCGCAATACCCTAGATGCAGTTGCACCCCTAAAAACAAAAAACATTTGTCATAAGAAACTAGCTCCCTGGTATACAGAAAATACACTAGCTCTGAAGCAAGCTTCCAGAAAATTGGAACTGAAATGGCGCCACACCAAACTGGAAGTCTTCCCGACTAGGTTGGAAAGACAGTACGGTGCAGTATTGAAGAGCCCTCACTGCTGCTCGATCATCTTATTTTTCCAACTTAATTTAGGAAAATAAGAACAATCCGAAATGTATTTTTGATACTGTCGCAAAGCTAACTAAAAAGCACCATTCCCCAAGAGAGGATGGCTTTCACTTCAGCAGTAATAAATTCATGAACTTCTTTGAGGAAAAGATCATGATCATTAGAAAGCAAATTACGGACTCTTCTTTAAATCTGCATATTCCTGTGTGATAATAGGTTGCTTCTTGTGTAAATATTTTCTGTCTGGATTTTAATGATTTGTATCAGTTGTCCTAAGTCTGCACAACTCTGCCAGGACCTAGGATCAAGGGAGACACTCAATTGTTTTAGTACTATATCTCTTGACACATTGATGAAAATAATCATGGCCTCCAAACCTTCAAGCTGCATACTGGACCCTATTCTAACTAAACTACTGAAAGAGCTGCTTCCTGAGCTTGGCCCTCCTATGTTGAACATAATAAACGGCTCTCTATCCACCAGATGTGTACCAAACTCACTAAAAGTGGCAGTAATAAAGCCTCTCTTGAAAAAGCCAAACCTTGACCCAGAAAATATAAAAAACTATCGGCCTATATCGAATCTTCCATTCCTCTCAATTAAAAAAAAAAAGCTGTTGCGCAGCAACTCACTGCCTTCCTGAAGACAAACAGTGTATACAAAATGCTTCAGTCTGGTTTTAGACCCCATCATAGCACTGAGACTGCACTTGTGAAGGTGGTAAATGACCTTTTAATGGCGTCAGACCGAGGCTCTGCGTCTGCTCCTAGACCTTAGTGCTGCTTTTGATACCATCAATCACCACATTCTTTTGGAGAGATTGGAAACCCAAATTGGTCTACACGGACAAGTTCTGGCCTGGTTTAGATCTTATCTGTCGGAAAGATATCAGTTTGTCTCTGTGAATGATAGCACTAAATTAACTTCAGTTAGTGCTAAATACGGCTGCTAGAATCCTGACTTGAACCAAAAAATGTGATCATATTACTCCAGTGCTAGCCTCCCTACACAGGCTTCCTATTAAGGCAAGGGCTGATTTCAAGGTTTTACTGCTAACCTACAAAGCATTACATGGGCTTGCTCCTACCTATCTTTCCAATTTGGTCCTGCCGTACATACCTACACGTAGGCTACGGTCACAAGATGCAGGCCTCCTAATTGTCCCTAGAATTTCTAAGCAAACAGCTGGAGGCAGGGCTTTCTCCTATAGAGCTCCATTTTTATGGAATGGTCTGCCTACCCATGTGAGAGACGCAGACTCGGTCTCAACCTTTAAGTCTTTATTGAAGACTCATCTCTTCTGTAGGTCCTATGATTGAGTGTAGTCTGGCCCAGAAGTGTGAAGGTGAACGGAAAGGCACTGGAGCAACGAACAGCCCTTGCTGTCTCTGCCTGGCCGGTTCCCCTCTCTCCACTGGGATTCTCTGCCTCTAACCCTATTACAGGTGCTGAGCCACTGGCTTACTGGTGCTCTTCCATGCCGTCCCTAGGAGGGGTGCGTCACTTGAGTGGGTTGAGTCACTGATGTGGTCTTCCTGTCTGGGTTGGCGCCCCCTGTGTTGTACCATGGCGGAGATCTTTGTGGGCTATACTCGGCCTTGTCTCAGGATAGTAAGTTGGTGGTTGAAGGTATCCCTCTAGTGGTGTGGGGGCTGTGCTTTGGCAAAGTGGGTGGGGTTATATCCTGCCTGTCTGGCCCTGTCCGGAGGTATCATCATATTTATGCTGCAGTAGTTCATGTGTCGGTGGGCTGGGGTCAGTCTGTTATATCTGGAGTATTTCTCCTGTCTTATCCGGTGTCCTGTGTGAATTTAAGTATGCTCTCTCTAATTCTCACTTTCTTTCTTTCTTTCTCACTTTCTCTCTTTCTTTCTTTCTTTCTTTCTTTCTTTCTTTCTTTCTTTCTTTCTTTCTTTCTTTCTTTCTTTCTTTCTTTCTTTCTTTCTTTCTTTCTTTCTCTCGGAGGACCAGAGCCCTAGGACCATGCCTCAGGACTACCTGGCATGATGACTCCTTGTTGTCCCCAGTCCACCTGGCCGTGCTGCTGCTCCAGTTTCAACTGTTCTGCCTGCGGCTATGGAACCCTGACCTGTTCACTGTGATTACTATTATTTGATCATGCTGATCATTTATGAACATTTGAACATCTTGGCCATGTTCTGTTATAATCTCCACCCGGCACAGCCAGAAGAGGACTGGCCACCCCTCATAGCCTGGTTCCTCTCTAGGTTTCTTCCTAGGTTTTGGACTTTCTAGGGAATTTTTCCTAGCCACTGTGCTTCTACACCTGCATCGCTTGCTGTTTGGGGTTTTAGGCTGGGTTTCTGTACAGCACTTTGATATACCAGCTGATGTAAGAAGGGCTATATAAATACATTTGATTTGATTTGATCATAGAGCTTGATGTTTTTGCGATTCCACTTGAAGAAACATTCAAAGTTCTTGAAATGTTCCATATTTACATGTCTTAAAGTAATTATGGACTGTTGTTTCTCTTTGCTTATTTCAGCTGTTCTTGCCATAATATGGACTTGGTAAATAGGGCTATCTTCTGCCACCTTAACAGGTCGCTTCGATTGTCCCCGGCATGCCTGCAGGCGCTGGCCCAGTGGGGTACTGTCGCAAGGGGTGCTCATGGGACAGGTGTTTTTCTGCAAGGTGGTCATAATAGACGTGTTCCCCTAAGTGTGGGGCACACTGTGAGATGGCTACTCGAATTGGAGGTATGGACGGTGGACAGAATGCCCGACATTTCAATTACCTGGAGCTTCCGAGGATGTATTTAGCGTTCAGGCACCTCCTCCCACGTTTGATGGGCTGGTATGTGCTGGTCAGTGGAAGCTATACCCCTGGGTGGTTCCCCAGATATGGGAGAGGTTAGGCAGGGCCGACGTAGATCTTTATGCAACGCAAGAAAACGAAAGTTCTTGCGCACCAGTGGTCTTGGACCCTGCTGTACCTATTGCGCACACATGGGATTTAGCTCTGGTTATGGAGGCATTGTGTGCTGCCCCCTTTGAGCCTCTGGAGTTGGTGGATCTGAAGATCCTCTCCTACAAGAGCTCTCTGCTCATGGCTTGGGCCTCGGCTAAATGTGTTGGGGGCCTCCACGCCTTATCCTGTACTCAGTTCACCCCTGGTGACTCTAACGTGACATTGTGTCCTAATGTAGCCTTCATGGTTATGACTTACATGTCTTTAGCCTTTGAGCTTATTTCCCTTTTCACCTCCTCCTTTTGCTTCTGAAGAGTAACAGAGGTTTCATGCCCTGTCCAGTACTAGCTTTATGCACGCACTTTGAGACGCACCTGAAATAACCAGTTATGTGACCAGCTTTTTGTCTGTTTAGCTAATCCAGCTCGTAGCAGGGCGCTCTCTAAGCAACGTCTATCCTACTGGCTTGTGAAGGCTATCTCCCTAGTATACTGCAGCAAGTGGTAAGGGTTATTTAGCGGTGTACCTGCCCACTCGACCATGGGCTTGGCAGCGTCTTGGGCATTATTTAAAGGATTGACTGTAGGGGATATTTGCGCTGCGGCAAGTTGGGCATCACCACACACATTTGTGAGGTTTTATAGCTTGGATGTCACTGCTCCCAGTCTAGCCCACGGTGTGCTTACAGCTGGGACAGGAGAGGGTCATTAGGCAACGCACAGTGTGCACAATACCCAGACTACCTTGTGGGTGGAGGTCTGGGTGGTCTGCCATGGGCCATTTCAGTTGGTATCCATTGGGGCCGGCTTGGGGCGGGATTTGAATTCTCCATAGTTGTGTTGAACCGACAGGGTTTGGTAGGTTACTTTCTAAATGGAAATCATTAAAGTTACTAGTTACCTGTCCAAACGTATATCAGTAACGTCATTTTTTGGATTACCCAAACTCAGTAACATAATCTGATTACTTTCCTATTAAGAGGCATTAGTAGAAGACACAAAGGAATAGTACCAATTGAACAACATCTATTGCAGAATCAATCAATGTTAGAGTTTAGCTGGCCATAAATGGATGTTGCATTTTTACTTTATGGGTTAGGTATATTTCTAACCCATTGCTTTCTACTTCAATACAGATAATAATACAATTAGGCTATATCTTTATATTAAAAAACTAAGTCTGTCAGATTTATAGTCATTTCAGTTGATTAAATACCCCTTGATCTTCAATAATATGACTTGGAAATATTGATTAGAAAAATATTTTTATCTGAACATAACCCAAAAACGAAGGACTTATTAGCCTACTCTGTTTATATTTTTGTTGTCAAGGAGGACTGATAAGGCCCATTGCTTCAAAACATTGTTGAAAAAGAAATGCTGCTGTCATGGAATGGCATGCCTTGAGCACTTCCCGAAAATGGCTATTTGCATGTGAAAAATGATCGCCCGGCCTATTGTTAAAAATTTAGTTGGTGACACTTTGATATCTCGATAATTTCAGTCAATTAAAAGTGCACAAGCATGTGAGCATGTGTCCGTTAGGCCAATGGAAAATATTAAATCATCTCAAATTAGATTGAGCAATAAAAAGTCCCACTTGTGGTATTCAAAACAAAGGAAAAAAATATTTTGACTGCACTGGTCCTTTAAACTTTACACTCAATTATAAATACTAATAAATAATATATTCCATTTAATTTGATGTCGTTATAGGTATGAAGACCCGTTTAATATTCCTTTGGCTATTGGCCTCAGCATTTCCTGTGTCTGTAAGTACTGATAAATCCACTCTTACTTTATGAACAGCTTTTTAATAAAAATGTATGATGCCAATCATTGTAGCCCTGTTGAATAACCCCAAGTCTAATGATATTTTATCAAGAATTATTTGCTATTCCCAAGGTCAAAGGCAAACCTCACGACAAACATCAAGCTTTATCCAAGTCCTCACACATAGCTAAAGAGAAGGTAAAGTGCATCCAACTCCTGTATTTGAAATAAGTTCCATACTGTAAATAAACCCCATCTCTATAAAAACAGAATACATTGACAAGGATTCTCCAGAAACTTTACCTTTCATTATATGAATGGCAAAAGTTTGTCCAGAAGCTATATCTTTTGTTATATTTACAAAATGTTTTTCCAGAAAACTTTTCATTTCGTTTTCCAAGGACATTGTTCCAGATGAGGTCAATGAGGGGGAGGTCCTGCCGACCTTCATGACCTTTGAGTCTAGCAGTCAGGAGCAGGAGGACGAGGACATGAGCTACGAGGACAATGCTAGTGCTAATGTGGGTCCCTCCAATGAGGAAGGGGTGTTTGAGGTGTCCGACAGTGGTGAGAGGAGCACCCCCGTCCTGCTGAGCGATAAGGCACTGGTGGACCTCCTCCAGGGGGAGTCAGAGGAAGAAGAGGTGGAAGAGGAGGAGGAGGAAGAAGAAGAGGAGGAGGGAAAGATTGAGTCTGAGGAGACACAGTCTGAAGAGGAGGAGGAGGGAGAAGAAGAGGTGGGAGACTTGGAAAAGGAGGAGGAAGATGAGGAGGTGGTAGAGGTGGAGGAGGAGGTGGATGTGGAGGCAGAGAAAGAGGTGGAAAAGGTGAAGGCGATGGAAGATGAGGAGTCAGTTGAGGATGAGGAGAAGAGAGAGAAAGAGGACGAGGAGGAACATGTGGTCGGGGACAGAGGAGTAGAGGAAGAGGCTCAAGTCGAAGAGACGGACAGCAACACCGAGCCTGAGATTCCAGAGGATCTGGACTACGCCAGCGACAGCGACAACCCAGAGCCCCTTGAAACCGAACCTGAGGAAGGGAAACCCCTCGCCGAAGACGCCCAGCTCCTTTCAAATAAGAAAGAGGAGGCCAAGGTCGAGGAGAAAGAAGAACAAGCTAGCAAGGAAGACAAAATCCCCACTGCCACTGATGACTATGAGTCCCAGCACGACATACAAGACGCCGAGGCCTCTAAGAGCCAGGAAGTGCAGTACAAGGACGATTCCCAAGAAAAAGGGACCAATACAAAAAACGCAGACAGAGACACTGAACACCAAGAGACAAAAAACAGTGTGGATCTTGACGGGACACATCTTTCTGTAGAAGAGGGAGAAGAGAAGGAGGAGAAGAACATAAACAAGAGTGCCAGTCACACCAGAGGCAAAGCCAGGAAGCAGAGGAAGAACCAGAGAGTGAGGAAGCACCCCCCACAGAGGGATGAGGCCCCACCAGGAGAGGGAGTCCCAGACCACCAGGGGGATGAGGGCGTGAAGGAGCACTACCGCACCACTGACAGTGCTGTCTACAAGCCCAAGAGGAGAAGAGCAGGGAAATGGGTAACACTCATCACATACCGCCCGTTAGCTATAATGCAATGTCATCCTAAAACTTCAACCTACACTGAACCATGTAACCCCTATATAAAGCTAGGCCCTTTTCGGCGGGTGACCTATTTGAAATTAAACCGATGATCCATGGATGGACCTACTCTATTCCCAGAGCTTCCCAAAATGTGTGTACTATACAATATAGGAAATATGATGTCATTTAAAATGCAGCCCACATCTTATCCATTAACATCTGTGGGTGGTTTGTTGACCTCTATTGTGATTTCACCTTCTGTTTCCTACCCAGGCTCCTCTGGTGGGAATGAACCCGGTCCAGATCAAGGCGACAGTGGACCTCTACCCCAGCGCCAGGCCCTCTTTGGCGGCCAGCCTATACAGACCCCAAGCCTCTGCTGCCGGTAAAGTGTCAATCTCAGCAAGGCACACACACACACACACACACATACACACTAGGAATCTGCTGACTGGGCCCTTTCACTAACACTCCCAGAAGAATAGTGCCACGCTACCAAAACAAACCCCCTCTCGCCTCCACTGGATTAAGGGGTCAATGAGAGCTCATGTTGAATTCGAGCACTGTACAAACTCAAATGGCAATGGAATGCAGGGGGTAATGGCTGTGGTGGTAGTGCTGGGGTTTCCATTGACATCTATAACCACTGGAAAGTACATACTTGTAAATCATGATTAAGACATGATTAAAACATTAATAACACATGAACAAAGCATAAATACAATGACTTAGTGAATCTAGCAGAAAATAAACCAAAAAAATTCACATCAATGTTCCACTGATATAAAATTATAGGGCATGAGTGTGTTTAGGTAATTTCTTTTCTCTTTTAGACCCTTGTGAGAACTTCCGTTGTAAACGTGGAAAGATCTGTAAACTCAACAAGGAGAAGAAGCCTATGTGTGTGTGTCAGGAGCCTTCTGCCTGCCCACAGAGTGTCACTGACTATGATCATGTGAGTATGAACAGTGGTCATTGGGGTGGCCTGGTGGGGTTCAGAGTTTTAAATCGTTGCCTCTGAATCAAATATACTGTAATGAAACAGGCAGGGAGCAAGTCTCGAACCCTCGACCTTCTAGCCCGAAGTCCAGCGCGCTATTGACTGTGCCCCAAAAGCATGCTCGTGCAGCAGAGTCGATATCCACGCTTATAAACCCAGGCTCGTTACACTACTCCCTCCTTTCAAAGAGCACGTCCTCGCGCTAGATTGCGACTCTACTTCTTATAGGAACGCATTCACTGGCCAAGCACACGCACTGTCGTGGATGCAAGGTCCGATCCCACTTCTGACACCAATGTAATGAAACAGGCAGGGAGCAGGTCTCGAACCCTCGACCTTCTAGCCCGAAGTCCAGCGCGCAAAAGCATGCTTGAGCGGCAGAGTCGATATCCGCGCTTATAAACCCAGGGTCGTTACAATACTATGCAGTATGTACTGCTGCGAGTATGGGTTGAACCTGGCCCACTGCTCTAGCACTTTCTCTCTATCCTGTCGAATAAACATAAACAATACGAAAGGAGTTCCTTTAAAAACATTTGGGAAAAGTTGCTATTAGGGTCAGGAACTGTAAACCATGGAAATTGATGTCACGTTGGTATGAAGAGATTCGGTAGACAGGCTCAGGAATGCAAATTATGGCGTGCCGTGTAAAGGCACCGGGACGAAGACCAAACAAACAAGAAACAAAAATACAGGGTTGAAACCCCCCAAAAAGAGCGGGGAGTACCTCAAATAAATACCACTAACGCACAATGATAATCAAACGGGACAAGACCCGTAATCATCTGAGCAATCCACAAGGGCACGAAAGCCCAAAACACACAGCACAGGTACTCACACGCACCAACAAACATTGTAACAATAATCGACCCCACTATGGTGAACAAAGGGCACAGATATACAAATACAATCAGTGGGAATAGGGGCCAGGTGTGCGCAATGACAGTTCCAGAGGTATCCATGGCAATTGATAACATCGGTACCAAAGAACTATGCCTCTATAAAAGTTAAGATTTGGATAGGTATTCTGATCCTACATCTGTATTTCGAGGAAACTTGAAGGAAACATGCCACGAATCTAACAATGGTAGGTACAACCCTGACATGATATTCTATCAACATTGGGGAGCTGTTGGTTCTGGCTAGAATTGTATTTGCAGACCTCTGTTCCTAAGACAGGTGCGCTAGCCTCAGTTCCAATAGAGTTCACTCTATTGGAACTCTGTGATGCTTAGTTGCTTACCAAGAGCAGGATCACTACAATGTCTTTATCTGAAGCATTTTCTTTTGTTACATCCATAACTCATGAAGTCATTTTTCTTTCATGCAGGTATGTGGAACTGACAATGTCACCTACGACACGTCCTGTGAGCTCTTTGCCACTAAGTGCAACCTGGAAGGCACCAAGAGAGGCCATAGACTTCACCTGGACTACACTGGACCCTGCAAATGTAAGACAGCTATAGTCAGACCACCTCTACAGTTTCTGACCAATACAGTAACTAACATGAAATAGCTACATAAAGTATAACACATTTTTGTACATTTCTTCTACTCCCTATCTTTTTATTTCTCTCTCTCATCTGTTTCTCACTCTGTATTTAATTCTCAATTCTCATCTTACCTTGTCTCTCCCTCTGCTCTCTTTCTCACTCTCTCTCTTTCTTCCCCTACCTTGCTCTCTCTGTTAGTCATAGCACCGTGTATGAATGCCGAACTGGTCCAGTTTCCTCTGCGTATGCGCGACTGGTTGAAGAACGTCTTGCTGCATCTCTATGAACATGACTCTATGTCCCCTGGCTTCCTCATCCCCAAGCAACGCATTAGAGTGAGTAAATATATTTTTTTATTTGGATTTCATTTTTATGCATTTTTATTTAATTGAATATCATTGGATCCCTAGATTTGAAAAAACCCTCGTATGGACACCCTTAACTATAAGCTTAAAATTTGAGGGTAACACTTCACATTAGACATACCATCTATAAAGGGGTTATATTAGTTCAATTATTTATATTTTCTAAATAATTCATATTCATTTTGTCATGGCTGTCGTAGGAATGAGCGGACCAAAGTGCAGCGTGTGTGTCGTTCCACATTTTATTTATACTGTGAAACTATGCAATACATAAATAAACTGAATGACAATAAACAACAAACCGTGACGCAGAGGTG
Source organism: Salmo salar (assembly GCF_965601325.2). NCBI lineage: Eukaryota > Metazoa > Chordata > Actinopteri > Salmoniformes > Salmonidae > Salmo > Salmo salar. The sequence continues at coordinate 13,467,833 of NC_138298.1, forward strand.
AAACATACACTACTCAAAATTAATCTCCCACAAACCAAGGTGGGACAAACACCAACTTAAATATGACCTCCAATTAGAGACAACGATGACCAGCTGCCTCTAAATGGAGATCATCTCAAACAAAGCCCAACATAGAAATACAACAACTAGAACAACCCAACATAGAAATACAAAACTAGAACATAACAAGATAGAAAAACTAAACTAGAAAACCCCCCCTGTCACGCCCTGACCTACTCTACCATAGAAAATAACAACTTACTATGGTCAGGACGTGACACATTTAAAGGGGCTTTATGAAGTTTAACCAACTGCATTCTTAGTGACTGATAGTATTACATAAAGACATAAAATCACCAGCGCATCACATCTGATTTTCTTCTTAGCACATATTCATATTCAATTCAATAAAACTTTATTATTCATGTGTGACCATAAATGATGATGATGTCAATCTCCCAGGTGAGAAAGATCCACGAGAGTGAGAGGCGCCTCCATGCCGGCGACCACCCCATCGAGTTGCTGGCCCAGGACTTTGAGAAGAACTACAACATGTACATCTATCCCGTGCACTGGCAGTTTGCTCAGATGGACCAGCACCCTTCTGACAGGTACAGTACTTCATGAGAAAGATGCATTTTTTTGTTGATGTCATTATCATGAAAAAGAACCAGAACATAATTTTACACTGAGAAGCAAGAGCCTCTTGCGGAGCCTCTTGCTTACGCCAAGCTTCCATTGAAATTAATATGAGCATCTGTAAAAAGTTACACGCCTAGTGCAGTGTAACAGTACTCTTCTTGCGTTGTGTACAATCAATCATCGGCACAAACTCCAACTTGTAGCACCAGTCATGGAGCTTTATTCTGATAGGAACAGCACAAAATTGCACGGCTCACCATCCAACTCTGCACTCACGCAAGTGCTTTGCAACCAACAACCTACCGCTGGTTTGGTGCTTGTTCACTGGGGAATGTAGTTATCAAAATAATACAATTACAATATAATATCTTTAACATGTACCTGATAGGAACAGCACAAAATTGCACGTCATGCAATGCACGGCTCACCATCCAACATCCAATACTTATTTCCCTCATTAAAATGCAAATCAATTGATAACATTTTTGACATGCGTTTTTCTGTAGTTTTGTTGTTGTTATTCTGTCTCTCACTGTTCAAATAAACCTACCATTAAAATTATAGACTGATCATTTCTTTGTCAGTGGGCAAACGTACAAAATCAGCAGGGGATCAAATACTTTTTTCCCTCACTGTAAGATAAAAAAATAAAAAAGTAAGAGATAAGAATAACAAATAATTAAAGAGCAGCAGTAAATAACAGTAGCGGGGACATATACAGGGGGTACCGATACAGAGTCAATGTGCAGGGGCACCGGTGTTGAGGTAATTGAGGTAATATTTACATGTAGGTAGAGTTATTAAAGTGACTATGCATAGATAATAACAGAGAGTAGCAGCAGCGTAGAAGTGGGGGGGGGCAATGCAAATAGTCTGGGCAGCCATTTGATTAGCTGTTCAGGAGTCTTTTGGCTTGGGGGTAGAAGCTGTTTAGAAGCCTCTTGGACCTAGACTTGGCGCTCCGGTACCGCTTGCCGTGAGGTAGCAGAGAGAACAATCTATGACTAGGGTGGCTGGAGTCTTTGACAATTTTTAGGGCCTTCCTCTGACACCGCCTGGTATGGAGGTGCTGGATGGCAGGAAGCTTGGCCCCGGTGATGTACTGGGCCGTATGCATTACGCTCTGTAGTGCCTTGCGGTCGGAGGCCGAGCAGTTGCCATACCAGGCAATGATGCAACTCGTCAGGATGCTCTCAATGGTGCAGCTGTAAAACCTTTTGAGGATCTGAGGACCCATGCCAAATCATTTCAGTCTCCTTAGGGGGAATAGGTTTTGTCGTGCCCTCTTCGCGACTGTCTTGGTGTGCTTGGACCATGTTAGTTTGTTGGTGATCTAGATGCCAGTAATGCACAATTAGAGACACTCATTTTTGTTTTCTGTTGCAAAATGTTTCAAAACGTTCTCCATTGCATAAGCTTATGAACATGACACTGGTGTTCCTATCCAGGTTCCTGTCCCACTCTGAGCTGGCCCCCCTGAGGGTCCCGTTAGTCCCCATGGAGCATTGTACCTCCCGCTTCTTCCAGGAGTGCGACGCAGACAAAGACAAACAGGTGTCCTTTAGGGAGTGGACCCACTGCTTCGGCATCAAGGATGGTAAGAGTGGCAGGCTTATACAAAGTGAAAGCAATTCAATGGCCAAAGAATGAGGCTTGCGTGACAATGTTGTGATAGTTGTAGTAGTTAGATGTGAGTGAATGAATGAATGCTGCATTACTATAGCTTACAGAAGGACCATGGTCATGTGCTTTCACACATGTTTAATAGTATGACCCTGCACTCTAAACTCTTGTAAAGACGTCATCTTTTGTGATTTTCCATTTTCCCCCTCTGCAGAGGACATGGATGTCAACCTGCTCTTCTGAGTCCAATCAGTACCTCATCCACCAACCAGCTTAAATAAGCATTTAACAAGATAACCTTCAATCATGGCAGAACCACATACCTTAATTCGAGAGTCACTTGTGTTGATTTCAACTGTATGTTTTTGGGATGTTCTGTAAAGTTAGCCTGGTGGAACCAGCCTGATCGCTGTGTTCACCATTCTATTTAACTTCACATATCAGTCTGGCATTGGTCCTTATTGAAACTGTTTGAGTCTATGTCTGTAATGAGAGGCATTATTCAAACCTAACTTGTCAGTGATGAGATCACCTTTAACCAATCAGAGGACGACCTAATTCAAAGCACAGGATTTTGGGGGTGAGTTTTCTGAGAGGACGCTGATTTGACCGGTCATTTCTTGGTTTGTCCAAAACTCCCATCTATTGGAGAAAGCCCAGATTTATATGTGCAGTAAAACAAAATGGTGAACACAGTAATCAGGCCGGTTCCACCATGCTACTGCAAAGTACGATTGACTAAAAAGTAAAAGTGAGGATGGACCACTGTCCTTCCATGTCTTATGTCATAGATGGAAGAGGAGGATAGTTCATGTTGTCTTATTACAGTGTAGCTATTACAGTGAAATAATACCATGCTATTGTTTGAGGAGAGTGCAGAGTTATGAACTTGAAAATGTATCAATAAACCAATTAGGCACATGTGGGCAGACTTGATACAACATTTTGAATTGAAATGCAACGGTTCATTGGATCAGTCTAAAACTTTGCATATACACTGCTGCCATCTAGTGGCCAAAATCAAAATTGCGCCTGAACTGGAATAATACATTGTGGCCTTTCTCTTGCATTTCAAAGATGATGAAAAAAATATGCTTTTTTCTTTGTATTATTTACCAGATCTCATGTGTTACATTCTCCTACATTAATTTCACATTTCCCACAAACTTCAAAGTGTTTCCTTTCAAATGGAATCAAGAATATGCATATCCTTGCTTCAGGTCCTGAGCTACAGGCAGTTAAATTTGGGTATGTAATTTTAGGGGAAAATGTAAAAAAAAAAAAAAGGTCCGATCATTAAATCAGACCAAGGTAGAGCAAATTTGGATCTATAAATATGTGGATGTTCTGTGATACTGTATGTAGATACTGTATAGCTGATAGTGGTACTAGTAGAGTAGGTGATGAGATTGTATTTTTTAAACAATTAACAATGATATCAGTGTTATGAACACATTCCAAGAGGGGGAAAGTTTACGAGTGCTTTTTGTAGATGACAGAAAACAAAACAAAAATTGACTTCTATGCAGGTGAAACCGATCACTTTACTTTTTGGCCAAAATATTACAGTATTTATTTTAAACATATAAAAGCTATAGTTGTATGTGGGAGCATTTTTTTGTATGGAAACCATTTATAATTGACTCTCAAAATAAATTGAGCTTGAATAGAGTATTTATTTCTATTATGTCAAAAGGAAAAATGTAAATGGCAGTAAATGTAGTAGAACATGTGATGTTGACAGAATTACTAAGAGTTGAATGCTGTAACTGTTTTTTATGTCTTGCCTGATATAGCTACTTCACTAACCATTCTAATAAACGTAATTATGACCTCATCGAATCTCATCACATTCCTGTTTGATTGTTTTACTTTATGCACAATTGAATTGAATGCAACTTTATTGATCCCCGCGAGGAAATTTTCATCGATAAAGTTATTTCATGCACTATGATAAATTGATACAATGAAGAGAAACTAGTCCAGTATTTAGTTTTTAGGTTACACTGAATTACACTCAAGCCTTCTTTTATATTCTTATTTGATCATTTGTACTGTACAATGACATAATAGGGAAGTAACTGTAATAAGTTGTGGTTGGTGATGTCACTTTTACGTCAGTGGTGATGCTTTGTCTCTTTTAGTTTGGATGAAAATAATAACCGGCATCTATTTTACACAGCCACCACAGGTGAACAGTTGACTCATCCAACAAAGGCTTATAATAAGGACATAATCGTAATATGATAATATGGTTCAGATTCCTGGTCTGGGTTTGCAATCCATGTGATTTTGAATAAGGCCCTCTTTGGGTCAGCAAGCCACAATTGTGAGATCAACATTTAGAGCTGTATTCTGATTGGACTGTTACCAGTGGACATGGAGGAAGTGGCTCTTTATAAGAGCGAAACTAGAAACAACATGTCATCTTCAGAAGTGTCTTTGTGAGCGGAAAAACTGCCGTCATTCACAAAGGTATGACAGATGACAACTTAACCATTTTCATGGAACAGCCTTCATGCAATTTAATCACATTTCAAGTATTGATTTTGTATTGATTGAAAATTCATGACACAGGGTTATTGCTCCTATCGGTTATATGTTTCCAACAATGAGATGCTTTTCTGACTTTCTTTTTTGTATGGTAAAGCAGAGCAACATGTTTTGTATGCTGTGGATCATCTTTCAGACAATGGCTCTCCTGGTAAGACACATTTTAATATTTATTCAATACTGTAGCTACCATAGCATCCAGACCTGGGTTCAAGTACTTGGACATCCTTTCGAATACATTGAGCTTTTGCTTGAGTTTGCTAGTAGTGCCTGATTTGGCACATTCAGATTCAGGGTTTCCAGTTTTGGGACTTTTTAAAGTTAATTTAACTACATGTAGGCAAGCTCAAACAGGCACAAAGTATATGAAATTATTTTTCAAGAATTTGAGACCCAGGTCTGATAGCGTCCACTGTGCTTTCCTGGTTTCATTTGTAGGTGGCGGCTGGAGGACAGTCTTCAGGTAGTGGCGAGGTATTGTGTGTTTCTTAAACATCTTAACAATACGACATTGTTGATAAAATTGTCTTAATATACATCTACTTTCTGAGCTTCTTTACAATCACTGAGAGTAACTTTTACAATAATGTTATACATAAATACAATATAATACATAGTGTATCAATACATATACAGTATAAATAAATAGTGTGGACAGTATGACTCAGTGAGAGAAGTTAAGGCGTTATGAGCTAAGTAATAGGATAATGTGCATTACTCCCCAGGGTGGTGGTGGGAATGGAGGAGTTGTGAATGGAGGCATGGTCGGTAATGCTGTTAACCCAGGGGTTATGAATGGGCTTGCCTTAAATGGGCAACCCTTTCTGGCACAGGTACGTATACAGTGTGGGTGGTTAAAAAGTGTCCCTGCGCTGCAGCACAGGTTAAAAAAAAAGCAAAGTGAATATAACTACACCATCAGTGGCATATTTCAGAAATATAACCTATATATTTAATTACATAGGTTTTTGTTAGATGATTGCAAGCAAACTTACTAGAGAGCCATAGACGATGCACCGGTGCTGCAGTACAGGCATTTTAAAAAGTAACTTTTGAACCAGCGCATCTGTACTATGGGCTACCTCTCTCACATGTCATATTTCTAATATAAACTGTTTCTCCAGGTCTAAACTATTCTTATTGGCAAAACAGGTGGTACCAGTTGGTGGATCATTACTTATTCAACAATCAGGTGCACTTGGTCAGGCTGCCATGCCCCAGCTGGTCCCCATTGGTGCTCTTCAGCAGGGTGGGGCACTTCCTGTAGGACAGGTGGGAGCATCCAATGGCATGCCACTACAACAGGGACAGCTTCCTCAACTAGCCAATGGGGTTTGTCTCCTTTGTCCAACTTCGCTTCTCTAACATTTACCAGAAGCCTAGAGATATCACGAGTATTTATTGAAAATAATCAGTGTTACAGTGTGACTGTTTAAACATATCTTTACAGGTTGTACCATTATTTGCAGTTCTGCCACAGGCAAATTGCATCGGAGGCCCCCAGGCTCCAATGTTGATGCAGGTATATCATTACTGTTGTATCAGTAGTATGTCTTGTAGTGTCGTACACCTAGATATCTTAATGCACCAAATTCATCCCATTTAAGTGTTCACACCTTGATGTCAATGACCCATGATGGTGATTCTGGCTCTCTCATCCTCTCCTCATAATCTCTCCTGTCAGATTATTCCTGTGGGTGGAGAAAACAACATCCAGCAGCCAGCTGGCAAAGCTAGAGTCAAGGTAACATGACGGGCCACCTCTACTCGTTAGTCATACAGTTGAGGGCACTAAAAAGTTCCCCAGGTTGACTGTGCAAAACGCAGATGGCGGAAGTATCCGGTGAATGAGATTTGGTTGTTCTGTGGTATTAGTAGAACAATTGCCACAATGCAAGCGTGTGCAACATGGCCCTAACATGTCCTAGCAATACATAAATACACTGCTCAAAAAAATAAAGGGAACACTTAAACAACACAATGTAACTCCAAGTCAATCACACTTCTGTGAAATCAAACTGTCCACTTAGGAAGCAACACTGATTGACAATACACTTCACATGCTGTTGTGCAAATGGAATAGACAACAGGTGGAAATTATAGGCAATTAGCAAGACACCCCCAATAAAGGAGTGTTTCTGCAGGTGGGGACCACAGATGCTATGCTTCCTGGCTGATGTTTTGGTCACTTTTGAATGCTGGCGGTGCTTTCACTCTAGTGGTAGCATGAGACGGGGTCTACAACCCACACAAGTGGCTCAGGTAGTGCAGCTCATCCAGGATGGCACATCAATGTGAGCTGTGGCAAGAAGGTTTGCTGTGTCTGTCAGCGTAGTGTCCAGAGCATGGAGGCACTACCAGGAGACAGGCCAGTACATCAGGAGACGTGGAGGAGGCCGTAGGAGGGCAACAACCCAGCAGCAGGACCGCTACCTCCGCCTTTGTGCAAGGAGGAGCACTGCCAGAGCCCTGCAAAATGACCTCCAGCAGGCCACAAATGTGCATGTGTCTGCTCAAATGGTCAGAAACAGACTCCATGAGGGTGGTATGAGGGCCCGACGTCCACAGGTGGGGGTTGTGCTTACAGCCCAACACCGTGCAGGACGTTTGGCATTTGCCAGAGAACACCAAGATTGGCAAATTCGCCACTGGCGCCCTGTGCTCTTCACAGATGAAAGCAGGTTCACACTGAGCACGTGACAGACGTGACAGAGTCTGGAGACGCCGTGGAAAACGTTCTGCTGCCTGCAACATCCTCCAGCATGACCGGTTTGGCGGTGGGTCAGTCATGGTGTGGGGTGGCATTTCTTTGGGGGGCCGCACAGCCCTCCATGTGCTCGCCAGAGGTAGCCTGACTGCCATTAGGTACCGAGATGAGACTCTCAGGCCCCTTGTGAGACCATATGCTGGTGTGGTTGGCCCTGGGTTCCTCCTAATGCAAGACAATGCTAGACCTCATGTGGCTGGAGTGTGTCAGCAGTTCCTGCAAGAGGAAGGCATTGATGCTATGGATTGGCCCGCCTGTTCCCCAGACCTGAATCCAATTGAGCACATCTGGGACATCATGTCTCGCTCCATCCACCAACGCCACGTTGCACCACAGACTGTCCAGGAGTTGGCGGATGCTTTAGTCCAGGTCTGGGAGGAGATCCCTCAGGAGACCATCCGCCACCTCATCAGAAGCATGCCCAGGCATTGTAGGGAGGTCATACAGGCACGTGGAGGCCACACACACTACTGAGCCTCATTTTGACTTGTTTTAAGGACATTACATCAAAGTTGGATCAGCCTGTAGTGTGGTTTTCCACTTTAATTTTGAGTGTGACTCCAAATCCAGACCTCCATGGGTTGATAAATTGGATTTCCATTGATTATTTTTGTGTGATTTTGTTGTCAGCACATCCAACTATGTAAAGAAAAAAGTATTTAATAAGATTATTTCTTTCATTCAGATCTAGGATGTGTTGTTTAAGTATTCCCTTTATTTTTTTGAGCAGTATATAAAGCCCTGTGTACAGGAGCACACCTAGATCCAGGTGCTGGTTTTGGCAGGAACAACAACTGTAATATCCAATAATATAGTTTGGCATAAGTATAGTAATAGTTTGTCACAAAAACATGTACCGTGGCACCAGATTATAAAAAGGTTTTAGTGCTCGCAATTGTAGATTGCACAGACTACATCGCAGTCACAAAGAAATGTATTATGGACCTTGATATACCTTTGCAAGTGTTTCACCTGCTCTCTCATTTTAAATCCCCTTCACAGCATTCAGTCCCTTTCCATGGAATGGCCACATCAACAAGAACAGATACTCCACTGGTATATTCTCACAGTTATTCCTCCTCTCCACTTCATTTCTGACAGTGTGATTGGCCTTATAACCCTCATCATGTATTTGAACGAATTGCCCTCAAATAAAGATGACTCATTTCCAAATTTCCAAGGCAGCTCTCAAATGAACCTTTATCCATTGTTCACGTTTTAATGACGTTTTCTCATGAAACATGAGGCAACTCAGTGGCCTTGTGGTTAGAGCACAGAGTTTCTAAATCCAGATGCGCAACATCGCGAGACATCCAGGAACACTTGCGAAACAGACCAAGCAGACCAGGGCGGGGTTTGGGGTTTGAGAAGTCAATGAGAGAAGTTTAAAAAAAAATTCAATTGCTAATTTTCTCTAAATGTAAAGGACAACCTAGATTCGAGCCAATTTCTTAAGTAGTTGAACATGTTATTACTCCAACCTAGTGGAAGTGACAATAGACACTTTTTCATTTTCGTCAAAAATAACTTTATATCGAAGGAGTGCCTTTGATTTGATGGCCTGCACATGCACAGTTCGACCACAGAAGGCTGTTAGACCTGATTACCTGTTTCTGAACATCAGTTTAGCTAGCCAAAGTCGCCATGACATTGCCTATTGGAGAAACAGTATCTGCCTATCTTTAATCTGTACTGTCTTCGATTAGAGTGTCCACTCTGAGATTGGAAGGGTGGGGGTTCAACCCACAGTCAAGTCATACCAAAGACTCTAAAAATGGGAACTGATGCCTCTCTTCTTGGCACTCAGCATTAAAGAGATGTATTGGGGGTAAGGCCTTGCGACAACTAATGTCTTGTACAAGCAAAAGACTAGCGCCTTGTACATCAAGCTGCCTCATGCTACAGAATCAAGACATACTGTAGTCTCCTGCCCCTATGGGCTGTTACGGCTCAGACAAGGCTTACTTGTCCAAGGTGTACTTCAAGAAACATGTATTTTCATGAAACATGCATTTAAATCCTATACGTCACTAATAAACTAAGGTTGTAGCAATACATTTGTTGTTAATATAACACTTGAGGTAACAATAACAAATGTACAAAGTAGCTAATAATGCTTCTATCTTGTTTCCATTCTGCCCATCAGACGAAGGTGACTGCTGGAGAGGTGGAAGAATCCTCTGGCTCTGACTCACCAGTGAATGCTGAAGTGAGGCTGAGCATCTCAAACCTGGACAGCATTCTAACTAGGGTTGCAAAATTCTGGTAACTGGGATGTGTGGAAAGTGGGAAAGTTAACAGAATTTTGCACCCCAAAATGAACTATATAACCTGTAATATCAAGTACCAGAATCTCGTCAAGCTGCCAATTCCAGATGACAAATTACCTCTACAGGCGGGGGTTCAATTCCTGGGTGCGCTAATATAACTTGCTGTGTTGCCTTCTTGTTTGTACCCCCTCTTACTTCAAAATCTATCTCTGAATACAATTTATGAAAGAAAAGTGTTATTCCAGTCTCCTTTGACAAAACTAAAACTAGATTAACAGGCATAGGTCTGACTGTATCTCGACTGTGTGTCCATATCCATGTTTTGTAACGGCGTTCCCAATGTACTGGAAATGATGTTATCACAGCTGATGTCTTTGAATAAATTATTAAATGGATGTCAATCTTTGCAGGTTCTATCTCTCCATGTCCTGCAATCTAATTGCTATTCATTCCCTATTAAACTATTGCGATTGATAATTACACACATAATTGACCATTGACCAGAAACAACTGCTTTCTTGGGAATATGGTAGAGATCTAGATAGATATTGTTCATTTGGTGTTGGAGAGGAAATTCCCCAAGACTCATTGATAGCTGAATGAAACACCACTGTTGTTTAAGCCCATCATAGATGCCTGGTTGATGAGGGTAACAACGTTACAGAACATTCAGATAGATAGAAATATATTCTATAGGTAGAAATATATTGTATAGATCAGAATGACTCAGCTATTTCGAGAAGAGTATTACAATGTCAGGTGGACCCTGATACAAATATTTCTCCCTTTTTTGGAACATGTACACTGCCGTTCAAAAGTTTGGGGTCACTTAGAAATGTCCTTGTTTTTGAAAGAAAAGCAAAAACAATTGTCCATTAAAATAACATAAAATTGATCAGAAATACAGTGTAGTCATTGTTAATGTTGTAAATGACAATTGTAGCTGGAAACGGCAAATGTTTTATGGAATATCTATATAGGCATACAGAGGCCATTATCAGCAACCATCACTCCTGTGTTCCAATGGCACATTGTGTTAGCTAATCCAAGTTTATCATTTAAAAAAACTAATTGATCATTAGAAAACACTTTTGCAATTAGAGCTGGCACAGATGGCTCCGGACTGGTGTCACGCTCTTCAGCACGCCTGCGCTGCAGCATACTCCTCGCCAAAGTAATTCTCTGATATCCCTCCTCACATTTCTCCATTGACTCCCAGGCGGGCTCTGGCTCTCTCCTTGGCTTGGCCGACCACCCCTCGCGCCCCCCCCCCAAAAAAAAAATCTTGGGGTTTCTGTGGCCGCGGTCCCCTGCGTCGTCGCTGTCCTTCCTAAGTCCTCTGCGACTCCCACCAAGGAAGGGTCTCGTGTCCTCCCATGATATCTTCCCAGGTCCAAAACTCCTTTACCTCCGTCACACACTGCTTGGTCCTTGCTTGGTGGGATATTCTGTTACGATTGTGATGAGAGACGTACCAAGGCGCGGCATGATTTGAGTTCCAAAGTGAAACTACCAAAACCATAAACAAACATAAAACAAACGCGAAAGCCGTATTGCTAAACACACTAACACAAACAATATCCCACAACACAGGTGGGAACAATGGAGAACTTAAGTATGATCCCCAATTAGAGACAAGGAACATCAGCTGCCTCTAATTGGGAACCATACCAAGAGCACCAACATAGAAATGAAAAGACTAGAACACCCCCTAGTCACACCCCAACCTACAACACCATAGGGAACCAAGGGCTCTCTATGGTCAGGGTGTGACATTATCCCCTTCTTATACAAAGGTATTGTTCAAGAGAGAGATTAGTGATATGCCTAATACAAGGGCAATTTGCTCAGCAGAATCTCTAAGAAACCTTGCAGGAATATTATCCAGGCCTGTGGCTTTGGAGCATTCAAGCTCTGCTAGCATACTGGCTACTTTGGCTGTTGCTACCTTTGCAAAAGAAAAAGAGTTTGGCTGAACCCCTAACTCGACATAATACTTCTTGACTTGGTCGTTTCCATACAAACCAGAACTGGTTGGCAGCTTGCTAACCAGCTTGCTGGCAACAGAAGTAAAAAAATAGTTTAATTAATTGGCCACCTCTGCTTTTCATATATCATCTCCCTCCTGATGTTCAGTCCAATACTGTTTAGTTTGTTTTTGGTAGTACTACTACAGCCTAGATCCTTAAATGATTTCCAAAGCTTTTTAGGGTCAAATTTGTTCTCAATGATTTTATGAGCAAAGTAACCATTTTGCTTCATTCATCCTGCCTTGTGCCTCCTTTCTGTGACGTTTATATTGGAGAAAATCAGACTGCTCTTGAGTATTTACATTTCTTAAAGGCCTTGCTTGAATAGATTCTAGAATCTCATGATTAAACCAAGGGCTAGATCTCTGCTTTACTCTGACCTGTGCAATGGGAGCCATCACATTCACCACATCAAGGAATCTATATTCAAAGGCTTCACAGGCACTGTCTACCCTTATACTATCCAGCACAAGTGACCAGTCAATTTTACCCTCTTGCTTCCTAAGCATTTTCTCACATTATGTTCTGAGTGCTCTAATTCGAACAGTTTTGTGGCACTTAAATAGTGTATATCTATAAAAACTCTCCTTGTGCAAAATGTTTAAAAATTATCACTGATTCCATAGAATATTACTCCTATGCAATGAACAAGCTGGACATGCTTTCGTACGACAGTGAAGTTCACATACTGCATTATGAACTTTCCCTGCCCATTCATTCATGAACCCACAAATATGTCACTAAAATGTTTCACATTTTCAGTAAGATGTTCAAGACAAACACAAGCCACTATGGATTCAACCATACTATGGGACATTTTTTAAACAAAAAACGTATTATATTATATAATATTTTGGACAAAAGTCTAACTATTTTTCAATGTGTGTGTATAACCGAAAAGGATGAGTCATTAGTCGTAACATATAATTAAAAAACAAAGTGGGGACATTTGGTCTCATACTTCACAAACGACATGAGATTCTATTATCACAATACAGCCGCAGACTCACCTAGGTGGTATTTACCTATAATACTGTAGTCTGATACACCAATCCCAGACAACCTATGAGCTGCATGACACCATTCCTATCCAACCACAATGGAGAAGTGTCGTAACTAAGCATGGGTCCTGTGAACATGTGCATACTTGTATGGCTGTTACAGCATGTGAAAGAAAATAGGCAGTTTAAGGTTTAACAATGTCACAAGTCCGTTCACAATCTCTTTAGGAAGCAATAAGTACAGTATGCATTTACCCTGCTTAAGGGTGTACATAAGGAGTACATGATTTGTTAAAACCACAACATTTGTGATAGTACATATAGTTAAATGTATACAGAAGCAATCTACAAGCATATTATGTTGATTTGCATTCTTAGATTCTTTACCCACATGGATTTCATGCTTTACTTAGGTCACGGGCCTCCAGGATTACAACCTGGTTGTTTAATCTGTTTATGACCTTTCAGGGTCCTACTGCGGTCACTAGTGGTCACTTAGTAATATTTGGAACAATGGACAATGGTCTTATTTTAGGGACCAGGTATTGGAGTCATTGAAGATTAAAACCACACAATGCCTTTGGCTTTATTTTAATTTGGTCACTTCTGTTATTATGTGTATTAGGTGACCAACATGATGATTTCTAATTTCTGGGCTCTGTTCTAATTGGTTGCTTTAGAAGATCTAACGTCAATAAAAGGCTATGTTCAAATGTCAGAGGGCAACTGAGAACACTGCTTGGAGGACAGCACCTGAAGCAAAACTATTTTCACCACCTTAAGGTCTGTATTTTTGCCTTCATATTCAAACATTATATATGATTTGATAATTTTGTTAGCAGCAAATAATCTAGATAATGTATATAGTACAGTAGCCCCAGTAGTTTAGCAACAGTAATCACATTTGTGGTCTGTCTGTCAATATTCCAGATTGCAAAATGAAGCTTCTTCTTTTTGTAGCCTTCATGGCCACCATCTTCAATGTGAGTATATCACATGATCATCGCACAACAATCTACATCATCCAATGTTAGCGTTCAAAATTACGCAGCCAATAATTTTTTTCTCAATGATCTCTTTAGGTCAATGCTGGCAAGGTAGGATGCTGGACACTAAAAACATATTTATCCTTCACCAATCCAATGCTATTAGGTTGATGGGAAGTATTGAATGAGAGCACACTTCAGAAGAAGCTGTTGATAGAATTCAAGGTCATATCATATCTATCTTTGCCGTTTCTCAGAAGCTGAGACTGCTGGCAGGTCTAAATGGTGGAGTTGTGTCTGGGGTTAACCCTGGACTGGTGGTGGGGGGCCTGAACCCTGGCGTCCTCAATGGTGGCACTGGGTTGATTGGGCAGCCTATGTTTGCCCAGGTCAGTCATCAATATCTCTGTTTGCAGTTTCATTCTATTTCAAGAAATGTATTATACAGTAACTGTTCACCTCAGGTGGATAAACAAATAAGTAACTGTTTTTAAACTACTTATACACCTTTTTATAAATAATTTCACATAACAGTTTATGCAACAGACAGTCAATTGCGTATTAGGGAGAGATGACGTGGAAGGGAAAACTAAGTGCTCAATAATTTGGCACGACTTTCTCCCCTCACTCATACAGATGGTTCCAGGTGTCCCCACATATGTCATGCAGCCCCAAGCTGTCCCCGCTGGTCCCTATGGTTTCCCAAATGTTGGGATGCAGCAGCCTCAACCGTTCCCTAACTTCCCTGGGCAGTACCAGTATCATGGCCCACCAGCTAATGGGGTATGACTCGAAATAAATACACTTTCATACTCTTATTCTGCTACATATATTATTTTTTGTTATTTTCATATTTTATGAGTTCTAAAAATGGGAAATACATTGGACACATTTTTGACCTGCATGTTGATATTGCACATTATGCGTTTGTCTTTTGGTGTTATTATAGTATTATATGAGAAGAAACAATGGGAAAGGCTTTGCAGTAATTAAAATGTCAATTCTCCCTTAAACAGCTGCCTTACTACATGGGCGTCCCTCAAACGGCAGGAATGAATCCTCCACAACAGCAAGTCATGGTATAGTCGACTCCATGTAGTCAAACTTATGCTGTGTTCATTTGATGTCGGAAACTGGGAAACTGGGAAAATTTCTAATTTGCTAACCTAGGCGGAAGAGCTGGAATGTGACTTTCCTACTTGGGAGGTATCAGAATTAACCAATAGAAAGCTCTACGCAAATAACTTATGTTAATTTTAACTCGGAGGTCGCGAGTTTCCGACGTGACGTGAACGCGACATGATCACCAGAGGGCGAGAGTGTATTACATAGCAGGAAAATACATGAATACATTTTTTTTTTGAACATTTTGAGCATTCCATCATTTACAATTTATAATAAATATATAATAATAACTCTTCCTTCTGGTTAGGGAGTCCAAGGTGCAGGTGGGATTCCCATGATGCAGGTTCCTCCACAAGCAGAGCCAGTGAGAAGATTCAAGGTACAGTAATGGTCACTGACTGTACAGTACATGTGCCTCATGGTCAATAGTGTATCTTAATATGTAATTAACTCTGTGTAAGGAAAGGAATCTAGCTAATGTGCATATGTTTATACGATTTTCACCTTTAGCGCTTTCTGATGAGGAGGGCTCACACCATGAAACCTGATTTGGACATTCAGGTACAGAATGATGCACATTTAATCTGATACATACAGTAGTTATGAAATGCTTAAGTACTGCTTATGAATGTGTTATGTATGGGTTATGAATGTGTTACGAACTTATAAACGACAAGATAGCTCCTGTTATCAGAAGGGTTTTAATGATTTGTATTTATACTTGTTGGCTATCCTTCTCATTCAGATTTCAACTGAGACAACCACAACTCCATCCCCAACTACTTGTTTAGACAATATTCAAGTTTAGAGTGGACAAATTGGAGTGGAACAAGGTATACATCAAAATACAAACAGTCTGCTTACATTTGTGGTACTGTGCAATATCCCATTATTGAAAAAAATGATAAGTAAGAACTATCTTGTGTCATTTATTTACAGGCGTCTGCTCTAGAACATGGACACGGGAATTTCACCAAACTGTCCACAGCGCTTGAAGTTAATCATATCAGATACCCTAGCGGTTAAGAGCTTTCGGACATTAACCGAATGGTTGCTGGTTCGAATCCCTGAGGCAACTAGGTGAAAAATCGGTCGATGTGCCCTTGAGCAAGACACTTAACCCTAATTGCTCCTGTTAATCGCTCTGGATAAGAGCATCTGCTAAATGACTCAAATGTAAAGGTATAATGTCTTCTAACATTGTATACATGCAGATCTTATTTGACTTATGCAAGTTAATTAAGAACAAGTTCTTATTTACAATGACTGCTTAGGAACAGTGGGTTAATTGCCTTGTTCAGGGGCAAAATGCCAGATTTTTTTTTACCTTAGCTCAGGGATTCGATCTAGCTTCCGGTTACTGGCCCAACACTCTAACCACTAGGCTACCTGCCTCTGTCCATGTATCTTTGTTAAAATGTCAATAAACATGACTATTAGTCTTCATAAAAGTTGTTTGCTTATTTGGTTTGAAATGGTTTTCCACCCCATGAAGGGGGTTGATTTTTGTCCCTTCCATGTTTATCATGCAAATGTATGGCATGTTGCCCTGATTTCTAGATTCTAATTTTGGCCTATATTGTCATCTAGTGGCAGAATGAAATGAATTTGAGTATCTAAAATATTATGAGCCCAGTTTAGCGGACTCAGATTAAGTTTACTCCATAAGAAGCACCTTCAATGGAGAATCTCCACTGAGCATGCCTTTTAGTCCAGGACTAGCTTGAATTTCTGTCCAGGAAACCAGACGTTTAATAATTTGTGAGGACTGGAGAAAGTGCAGAAACTGTTGGTGAAGAAGTACATAGACAGGCTACAAGTGACTGCAGGGCTCTATGAAGAACATTTACATTACATTTACATTTAAGTCATTTAGCAGACGCTCTTATCCAGAGCGACTTACAAATTGGTGCATTCACCTTATGATATCCAGTGGAACAACCACATTACAATAGTGCATCTAAATCTTTTAAGGGGGGGGTTAGAAGGATTACTTTATCCTATCCTAGGTATTCCTTAAAGAGGTGGGGTTTCAGGTGTCTCCGGAAGGTGGTGATTGACTCCGCTGTCCTGGCGTCGTGAGGGAGCTTGTTCCACCATTGGGGTGTCAGAGCAGCGAACAGTTTTGACTGGGCTGAGCGGGAACTGTGCTTCCTCAGAGGTAGGGGGGCCAGCAGGCCAGAGGTGGATGAACGCAGTGCCCTTGTTTGGGTGTAGGGCCTGATCAGAGCCTGAAGGTATGGAGGTGCCGTTCCCTTCACAGCTCCGTAGGCAATCACCATGGTCTTGTAGCGGATGCGAGCTTCAACTGGAAGCCAGTGGAGAGAGCGGAGGAGCGGGGTGACGTGAGAGAACTTGGGAAGGTTGAACACCAGACGGGCTGCGGCGTTCTGGATGAGTTGTAGGGGTTTAATGGCACAGGCAGGGAGCCCAGCCAACAGCGAGTTGCAGTAATCCAGACGGGAGATGACAAGTGCCTGGATTAGGACCTGCGCCGCTTCCTGTGTGAGGCAGGGTCGTACTCTGCGAATGTTGTAGAGCATGAACCTACAGGATCGGGTCACCGCCTTGATGTCAGTGGAGAACGACAGGGTGTTGTCCAGGATCACGCCAAGGTTCTTAGCACTCTGGGAGGAGGACACAAGGGAGTTGTCAACCGTGATGGCGAGATCATGGAACAGACGCAGAGCCATGAAAAAGTGACTAAGGGGCAGTTGAAATCGGGGAGGGGGCACAATTTTGGGGGGTTCTTGCAATGGAATCATATTGAATTCTGCTTATATCACGCTATACCACAATAAACAAAGTTCAAATGCTAAGACTCCGAGACCATTGATTGAGTGCAAAATCTGTAGCCTATCCCCACCGCACTGTATCAGAACAATGGACAGCGCAATACACACTAAAGCAATGACACTTTGGTAATGAATATAGGCTACACGATAGATAGGTTGTTTGTAATAGGTGTATGACCCTATGTGAATTCAGCCGTACACACAGCTGTCTTACCAAGATAATGCAACCCAAATGCTGAAAGTAGTAGGCTAGTTATTCATGCATGCATGCATGCAAAAAAAAAAACGTAACATTTTGGCTTAGAATATCGACACAACTGCGAATACGAACAAATGAATGTGAATAGAACAAAACAGTGGTACCAAGTAGGCCTAGTAGACAAAATATCAGATTGATAAAGGCATGACCCAATCTATATTTGGGCTAGTTATATTAACAGTTACCAAACACAGTAAACAAAAGGTGAATGGAGATCCTAATAACCAAAATATAGACTACAACCTACTACAGTGAGAAGCAGTCATGCAGCGCTGTCTTGCCCCCCAAAAAAGGCTTCAGACATGGAAAATCATGCCACTCATGTGTACAGCAACACGAGATATGGCACAATACACTTCTGTGGATTCAATTCGACCCAACGTAATCAATTAAGCAATGCCAGCCTACCATAAACATGTTTCCAATACACACAGTTCCGTTTACAACCACTAAAACCATAATAGAATGTATCTATTTTTATAATGAAACATACTGATATGTAACTATACCCAGGAGCATCATTTGGGTTCTTGCATTGGATTTACATTGAATTCTGCAGTAACCCAGTATTCCAGAAACTCTTCCTATGAACCAGATGCTATTTAATGAAAGTTTTTGGACAGAACCTGCAGCTAGGGTAGTATTCTAGATTAACCTGGGCTGGCTCTTCTGTTCCAAGATTGTCAGGAACAGTCGGAGGTGGAGGGGGGCTGTGGAGCCAATATCCTGGCAGTGCTTGTGGAAGGGTGGGTAGGCTCTGCCTGCGAAGCTAGCTGGAGATTTGCGGCATCATCGCTGCTGGGCTTGACGGTGGCCTCGGTGGTTTGATGCTGCAGCTGCTGCTCATCACTCTCCTTCTTCTTTTGGCTTTGTTTGGGTAGTTTGGCAGTGGCAGATTAGCTGGTTCAAGCAAGCCCCCCCCCCCCCACACACACACACATCCCATGCTCTCTCTCTCCGTTCTGCTGACACAGAACAGTGGAGATACAGATTTTGCACCAACCTGTCACTTAATCATTTGAACTTTTTTGGCTATTTTTATATAGGGACATAGAACTAAAACTGAGGGGGCACACGTTTCAACTGAAGGGTCTTAGCCCCCTTTTGCCCCCTCATGGAACTGGGCCTGATGAAGAACAAGGACAAGTGTTCTACTGTAGATGGCACTTCTCACACTTCCTCAATCTCTTTTAGAGATTGGTTTTATCCTAACCAAATGATGGCGGTTAGGATCTAAAACCAGCAGCCCTTTAGAGCCAGCAACCTTAAAGGTACCTGCCTATAATACCTTATGTACAGGACACAATCAACACTGAAAATGTCATTCAAAATACTTCCATTTACACATATCAACCCCACACCAGTCCACAGACTAATCATCTGTCTGAAAACTCTTAACCACCAGCAGCAAACTCTCTTGCAATGACACATAATAACCACAGGTCTCTATGAAAGGTTTACAAAAAATGCAGACTCATGGTCATCATAGGCATTGAGTTCAAGGGTCTTTTGGCTAATATAGGGAAAGTGATGTACAATAGGAGATTATGTATATATTGTGTAGGGGCAGAATACCCATTGAAATAAGGGGAGAAGGGTTGACTGTTGTCCACCTAGCGTGTGTCACATACTGTAGAGTCAACATAGACAACAACATTAGAATTGGAGTATGACACCCCTGATAGATGATGTCCAGCCATGAGATTCATTTTGACTTATGGTCAGTCCATAATGATACAGCTGTATATACCTGCACCGTAACTGTCTGAGTCTGAGAGTGATGTCATCTCGAAGAGCCTGTGCGTCATATTGACCATAGTCTGTGTGTGTCTGGGACATGACAGCTCAAACGGGAAGACAGAGATAGTTTAAAAGTAGGAGAGACACAGTAGGCTGCACAGAGATATAAAGAACACACAGGAAAAAAGGAAGATGGACTGAAGCTGGCGTTCTCTGATAAGGTAACACCGTCATGGACTATCACTTGCTTTTGTGTCAACAAAAACAGTTAAAAATAAGTATGTATCAAATACAATATGCTCAAGATGGTAACATGTATTGAAATGTCAGATATAAACAACATTTGTTCTGTCTTCATTGTAGGATATCATGAAGCTGCAGACTGTAACTGTTTTGGTCTGCCTTTTTGGTGCTAGCCTTTCACTTCCTGTGAGTTACACACGTTACTTGAATATTCCTTCATTTATAGCACTACACTTCAAAATGAATCATAACAATCTGTTTTTGTTGCTTTTTTAAAGTTATACCAACAGCAAATTGGAATCCTCGCAAGTAACAGCAATGAGGTACCTTGAATTGTCCCATATGTTTTTGTCTGCAACTCTTGACATTGCATTTGTAGTTCATGATTTTTCCTTTTAAATTGATGTTTAGTAAAATACAATGCAATGTAGAGTAATGTTTGTTAGAAACATTTTCTGACTGCTCACCCATCCTTTACAGATCTTGCGATTCAATGGACTGACCCTAACAGGTGTAGGCTTTGGGCAAACACAAATGCAGGTACTGAACCAATCCAATCAAACTCAATCGAGATAGAAATCATTAGCCATGATAATGCTATAGACATACTGTAGAACAAAAGATTGATATCATTAGCCACGTTTGCAGACAGCATAGTAGTTAAAAACGGTCTCCAGTAATGTATTTCAGGAGCAGCTTCCGTTCCCACTATACCTTGAACTACACTAATTTTCAGCATTGGCACATCAGCTGAATTGTTCATTCAGTTGCTCATCACCACTTGAACAACTTCGGTCAGCAAAGCTTTGAAATGATCTTAGGTCAGAGACAGATTTTTTTTACCCAACCTTGTTTGCTCAGGCGTCTCCGTTCATGCCCCAGTACGTGATCCAGCAGCAGCCTGAACTGGGTCTCCCCCAGATGGTGAACTTTAACCCCCAGGTGGGAGGCCCTTTCGGCCCCCAGATGATGTTCCCTACACAGGGGAACCAGCTGCCCCCCGTGCTGTACACCAATGCCCAACAGGAGCAGCCTGGGGCCCCCCAGGACCCCAACAACCACAATATCCCAAATAACCCCCAGCAACCTCAAAACCCTGCACAGGTAGATCAGTCAGTTAGTCTATGTATGTTTTTACACAAATTCATTGAAATACCAATGTTTTCGATGGATACCAACGACAAAAGGCTTCCCAGCTTTTACTAATGAATACACGTTTTTTTCCTGAAGTCAGTTTGTCTATGTTTTTATACAAATTCTATGTAATTCAATGAAATACCATGTGTCAGGTAATTTCCGGTATTGATTGAAGTTGTATTTCTTTTATATTTTCCTGAAGGGGCTTCCCCAGTTTCCTCAGTACTACCCATCCTTTTCATTTCCCCAGCAACCAAGAGTGCAGGTACAGCGGAGTTTCACTCTTTCAATGTGATTTGTTCCTCAATGTGCATCTGGTATTCACTGTAAGAGATGATATACACTCTTTATTCAGATTAAAAGGATCACTTTACTCCCCATTTTGTGTCGAATTGTGTTAATTAGTCCACTGTTGATATGGTCCTCACAAATTGTGTATGTCACCAGTAAAGTTTTCAAGATAAAGCACTAAAAAGCTAAATGTGTGATCATGATGCGTTTTGCATAACATGATGCAAAACATATCATCATCACACTTTTTGATGGTTTACGACTCAACTTTCACAAGTGTATCTTCCCTAGGGCTACCCCTACTACATGTCTTATGGTTACCCCAACTACCCCCAGCCTAACCAGATCAACCAGGTGAACGGGCAGAACCAGCAGAACTTGGAGAAGACCCCTCAGAAACCACAGCTCCCACTACAGGTGAGGAGTGGTCATAGCATGGGTGTGCTCCCCCTTCCCCTGATACTGGCCTGCTACACTAGATGAGTAACTTTTGCAGAGGGTGAGACACTCCAATTAATTTCAATGAATCTATGCATAAGCGACACGGTTCCAGGAGAATAACAAAGTTGAATGTGGCAGTTTGAAGTGTGGTGAAATATTCTCAATAGAAAGGAAAGTAGAGACAATGAACCGACAGTATGTCGTCATTTCATGATTTTGGTTTCATTTTAAACTAACAGTCATTTTATAGGCCAGACAGAGTATCTTAATTATTATTATTTTCCCTTTCAAAACTGCAACAGGCTGCCCAACCTCAGGCACCAGGAAAGGTAAGTCATCTCTTACTACTGTGTTTGAATCATATACGGATAACATTAATGTGGCCTCTATGTGAGGCTGCTGATGTAGACTGTGCTGTATGATATCCAACTGTATTTTTGTGTTGATAGACATGGCCTAAAAGATTCCAGACAGAGGCTGCCAACCCTCCACCAGATCACCGTGGAGACACAGTTGACCCTGGCATAGACGAGGTATGACCTCTACTTCTTATACTATGACTATAACAATACTAATATAATATATTATAGTATGTATACATTGTATATATAGATTTTTAACATGTGATATGAAACATATATTGTTCTTGTTATCATGTCATCATGCTAAACATTTTTTACAGGGTCTTCCCAACTTCTCATTCCTGTTTGAGCCATAGAATTGTATGTGGGGGCAAGGAAAATTGAGGTAGGGAAACATTAGGGCCATTTCCAGGTTTTTAAAATGGGAAGGAGACATATTTTCAACTGAACATCTGAAATGTATTCATATCAGGAATATACTGTACTTCCATTTAAGTGTTTCTTTTTTTGTTTAATTTTCAGGGATCGGCACATCAATCTCAGATTCCTACTCCTATATTTAAGATCTGTTTTCAGTTACAATATGATAAATTTTCTATTGTCAAATAAATCCCTTATCAAGCAAAATCACAGCTGTCAATTGTACTTTGTATGCACACAAAAACAAGAGCTCTTAGTTTGCATGGGGGACGTTTTAATGAATGTTATATAGCAATTGATTGAGAAGGTGTCCAATTATATCACAGAAGTAACCTCCACCAGCACCTGCCATGTACTGTATAGATATAAAGAGGATCTAAAGAGGTTACACATCACTTGCCACTGGTGTGCTCTTGGAGCCAAAAGGGGTCCCCTGAATAGACAGAGTAAAATCATATATCGTTAGCCTAAAACTAAGGCTTGTGTGGTTTCATGAGTTAAGAAATTGATTGGTAATTAGGAAAAATATTAGCAACTAAAAATCCATAGTTCATCTTTAAAGTTTAATGTACTCCAGAAAGATATGTAAATATGTCATCTCAATCCAATCAACGATTCCAATCCAGATGCAAGCCTTGGGCCTCTTCTCCCTGTAAACAGGGAAGAAGTAGTCAGAAACGGATAAAGAAATAGATGATGCATTGCAAAGAAACGGCGAGCCAAAGTGCTTGACAAGTCAGGATAGCCTCACCTTCCATACGCCTTGTATCCGCCATATTATTTTCCTTCCTCCTCCCAACTCTCTGTCTCCTCAGCCTGCAGATATATCAGTCATAACATGGTTCAAGTAGGAAATATATTAGTGTACTGTAAGAATACAGATACAACTCATCATACACTGCGTGCACAATTATTAGGCAAGTGAGTATTCTGATCTTATCATTGTTTCTATTCACATTTTCGAACTCCAAACCATATAAACTTGAATGCTTATTGGATTTAATCATTTTCAGGTGATATGTATTTGTGTAATGAGGGAGGGTGTGGCGAAAGTGAATAACACCTTATATCAAGGTGTGCATAATTATTAGGCAGCCTCAATACCTCAGGTAAAATGGGCCAAAAAAGAAATGTAACTGACACTGAAAAGCCAAAAATGTAAAATGCCTTTCAGATGGATGCGACACTCTTTAAATAGCTAAACTATTGAGGTGTGACCACCGGACATTCAAACGTTTTGTTGCGAATAGTCAACTGGGGCGCAAAAATGCATGGGGAAGAAAAGGCGCAAATTAACTGCAAAAGACTTGAGAAGAATTAAACGTCAAACTACCAGGAACCCATTATCCTCCAGTGCCACTGTATTCCAGAACTGCAACCTACCTGGAGTGTTCAGAAGTACACGGTGTCAAGTGCTCAGAGACATGGCCAAGGTCAAGAAGACTGAAACAAGACCACCACTGAATAAGATTCACAAGTTGAAGTGTCAAGATTGGGCAAAGAAATACCCGTAGACAGATTTTTCAAAGGTTTTATGGACAGATGAAATGAAAGTGACTCTTGATGGACCAAATGGATGGGCCCGTGGCTGGATCAGTAATGGACACAGGGCACCACTTTGAGTCAGGTGCCAGCAAGGTGAAGGAGGGGTACTGGTATGGGCTGCTATCATTGAGGATGAGGAAGTTGGACCTTTTCGGGTTGAAGATGGACTGAAACTCAACTCCCAAACCTACTGCCAGTTTCTGCAAGATTCTTTCACCAAACAGTGGTACAGGAAGAAGTCCTCAGCATTCTAGAAGGCCATGATCTTTATGCAGGACAATGCTCCAACACATGCATCCAAGTACTCCACTGCTTGGCTAGCCAGCAAGGGCCTCAAAGATGCCTGAATAATGACCTGGCCCCCTTCCTCACCTGACTTAAATCCTATTGAGAACTTGTGGGCCCTTCTCAAACGTGAGATTTACAGTGATGGAAGACAATACACCTTTTTGAACAGCATTTGGGAGGCTGTGGTTGCTACTTCAGCAAAAATTGATTGTGAACAGATCAAGAAACTGACAGACTCCATGGATGGAAGCCTCATGGCAGTTATTGAAATAAGGGTGGCTATATTGGTCACTGAATATTTTTGAAAGGCCAACATTTTTATCATTTTTGTCATTTTGTGTTACTTATCTGTTACACTTACTCTAAAAATTGGGAATAAACAAGTGAGTTGAGAGAAATTATTTTTGTAATTTAGTTGCCTAATAATTCTGCACACTAATAGTTGCCTAATAATTCTGCACACTTATATATTTCCCTGAGAAAGACAAAACTCACTTTTCCTTTGTTAAACATTCAGGTTTGAGGATCAATAACATTTTGGATTGACTGAGAGCATTGTGTTTGTTCAACAATAAAATGAATCCCGAGGAATACAATTTGCCTAATAATTGTCCACGCAGTGTATTAGGAAGAATATAGCAATGTTATTGCTAATTTCTTACCTTCATGAATGATGGGAGCTTTGGGAATAGGTTGAAGGATTAAAATAATACATGTTTTAGATGGTATTGTGAGTGACATTTGATTGAAAAATAAGCAATATTGTTACATTTGACAATATTTATTCATGACGACACTAAAGCTGAAAGGGAAAATTAAAATCTGAATAAGATACTTACAAGTGCTGTTATCCCATATTCAAATGAGATTTTTGTCTGCAGGGAAAAGAACAGATAAACATTTAAACATTTGTAAATGTAATTATAAAAACAATCACAAAATGTTTTCTGTTAACATTGTGATATTTTGATCATGTTAAATCATAAATGTATACATACTGTAGCTGAGGGGTTGTAGATGAGCTTCAGGTAAGGCTGGAATTGAGACAAATAAACATTTTTGTTATTTCTCTAATCAACTTGTTTTCTGTTTATTCAGCATTGTAAACATATAACAAATATTTTCTTTCCTATTGTTTTCAATTTTCGCCTAAAATGACATACCCAAATCCAACTGCCTGTAGCTCAGGCCCTGAAGCAAGGATATGCATACTCTTGGTACCATTTCAAAGGAAACACTTTGCAGTTTTTGGAAATGTGAAAGGAATGTAGGAGAATAAACACAGTAGATCTGGTAAAAGATAATACAAAGAAAAAAAAACGTTCTTTTTTATTTTTTTTGTACCATCATCTTTGAAATGCAAGAGAAAGGCCATAATGTATATTATTCCAGCCCAGGTGCAATTTCGATTTTGTCCACTAGATGGGAGCAGTGTATGTGCAAAGTTTTAGACCGATCCAATGAACCATTGCATTTCTGTCAAAATGTGCCTAATTTGTTTATTAATAACTTTTCATGTTCAAAATTGTGCACTCTCCTCAAACAATATCATGGTATTCTTTCACTGTAATAGCTACTGTAAATTGGACAGTGCAGTTAGATTAACAAGAATTTAAGCTTTCTGCCAACATCAGATATGTCTATGTCCTGGGAAATGTTCTTGTTACTTACAACCTCATGCTAATCGCATTAGCCTACGTTAGCACAACCATCCCGTGGATGGGACACCAATCCCGAAGAAGGTAAGACACTTACCTGAAAACCAGATGAGTATGGGTATCCAAACTATCAAAACCAGGGACACATAAAAAATATTGACTGCTTTTCAAGTTCTTTCAAGAAACTCACACTTAACCAAAATATAGTAGAATTTGATTTAAAACGCAATATCTTTTCATAC
Organism: Salmo salar; assembly: GCF_965601325.2. Taxonomy (NCBI): domain Eukaryota; kingdom Metazoa; phylum Chordata; class Actinopteri; order Salmoniformes; family Salmonidae; genus Salmo; species Salmo salar. Next base: position 13,494,251 of record NC_138298.1, read on the forward strand.
CCCTAATTCTTGAGGTCGTTTACGTCCATTCTGTAGAACATATTACAGCCACTTTAGATTCCAGTTTTCTCATCTGTTATATACAGTACAATGGAATACTTCCTGCTATTTTGCCTACAATACTTCAGAGTAATAGAATTAAGCTAAAATGGAAAGTGAGACCTGATAGTAAAGAAAATACAGTATTTTTTTTACAAAATTCAATCATGCAGTACTCCAGCCATCAAAATACTAAAATAAATAATTTTTTGTATGAATTCCTTACCTTTGGCAGCAGGAAAATGTTCTCACCCTACAAGGGAAAACATGTTTGCCACATGAACAGATATAGAAGACATAGACTAAGATACTGTGACTTAACACATTGATATCATGATAACAATGCAATAGCCTGATTTAATCTTAGATCATTCAGGTAAATTCATTATTTACCTCTTTCAGGGGCAGACCGCTAGCATTCTCAGAAAGAAAAAAAAGCATTTTGTTTCAACATGAGTTTCAGCAATATAGGTTTTAATGTAAATACATTTAGTTTTCAATAGTAAAAACATAATCTTACCTGTAAATTCACATTGTCAGCCTGTAAAAGAATCATAACATGAAAACGAATATTATTTCTAATTTCTCAATAATTTCTAAATTAATAAACTAGGAATAACTAATTAACATAATATGTAATTATATGTAGTTATATGTAATTATCCATGTCTGTATTCTCAAAGCGATGTTCTTCATGACATACATTAATTACTAATGACCAAAGAACTGTACCTGAAAGAAGGGTATGAATTCTCTGTTGCCCTAAAACATTAAAAAAATTGACATAAGTACATTTTGTCTACATGAAACTTTACGCCGGGTTATGACATAACCAGGATCTTTTAACAACCTACCACCATCTCAGGTTGCAATGGTCTTCCTCCAAAGAAGGTGTCATCAAATGGGGGCCGTCCACCTGCTCCAGATGGAACAGCTGAGGGGCGAAGGGGGTTCCTGTCAGGCTGGGGAGATAAAGAGACCCAACACCCTTCATTATCAAAGCTAATTAGTTCTGTAGTCTCCTAGCCCGTGTCCCATAACTCTTAACGAAGAAGGACAGAGAGGGATAAGTTGGCTAAAACACTAACAAACTGAACCGCCAGGCCAGTACTTTCCAATATGGTCTGACATAAAAGTAAATATTTTCTTACCCTTGCATCAAGGTTTCTCATGTTGGGTCTCCATCCTCCTGGGGGCCCTGCAGGTCTACCCCATCGGCCCTCTGGCCCGCGAGGGGGGCCCTGGCCAGGGTGCGGTCCAGGTCCACTGGGAGGATACCCAAAGTCAGATCCCTGTAGAGAGAGAGAGAGAAACATCAAAGTCCCCAAATGGAGGGCGGGAACCATCCTGCATCCAGGGATCTCTACCTTTCAGCTTGACAAAGTAAAGGAAAATAATAATATGAGCTTCAGATATTACCATTAAGTAAGAAAACAAATATATGAAATCTAGAATGGTCTGTTTTTCTCTATATCTTGATTGACTTTGATTAGGTCTCTTGGATCTCTCGGGAAGTCTCTTTGATCTTTTTCTCTTACTCTCGTAGGGTGTCTGTCTGGACTTTTGGGGTCCGCCAAAGGGGGGAAATCGAGTTTCTCCCTGTTGCCATTGTCTCGATGGGTCAGCCTGGGGAAAGTAAATCACAATTTAATAATGTACATGATCTGCCGTGCTGAAAATTAATAAACTGAATGCATTGCACCCATATATATTTTTACAGATCATTCTCCATTCTCTATTGACTATTTACTCACGTGCAGCCACAGCGGAGAGAAGTAAAACGACAGCACAGCGGTACTCCATTGCTTCCTATGAGCCTGTAAGATAATAATTCATATTTAAACACTGAAAACACAAAGTTGTTTAACACTGATATTGTTAAAACACTGAAAACAACGTTGTGTAACAGTGATGTTTTTTAAAACCTGTTTAGGATAGGGGGCAGTATTTTCACGGTCGGATGAAAAAACGTACCCGATTTAAACTGGTTACTACTCTTGCCCAGAAATGAGAATATGCTTATTATTAGTGGATTTGGATAGAAATACTCTGACGTTTCTAAAACTGTTTGAATGGTGTCTGTGAGTATAACAGAACTCATATGGCAGGCAAAAACCTGAGAAAATTCCAAGCAGGAAGTGGCCTGTCTGAGAATTTGTAGTTCTTCTTTTGATTCTCTATCGAAACTATAGTATCTGTGGGGTTACGTAGCACTTTCTAAGGCTTCCATTGGCTCTCTAAAGCCTTCAGAAAGCGGATTGAGGCGTCTCCTGTCTCTGGGCAGAGTATAGTAGCTCAGTTTCTCAGTGGTCTGCCTGGTGACAAAGAGATTGGATATGCGCGTTCAAGCGAGCACGCTGTTTTTTTCTTTTCCTCTTTGAATGAATACACTATTGTCCGGTTGGAATATTATCGCTATTTTACGAGAAAAATACCATAAAAATTGTTTTTAAACAGCGTTTGACATGCTTCTAAGTACGGTAATGGAACTTTTTTGTCTCGAAATGCGCTCGCGCGTTACCCTTTGGATAGTGACCTGAACGCACGAACAAAACTGAGGTATTTGGACATAACTATGGATTATTTGGAACAAAAACAACATTTCTTGTGGAAGTAGCAGTCCTGGGAGTGCATTCTGACGAAGATCAGCAAAGGTAATACAATTTTTCTAATACTAATTCTGAGTTTAGTGTGTGCCGAACTTGGCGGGTGTCAAAATAGCTAGCCGTGATGGCTGAGCTATGTACTCAGAATATTACAAAATGTGCTTTCGCCGAAAAGCTATTTTAAAATAATTGTAATAATCTTAAAATAATTGTTATGTATTTTGTCAACGTTTATGATGAGTAATTTAGTAAATTCACCGGAAGTTTTCGGTGGGAATGCATGTTCTGAACATCACACGCCAATGTAAAAAACTGTTTTTTGATATAAATATGAAATTGATTGAACAAAACATGCATGTATGAGTGTCATCTGATGAAGATCATCAAAGGGTAGTGCTTCATTTAGCTGTGTTTTGGGTTTTTGTGACATATATGCTTGCTTGGAAAATGGCTGTGTGATTATTTTGGTCTATGTACTCTCCTAACATAATGTCATGTTTTGCTTTCGCTGTAAAGCCTTTTTGAAATCGGACAATGTGGTTAGATTAACGAGAGTCTTATCTTTAAAATGGTGTAAAATAGTCGTATGTTTGAAAAATTTAAATTATTGCATTTTGAGGTATTTGTATTTCGCGTCACGCTTTTCCATTGGATATTGGCTGTCCACATTAACAATGAAAACACAAAGTTGTTCAACACTGATGTTGTTTAAAACTGTAAACACAAAGTTGTTTTACACTGAAAACACATTACTGAAAACAGTAGTTTTAACACTGAAAACACCAAGTCGTTTTTGCCACCAGGTTGCTTGAAAACAACCTGTCTATTCTAAACCCAGTGTTTCTCCCTAGCACCTACCTTCACCTCGCCAGTCTCTTTATGCTCTAAGCTTCTATGGACACTTATATTAGACATGCAGTGTTGAGCAATCTCTATACAGTTTGAGAAAACACGGCTTCTGACTAATGCTTTGATGTGTGCAACAGGGCAATTATCACGCAGGCTTTGCTTATGGTTATTTAATTGACATTGCGTCCCACAATGGCAGTTTGCCAACAGAAAGAGCAGTCTGACAGTAGCTCGTATAAGTGTACTTAAATTGTATTATGTACACTGAACCAAAAATATGAATGCAACATTTACATAAGTATTCAGACCGTAATCTATGGATTTCACATGGGAATACAGATATGCATCTGTTGGTCACAGATCCAGTGCATTTGGAAAGTATTCAGACCCCTTGACTTTTCCACATTTTGTTACATTACAGCTTTATTCTAAAAATGATTAAATCGTTTTTACCCCCTCATCAATCTACACACAATATCCCATAATGACAAAACAAAAACAGGTTTTTATAAATTTTGGCAATACACAAGTATTCAGACCCTTTACCCAGTACTTTATTGAAGCACCTTTGTCAGTGATTACAGCACTGAGTCTTGGATATTTAATGCTACAAGGGCGGCAGGTAGCCTAGTGGTTAGAGAGTTGGACTAGTAACTGAAAAGTTGCAAGATCGAATCCCTGAGCTGACAAGGTAAAATCTGTCATTTTCCCCCTGAACAAGGCAGTTCACCCACTGTTCCTAGGCCGTCATTTTAAATAAGAATTTGTTCTTAACTGACATGCCTAGCTAAATAAAGTTAAAATAAAAATAAATTAACAAGCTTGGCACACCTGTATTTTGGGGAGTTTCTCCCATTCCTCTCTGCAGATCCTCTCAAGCTCTGTCAGGTTGGATGGGCAGTGTCGCTGCACAGCTATTTTCAGATCTCTCCAGAGATGTTCGATCGGGTTCAGGTCCGGGCTCTCGCTGGGCCACTCAAGAACATTCAGAGACTTGTCCCAAAGCCAATCCTGTGTTGTCTTCACCCCAAAGCCAATCCTGTGTTGTCTTCACCCCATTCTGAGGTCTAGAGGAGCTCTCTGTAATTTGCTCCATTCATCTTTCCCTCGATCCTAACTAGTCTCCCAGTCTCTGTCGCTGAAAAACATCCCCACAGCATGATGCTGCCACCACCATGCTTCACCGTAGGGATGGTGCCAGGTTTCCTCCAAACGTGACGCTTGGCATTCAGGCCAAAGAGTTCAATCTTAAATTCATCAGACCAGATAATCTTGTTTCTCATGTCTGAGAGTCCGTTAGGTGCCTTCTGGCAATCTCCATGTGGGCTGTCATGTGGCTTTTACTGAGGAGTGGCATCCGTCTGGCCACTCTACCATAAAGGCCTGATTGGTGGAATGCTGCAGAGATGGTTGTCCTTATAGAAGTTTCTCCCATCTCCACAGAGGAACTCTAGAGCTCTGTCAGAGTGACAATCGGGATCTTGGTCACCTCCTTCTCTCCCGATTGCTCAGTTTGGCCGGCCAGCCAGCTCTAGGCAAAGTATTCAGTGTTCCAAACTTCTTCCACTTAAGAATGATGGAGGCCACTGTGTTCTTTGGGGCCTTCAATCCTGCAGACATTTTTTGGTACCCTTCCTCGGAGCTCTACAGACAATTCATTCGACCTCATGGCATGGTTTTTGCTCTGACATGCACTGTCAATGTGGTACCTTAAATCAATTTAATTTACCAAAGGTGGACTCCAATCAAGTTGTAGAAACATCTCAAGGATGATCAATGGAAACAAGATTGACCTGAGCTCAATTTCGAGTCTAATAGCAGAGAATCAGAATACTTAAGTAAGTAAGGTATTTCTGTTTTTTACTTTTAATATATTTGAAAAAATGTCTAAAAACCTGTTTCCACTTCATCATTATGGGGCATTGCGTGTAGATTGATGAGGAAAAAAATGAATTTAATCAATCTTAGAATAAGGCTGTAATGTAACAAAATGTGGAAAAAGGGAAGGGGTCTGTCACGACTCCCGCCGAAGTCGGCCCCTCTCCTTGTTCGGGCGGCGTTCGGCGGTCGACGTCACCGGCTTACTAGTTACCACCGATCGATGTTTCACTGTTCGTTTTGTTTTGTCTTTATTGGTTACACCTGTTTTTGATTTCCCTAATTATGTTCATTATTTAACCCTCTGCCTTTCCTGTTTGTCTTGTCCGTGATTGTTCCCTGTTTTGTGGTTGTTGGTGGGTTTTTTAAAAACCATGTTATTTTCTGTGAGAAGTTTATTGATAATTTTGAGTAAACACGTTTTGTTTACACTTATTCCTGTGTCCTGCACCTGACTCCTCTACTTCTCAATAGAATCCATTACAGGGTCTGAATACTTTCCGAATGCAATGTACCGTTATACAAAGGTAGGGGCATGGATCAGAAAACCAGTCAGTATCTGGTGTGACCACCATTTGTCTCATGCAGTGCGACACATCTTCATTTCCTGGTTACACATGGTCTGCGGTTGTGAGGCTGGTTAGGTGTACTGCCAAATTCTTTAAAACAAAGTTGGAAGTGGCTTATGTGTGGTGGCTAATTTCTGCATTACCAAATGAGGAGAGTTACAAACACACCAGTCTATAGAAATGAACATGAATATTCAACAGCTCTGGTGGACATTTCTGCAGTCAGAATGCTAATTGCACGCTCCCTCAAAACATGAGACATCTGTAGCCTTCTATTGTCCCCAGCACAAGCTGCACCTGTGTAATGATCATACTGTTTATTCAGCTTTTTGATATGCCACACCTGTCAGGTGGATGGATTATCTTTGCAAAAGAGAAATGCTCACTAACAGGGAGGTAAACAAATTTGTGCACAAAATTTGAGAGAAATAAGCTTTTTGTGCATATGGAAAATATATTGGATGTTTTATTTCAGCTCATGAAACATGGGACCAACACTTTACGTTAACATTTTTGTTCAGTGTATAATAGTTTACTTCTCTATAAATACAGATGCCTTTGAAACTTGTGAACTCATGAAGATGATCTGAAATGAAAGTTTTTGCTTGGGAGAACATATACTTGAAAGAATAACAGTTGGAAATTTGTCGTGGCAAGGTGCGGATTGTGTTGCGTATTATAATTTTTAAGCTGGTGACTCAGTTTAACTTGTAATCATAATTCTAGTTAATTCTATAAGTACTTCCCATGACAATTTGGCAATATTCAAAGTTCGGGAGCAAAGTGGGTGCTTGCTTGCAAAACACTGGTACTGTATGTGTTTACAAAATAGTTCATATCCATTTATATCACACATTCAACAATTACTTCAGCAATTAGCTGGATGCAGACTAAGCCGTTACAAATTCTTAGAAATGTTCAGAAATGTTTAAAATGCTTAAATATATTATTATACATTTAAAAAATGCTTATGTATAGTATACTTATAATACTTATAATATATAAATAATTATATACTATTTACTAATAATGTACACTATTTAAAAAAGGTTTATTCATGAAAATGATTGTGAAGTGCTACCACACTGTTGCGTTCTTTTATCATACGTTTTATATCTGACTCATCTATGAAGTTATATTGTTAATCTCTTACTATTACCCACACCTATCCTTCAACAGAGACATTAAAGATTTCACAATATTAAGAATTGGTCCATTTTTTTCAATTTATGCCTAAAATGGCATACCCAAATCTAACTACCTAGTAGCTCAGGACCTGAAGCAAGGATATGCATATTCTTGATACCATTTGAAAGGAAACACTTTGAAGTTTGTGGAAATGTGAAAATAATGTAGGAGAATATAACACTTTAGATCTGGTAAAAGATAATACAAAGAAAAAAAATGGTATTTTTTTTTCATCATCTTTGAAAGGCAAGAGAAAGGCCAAAATATACACTGCTCAAAAAAACAAAGGGAACACTTAAACAACACAATGTAACTCCAAGTCAATCACACTTCTGTGAAATCAAACTGTCCACTTAGGAAGCAACACTGATTGACAATACATTTCACATGCTGTTCTGCAAGTGGAATAGACAACACGTGGAAATTATAGGCAATTAGCAAGACACCCCCAATAAAGGAGTGGTTCTACAGGTGGTGACCACAGACCACTTCTCAGTTCCTATGCTTCCTGGCTGATATTTTGGTCACTTTTGAATGCTGGCGGTGCTTTCACTCTAGTGGTAGCATGAGACGGAGTCTACAACCCACACAAGTGGCTCAGGTAGTGCAGCTCATCCAGGATGGCACATCAATGCGAGCTGTGGCAAGAAGGTTTGCTGTGTCTGTCAGCGTGGTGTCCAGAGCATGGAGGCGCTACCAGGAGACAGACCAGTACATCAGGAGACGTGGAGGAAGCGGTAGGAGGGCAACAACCCAGCAGCAGGACCGCTACCTCCGCCTTTGTGCAAGGAGGAGCAGGAGGAGCACTGCCAGAGCCCTGCAAAATGACTGGCCCGCCCGTTCCCCAGACCTGAATCCAATTGAGCACATCTAGGACATCATGTCTCGCTCCATCCATCAATGCCACGTTGCACCACAGACTGTCCAGGAGTTGCGGATGCTTTAGTCCAGGTCTGGGAGGAGATCCCTCAGGAGACCATCTGCCACCTCATCAGGAGCATGCCCAGGCGTTGTAGGGAGGTCATACAGGCACGTGGAGGCCACACACACTACTGAGCCTCATTTTGACTTGTTTTAAGGACATTACATCAAAGTTGGATCAGCCTGTAGTGTGGTTTTCCACTTTAATTTTGAGTGTGACTCCAAATCCAGACCTCCATAGGTTGATAAATTGGATTTCCATTGATTATTTTTGTGTGATTTTGTTGTCAGCACATTCAACTATGTAAAGAAAAAAGTATTTAATAAGATTATTTCATTCATTCAGATCTAGGATGTGTTATTTTAGTGTTCCCTTTATTTTTTTGAGCAGTGTAATATTCCAGGTTAGGTACAATTTCAATTCTGGCCACTAGATGGCAGCAGTGTATGTGCAAAGTTTTAGAATGATTCAATGATTATCCTTCTTTTTGCCTCCTTCTAGCGTGGCGGTATCCGTGGCTTTCCGAACTTTCTCCAGCAGTACAACTACCTTCTGCTTCTGCAAAGACTTGGTCTTGTCCCAAACCCTGCAGCTCCGGCCCCTGCAGCACCGGCCCCGGCCCCAGCCCCAGCTCCAGCTGGTTGCTGAGAAAGGACATGAATCAGAACCTTCAACTCGACAAGAGCAAGCTATGGTTGCTGAAATGACCAGAACATTAACTGACAATATGTACTGTAATATCTGTTTTCCAGATTTTGCTGGAGTTTCCCTTTAATGTACCTGCTGTGATATGTCTATCTGAAACGCAATAAAGAGGATTTGAAGTGTCAAATGTCCCCTCCTGTACGTTTTCTTTTGCCTGAGAAATATGATTTTGAATTCAAACGTGTACACAGTTTGGGCATTTGTTTAATCAGAGCTGGATGTATGAAATAATGTAGGAACCTTTTGCAAATAAGAATGTTCTTAATTAACTTACCTTTATAAATAAAGCTTACATTAATTAAATAACCTATACAGTTGAAGTTGGAAGTTTACATACATCTTAGCCAAATACATTTAAACTCAGTTTTTCACAATTCCTGACATTTAATTCCAGTAAAAATTCCCTGTCTTAGGTCAGTTAGGATCACCACTTCATTTTAAGAATGTGAAATGTCAGAATAATAGGTGAGAGAATTATTTAGTTCAGCTTTAATTTCTTTCATCACATTCCCAGTGGGTCAGAAGTTTACATACACTCAATTAGTATTTGGTAGCATTGCCATTAAATTGTTTAACTTGGGTCAAACGTTTCGGGTAGCCTTCCACAAGATTCCCACAATAAGTTGGGTGAATTTTGGGCCATTCCTACTGACAGAGCTGGTGTAACTGTGTCAAGTTTGTAGGCCTCCTTGCTCACACATGCTTTTTCAGTTCTGTCAAGAAATGTTCTATGGGACTGAGGTCAGGGCTTTGTGATGGCCACTCCAATAACTTGACTTTGTTGCCCTTAAGCCATTTTGCCACAACTTTGGAAGTATGCTTGGGGTCATTGTCCATTTGGAAGACCCATTTGCGACCAAGCTGTAACTTCCTGACTGATGTCTTGAGATGTTGCTTCAATATATCCACATAATTTTCTATCCTCATGATGCCATCTATTTTGTGAAGTGCACCAGTCCCTCCTGCAGCAAAGCAGCCCCACAACATGATGCTGCCACCTCCGTGCTTCACGGTTAGGATGGTTTTCTTCGGCTTGCAAGCCTCCCACTTTTTCCTCCAAACATAACGATGGTCATTATGGCCAAACAGTTCTATTTTTGTTTCGTCAGTCCAGAGGACATTTCTCCAAAAAGTACGATCTTTGTCCCCATGTGAAGTTGCAAACCGTAGTCAGACTTTTTTATGAGGGTTTTGGAAGTGCCTTCTTCCTTGCTGAGCGGCCTAGATATAGATACTTTTGTACCTGTTTCCTCCAGATCTTCACAAGGTCCTTTGCTGTTGTTCTGGGATTGATTTGCACTTTTCTCACCAAAGTACATTCATCTCTAGGAGACAGAACGCGTCTCCTTCCAGATCGGTATGACAGCTGTGTGGTCCCATGGTGTTTATACCTGCGTACTATTGTTTGTACAGATGAACGTGGTACCTTCAGGCGTTGGAAAATTGCTCCCAAGGATGAACCAGACTTGTGGAGGTCTACAATTTTATTTCTGAGGTCTTGGCTGATTTCTTGTGATTTTCCCATGATGTCAAGCCAGGAGGCACTGAGTTTGAAGGTAGGCCTTGAAATACATCCACAGGTACACCTCGAATTGACTGAAATGATGTCAATTAGCATATCAGAAGCTTCTAAAGCACAGTCAACTTTAAACAGAAGCTGTTTAAAGGCACAGTCAACTTAGTGTATGTAAACTTCTGACCCACTGGAATTGTGATACAGTGAATTATATGTAAAATAATCTGTCTGTAAACAATTGTTGGAAAAATGACTTGTGTCATGCACAAGTCCTTACCGACTTGCCAAAACTATAGTTTGTTAACAAGAAATTTGTGGAGTGGTTGAAAAAATAGTTTTAATGACTCCAACCTAAGTGTATGTAAACTTCCGACTTCAACTATATATGCATCACTTGACATTTAGCTAAAGAGAGGAGAAAAAAAGAGAGGGGTAGTGCGTGTGAGAGAGAAATGGGTGGGGCTTGAGAGAAAATGATTAACACATTACTTAAATCTGAGGATTATCATCTTGTTTTGTCCGTTGATATTTCTTAATATATTTAGAGGGAGGCTATATTGGTTGTGAACAATATTTGAGTTGTTTTAAACATTTAAACATGTTTTAAATCGTATTCACATTAGGATTTGTAAAGTAGGATAAAGGAAGTCAAGAAGCCAAATTCAATGGTCAAACATTTAAATCACGGCCTCCTGTGTGGCGCAGTGTTCTAAGGCACTGCATTGCAGTGCTAGCTGTGCCACCAGAGATTCTGGGTTTGAGCCCAGGCTCTGTCGCAGCTGGTTGTGACCGGGAGGCCCATGGGGGGCACACCTGACCAGAATCTTTGTGCTTCTACTTATGGACACTTTTATTAGACATTAAGTGTTATTCAACCTCTATACAGTTTGAGAAAACACAGCCTTTGTGTGATGTGTGCAAGAGTGCAATTATCCCTCAGGCTTTGCTAATGGGTGTACCCTCTACAGTTGATGTCCGAGACCTCACGGAAGTCAAATTAGCATAATACAAAATTTCCTAGAATAATCTGTCAGTTTAAGATAGAGATATCTGTTTGTTTGTTTTTTTTGCGTAGGAAGCGTCTCAAGCCACTGCTTCCTCCAAGGTTGCATTTACGCATCTGCGGTGAAAGGTGACAGAGCTAGAGCGATGTTTGTCAGGCTATGAGACGTCCCAAAAAATCGTCTTTTCACAAAATTGTCTGTAGCGTTCCAACGGATTGGCCTGCATGACCCCGCTATGGAAAGAACATGACGGTGTTCTCCGTTTTGCTCTATGACCTGCACAAGCGTCTTGGGTCTCGTCTGTAGTACTGCCAACTTCTAAATTGTAGCATCCGAACAGTTTGGGCTACAAACTAATATGACCCCTCTGTGGAAAGGTGAGACACTCACAAACACTTACATGTTGGTTTGCTCTAGGACGCCCACAGGCCTCACAAGACTTGTCTGAATGTCACCCGGTACCAGTTGAAGAATGTATGGAAACACTGTATATACTGTATGGAGACTGTTTGTTGTGGATCTCAATGTTTTTCCTCATAATCCTGGACTATCGGACCACCATTTTATTACGTTTGCAATCGCAACAAATAATCTGCTCAGACCCCAACCAAGGAGCATCAAAAGTCGTGCTATGAATTCTCAGACAACCCAAAGATTCCTTGATGCCCTTCCAGACTCCCTCTGCCTACCCAAGGACATCAGAGGACAAAAATCAGTTAACCACCTAACTGAGGAACTCAATTTAACCTTGCGCAATACCCTAGATGCAGTTGCACCCCTAAAAACTAAAAACATTTGTCATAAGAAACTAGCTCCCTGGTATACAGAAAATACACGAGCTCTGAAGCAAGCTTCCAGAAAATTGGAACGGAAATGGCGCCACACCAAACTGGAAGTCTTCCGACTAGCTTGGAAAGACAGTACCATGCAGTATCAAAGAGCCCTCACTGCTGCTCAATCATCCTATTTTTCCAACTTAATTGAGGAAAATAACAACAATCCGAAATGTATTTTTGATACTGTCGCAAAGCTAACTAAAAAGCAGCATTCCCCAAGAGAGGATGGCTTTCACTTCAGCAGTAATAAATTCATGAACTTCTTTGAGGAAAAGATCATGATCATTAGAAAGCAAATTATGGACTCCTCTTTAAATCTGCGTATTCCTCCAAAGCTCCGTTGTCCTGAGTCTGCACAACTCTGCCAGGACCTAGGATCAAGGGAGACACTAAAGTGTTTTAGTACTATATCTCTTGACACAATGATGAAAATAATCATGGCCTCTAAACCTTCAAGCTGCATACTGGACCCTATTCCAACTAACCTACTGAAAGAGCTGCTTCCTGAGCTTGGCCCTCCTATGTTGAACATAATAAACGGCTCTCTATCCACTGGATGTGTACCAAACTCACTATAAGTGGCAGTAAAAAAGCCTCTCTTGAAAAAGCCAAATCTTGACCCAGAAAATAAAAAAACTGTCAGCCTATATCGAATCTTCCCTTCCTCTCAAGAATTTTAGAAAAAGCTGTTGCACAGCAACTCACTGTGCCTTCCTGAAAACAAACAATGTATACGAAACGCTTCAGTCTGGTTTTAGACCCCATCATAGCACTGAGACTGCACTTGTGAAGGTGGTAAATTAACTTTTAATGGCGTTAGACCGAGGCTCTGCATCTGTCCTCGTGCTCCTAGATCTTACTGCTGCTTTTGATACCATCAATCACCACATTCTTTTGGAGACATTGGAAACCCAAATTGGTCTACACGGACAAGTTCTGGCCTGGTTTAGATCTTATCTGTCGGAAAGATATCAGTTTGTGTCTGTGAATGGTTTGTCCTCTGACAAATGAACTGTAAATTTCGGTGTTCCTCAAGGTTCCGTTTTAGGACCACTATTGTTTTCACTATATATTTTACCTCTTGGGGATGTCATTCGAAAACATAATGTTAAATTTCACTGCTATGCAGATGACACACAGCTGTACATTTCAATGAAAAATGGTGAAGCCCCAAAATTGCCCTCGCTAGAAGCCTGTGTTTCAGACATAAGGAAGTGGATGGCTGCAAACTTTCGATTTTTAAACTCGGACAAAACAGAGATGCTTGTTCTAGGTCCCAAGAAACAAAGAGATCTTCTGTTGAATCTGACAATTAATCTTGATGGTTGTACAGTCGTCTCAAATAAAACTGTGAAGGACCTCGGCGTTACTCTGGACCCTGATCTCTCTTTTGAAGAACATATCAAGACTGTTTCAAGGACAGCTTTTTTCCATCTACATAACATTGCAAAAATCTGAAACTTACTGTCCAAAAATGATGCAGAAAAATTCATCCATGCTTTTGTTACTTCTAGGTTGAACTACTGCAATGCTCTACTTTCCGGCTACCCGGATAAAGCACTAAATAAACTTCAGTCAGTGCTAAATACGGCTGCTAGAATCCTGACTAGAACCCCAAAATTTGATCATATTACTCCAGTGCTAGCCTCCCTACACTGGCTTCCTGTTAAGGCAAGGGCTGATTTCAAGGTTTTACTGCTAACCTACAAAGCATTACATGGGCTTGCTCCTACCTATCTTTCCGATTTGGTCCGGCCGTACATACCTACACGTACGCTACGGTCACAAGACGCAGGCCTCCTAATTGTCCCTAGAATTTCTAAGCAAACAGCTGGAGGCAGGGCTTTCTCCTATAGAGCTCAATTTTTATGGAATGGTCTGCCTACCCATGTGAGAGACGCAGACTTTAAGTCTTTACTGAAGACTCATCTCTTCAGTAGGTCCTATGATTGAGTGTAGTCTGGCCCAGGAGTGTGAAGGTGAACAGAAAGGCTCTGGAGCAACGAACCGCCCTTGCTGTCTGTGCCTGGCCGGTTCCCCCCTCTCCACTGGGATTCTCTGCCTCTAACCCTATTACAGGGGCTGAGTCACTGGCTTATTGGTGTTCTTCCATGCCGTCCCTAGGAGGGGTGTGTCGTGTCTTTGGCATCGTTAAAACGGAAGACATGTTTATCAAATAACTCTCTGTAATTATTATTATGCGATTAAACTGATTAATCGTGTAACTGTAATTAACTAGGAGGTCGGGGCACCAAGGAAAATATTCAGATTACAAAGTTATAATTTTCCTAATATAACTTTCAGATATCATAATATCTGATCTTTGAGTCTTCTGATTTAATTACGTATTCTTTACCTCACGCCAATCTCATTCAAACGTCGTAAATTGTTGGTTATCTGCACGAACCCAGTCTTCGCTATGAGTCATCCATACATCAATTGTCTTAAAATCATTTATTTACTAAACTAAATAATTCATAGAAATGCATAAACAGATATGGTTACAAGGAAATGATAGGAGAATGTGCCCTAGTGGGCTAAACTGGCATGGCAGCTTGTTACACAAAGAAAGGGGGTTGGGCTTGAATGAAAGAGCGGGAAGACTTGCAGGCCTCCACAAGTCTGGTTCATCCTTGGGAGCAATTTCCAAACGCCTGAAGGTACCACGTTCATCTGTATAAACAATAGTACGCAAGTATAAACACCATGGGACCACGCAGCCGTCATACCGCTCAGGAAGGAGACGCGTTCTGTCTCCTAAAGATGAATGTACTTTGGTGCGAAAAGTGCAAATCAATCCCAGAACAACAGCAAAGGACCTTGTGAAGATGCTGGAGGAAACAGGTACAAAGTATCTATATCCACAGTAAAACGAGTCCTATATCGACATAACCTGAAAGGCCGCTCAGCAAGAAAGAAGCCACTGCTCCAAAGCCGCCATAAAAAAGCCAGACTATGGTTTGCAACTGCACATGGGGGCAAAGATCGTACTTTTTTGGAGAAATGTCCTCTGGTCTGATGAAACAAAAATAGAACTGTTTGGCCATAATGACCATCATTATGTTTGGAGGAAAATGGGGCAGGCTTGCAAGCCAAAGAACACCATCCCAACCGTGAAGCACAGGGGTGGCAGCATCATGTTGTGGGGGTGCTTTGCTGCAGGAGGGATTGGTGCACTTCACAAAATAGATGGCATCATGAGGATAGAAAATTATGTGGATATATTGAAGCAACATTTCAAGACATCAGTCAGGAAGTTAAAGCTTGGTCGCGAATGGGTCTTCCAAATGGACAATGACCCCAAGCATACTTCCAAAGTTGTGGCAAAATGGCTTAAGGGCAACAAAGTCAAGGTATTGGAGTGGCCATCACAAAGCCCTGACCTCAATCCTCTAGAAAATTAGTGGGCGGAACTGAAAAAGCTTGTGCGAGCAAGGAGGCCTACAAACCTGACTCAGTTATACCAGCTCTGTCAGGAGGAATGGGCCAAAATTCCCCCAACTTATTGTGGGAAGCTTGTGGAAGGCTACCCGAAACATTTGACCCAAGTTAAACAATTTAAAGGCATTGCTACCAAATAATAATTGAGTGTATGTAAACTTCTGACCCACTGGAAATGAGATGAAAGAAATAAAAGCTGAAATAAATCATTCTCTCTACTATTATTCTGACATTTGAAATTCATAAAATAAAGGAATTTTTACTAGGATTAAATGTCAGGAATTGTGAAAAACTGAGTTTAAATGTATTTGGCTAAGGTGTATGTAAACTTCCGACTTCAACTGTATATGTATGCTACTGTTACGTCCTGACCAGTAATAGGGGTTATTTGTTATTGTAGTTTAGGTCAGGACGTGACAGGAGGTGTTTGTTTTATGTTGTTCGGGCTATGTATTTAGGTAGAGGGGTGTTTGGTTTAGGTGGTCCGGGGTTTGTTAGTCTATGTTCTATGTTAGTGTATTTCTATGTTCTGTCTAGTCTATTGTAGTTCTATGTTTAGTTAATTGGGGTTGGACCTTCAATTGGAGGCAGCTGGTTATCGTTGGCTCTGATTGAAGGTCCTATAATTAGGAGTTTGTTTGTCATGGGATTTTGTGGGAGATTGTTTCTGTGTATAGCGTCATGCCTTACAGGACTGTTAATCGTCGTCATGTTTTTATATACGTTTTGGATTTCCTTTTTTGTCCTAAATAAAAAAAGATAAGTATACATTTTGCCGCTGCGTTTTGGTCTACACCTGTGACAGCTACTTTGATGTGTCAAGTGGGTGAGATTCACAGTCTGAGTTTACCTTCTCTTTTATTTAACCTTTATTTAAGTAGTCAAGTCGGTTAATAACAAATTCTTATTTACAATGACGGCCTACCCTAGCCAACGCTGGGCCCATTCTCGGCCAAATGTGATGCAGCCTTGATTTGAACCAGGCACTGCAGTGATACCTATTGCACTGAGATGCAGTGTCTTAATCCACTGCGCCACACGGGAGCCCCTAGAGAAACTCATTATCCAAACCTACGATGGCGCAGCTGTAATGGAATATATCTGCTATTTGTATTTACAGCTACAGTAAGTCCCCTCATGTTCCCTGATTAAGAGGTGGTGACTACTCCACTCCACTACCATTGTCAACTTTCTCCTGACATGAACTGAAGCAACATCTCATGGGCCCGCTCATCCACTGGCACATTGAATGTTTCCCTTCCAAGCACTGTGAGTACAGTACCCCTATCAATTTTCTCCCATTACCGTATGTAGACTTAATCACATTCACAATTACATTATTACACATCCAAAATTTTACTTCTTGCTTGGACTAACTTATTATTAGCTCTTTTGTCTAACTGTGTAGTGTCTTGTTATTGTTTTTGTCTTCCCTGTAAAATCCTGTCCCGCACTGGTCAAGCCTCTGAACACCTCAACTCATGCCACATACACTCATTCAATCACTGCTGTGATCCCTTTCCAACACTGTAAGTAGCTCTCTCATTCCCCTTCACCATATTGTACTATAAATATCTTTATTAAATGCTTTAGGTTAAAATAATTAGTCACACTTTTTGGTGTCTGTGTTCTGCGCCTATACCGTGGGTCTCCCATCCTCCTCATTTTCTCAAGCCATCTGCTTCCACTACTCTCTTTCTCTTTCACTCTTTCTCTCTCTCTCTCTGTCTCTCTCGACATGTTTTGGGGGTGATTTTTGGGTGTTCTACCCCTATCAGCAGCCTCAATACCCATCATCCTTCCCTTACTCCCAGCCTCCCCAAAGTAACTTCGCCCTGACTGCCACTCCTGACGCAACATATGTTGTCTGTTTGGACCATGTTGACCGACACTTTGAAAATGGGTTACAACATAAAATGTTTGTGAACGTCTACTATATAACTTCAGTATGACGTCAGGTACTATAGATATCTTTCCCTAGCACTGAGAAAGTAAAAACACTTAATAGTAGCCAAGTATACAATTTCCCTGCTTAATATGCTTTAACATGTTGCTTTTTGTATGGTTCTTGATGCGAATTCAATTAATATCTGACGTTCTACAGTAAATTCCTCAAATATTGTGATTTGATATAAAAACTCTTAACTGTCTTGCGATGTTAATAGAAAATCAAACTTGGCTGCATGCTTTCTGACAGTTGCTTTGAACACTTGAACTTTTTATGCTATTGGACTGTATATACAGTGCATTCGGAAAGTATTCAGACCCCTTGACCTTTTCCATTTTGTTACGCTACAGCCTTATTCTAAAATGTATTTGTTTTTAAAATCCCCCCTCATTAATCTACACACAATAACCCATAATGTCAAAGCAAAAACAGGTTTATAATTTTTTTTGCAAATGTATAATTAAAAAAAAAATGAAATATTACATTTATGTAAGTATTCAGTACTTTGTTGAAGCACCTTTGGCAGTGATTACAACCTCGAGTCTTCTTAGTTATGACGCTACAAGCTTGGCACACCTGTATTTGGGGAGTTTCTCCTATTCTTCTCCGCAGATCCTCTCAAGCCCTGTCAGGTTGGATGGGGAGTGTTGCTACACAGCAATTTTCAGGTCTCTTGAGATATGTTAGATCGGGCTTTGGCTGGGCCACTCAAGGACATTCAGAGACTTGTTCTGAAGCCACTCCTGCGTTGTCTTAGCTGTGTGCTTAGGGTTGTTGTCCTGTTGGAAGGTGAACCTTTGCCCCAGTCTGAGGTCCTGAGTGCTCTGGAGCAGGTTTTCATAAAGGAACTCTTTGTACTTTGCTCCATTCATCTTTCCCTCGATCCTGACTAGTCTCCCAGTCCCTGCCACTGAAAAACTTACCCACAGCATGACTCTGCCACCACCATGCTTCACCGTATGGATGGTGCCTGGTTTCCTACAGACATGACGCTTGGCATTCATGCCAAAGAGTTTAATATTGGTTTCATTAGACCAGAGAATCTTGTTTCTCATGGTCAGAGTACTTTAGGTGCTTTTTGGCCAAGCGGGCTGTCATGTGCCTTTTACTGAGGAGTGGCTTCCGTCTGGCCTCTCTACCATAAAGGCCTGATTGGTGGAGTGCTGCAGAGATGGTTGTCCTCCTGTAAGGTTATCCCATCTCCACAGAGGAACTCTGGAGCTCTGTCAGAGTGACCAACGGGTTCTTGGTCACCTCCCTGACCAAGGCACTTCTCCCTCAATTGCTCAGTTTGGCCGGGCGTCCAGCTCTAGGAAGACTCTTGGTGGTTCCAAACTTATTCCATTTAAGAATTATGGAGGCCACTGTGTTCTTGGGGACCTTCAGTGCTGCATAAATGTTTTGGTACTCCTTCCCCGATCTGTGCCTCTACACAATCCTGTCTCGGAGCTCTACAGACAATTCCTTCAACCTCATGGCCTGGTTTTGCTCTGACATACACACCTGTCCCACAGTTGACAGTGTGTCTTTCCAAATCATATCCAATCAATTTAGTTTACCACAGGTGGACTCCAATCAAGTTGTAGAAACATCTCAAGGATGATTAATTGGTGACAGGGGGCAGTATTCAGATGAATAGCGTGCCCAAATTAAACTGCCTGCTACTCGGGCCCAGAAGGTAGGATATGCATATTATTAGTAGATTTGGATAGAAAACACTCTGACGTTTCTAAAACTGTTTGATTGATGTCTGTGAGTATAAAAGAACTCATATGGCAGGCAAAAACCTGAGAAAATATCCAACCAGGAAGTGGCTTGTAGTTTTTCTATCTAATCCCTATTCAATCTACAGTGTCTGTGGGGTCATTTTGCACTTCCTAAGGCTTCCACTAGATGTCAACAGTCTTTAGAACCTTGTTTTATGCTTCTACTGTTACTGGGCAGAGAATAGGAGCTGACTCAAGCCTGGGACCAACGAGTTGTTTACTGTGCGAGCACGCAGGCGCGCCCTTCCTTCTTTTTTCTCTGTAATGAATACGCTGTTGTCCGGTTGGAATATTATCGAAGATTTATGTTAAAAAGACTCTAAGGGTTGATTGTAAACAACGTTTGACATGTTTCTACGAACGGTAATGGAACTATTTGACTTTTCGTCTCTGGTTTTGCGTTCACGCATTATGCCTTTGGATTAGTGATCTGAACGCTCAACCAAAACGGAGGTATTTGGACATAAATATGGAGTTTATCGAACAAAACAAACATTTCTTGTGGGAGTCCTGGGAGTGCATTCCGACGAAGATCAGCAAAGGTAATTGAAGATTTATAATACTACTTCTGAGTTTAGTTGACTCCAGAACTTGGCGGGTAACTGTATAGCTTGCTTTGATGGCTGAGCTCTGTACTCAGAATATTGAAAAATGTGCTTTCGCCGTAAAGCTATTTTAAAATCTGACACAGCGGTTGCAGTAAGGAGAAGTGTATCTATAATTCTTTCAATAACTGTTGTAAATTTTATCAACGTTTATGATGAGTATTTTTGTAAATTGATGTGCTCATTCAGGTTTTGGAGGGAATACATTTTCTGAACATCATGCGCCAATGTAAAATGGGGTTTATGGATATAAATATGAACTTTATTGAACAAAACATACATGTATTTTGTAACATTAAGACTTGGGAGTGTCATCTGATGAAGATCATCAAAGGTTAGTGATTAATTTTAGCTGTATTTCTGGTTTTTGTGATGCCTCTCAATGTTGAATAGTGTGTACCGCGGGTGGCTAGCGTCTCACATGTCCCAGAGAGGTTTTAATGGAAACCTCTCTGGGACAGCTCAATTTCGAGTCTCATAGCAAATGGTCTGAATACTTATGTAAATAAGCTAGCTCTCTTTTTTTGTAATAAATTTGCAAACATTTCTAAAAACCTGTTTTTACTTTGTCATTATGGAGTATTGTGTGTAGATTGATGAGGAAGGGGTTTGAATACTTTCCTGGGAGACCCCTATTTGCCCCTATGACTCACCGACACTTCCTGCTCAGAGGTAATAAGGTTACACACGGAGATTGTCATCACCAAAAATGTAGATGTGGAATATATATTGTTCTGGAATTAACAGACAAGACATAATTTCCTGATTTGATACATAGCAGTGGCAAGAGGCAAATTTGTTTGCCCAACATTGCATGGAACAGCCAGACAACATATAACATCATTCATTGTAACACATGTAGGCTTCATTAGGCATTTGTGATTGGCTGAGAAATACTGTATATTGTCTGTGTATTGATGAGTGTGCTAGCACATATACAGAGACACTGAGAAGGTTTTTAACCCTGACATGTTAAGGTATGGACATACTAACAATTTTAACACTTTGTTCAGATTGAAGTCATTCTTATACGCTTGCTAAATGTGTAATAGATTATACATAAAATATAATCTGTTATTTGTTGGGAATAGATGGATTGATAAAGTAATAAAGTTTGTTTATACTCTACTCATTTTCTACTTGGATTTATGATGCTTCTCTCTATTACTTTGGTAAACCATGCTTATGAAATGCTGGTGCAAATATTATTTTAGACTTAAAGTTAGTATATTACATCGATATGTACATACATGTATTGTCTTATTGTTTACTTTTGAAGGCTGAGCATGCATGAGCACGGCCATCAGCATATCATCAAGTGAAGAGGTGAGTAGTATGTATAATACATATCTTTAAAAAATATATTGTTCTTTATTGGGGGATAAAAACATTGAGAGAAAGACAGGAAAGGCAAAGTTTGTACAAGAAGAGCGTGGGCTGCATTCAAACCCACACTGACACGATGTATGTGTACGCTAATAGGTAGCAGCCTTAACCGCTAGACCACCCCATCCCACATTTACACATAAAAAGTTGCCAAAGACAATATCAACACTGACAGAAACGTCACTGTAAATGATATAATGATTTTACCTTCAAATAACTTGACATACAAACCAATTACCTATCTGCATGGCCCTTGCTATATAGTTATTCAATCAAAATGATTAACAGCTCAAATAAACAATGTACAGTTATTGTGTACATTGTACACAATTGAGATTCCAGTGACTACATTAGTTTCAACTTCCTTTTTGCCTCCTTCTTGGCCGTGGCTTTCCAAACTTTCTCCAGCTTTACCACCACCTTCAGCTTCTGTAAAGGCTTGGTCTGGTCCCAGCCCTGCAGCCCCGGTCCCTGCAGCACCGGCCCCGGCCCCAGCTCCAGATGGTCGCTGAGAAAGGACATGAATCAGAACCTTCAACTCGACAAGAACAAGCTATGGTTGCTGAAATGACCAGAACAATAACTGACACTATGTACTGGAATAGCTGTTTACCATATTTTGCTGGAGTGTGCCTTTAATGTGCCTGCTGTAGTTTGTCTATCTGAAAGATGAAATGGCTTCTGTAAGTTTTATTTTGCCTGAGAAATATGATTTTGAATACAAACATAATGCAGTTAGGGAATTTGTTCAGTCATGTAGTATATTTTTTACTTTTGCAAATAAGAATTTGTTCTTAATTGAATTACCTTTTTAACTAAACGTTACATTAATAAAAACCTCTGTTACATTAATAAAAACCTCTGTCAACTAAAAAGGCAAGCTGACGTCTTCCCACTTGCCTTTTTAGTTGACTTTCTCCTGCACTCTCTCCTCATAAGTTCATGATAAAAAAAATCTAACATTGTAATATTTGTTTGGTCTCCAGTCTATGGGCTACAGAAAACCACATAGGCTACTGCTCTTTCTACCGTAGGCTACATTATTTATGTTAAATTAATTTGATGGAGCGTTGGTGGAACGCCGCAGCGCTGCGTCTCTCCAACAGCACCCTGGAGAGGCGCACAGGGTATGGACAAGCTAAATATTTTGCGCCCCTGCCTTTGGCAAAGTGGCCACTGCTTATCATGGGGCTGCAACAGCGCTCACATAAATAGCCCTCATGCCACTGAGTGAGAGAAGTTATCATTGTTTTGGGGCAAAATAATGTGAAGTGTTATGTATTGTTGGAGGTGCATCTTGGTCAGTTTAGCTTGGAAAATGCCACCCTAGTCAAACTACCGGTCTCGGCAGCTGGCTAATCCTGCCCAATGGGCGGGCCGGACGTGGGGCCTAATCAAATCAAATGTATTTATATAGCCCTTCTTACATCAGCTGATATCTCAAAGTGCTGTACAGAAACCCAGCCTAAAACCCCAAACAGCAAGCAATGCAGGTGTAGAAGCACGGTGGCTAGGAAAAACTCCCTAGAAAGGCCAAAACCTAGAGAGGAACCAGGAAGAAACCTAGAGAGGAACCAGGCTATGAGGGGTGGCCAGTCCTCTTCTGGCTGTGCCGGGTGGAGATTATAACAGCACATGGCCAAGATGTTCAAATGTTCATAAATGACCAGCATGGTCAAATAATAATAATCATAGTAGTTGTCGAGGGTGCAACAAGTCAGTAACACAAGAGTAAGTGTCAGTTGGCTTTTTCATAGCTGATCTTTGAGAGTATCTCTACTGCTCCTGCTGTCTCTAGAGAGTTTAAAACAGCAGGTCTGGGACATGTAGCACGTCCGGTGAACAGGTCAGGGTTCCAGCAGGTCTGGGACAGCAGGTCTGGGACAGGTAGCACGTCCGGTGAACAGGTCAGGGTTCCATAGCCGCAGGCTATATTTAGAATCGCTATTAATTCAATAGCATCTCTAGTCATAAAGATTAGGCATTTAAAAAAAAAAAGTATTACATTTTATTGTGGCATAAATGCAACCAACCGGTCATGATGTTTTCATCTGACTGTCAAACACAGGAGGCTGCTGAGGGGAGAACGGCTCCGAATAATGGCTGGAACAGAGCAATTGGAATGGCATCAAACACCTGGAAACCATGCTTTTGATGTATTTACCATTCCACTAATTCCACCCCAGTCATTACGGTGAGCCCGTTCTCCCCAATTATGCTGCCACCTCCTGTGCTGTCAAACAATCACATCAAAGGGCTCCTTTACTAGGCTACCCACGCACCTTCAACATATTTCCAGCCTCCAAACAACCGTACCCCCTTACTTTCATTCCGGAATATATATGCATCATTCGACATCTAGCTAAAGAGAGGACAACAAAAGAGAGGGGTAGTGTGTGTGAGAGAGAAAAGGGTGGGGCTTGAGAGAAAATGAGTAACACATTACTTAAATCTGAGGATTAACATCTTGTTTTGTCCATTGATGTTTCTCAATATATTTAGTGATTGTAAACAATTTTTCAAATCAAATCGTATTTGTCACACGTGCCGACTACAACAGGTGTAGACCTCAGTGAAATGCTTTACTTACAAGTCCTTAACCAACAATGCAGATTAAAGAAAAATAAGTGTAAGGTAAACAATAGATAAGTAATAAAGAAAAATTCTAAATAATTAAAGTGCTATTGTAGTGGTCTTTATATGTACCACAGAAGAACCAAGAAATGAAGAGCGACACCACGGCTGTCTTTTAGGAATTTTATGTAGATCTGCAATAATATTATGAAAAGACAGGACAGGAATACGTCAGTCTCCAATGCATCATCTGACAAGTTCTTTCTCTCAGGGTTTTCTCGGACTCACACAATTACATTCATACATAAAGCCATAATGTATACAATAAAATAAACAATCTTTAATACAAAGAATGTATAAAAGTAATTCTTAGACAATAGAACAACACCTGCAATAATATGATTTTGAAGACAAGACAGGAATACATCAGTCTCCAATTAACCATCTGACAAGTTGTTGCTAGGTGCTTTCAGTGTTGACAGTATTAAAATACAACAACTCATGTACAAAAATACTGTAATAGAAACAAGCTACAACGTGAAATCGCATTTATCCCATTCAGACCTTCAAGGGGTAAAACTACATCTCCCATAATGCAACGCTAGCATAAATCAGCAGTTCAGCTAACTATCTGCATCACAGAAAGACATGCAAGCTAGCAACAGCAATACTTTTAGCACTCTGTAAAACTATATCAATAACAACGATAAAACTGAAAGTTACATGTTTCGATAGTCTCACACTCCCTTATAACAATACCTATAGCGTTAACCTTGGGATGCTTTATTTCTTTAACGTTATGGACTTCTAATCTGCGACACATACCTTTCAGTGTTTTGCGGAGAACGGGAGCTACGGGTGTTAGTAGGTGATGTAAGCACCGAGATTAAATAAAATACATTTAATGAAATAAAAACCAAATATGTTAATATCATCCAGCTACTGTAGCTGCCTACTTAACATCAACAGGCAGTACTAGTAGTGCATTAATTGAAAATAGAAACCAAAAGTGACGTTCCTGGCGATCATAGCGATCTGACTCCCTTCTGTCTGAACTTGGAATATTCCTTGGGCTTGGGCCACTGACCCAAAACCTGGATATTCTGTTCTGCGTTGTGTACTATTCTAATAATTTAAAGTTTGATGGAATAACCATTTTAACTCTCCTACACTATATACAGTTTACCGCTTGCTGTGCGGTAGCAGAGAGAACTGTCGATGACTAGGGTGGCTGGTCTTTGACAATTTTTAGGGCCTTCCTCTGACACCGCTGGTATAGAGGTCCTGGATGGCAGGAAGCTTGGCCGCAGTGATGTACTGGACCATACGCACTACCCTCTGTAGTGCCTTGCGTTCGGGGCCGAGCAGTTGCCTACCAGGCAGTGATGCAACCAGTCAGGATGCTCTCGATGGTGCAGCTGTAGAACTTTTTGAGGATCTGGGGACCCATTTTTTTCAGTCTCCTGAGGGGGAATAGTCTTTGTCGTGCCCTCTTCACGACTGCCTTCGTGTGTTTGGACCATATTAGTTTGTTTGTGATGTGGACACCAAGGAACTTGAAGCTCTATACCTGCTCCACAACAGCCACGTTGATGAGAATGGGGGCATGCTCATACCTCCTTTTCATGTAGTCCACAATCATCTCCTTTGGCTTGATCACTTTGAGGGAGAGGTTGTTATCCTGGCATGTCTTTGCACCCCTGAGGGGCCCCTGGATTGAGGATCAGCGTGGCAGATGTGTTGTTACCTACTCTTACCACCTGGGGGCGGCCCGTCAGGAAGTCCAGGATCCAGTTCCAGATGGAGATGTTTAGTACCAGTGTCTTTAGCTTAGTGAATGGCTTTGAGGGCACTATGGTGTTGAATGCTGAGCTGTAGTCAATGAATAGCATTCTCACGTAGGTGTCACATATTGTCACACTGATGACGCTGGAGAGGCGAAGCAGGTACGGGGAGTCAAACATTTAATATGGAACGGACATGGAACGAGACAGGAACAGTGTCAGCACACGGGTAACACAGACAAATAACAATCAACGCAGCAGCCGGGAACAGAGCTGGGGAACTGACAAATATAGGGGAGGTAATAAACATGTGATTGAGTGAGTCCAGGTGAGTCCAATATCGCTGATGCGAGTGACGAGGGAAGGCAGGTGTGCGTAATTGATGATGGCAGGAGTGCGTGATGCAGGGCAGCCTGGCGCCCTCGAGCACCAGGGGGGAAGAGCGGGAGCTGGCGTGACAGAAGGTGTTCCTTTTGTCTAGGTGGGAATGGACAGTGTGGAGTGCAATAGAGATCTGTTGGGGCGGTATGCAAATTAGAGTGGGTCTAGGGTTTTTGGGATAACGATGTTGATGTGAGCCATTACCAGCCTTGCAAAGCACTTCATGGCTACAGACGTGAGTGCTACGGGTCGGTAGTCATTTCCGGTTTGGAGCGAGCAGTCGCACTACGCTTCGCTCCACAGGTAATATTACACTTCACTACATTACAACGGCTTGATTTGTTTGATCTGAGCAATTCTTCTTAGCTAGCTAGCTACATAGCCGTCTTTGTATCAAAGATAATTGTGTAGTTTAGAGTAATTAGAGTAATTATCGAGGCTAGCTATCTTCGTCCTCCTAACGTAGTCAACACTGCTAGCTGCTAGCTAGCTAGTCATCACTGCTAGCTAGCCAACTTCTACCGACTAGCAGCACTGTAGAAACTATTACATTACAACGTAACGACTTGATTAGTGTGGTGTTAGTGTTAGTTAGCCAGCTACATAGTTGTCTTTGCTGTCTCTGTATCTAAGATAATTGTGTAGTTTGAGTAATTATCGAGGTGAGCTAGCCAGCCGCGACGCGGCGCCAGACTTAGTCAACACACCTAGTCATCATTAACCCACCGCTAGCTAGCCAACCGACTAGCAGCGCTGTAGATACTAATACTTTTCAACGGAACGATTTGACTAGTGCAGTGTTAGCTAGCTAGCTAGCTACTTAGTTGTCTTTGTCATAGCTTGATAATTGTGTAGTCTAGTAATTACCGAGGTTAGCTAGCCAGCCATCGAGGTTAGCTAGCCAGCTATTTCCGTCCCCCGCGACGCCATTTTTCCTAACCCAGCCAACTATTACCGACGAGCAGCATTGTAGAAACTAAATACATTACAAGGAACGTCTTGATTAGTGTTATGTTAGCTAGCTAGCTACAAAGTTGCTTTGTATCATGACAAGGTGTAGTACTGAAACTATCGAGGTTACCTAGCCAGCTACACGTTCAAAGTCAACAACGCAGCCACTGCTAGCTAGCCTACTCCACCAGCCAGCTATACTGTATCATTTTAGTCAATAAGATTTTTGCAACGTAAGCTTAACTTTCTGAACTTTCTGAACATTCGAGACGTGTAGTCCACTTGTCATTCCAATCTCCTTTGCATTAGCGTAGCCTCTTCTGTAGCTTGTCTACTATGTGTCTGTCTATCCCTGTTCTCTCCCCTCTGCACAGGCCATACAAACGCTCCACACCGCGTGGCCGCTGCCACTCTAACCTGGTGGTCCCAGCGCGCACGACCCACGTGGAGTTCCAGGTCTCCGGCAGCCTCTGGAACTGCCGGTCTGCGGCCAGCAAGGCTGAGTTCATCTCAGCCTATGCTACCCTCCAGTCCCTAGACTTCCTGGCGCTGACGGAAACATGGATTACCACCGATAACACTGCTACTCCTACTGCTCTCTCCTCGTCTGACTACGTGTTCTCGCATACCCCTAGAGCATCGAGCCAGCGGGGTGGTGGCACTGGAATCCTCATCTCTCCCAAGTGGACATTCTCTCTTTCTCCCCTGACCCATCTGTCTATCTCCTCATTTGAATTCCATGCTGTCACAGTTACCAGCCCTTTCAAGCTTAACATCCTTATCATTTATCGCCCTCCAGGTTCCCTTGGAGAGTTCATCAATGAGCTTGACGCCTTGATAAGTTCCTTTCCTGAGGATGGCTCACCTCTCACAGTTCTGGGTGACTTTAACCTCCCCACGTCTACCTTTGACTCATTCCTCTCTGCCTCCTTCTTTCCACTCCTCTCCTCTTTCGACCTCACCCTCTCACCTTCCCCCCCTACTCACAAGGCAGGCAATACGCTTGACCTCATCTTTACTAGATGCTGTTCTTCCACTAATCTCATTGCAACTCCCCTCCAAGTCTCCGACCACTACCTTGTATCCTTTTCCCTCTCACTCTCATCCAACACTTCTCACTCTGCCCCTACTCGGATGGTATTGCGCCGTCCCAACCTTCGCTCTCTCTCTCCCGCTACTCTCTCCTCTTCCATCCTATCATCTCTTCCCTCTGCTCAAACCTTCTCCAACCTATCTCCTGATTCTGCCTCCTCAACCCTCCCCTCCTCCCTCTCTGCATCCTTTGATTTCCTCTGTCCCCTATCCTCCAGGCCGGCTCGGTCCTCCCCTCCTGCTCCGTGGCTCGACGACTCACTGCGAGCTCACAGAACAGGGCTCCGGGCAGCCGAGCGGAAATGGAGGAAAACTCGCCTCCCTGCGGACCTGGCATCCTTTCACTCCCTCCTCTCTACATTTTCCTCTTCTGTCTCTGCTGCTAAAGCCACTTTCTACCACTCTAAACTCCAAGCATCTGCCTCTAACCCTAGGAAGCTCTTTGCTACCTTCTCCTCCCTCCTGAATCCTCCTCCCCCTCCCCCCCCCCTCCTCCCTCTCTGCGGATGACTTCGTCAACCATTTTGAAAAGAAGGTTGACGACATCCGATCCTCGTTTGCTAAGTCAAACGACACCGCTGGTCCTGCTCACACTGCCCTACCCTGTGCTTTGACCTCTTTCTCCCCTCTCTCTCCAGATGAAATCTTGCGTCTTGTGACGGCCGGCCGCCCAACAACCTTCCCACTTGACCCTATCCCCTCCTCTCTTCTCCAGACCATTTCCGGAGACCTTCTCCCCTACCTCACCTCACCTCGCTCATCAACTCATCCTTGACCGCTGGCTATGTCCCTTCCGTCTTCAAGAGAGCGAGAGTTGCACCCCTTCTGAAAAAACCTACACTCGATCCCTCCGATGTCAACAACTACAGACCAGTATCCCTTCTCTCCTTTCTCTCCAAAACTCTTGAACGTGCCGTCCTTGGCCAGCTCTCTTGCTATCTCTCTCAGAATGACCTTCTTGATCCTAATCAGTCAGGTTTCAAGACTGGGCATTCAACTGAGACTGCTCTTCTCTGTGTCACGGAGGCTCTCCGCACTGCTAAAGCTAACTCTCTCTCCTCTGCTCTCATCCTTCTAGATCTATCTGCTGCCTTTGATACCGTGAACCATCAGATCCTCCTCTCCACCCTCTCCGAGCTGGGCATCTCCGGCGCGGCCCACGCTTGGATTGCGTCCTACCTGACAGGTCGCTCCTACCAGGTGGCGTGGCGAGAATCTGTCTCCGCACCACGTGCTCTCACCACTGGTGTCCCCCAGGGCTCTGTTCTAGGCCCACTCCTATTCTCGCTATACACCAAGTCACTTGGCTCTGTCATATCCTCACATGGTCTCTCATATCATTGCTATGCAGATGACACACAATTAATGTTCTCCTTTCCCCCTTCTGACAACCAGGTGGCGAATCGCATCTCTGCATGTCTGGCAGACATATCAGTGTGGATGACGGATCACCACCTCAAGCTGAACCTCGGCAAGACGGAGCTGCTCTTCCTCCCGGGGAAGGACTGCCCGTTCCATGATCTCGCCATCACGGTTGACAACTCCCTTGTGTCCTCCTCCCAGAGTGCTAAGAGCCTCGGCGTGACCCTGGACAACACCCTGTCGTTCTCCACTAACATCAAGGCGGTGACCCGATCCTGTAGGTTCATGCTCTACAACATTCGCAGAGTACGACCCTGCCTCACACAGGAAGCGGCGCAGGTCCTAATCCAGGCACTTGTCATCTCCCGTCTGGATTACTGCAACTCGTTGTTGGCTGGGCTCCCTGCCTGTGCCATTAAACCCCTACAACTCATCCAGAACGCCGCAGCCCATCTGGTGTTCAACCTTCCCAAGTTCTCTCACGTCACCCCGCTCCTCCGCTCTCTCCACTGGCTTCCAGTCGAAGCTCGCATCCGCTACAAGACCATGGTGCTTGCCTACGGAGCTGTGAGGGGAACGGCACCTCCGTACCTTCAGGCTCTGATCAGGCCTTACACCCAAACAAGGGCACTGCGTTCATCTACCTCTGGCCTGCTCGCCTCCCTACCTCTGAGGAAGCACAGTTCCCGCTCAGCCCAGTCAAAACTGTTCGCTGCTCTGGCACCCCAATGGTGGAACAAGCTCCCTCACGACGCCAGGACAGCGGAGTCAATCACCACCTTCCGGAGACACCTGAAACCCCACCTCTTTAAGGAATACCTGGGATAGGATAAAGTAATCCTTCTAACCCCCCCCGTAAAAGATTTAGATGCACTATTGTAAAGTGGTTGTTCCACTGGCTATTATAAGGTGAATGCACCAATTTGTAAGTCGCTCTGGATAAGAGCGTCTGCTAAATGACTTAAATGTAAAATGTAGACAGGTTACCTTAGTGTTCTTGGGCACAGGGACTATGGTGGTCTGCTTGAAACATGTTGGTATTACAGACTCCGTCAGGGACAGGTTGAAAATGTCAGTGAAGATACTTGCCAGTTGGTCAGCGCGTGCTCATAGTACACGTCCTGGTAATCCGTCTGGCTCTGCGGCCTTGTGAATGTTGACCTGTTTAAAGGTCTCACATCGGCTACAGAGAGCGTGATAACACAGTCGTCCAGAACAGCTGATGCTCTCATGCTTCGGTGTTGCTTTCCTCGAAGCGAGTATCGAAGTAATTTAGCTTGTCTGGTAGGCTCATGTCACTGGGCAGCTCGCGGCTGTGCTTCTCTTTGTAGTCTGTAATAGTTTGCAAGCCCTGCCACATCCGATGAGCGTCGGAGCCGGTGTAATACGATTCAATCTTAGTCCTGTATTGACGCTTTGCCTGTTTGATGATTCGTCTGAGGGCGCTCCTTGAAAGCGGCAGCTCTACCCTTTAGCTCAGTGTGGTTGTTGCCTGTAATCCAATGGTTTCTGGATGGGTTACTGTATGCACGTACGGTCAATGTGGGGACGACGTCATCGATGCACTTATTGATGAAGCCAGTGACTGATGTGGTATACTCCTCAATGCCATCGGAAGAATCCCGGAACATATTCCAGACTGTGCTAGCAAAACAGTCCTGTAGCGTAGCATCTGCATCATCTGACCGCTTCTTTATTAACCGAGTCACTGGTGCTTCCTTCTTTAGTTTTTGCTTGTAAGCAGGAATCAGGACGATCAAATTATGGTCAGATTTGCCCAATGGAGGGCGAGGGAGAGCTGTGTATGCGTCTCTGTGTGTGGAGTAAAGGTGGTCTAGAGTTTTTTCCCCTCTGGTTGCACATTTAACGTGCTGGTAGAAATGAGGTAAAACAGATTTAAGTTTCCCTGCATTAAAGTCCCTGGGCCACTAGGTGCCCTCTGGATGACCATTTTCTTGTTTGCTTATGGCCTTATACAGCTCAAATTCAATGGTCAAACATTAAAATCATTCAATGGTTGAAATCAATGAACGCTTTGACATAATATAGTATAATGTTACTCCACTGCTTATTTGACTGGGTTGCTTATGATGGGCAAGTAAAGTAAGTCACTGGGTTATAATTACTGTACCTGGATACAGTACAATACATATTCATAATAGGACAAGGAAAATATTGCAACAAGGCAAGATTAAAAACATATTTCTGTTTCAGTCTGTACATGGATACTGAAGTGTTGCAAGTGGCCCATGTGAGTATTGCTGTAATCGCTCAATGAAGACACAGACTCACAGTCGGTGTCTTCATCAAGTTAACACTCGTTCTGCACTTGTTCTTGAAGGACATTATACTGAAAGTAAGATTGTTCTACTTTCAGGAGATTTACTCTCAAATTTACCAGCACGTCGACAAAGAAACATAGAGACAAATAAAAGATGATTTAAAGAAAAATTAAATAAAATCAAAGGGTCCAACATATCTGTTCCACCACAGGTAAGTAAGTGGTAGTCTAACTATGCAGCCGATACTATACTATAGCACAAAATCAAGACATTACTGTGTGATGAATAGGAATTGAAGGAATTTAAATTTCAAGCCATGAGGGACACAATGTGGTTAAAGGTAATACCTCACCTGTTGTGTGTGTTTTTTTACAGTGTGTGTGTGTGAGTGCGTACATACTTGTGTGTGAAGACTTTTTAACAGAGAATGACCCTGTCTCATCTATTCATTATTCATTAATTCAGAGCCCATTATAATGGATTAAGCATATTATGCCAGAGTAATAATACTGAGACAGTGATATTGGGAAACCATTTGTGTGACAATCCAGACACAGTATTAACCCTCAACAAAAGGCTACTTTATGATTAATGAGTCTGATAAGTAGATAATAATTGTTTTCATTGCTAATCGACGTATTTATGTAGAGGTTGCCATGAAACAAAGTACATCCGAAATGAGGCAAGAGTGGAACACAACAATTAATAATGAAGACATGCCTGTTCTATTGCTAATGGAATTTCCCTAAAGTACCTGTTTCGAGGAGTCAAGGTAAAGTCAAGCCGTCTAGGGCACTGCATCTCAGTGCATGAGGCATCACAGACACGCTGGTTCGAATCCAGGCTTTATCACAACCTGTAAGGGCTGTCTGAAGAGAGAGTGGACCAAAACGCAGCGGAGTTAGTGTTCATCATGAATAATTTAATCACGTAAGAACACAATACAAGAAACAAGGAAAAACCAACAGCCAAACAGTACTGGCAGCTAACACACTGAACAGAAACAATTACCCACAAAACCCAAAGTCAGGGTGACCCTGACTTCACCCGGCTGGCGGGCGACCCTGGTTGCGCCTGCCCTGGTTGCGCCCGCCTGGTTGGCGGGCGACCCTGGTTGCGCCCGGCTGGCGGACGACCCTGGCTGCCCCCGGCTTGCGGGCGGCGATGGCTGATCCGGGCAGGCGGGCCACTCTGGCTGATCTGGGCAGATGGGCCACTCTGGCTGATCCTGGCAGACGGGCCACTCTGGCTGATCCTGGCAGACGGGCCACTCTGGCTGATCCTGGCAGACGGGCCACTCTGGCTGATCCGGGCAGACGGGCCACTCTGGCTGATCCGGGCAGACGGGCCACTCTGGCTGGCGGGCGACCCTGGTTGCGCCTGCCCTGGTTGCGCCCGCCTGGCTGGCGGGCGACCCTGGTTGCGCCCGGCTGGCGGACGACCCTGGCTGCCCCCGGCTGGCGGACGGCGATGGCTGATCCGGGCAGGCGGGCCACTCTGGCTGATCCGGGCAGACGGGCCACTCTGGCTGATCCGGGCAGACGGGCCACTCTGGCTGATCCGGGCAGACGGGCCACTCTGGCTGATCCGGGCAGACG
Organism: Salmo salar; assembly: GCF_965601325.2. Lineage (NCBI taxonomy): Eukaryota > Metazoa > Chordata > Actinopteri > Salmoniformes > Salmonidae > Salmo > Salmo salar. The sequence continues at coordinate 13,527,533 of NC_138298.1, forward strand.
GGCCACTCTGGCTGATCCGGGCAGACGGGCCACTCTGGCTGATCCGGGCAGACGGGCCACTCTGGCTGATCCGGGCAGACGGGCCACTCTGGCTGATCCGGGCAGACGGGCCACTCTGGCTGATCCGGGCAGACGGGCCGCTCTGGCGGCTCCGGGTAGACGGGCGGCTCTGGCGGCTCCTGACTGGCGGGCGGCTCTGGCGGCTCCTGACTGGCGGGCGGCTCTGGCGGCTCCTGACTGGCGGGCGGCTCTGGCGGCTCCTGACTGGCGGGCGGCTCTGGCGGCTCCTGACTGGCGGGCGGCTCTGGCGGCTCCTGACTGGCGGGCGGCTCTGGCGGCACTTGACTGGCGGGCGGCTCTGGCGGCTCTTGACTGGCGGGCGGCTCTGGCGACTCCTGACTGGCGGGTGGCTCTGGCGGCACCAGACTGGCGGGTGGCTCTGGCGGCACTAGACTGGCGAGGCTGGGCTGACGCACTAGATGCCTGATGCGTGGGGCTGGTACAGGATGTGCCAGTCTGGGCACACGCACCTTAGGGCTAGTGCGGGGAGCAGGAACAGGCCGAGTCAGACTGGGCTGACACACCTCAGGGCTAGTGCGGGGAGCTGGCCTGGGGCTCCATCCTCGCCCCGCCAAGCTGCCCTTGTGCCCCCCCCCCCAAAGAAAATTATTGGGGCTGCGTCGTCGGGTTCCCTTACCAGCCGTGTTCCCCGGTCCTCGCCAGATATCCTCCGTTGCTTGGTCCTGGTATGGTGGGTCATTCTGTAAGGGCTGTCTGAAGAGAGAGTGGACCAAAACGCAGCGGAGTTAGTGTTCATCATGAATAATTTAATCACGTAAGAACACAATACAAGAAACAAGGAAAAACCGACAGCCAAACAGTACTGGCAGCTAACACACTGAACAGAAACAATTACCCACAAAACCCAAAGGAAAAACATGCTCCATATGTGTGACTCCCAATCAGCAACAACGAGCTTCAGCTGTGCCTGATTGGGAGCCACACACGGCCCAAAACAAAGTAATACAAAAACATAGAAAAAGGAACATAGAACGCCCACCCAATGTAACACCCTGGCCTAACCAAAATACAGAACAAAAAACCCCTCTCTATGGCCAGGGCGTTACACAACCAGCTGTGATTGGGAGTCCCATAGGGCAGTGCACAACTGGCCCAGTGTTGTCCGGGTTTGGCCGGTGTAGGCTGTCATTGTAAATAACAATTTGTTCTTAACTGATTTGCCTAGTTAAGTAAAGGTTAAATCAACAACAACACATTTTTTTTAGCAGATGCTCTTATCCAGAGCAGCTTACAGTTAGTGCATTCACCTTATGATAGCTATGTGGGACAGCCACATATCATAGTCATAGTATGTACATTTTTCCTCAATAAAGTAGCTATGAGCAAAGTCAGAGTTAACAAGAGGAAAAAATGTCAAACTGAAAATATGAAAATATAAAGAATACACTGTATAAAAACATACATCAAAAGTATATGGTAATATGTTAACAAGACACTAAGAAATAAAGACGTTGAATACGTTTTAAAAAAGTATAATTAATAGGTCTGGAAGTCTGCTTCCATGATGAAATTTGCTGTACTTGCCATAATGCTGTGCTTGATGCAAGTTGTTAAGGTGTTACCAACCAATCAAATCCTTTTTACAGCACTCTGGCCATCACGGAAGCTTCTCTGACAGTGATGAGGTAAGGATTTACATTTCTTCAACAAACATATTTGGAGCATACCCAGTGCAAAAAAGGTATTAGGTGAACAATAGGTAGGTGAAGAAATAAAACAACAGTAAAAAGACAGGCTATATACAGTAGCGAGCCTACATACAGACACCGGTTAGTCAGGCTGATTAGGGTGGGATGGAGGATGGATCTTCTTTTGGACTATATGTTTTATACTAAACTCACAAGAGTACATTCAATAACAACATATTATACTTTATTCATAAACAATTCTGGGTAAAATTGCATAGCTTTTTGTTTCAAGTTTTTGATAATGTTCATGTTTGTTTATTGAATTTAATTCAGCTGTATTAATCTTACTTTATTATTTGTGCATTTCTATATATTTGCTATTTTGTAAACTGTTCTACATTTCCATTGGAATATAATTCTCTGGTTCATCTTATTGTGTTTGTGTGGATTCATGTTGAAGATCTGCTTTTCTTAATATGTGTACATCTTAATTCATATACTGATAAGTATCTTTTCATACACTTGTCATGACTCTCCTGTGAGGAACCCGAAGGATCAGGTTACAGTGGGTCAGCTCTACAGCAGCCTCTCTCTCCCGCAGAGGGGGAGAGAGAGGCTGTGGAGGGTGGAGCACAATTTTGGGTGGAGCACAATTTTGTGAATTCTGCTCCACCCTATGGGACTCCCAATCACAGCCAGATGTGATACAGCCTGGATTTGAACCAGGTACTATAGTGATGCCTCTTGCACTGAAATGCAGTTACTTAGACCGCTGCACCACTCAGGAACCCAATATATATGCATATATTTTTTTTACATTTTTTAAAACACAATATAAGCACATATATGGACACAGTTCAATGCCATTACAATTATTGAGGATGACACAAAAAGTAAAAATATATATATATTTCCATTGTGGTCCTCATGAAAATACATGGATACTAATTATACACAAGATTATAACATGAAAACAAAATATATACATCTCAAATACATCTCATCAATAGGGAGGAAACCATAAAAAATTGATAAAATCGATTACCATGTAACGTTCATTGAAAACAATGATACTTTCTTTAAGCCTGTGCATTTTAAGCCTGTGCATTTTGCCCGTAAACCATTTCTTAAGGTTTATCTCTATAGCGTAGCATGCAGATCGCGTGGGTTCAAACCCAGTCAGGCACATAAGAACATTTATCTGCTCTTCAACAAACAAACACACTTCCCCAGTGTGTGGTCATATATTGTGGCAAATCTGTCTTCAAGTGGAATAAAAACAGTCAGATGATATCATACCTGTACCCTGTGATCAAAGTTGTTTGTTGTGAGTAGCTTTGTGTGGTACACATATTTAATTAAACTAAAAAAAAGTACATCTCAGAAAAGGAACTGAGGACTCAAGGCAGTGTTTTGGCTCTATCTTGGCTACAACATGTACACTTCTCAATTCAAGCACAGCCATGCACTTGTTCACAACTCCAGAGAATCTTGTTCACAACTCCAGAGAAGCCTCCCAAATTTCTTTAGTCATTAACTTCTTAAATTATTTATCATTATCATCACCTTCGTCATCCTTATCCTCATCATCCTCATCACAGTCGACCACAAGCTTCCTCCAATAACTCCACACTTAATACTTTAAATTATATAAAGTTGTAGCAATTCCATTTGGTTGAATATGCGTCTGACAGTGACATACCATTTGTCTACGTTCAAGATTGAATGGGTGAAGAAATGATACATTTTTTTGTATGTTTACTCACTTTATCTTGAGGCCATTAAGGTTAACCCTATTACTGCCACGACACATCAACCACATACCATATTGTTTTTTACTATACTAAAATAATCACCTGAAGTCTGTCTTTTTCAGACATTACAGCATTTTAGACATTTACAGTATAACAAAATGAGGGAAGTCAATTAAATATAATCAGTCTGTGGCCGCTATCACTCCACCTTAGTCAGGTAAGGAAGTGATTCAGAACATACCTATTTTCCTGGCATCTGATTGGCTGCTTCTGTCGATGGACAGTGCATACGTTTCCCTTCCCTTTGTACAATGTCTCATGTGAACAGTACCATTTGTTTCTTAGGTCAAATTGTTCTTGGTCATATTCTCGATTCTTCTTGAACGTTATCAAAGATAAGGTAACTGTAAAGTCATTTATACAGTCCTTCTATGAGCTCTTTAATGAGTGTTATGGTTATGTTATTTTTGCCAATGTGTTTGGTGAATTGATTTTAACATTGTCATTTCTTCAAGGTCTTTGAGATGATTGTGGCAATTCAACTGACAAGTATTGCGATTGAAGTAACTGCTGTACTCGTAAGAATCTTTCTATTTGACAAATAATTGTTATTCTAGGATTTCTTTAGTATCCCCTTAAAAAGAGACATATTTTACAAAGTGTTTTTAATTACATGGTAGGAACTAGGCAGGCCAGACTTTCATGCTTATTAAAAAAACGCTGAATTCTTTTTGTTTTTTTGGGCCGAAAATCAGGCACATGATGACTAGGAGGTTAAGAATATACATATGTCGGATTTGATCAGTTTCGTCACAGGGGTAAAATAATCCTGCAGCTGGATACATTTGGTATGTTTGTACATTGCCCTACAATAGTAGAACATATATTCTGTCTGATGCTTTAGCGTTTGAGCAAGTGAGAGAGAAAGAGGGTTTTCAGTGAATTTATGTAAATCACAAGGCTTGTTTGAATTTTCTGCGGTGCAGGAACATTCTCAGCGACCAAAGCGTGATACAATTAAGATACTACACCTGTATGGGATGTGAGAGCTTATAAAGCATTTGACTATATTTCACCATATAAGTACCTGGTACAGCTCTACCACAAGCAGAGCTAAGAGGAGACCTAGTGCAGAGACGCCCATCAGTGGAGTCCTCAGCTTCAGACCCAGTACTGCTTCAGACCTGTGTCGCTGAGCAGCAGGGTCCCCAGGGTGGATCTTAGCCCCAGACCTGGACCCTGCAGGGGTCTGTCGCCCAGCCCAGACCACTGCCCCCTCATCCTCAGGTAAATCGAACAGACTGAATTTGGGCATTTTAAAAGACAAACAACTGGTTCCTATATCAGGATACTTTTAACAAGCCTAAGCTACTTGTCATTGTCTTAAAATGGGGGATTATCAACACAATTAGGGGTCATCAACATTTAACAATAATTTATTATTTAGCATAACGATATGCCAGGCCATAATAGTTGTACAGATATTGATTTTTAACATTGATTTTTATTTAACTTTATCTTCACATTTGTTCCCTTCTTACGGATACTTCCCCATGTTCTCAGCACCACAAGGGAATCAGCTGGTAAGATGACTATGATAATGATAATTAGACACTGTGAGGTACAATACAGTATACTGTATAGATACAATATGTGACAGTTTGAAAGTCAATCTCAATAAAAATCTTCTATCACCTGGTTTTCATACAAAACCACATTTAATTAAGGTAAAATACGTAGCAAGCCCTCAAGGGGTTTGTCTTCAACTCAGTTCAATAGAATGGGGATTTTTCAACTTGAGATCTACTGTCAGAATATTTAGCAAACAGAAACCATCTGTGTTTGTCCTTGACTTGACTCATGGCAGACCTTTGATTTGTTGGGGAAACTTAAACTCAATCTAATCATTATTTGAGTTATGACGACAGAAGGCTACACTGCAGAGTGGTGGTAATGATGATTTATTGTAGATGTTTGACACACTATCATTAGAATATGGGATTTTGATGCCTGCCTTTGTACAACATACAGTTCATGTAAGGACATGGAGTGTAGTTTAGATCTCTCTTAATCTCTTTCTGAAGGCTAAATGAATACTAAAAATCCTTAAGTATTGTGTACAGTTCTCCCAATATGAATACCCATGGTTTTTCCAAGCAGCAGTCCCACATGTTCTAAATTTTCCACAAATCCTGGCAAAGGCTTTCACAGTAAACCCAGTGGCACCAGTCGCTCCACAATCACAATCAGTGCAACCAGCACAGGTAACACAGTCTGACCAACAGCAACAGCAGCAGCAGCAGCAACAGCAGCAACAGCAATAGCAGGTAGATACAAATAAATTACGATCAAGTCTAAATAAACCTATTTCATGCAAAATAGCAATAGCTTTTGTCTTTTTTTATGAAAAGGTGTAGTTTCTTCAAAAATTTTCGACAACTAATGGTAAAGATTCAGTAAGACAATTTTAATTATTTTCACAGAATTAATTTTATTGCTTTTATTGTACTACTGGTATTTGTCTCATTATACTGTGTGCCAATACTGTTCTAGAATGCTCCATTTGGAGGTCTGAACTCTGAAGATCAAAGATCCCAATCAATCTACGTTTATTTTGAAACTCATTCAACTCAATAAACTCATTGAACTCAGCGATAAAGATCTATCTGCAACAATATATAAAGAATGCATTAATTTCACACATTCTTCTTTATTTCTCTCTCTCTTTGTCTGACAGATGGCAGGTAGAATGGGTCTCATTGGGGAAGTACTTGCCCGGTTTAGGGAGAAGCATGCTCACAGCCAGTCAGCCCATCAGCACTGTGGCCTGAAATCCAGAGCTTCCCTCCTTCAGTCTGCCCTCGCCTGGCCTCCTACCCACCATGGGGTTCTCTCCTGGGGGTCTCCCCAGCAGACAGGCCATCTATCCTGGGTTGGTGGCCAACGTAGGTCTGCCTATCCCTGGAGCCTTGCATGATACCACGGACCCTGCCTTTGGTCTGGACACAGCCACTCCCCCACCACTGGTCTAGCACGGTCACCAATCAAATTACCACGCTGACACACACCTGGAGACTGTGTCCACTACCCTGAGTGTTGCCATGGAGACCAACACGGACATCAAGCCTTGAGAAAAATACCCACCACCCCTCAGATAGAGATTGTGTTAAGATACAAATTGAAGTTGCATTGAGAGTGTTAATATCTGAAAGGTTTTGTGTTAATGGGTAATAATGAAACATGTAGTCTTCGAGTAGTACTGGCGAGTAGGAGTTGTATTTATATGTGTTGCATTTGTTCAATAATATTTCAGTGTTTTACTATGTATTTAGCATTAACAGGGTTGCAAGTTAATTCTTGACCGTGTTGTGAGTTTCGGTGTATAAAGTCCTACAAGAAATGCTAATAAAACCCCAGACCAGCATTTTGACAACCTCTTCAGTCACCTTCAATCTTGTTGCAACACCTGTCTATATCTGTTGTCTCAATTTCCTTTCTTGTCTCCACCAGTTTATCTGTGGCATTGACGACATCTAGCTTTCAAATAATTAAACCCAAACATAATTGTTGCCAAGGTAGCTGAGAGCTTTACATCCCAAACCTCCATGTTGGAGGCTGTTTACGTACTAATTATCTCCTAATTATCTCCTAATATATATAAATACACATCATTCAGATAATCAGCACTAACTCCCTTCACTTCATCTATGTGCCTTAAATACCCACTGAGAGATGAAGAAAGACAGAAAACAAAGAAAACCACACATTTTCCAATTGAACTTAATTACTGTAGGTTTCATCACAAATGGCACAATATTCCATACGTAGTGCACTATATAGGGAATAGGGTGCCATTTTTAAGGCAGCCTAGATGAATCCAAGCACAGGAGGGCCCACGTGAAGCCTCTAGCTAGGACCTGGATTAGAAATGATGGTCACACTTTATTTGGATAGTCCAGATGGTCCATCTGTAGATGCTCTACAGATGGTTATACTATGACCAAACTAAATGTTGATAAGAAAATGCTTGCTAAGGTTATGGTTAAGGTTAGGTTTAGAATAAGGGTTAGGGTAAGGGTTAAGGTTAGGGTAAGGGTTAGGATAAGGTTTTAGTTTAGTGTTAGGATAAGGGTTAAGGTTAGGGTTAGGGCTACAGTTAGTGTTAGTCGATTGTTATTTGAAATATTACTGATAGTCTGTAGACCATCGACAGATGGACTATCCAAATAAAATGTTACTGAAATGATAGACAGGTAGAGAGGCTATTTTTCAGCTGTTTTTTATTAAGTTTACTGGGATACCCACACGACAGGTCTAGGTGAGAGAGGTAAAATACACGACTATTCACCAGAGAACGGAATCAAAAGCAAAAAGCAATGTGAATACTAAAGCATAGAGGATGTAACACAGAGATATACTAAGTAAATATGAATTTCTAAAATGCACACTTAAAAAAAAAATAATAACTTAAGCCACTGTCGTGTCTTTCCTATCATTAATGTGATGAATTATGTTGAATTATTACGATGATTAAATTAATCCCGTAACAATGAACTTATTAGCAATCTTGGGGCACCACGGAAAAAGTTTATTTAATGAGTTACCGTTTTCCGAATTAACTCTTAAAGATCTCTTACATTTCAGTCATCAATAAGTCATTAATTCAGTCTCATTCTGAATGTCACAAAATCCTTGGATATCTGCACGAACCCTAGCGTAAATGATGAATAAGTGATATACAAATTGGCTTAACTATTTATTTACTAACTAAATAATCATCAGAATTACATAAACACACAAACAGGATAGTTTACATATTGATTACTACACAATGCAATGAAAAGTCCCTTGTGGACTAACCCGATATGATGGCTTGGTAGACAATGGAAAGGGGTGGGGACAGATAAAGAGCGGGAAAGACAGAATGGACCCACTACATACAGTTGATAACTACGCTCATTGAAATGCTAATACTTTGCACATGAATGGCCGTTCATTCGAAAATAATTGCAATGTACATATTTACGCTTGTCATTTATGTCTTGTCATCTCTTTCTGTTGAAATCACCTGCTCCATTTTCTGTGGAGAGTACTCATCAGAAGTCTCTGGTCGTGTTACCCAGAAGTCACAATGTCTTTTGTAACTGGAGCTTCTCAGATTTCTCGGAGTGTCTGTTATAATGGGTACGTCAGACGTACCAATGGTCGTTTGATAGGGAAATGTTATTTTCTCATCTTCGGTCGAGTTTCAAGACTATTTTACATATATAGCTACAGACTGTGAATGTGAAGTCTTTAGTTTTGTAGATTTCTTAACCATTTGTAATGTATTCAGCTGGTGCTGCACGTAACTGGTCTATAGAGTGGTAGCCATTTAAATTGCCAACCCTTTCAACATGCTCATGCTCTCTGGTCTATAGAGATTTTCTTCTTCTCTGTTGAAAGTTTCAGTGTTTAACCATTTCGTACCTTCCAGCTCACTCTGTCGGTCCCGCTGGTCTAATGTAGAGCTAGAACCATTTTACATGCACGTAGAAACCAGGCAATGTACTGGTCTCTAGAGATTTACATTTCTTAACCATTTCAGGGTGTGGACACATCCTCGTGTTCTCTGGTCTAATGTTAATTTCACGCCGACATAATTGCTGTGCTCACGTGGGTAGGGTCACAAACTGGTTAATACTTTATATGAAAAACAAGTCTTTCCTTTAGAAGGCTAACATCACATTTCATCTTCTCAAAAATAGTTTCATATTTAATCATATAAGTTCCCCAACATTTGGACGTGAACCTGGCGGATCATGGGCTGGCGCCTATGATCCTCACCCAAAAGCGCAAGTCATGACACCACTGTTAGGATTGATATTATAGATATGCTTAGCGATTCACAAAGTACACTGCAGTACTAGGCTGACAACAGTGATGCGCGAGGCTAAACTTCTCCACAGTTGTTGTCCCGCAGCTATGTTGCAGCAGAGTGGTGTGTATCAACAGACATGGGCAGATTGATACTCTGTATAAGTGCATCATCTTACATCGCGATTATCTGAAATAATTTGGTTCATCCTGCTGCTCATGGCAAACTCATATTGCAGAGTCTTAGTTTAAGTAGGCCTAGCTTTAGTAGACCTTTCTTTTAATAAATTCACAAATCTAACAAAATCCATATTTTATTGAGGGCTTCATTGGAAAAGTTTGTTAATAATGTACATTGACAAAAACTAAATTAATCATTTGTGGCCCCTTTCTTGACGATAAAGGGAAATCTGGGGTAGCTCCATAGCTATATCTTTTCAGGGTACATGCATCCACCTCTGTGCCAAATGTGGTGCTTTTATCAAAATGTTTACTACTTTTAGATCTGTGTGTATTGCTGTGTATTGTTAGATATTACTGCACTGTTGGAGCTTGGAACACAAGCATTTCGCTACACCCGCAATAACATCTGCTAAATATGTGTATGCGACCAATACAATTTGATTTGATTTGATTCGAGTCCACATTTTCAGCTTAGCGTTGCACCACTAGTATACAAAAGAGAGACTATTTTTCATTCCTCCATATAACACATAAATAATCATAAATTATGTTTTTATGTCGGTAAATAGTTTCTTGACAAAGTCCTACAATTTCAGAAGGATAAAATCGACCCCTGTTGGTGCTTTTAGGGTTAAGACTGGTCTGTGGCTAGGAATACTGTTTTTACTATTTGGATGGTCACAAGAAAATGTTAATTACTTGAAACAGGTCAGAGACCAAAATGTTTTGTTTTAAATGACAAAACCATGCATTGGTAGTTAGTTACCCAATAGTTTGAAATCTATAACCACTGAGGTGAAGCCAGGTGTGCAAAACGTCTTATGTCATATTCATATACATCATAGGATGATATCTTAACATTTATCCTTAAAAGCTGCCGATAAAATACAGGATGGGGGGGGGGGGGCATCTGTAATTACAATCAAAGCCTAAACGATATTTGGAGATCGTTCATATAGATAAACAATAGCTGCCAAAGCATGTTTTTGAATGATCAAAAAAATGGCTTGGCTGGTCACCAAGTCAACATCAGAAGTTGGAGCTCCTTTTGTTTTTGGGGAGAATAAAAAGGAGCAGATCTCATCCTCAAACATCACACCCTTCTTCAGCAATCCTTCGATACTCCTGTGGTGCTGCACTACTAAAGGTGAGCTTCAATATTTGTCAACGCAAAAGGGAAAATAAACTAGGGAAAACTACTTCAAAAAGTCATGGGGGATTTTCAAAATGTTAGATATTTTTTGTCAACAGAATCATTCAAGATGAAAACCTTCATTCTGATTGCCTGCATCCTGGGGACTGCTCTCTGCCGCCCTGTGAGTTCATTTCTCCATTGTATTATTTATAGGCTGAGTGTTGCCTTTCCTATTTTATGTTTCTCTATTATTCAGTACAAAATACCTCAACCATTGTGATATTCTGTGATATTCTGAAATTATATGTTTTTTCTTTTCTTTCATTTACAAATAAATGGATTGGAAACATTTATAAACAGTATTCAAATATTTATTCATTATTTACTGTGATTACAGTAAATTACTGGTTAAATAAAGGTGAAATAAATAAATAAAATGACAGTGTCTTTATAAGTGTTCAATTTAACATTAATCTAACATTCATCTGTACTTCACAGCAAAGGCTGGTCATGGAGTTTGACTTCCAGGCTGCCAACGCTCAGGTAAGAAACACTGCTAGTCCACACCTGTTGTTTATGAAGCATTTGATTTTATACATAGTTACGGTGTACATATTAGGACATATACATAACTCGAGGTTGTCCTTCCATGGACATGTGATGCTGTCACAATATGGGCACCATAACTGATGTACTGTGATGAAAAGGTTTTCAAATATAAAGAATAAGAATAATTCTGACAATATGAATGGTTTTAAAATCACAAAGTGTCTGAAAAGGGAATAGAACACTGAAGAACTGAATTTGACATAATAAAAATGTTTGTTTCCCAATTCTTTGTAGGCTCTCCAAGCTGGACAAGCCAGACCTGATCTAGAGATTGTGAGTGTTTGACAAAAGAAATAGTTCAAATTAATCACAATACATTTCCCATTCTAGATTGAAGTCAAACTTCTACTTTTACTGTAGTAACCAGTGTGTTCCAATGTTATAGATCCTTCCTGTTGGTGGTGGAGTACCTGTAAGTAACCATAGCAACATAGTGAAATACATGTTTGTGCTGTTGTCTTAGTGATGCGCCTGTGCATCTCACTATAATAGAGTGAATGTTCAATCCAGTCAATATAACATGTTAACTATCAGAAATCAGAAAGTCATGATGAAAGTGTGCGTGTGTGTGTGTGTGTGTGTGTGTGTGTGTGAATCCATAGTCGGGTGGTTTCATCAAACAGGAGATCCCCCAGCCACTCGGCCAGGAGAGCATCGAGATCGTGAGTGATCATCACCGCCATTAACATACAGTACATGTACACAGTGTGACAAATGTATTGTGTGTCTGCTTGATTGCATCTATGACTCAATCCCTTTCTCTCCTCTCCTCTAGTATCACCCCTTCAGCATCCAGGTTGCTCCACCTCCGCCTGCTCCTGCTGCACCTGCCCGTGTAAGACCCAATACCTATCTGCCTTTATGTCCGCAATGTACAGCAAGTGGCATTATGAACATATTTGAAAGACGTCCTGCTGAGATTGAAACAAGTCCTGCTGAGACTGAGGCTGTACTTACATGTACACCGTACATATGTTCTTGTAGGAGCTACTGTCAAAGAGTATCATTCAATTATGTTGAAAAACAAAGATTTAACAAATGATGGATATATAGTGTAATACAGAGGTGATTGTTGATCGTAGGCCATGTGATTTTAAAAGGAAAATATACTGATTTCCAACATGTTACAGTGGGTTACTTTAAAGATGCTGTCAAAAAGAAAGCTGTGAACCATTCATTTAGTCATCGGGATGTGAAACGAAACTGTTCAAATAGAAGTGCTGATTGGTTCATTGGCAACCACTGTCATTGCAGACTCATGCATCCGATGAGGAAGATGACTAGAGATGTGAGTAAGACCTTTGCTCTACCATATGACACACACGTGTACAGCCATATTTAAGCTCATGAATTGCTGAAACCCTGAACCGTTCTGGCACAGAGCAATGCAATAGGCGTGATAATGTTGTGTGGTGCTGTGATTAAATCTTAGAGATACAGAGAAGTCTGCTTTGTAAGAAGACTGTTGACTTTGCACTTTTATGTATTTCTGTTTTTTCAATCCCCCATTAGTTACTCGTTTCAGATGACCGATACTTGGAGATCTACAGTACCCTTCGATGAAACAACGATGTCCTTCAACTCCAGAGCTGCTTTTAGTGTCCTAGATTGATTCAGTAAATGCAATGCTTAACCCAGCAATAAACTAAGAGTAACACGGTGCTTAATTAACCAATGGCTTAATGTATGAAATCTGTGTGTAATTGTTTCTACTTGGCAGAATAATGTTAATAAAACCCCCCAAAAAATGTTTGCCGAACTTCTCCATACCATGCCTCAATTTTCTTCCTTCTCTCTGCTTGTTAGTCTATGGCATTGATAACGTTCAGCATTCAAATAATTACAGTTCTTAATCGGATTACACATCTTCGGAACAATGTTGTCAAATTTCTAAACAAGGTACACAAGACACAAAACTCAGTGTTGTACATTTTCCAAATGTTGTTACCTTCTCAAAACAGCAAATACTATAAAAAAAACAATATGATACTATAAAAACTATAGGACACCCTCAAAACTGCAAATACATCCATAAAAAGAACAAGATGGCCTGCAAAAAGAAACACAACCATACATACACGATATATGCAAAAGTATGTGGACACCCCTTCAAATGAGTGGATTTGGCTATTTAAGACACACCCATTGCTGACAGGTGTATAAAATCGCACACACAGCCATGCAATCTCCATAGACAAACATTGGCAGTAAAATGGCCTTACTGAAGAGCTCAGTGACTTTGCACGTGGCACCTTTCCAACATGGATTTACCGACCTCTGCCTGACCTGAGCCCGCCTGCTGATCCGGTGCCTTACACCCTATCTGGATTATTGACCCCTGCCTGCCTTGACCTGTCGTTTGCCTGCCCCTGTTTAAAGAATAAACTTTTGTTTCTTTAACACTGTCTGCACCTGGGTCATACCTTAAAACGTGATAGTTATTGTGAAGTGGAAACATCTAGGAGCAACAGTGGCTCAACTGCGAAGTGGTAGGCCACACAAGCTCACAGAACGGGACAGCCGAGGGCTGAAGCACATAGCTCGTAAAAATCTTCTGTCCTCGGTTGCAACACTCACTACCGAGTTCCAAACTGCCCCTGGAAGCAACGTCAGCACAAGAACTGTTCATCAGGAGCTTCATGAAATGGGTTTCCATTGCCGAGCAGAAGCAACCAAGCCTAAGATCATCATGTGCAATGCCAAGCGTCGGCTGAAGTGGTGTAAAGCTCGCCGCCATTGGACTCTGGAGTAGTGGAAACGCGTTCTCTGGAGTGATGAATCACGCTTCACCATCTGGCTGTCCGACAGACGAATCTGGGTTTGGCGGATGCCAGCAGAACGCTACCTGCCCCAATGCATAGTGCCAACTGTAAAGTTTGGTGGAGGAGGAAGATGGTCTGTGGCTGTTTTTCATGGTTTGGGCTAGGCCGCTTAGTTCCAGTGAAGGGAAATCTTAACACTACAGCATTCAATTACATTCTAGACGATTTTATGCTTCCAACTTTGTGGCAACAGTTTGCAATACAGCCATTTTCAAGTCTTGCCATAGATGAAGTCAAAACAGTAACTAGGCCACTCAGGAACATTCAATGTCATCTAGGTAAGCAACTCCAGTGTATATTTGGCCTTGTGTTTTAGGTTTTTGTCCTGCTAAAAGGTGAATTTGTCTCCCAGTGTCTGTTAGAATGCAGCTGAACCAGGTATTCCTCTAGGATTTTGACTGTGCTTAGCTCTATTCCATTTCTTTTTATCCTAAAAAACTCCCTAGTCCTTGTCGATGAAAAGCATACACATAACATGATGCAGCCACCACCATGCTTGAAAATATGAAGAGTGGTACTCAGTGATGTGTTGGTTTTGCCACAAATATAACGCTTTGTATTCAGGGCATAAAGTTAATTTCTATGTCACATTTTTTGCAGATTTACTTATGTGCCTTGTTGCAAGCAGGATGCATGCTTTTAAATATTTTTTTTCTGTACAGGCTTCCTCCTTTTCACGCTGTCATTTAGGTTAGTATTGTGGAGTAACTACAATGCTGATGATCCATCCTCAATTTTCTCGTATCACAGCCTGTAACTGTTTTAAAGTCACCATTGGCCTCATGGTGAAATAATAGAGGGGCTTCCTTCCTCTCCGGCAACTGAGTTAGGAAGAACACCTGTATCTTTGTAGTGACTGGGTGTATTGATACACCATCCAAAGTGTAATTAATAACTTCACCATGCTCAAAGGGATATTCATTTTTATTTTATTTTATTTTTTATACCCATCTACCAATGGTGTGAGGCATTGGAAAACCTCTGGTCTTTGTGGTTGAAACTGTGTTTGAAATTCACTGCTCGACTGAGCGACCTTACAGATACAGTACTTGTATGTGTGGGGTACAGAGATGAGATCGTCATTCAAAAATCATGTTAAACACTATTATTTCACACAGCATGAGTCTATGCAACTTATAATGTGACTTGTTAGGCAAATTGTTACTCCTGAACTTATTTAGGATTTACATTATAAAGGGGTTGAATACTTATTGACTCAAGATATTTCAGCTTTTCATTTTTAATTTCTTTGTAAAAATGTCTAAAAAAATAATTCCACTTTGACATTATGGGGTATTGTATGTAGGCCAGTGACACAATATCTCAATTACTCCATTTTAAATTCAGGCTGTAAGACAACAAAATGTGGAAAAAGTCAAGAGGTTAATATTTTCTGAAGCCACAGACATTTTCTGAAGCCACAGACAAATTCTCTTTCTGGTCTAGTCATCCTTCTCCTCATCCTCCTCACCAGGGCCCTACAAGTAAGAACAGGTCTATTGTGAGAACACACTCCACTCTTCAAAATAGAAGGCGAGACAGAACTCCTTTATGGCTGTCTCACCTCACAAGTCGTTGCCTACAGTCTTGGATTGTTTACAGCACCCACTAGACTAGAATCACTTAGAGCTTTCTTCAAGACAGGCCACCAACTGTTCAGTCTGTCAGAGTTCACATTGAATGGTAAAACTCCCTACATACCAACTCGATACTATCACAAACAGATCAAACTCAGACATAATTAATTGAATGCTCACGCAGTTAAAGAAACAGACTGTCCAGTATGTCTACAGGTTCTACAATTCTGCCCTCTATGTACCAAAAAAAACAGATAAGTCTAATAGTACCATTTTTATCATATGGTATCTTATCAGACTTGCAGCAGGGGCTGCCTGTTCGAAACTGAATGGGTAGAACTGGAGAAAGGCCATCTCTATTTCTATCCCTTCTGAGGAAAACCTACTCATGGAGAAGTCAAGAGGTTGATACAGTATGTTCTGAGAGGGGTCAGAGTTCACAGTGTTTACTCACCACCTTGAGGGATGTCACGCTGTGGGACAGAACAGGAACACATAAATCTTTACATTCCATTCTATCTATTGAGTCTTTGTTAATGTGTGTAGAATTGCTCATATGTAGATAAACATATCAGAGGCTGGTATTTCACAGCTGTGGCAACATTCTAAACGTCTATAATATCCACAGGTTCCCATTGGCCCACTGTAGGTTTAAACTATAGCATTAGCATTCAACATTAGCTACTTACAGGGTCGGCCCTAGCCTTTTGGGGGCCCTAAGAGAGTTTTGGTTGGTTGGCACTGCCTGGCTACTTACCAGATGGCGGTAAGTGCTGTTGACTGAAAATGATTGAATGTGTCTCTTAAGCATTTTCCTTAATTAACTGAATAAGAATTCTGAATACGACGACTTAACATTCCAGGCTTCTGCTGGGCTCCAAGAGGGATGAGCTACAGTAAAGAATGACATAAACAGGAAGTGAACAAAAGTGACACAACCAACCAGAGGTCAAAGGGGAAAGAGAATGATAAATACTTACAAACTCCACACTGGTACGTCAAGGAGTTCCCCAGCTCTACATGCATTCTTATGTGTTTCTCCTGCTACTCTGGATTTCTTTTTGAGTCAAATTATTGGTACATGAGTGAACGTTGGTTCTTTTAGAAGTTCTTACCTGTGCCCGAGGTGCCTCCTACTCAATTAACTGTATTGTCTACAAGAGAAGTGGAATCACACTTTCAACATCACAATACAATTCAATTCACATAAACATCAACCTGAGTCACAAATTGTACATAAGAACATATGAATAAGGTATTGTACTTACAGGTACACAGAGTGATGTGCCGACGACACGTGCTATAAGGACAGCAATGGAAATCTTCATGGTAGCTGAGTCGTTCCGTCGAAAGGGAAGTCAACAGTAAACAGTCAAAATCTCTGTCTCTGAATGTACCTCTGGTAAAATCCCATCCCTTAAATGCTCTTATTTTTTTACTTGTTGAGGACTCCAATATGTTGAATAAATCCTATCTCCAAGCACTATCTTAGAATATAATCATTTTATTGTACTCTAAGATGGAAAATATTTTATAATTGTATAATTATTTTATTTTACACAACACTAAACCAAAAACTCAACACCAAGACACTGACATTTGCATTTTATTCACTTTTCTCAAAAATGTGTTTACAAGTAGAGCGCAAAACTAGCTAAGTCATTTGCTCAGCTGTGGAACAACATTAGCTACTTACGGCAGATGCAAGTAGTTATCTGAAGATGTTGTTAACTGAATGTGTTGATGGAGTATGGAATTTATCCTATTTATTCACTCTAGAAACAGACTTTGATGAGCCAGCAAAATGAATAATACAACTGCATTTTTGTATAGCAGTTTCTATAGTGATTATCATAATTGATAAATCAAAGGTTTGGTTGCCATTAATTATAATGTTCAGAGAATATGCTTCTACCAACTTCTATATCACATTTTTATGCGATACATAGCATCTTATGGCTGTATTTTCTGCAAAGTGTTTATGTTATACCACATTTCATGCATTGTAAGTGCTTCACACAGCATTAGAGTGTTGGAAAATACTCTTTCTTAGCTACACCCTTAGAAAAAAGGATTCCAAAAGGGTTCTTTGGCTTTTCCCATATGGGCACCCTTTTTGGTTCCATGTAGAACCCTCTATAGTTCCAGGTATAACCCTTTTGGGTTCAATGTAGAACCTAATGTGTAAAGGGGTCTAGATGGAACCCAGAAAGGTTCTACCTGGAACAAAAAGTGTTCTACCTGGTCCGCATTGATTCTCCTATGGTGACAGCCAAAGAACCCTTTTAGATTCTAGACAGGACCTTTTTTTCTAAGAGTGTAGCTGTCATCTCCAACAGTGTTAAAATAAGCTACATTTGACTATAGCATGTGAAAGCTTTACTCACACCAGCTTCCCACCCTCCCAGTCTGGGATGTCTACAAAAGTCTCTAAACAATCAAGGTCTGCAAAGCACCCGGCCCGGACCTAATACCCCAGAAACTGTTGAAACATTTTGCCTGTGAGATCAGTACTCCCGTATGTCACATTCTCAACCCTTCTTTCAAGGAGGGCCTAGTTCCAAAGCAGTGGAAAGAAATAGTGGTCATTCCCATCCCCAAATCCCGACCTGCCCATGTAAAACAACTAAGACCAATCTCTCTAACATCCCAGTTTGCAAAGGTTGCTAAAGGCTTTGCTCTCCAATTGATACTCAATGACATCTCTTTCGACCCCAGACAGTTTGGAAGTCTTAAAGGCCAGTCCACCACCCATGCCCTTATTGACAGTCTCTCCAAAGACTCAGAAAAACCAAGCTCAGTCTGCTCATTGGTAGCCATAGAGTTCAGCAAAGCATTTGACAGGGTTAACCACACTATTGTCATCAAAACAATCCTATCAATGGGGGTGAGGCCTGAAATAGTCCCATGGATTTGTGACTTTATCTGACAGGAGACAACAAGTGCGCTATTGTGCTGCCCTATGTGAATGGGAGTCCCTCACATGTGGGGTAGCACAGGGGACCATCCTTGGCCCAATACTTTTCCTTGCCCTCATCAATGATGCTGCACATGACGCTGCCCTACCCTGTGTGGAAATATCTTGATTACATGAATCTTCTTGAAATCAGGAAACTGAAGCAACCATCATCAATGCTAAAGCAACTGGACGATCTCAGCACCTGGACCGCTACCAATGGCATGCTCCTCAATGAGAAGAAATGTGTAGTAAAACCCCTCCCCCCTACACCATCCTTCTTCATCAACCGAGTCCCCTTGTCAGAGACACCAAAGGTCAGGATGCTGGGTACTATTGTCCAGCAGGTCCTGCGCTGGAGCAGCCAGGTTGACACCATGACCACAAGGACCAGCAGGAAGCTGTTCCTCCTCAAGTGCATTAAGCGCTTCTCTGTAACCACTGTCCATCTACATTGGCTACATAAGACAAGTTCTGGAGTATGCTGTCCCTGCCTGGTACCCTGGCTTCACTCAAACCATGAGTGGTCAGCTGGAGCGTCTCTGAAAGAGAGCTTGCAGAATAATTCTGGGCGGGTCGTAAACCAGCTACCGGGACGCCCTCGAAACCTCTCAGAATCATGTCATTGGAGAGCAGACTGCCTGGCCCCCTGTAGAACTCCCAGTTTGCAGACTGACTCCCTCCAACCAGACAGCGGATTACTGGGACGGCAACCCACAACAGCCAGAAACTGAACACTCCGATGACACGCACAGGCCGCTATCAGAACTCTCACATTCCATACTTCACTAAACTGATCAATGCACACCCCATACTCTATAGCCCAGGGGCCTTAGAAATGCATACCTAATGTCACGTCCTGACCAGCAGATGGAGCTAGTGTTTTAGTTTTGGTCAGGACGTGGCAGGTTTGTGTTTGTTAAATGTTGGGTTGATGATTGGGACTTCCAATTGAAGGCAGGTGTGTATAGTTGCCTTTGATTGGAAGTCCTATATAGGTGTGTGTGTTTGTCTTTGGGGTTGTGGGGAATTGTTCTGTGTTGAGCCTATGCTTTGCCAGACTGTTTGTTGGTTGTTCGTTCATTCTCATGGTTTGTTATTTTGGCATTCATTTTGATAGTTAAAACCTCTATGGGCTAGGTGGGACGCTAGCGTGCCACCCGTGGTGCACTCCATCAACAGCAGGTGCATTTCAAGAGCGGCAAATTTGAATCCAAATAAATGTCAAAATTCAAATTTTTCTAAAATACAACTATTTTACACCATTTGAAAGATAAACATCTCCTTAATCTAACCACGTTTTACGATTTCAAAAGGTTTTACGGCGAAAGCATAAATTTAGAGTATGTTAGGACAGTACATTTACAAGAGTTGTGTGTAATGTTTTGTCAAGTCAAAGACAGGGTCACCAAAACCATAAAACCAGCTAAAATGATGCACTAACCTTTTACAATCTCCATCAGATGACACTCCTAGGACATTATGTTAGACAATGCATGCATTTTTAGTTCTATCAAGTTCATATTTATATCCAAAAACAGCGTTTTACTATGGCATTGATGTTGAGGAAATCGTTTCCCTCCAATAACCGGCAGTCAAGTCAACACCACAAATTAAATAATTAAAATTAGAAAACATTGGTAAAATATTATATTGTCATTTAAAGAATTATAGATTTACATCTCTTGAACGCAATCAACTTGCCAGATTTAAAAATAACCTTACTGGGAAATCACACTTTGCAATAATCTGAGCACTGCGCCCAGAAAAATACGCGTTGCGATACAGACAAGCCGTCATGTTGGGGAGATCTAAAATCGAAAATACTATGTAAATAATCCATTACCTTTGATTCTCTTCATCAGATGTCACTTCCAGGTATCACAGGTCCATAACGAATGTAGTTTTGTTCAAAAAAGCTCATCATTTATGTCCAAAAATCTCCGTCTTGTTAGCACATGATCTAAGCCAGCCGGACTTCTCGTCATGAACGAGGGGAAAAAATATATTTCCGTTCGTTCAAACATGTCAAACGTTGTATAGCATAAATCATTAGGGCCTTTTTTAACCAGAACATGAATAATATTCAAGGTGGACGAATGCATACTCTTTTATAACGTATTGGAACGAGGGTACCCAACATGAACTCGCGCGCCAGGTGTCTAATGGGCCATCATCGTTCCATGGCTCTTGTTCGGTCAGATCTCCCTCCAGAAGACTCAAAACACTTTGTAAAGGCTGGTGACATCTAGTGGAAGCAATAGGAAGTGCCAAAATATTCCTCAGCCCCTGTGTTTTTCAATGGGATAGGTTTAAAGTCAATACAACACATCAGGTATCCACTTCCTGTCAGAAAATGTCTCAGGGTTTTGCCTGCCAAATGAGTTCTGTTATACTCACAGACACCATTCAAACAGTTTTAGAAACTTTAGAGTGTTTTCTATCCATATATAATAAGTATATGCATATTCTAGTTACTGGGTAGGATTAGTAACCAGATTAAATCGGGTACATTTTTTTTATCCAGACGTGCAAATGCTGCCCCCTATCCCAAACAGGTTAATAAAAGTCAAGATGAGCCTGCACATACCTGCTGTGTTTTGGTCCTCTTCTCTCCAGTACGACATTTTTAAGGATGAGTACAACTTATTTTATGACACCTAAGAACTCTAAAGATGCATTTTCTAAAGCGCCACCCCAAACCTTGTCTTTGTAGTATTTTTCTGTTGTTGTATATATGGCGTATTTTAACGTTGTATTATATTATAAGTGTTTTGCTAGTTTAGGATTTTACTATTTGATAATTATTTATGATTAATGTTATGATTGTACATTGGTGTACAATTCAGTCTACGACTGTGAGAAACCAATAAAACCTACTACAAATAGACTATTGTGACCAGGTGTGAGAATATAGTGAAGTGGAAGATAACCGTTATGTTTAGTAAGGTACAAAGACATGCTGTGGCAGTCCTCTTCATTTGACTAAAAGGCACCCACTTTCCCAACCTCCCTCTTCCTTCAGCACAATAGTATTTTTCAGCTCACTAGACATAAGCAGAAAGCAACAAGTGGCCAAGATTCCTATCTTATCTCCATAAAGTCTCACAGCTCAGCATATTCTTAAGTGGCATGTGTGTTTGTTATGGATTGTGGAATGTTTAGAATACTGTGCCTGGTTTTCACACGAAGAAGTAACTCCTCTTATCTGATTTGGTCCACACCACCATCGTGGCTAACCTAACCTTTACCTCCAACATTCAAAATACCTTTGTGAATCTGTGATATGAAATCAGACATGCCCTAACCAATGAAGAGGGGGAAAAAAACAGACGTTGACAAGATAAAAACCTGTTGAAAATATCACTGTGTTCACAACAATGACAAAGGAGAAGGATTGATGTTTAATATCTCTCATTACCATCGGTGTGTTCTAGTCAGTGTGTTGACAGACTGGTAATTAAAAAACATTAAAGGAATGTATGCTTTTGAGCTCCAATATCTATCAAGGCCTTTGATTTGAGTTTGATTAACTTGGCACTACCCCTTAAACCTTTATGGAGATTATTGCCCTATTGCTAACAGACTGTGAGAACTTTTAAGTCCCAAAAGAGATACTTTATCAATGTAACCATGAGAGATGCACTCGATTGATGCCCTCTGCCTTAGTTTGAGAATCTTTTCAAGTTTGGCGTTTACTTGGGAGGGGGGATTTGTGGTGTGCTAAGCATAATTGCACAGTGTATAATTAAAGATAATAGGGGCATTAAGACCCCACGTCTTGATTTTTGAAGAGAAAGGAGATTTCATCAAACAGTGGCATGCAAATGTTTCGGGGTGCAAAGACCTGATTGGTTGTCGCAGGCGGGTCTAGAGTACAAATTTACTTTGTGAGAAATTATGTAGTTCATTCTTTCCCACACAAGACCATTGCTTCACTTGCTCCTGATACTAAGACAAAGGTGAGATTCTAGATTTTCATTTCACAGTATAACGAAAAGCATACAGTATACAGTTTGGGATAAAGCTTTTGTTTTGCTGTGTTATTACATCATAGACTACTTACAGTACGTTACAATATTGAATGCTTTTAAGCATATACTGTATTTAAGATGAAACTGCTGCTGAAAATAAATGTTGTTTAGCAAGTAATATATAATTTTTTCCAAATTAAATGCAACCCTATTTTCAATACCTTTCAATACCTTACCTTGTGAGGATAACGTCGCCTTTTTCTAAAATGTTTTCCAAGATAGGAGAACACATTTGTGGGGATCTTAGACCATTTCTCCAAACAGAATCTTTCCAGATCCTCGTCCTCTTCAATTCAAACCGCAACTTTTCAATGGAGTTCAAGCCCGGAGACTGTGATGGCCATTGCAAAATGTTTATTTTGTTGTCAATTAACCATTTCTTTGTGGATTGTTATGTGTGCTTGGGGTTATTGTCTTGCTGGAAGATCCACTTACGGCCAAGTTTTAACCTCCTGGCAGAGGTAACCAGGTTTTTGGCTAAAATATCCTGGTGCTGGGTAAAGTTCATGATGCCTTTGACCTTAACAAAGGCCCCATGAACAGTGGAAGCAAAATAGCCCCATCACATCAAAGATCCACCACCATATTTTACAGTAGATATCGGGCTCTTTTCTTATCTTTGGATAAGCACTGGTGTGCTTATCCAAAGAGCTCTATTTCATGTCATCTGACCATAGCACCGGTTCCAATCCAAATGCCAATGGCTTTTAGCAAACTCCAGGCCTTTATATTTCTTGGATGACATGAAAATAGAGCTCTTGGCCACGCACACCTGTAGTGGGTTTTGTATTGAAAGAAAGATGCATAAAATAACCCCATACCTACTTTAGAATATGGTGGTGGATATTTTGTTATACAACGGGTGGGTCTAATCCTGAATGCTGATTGGTTAAAACCGCATTCCAGCTGGTGCCTATTCCACAAGTTACCACTGGCTAAATCTATTACGTTAAAATGTCTATTTACTATCTTCCTGACTGTGCAATCCACTGTCTCATCAGCCCAGCCAAGCAATTTATAAACATGATCTCCACCATGAAAAGCATCTAGACATTATCTCACATTTCTTTAACACTAACATTTCATTTTCAACAGCAGAGATTTGTATAAACCTTGGTGACTGTCTCTCCTACATGTGCAACGTTGTTTCAATATTCAAATTCGATCTCTAACTGTCCCATGGTAATGAATGAGTCGGGACGAGACAGACAGGCAAGCAGCATTTCTCAGCCAGTCGAAATCATAAATCAGCTGGCATCATTTTAATGGATATATACAAAGAAAAAGGTAAAACAAAACGAAGCGCAGCTAGTTTGCAGTCTTTCCAGCTTCAGTTTGAACTGATTGTGTTAGCTATCTCCTCTGAGTGAGCACATTTTCTATGCCAGGCGAAATCACGCCTCATTAGCTCATTCTTAATGATGTATCCAAATACTGTACATGTCTCTATAAAACAGCTTAAACAAATGCATCTACTTTGCTGCTATTCTGGCTGCACTTTTCTTTGACGTGACTGTGAGTTAGCTAGCCAACTATGGCTAACGACTGAGTCGCGTCCATAGATACCGAACCAAAAGACTGAACGGCTGGGTCGCATCTCGAGCAACTGAACCGATAGAACGAACGACCAGCCAGCTTGGGTAGCAACCCTATATTTGCATCGGGACTATATCTTGTGGAAGGATGAAATAGTAATTAGTAGTATTTACTAATACTCATTTACTAATAGTAAATTAGTCGAAATAACTTTTTTTAATGAAAATATGTCATTCATTATTTTAATATGTTGGTAACTTGTTGTATAAAAGTGATAATGCCCTCGACTTTGTCTCAGGCCTAACAACACCCGTGCCAATATATCCTCCAAACACCGGCTTCTCAGGCATTATCACTTAATTATGGGGCAAATTTTTTGAGAGAAAATATTACTTGTTCCACAAAATCTCTCTTTCTCTGAGCAATTGTGTTAGTATGAAATAATATAATACATTTTTGGGGGGAACATACGATATTAGTATTTATTTTATTTTTATCAAGGATGCCAATAATTTCAGACCTGACCATATATCCTCTTTCTCTGTTGAAGGATCAAGATGATATCTGTGGTGCTATTGATGTGCATGCTGGGCTACTCCCTGGCTGCTCCAGTAAGTCTCCAAACCCAGAACATGTTGTTTACATTATAATTGAATAGTTTATCTCCTCAATCAATCCAATGCATTACAATAGACAGAGTTTTTGTATTTTCCTTTTGTTAAAAAGTATTGTTAATCCATTGCATTACAATACATTTGTTTGTGCATCTGCTTGAACTGTACAAGTTGACATTTGCTTGAGCTTCAATTGTACAAGCTGAAGTCTCAGTGGTGTTCTCTTGATGTTGACATAAGTCTGTGTGTTGACTGGATGATCATTCTCAAACTGCTGTGTTGTGCCTTGCAGGCTCCTGATAGTGGAAGCGATGAGGTAGGTGGATTTCAGTTTCGACATCTCTTAACAACCTCATGCAATCATCATGTCACGTCATGTCATCCAAGGCATGATATGAACATGGGAAAGGGGTTTGAATGACCTTAATACTACCTTAATTACATGTTTGGCTCCACGTCTTGTATTTCCCAGCAGGTTGCAGCACACGCCAACGAGGCCCTGAGGTGGATGGAGCTCTACAGAAAGTATGGTTCCCTCGGACAACAGGTTAGAGGGCAGCCGTTTTGGTTCGGATTGAACTTGCACAACATATTAGGCATATAACAACTTTCAATGGAATAAAAAGAGGGTGACAGTAGCCTCGAGTTTAGAGAGGCAATGAGCAACCATAGGGTTACCAGTTTGAATCCTATTGCTGATGAGGGGAAGGGGGGGGGGGATCTGGTGTCATCATTATCTCACGTGCCATTTAGCAAGGAACTTAACCCCCCTAAACTGCTAATTGGGCACTGCACCGCAGCCATAACCTAATCTGTTTGAATATGTCCCGACTAATTGAGACTGTTTTGAGAGCAAAAGTGGGTGCAACTCAATATTAGGAAGGTGCTCAGAATCTACATTATGCTGCAGTGTTTCGCTCTCCTTCATATTTAGGCCATTTACGAACTCCTTAAACACCCTCACTCAACAATCCATAAATACAGAAACATAATGGAATAATTAACTCTGGATATCAACCATATCAGTGATCGTCTAATCATTTTCTTTCATCCAAAGGCAGCACCAGCTCAGCTCTCAATGGTAAGTGCTGCTTTTCGAAACTATACTGCTCAAAATAATAAAGGGAACACTTAAACAACACATCCTAGATCTGAATGAAAGAAATAATCTTATTAAATACTTTTTTCTTTACATAGTTGAATGTGCTGACAACAAAATCACACAAAAATAATCAATGGAAATCCAATTTATCAACCCATGGAGGTCTGGATTTGGAGTCACACTCAAAATTAAAGTGGAAAGCCACACTACAGGCTGATCCAACTTTGATGTAATGTCCTTAAAACAAGTCAAAATGAGGCTCAGTAGTGTGTGTGGCCTCCACGTGCCTGTATGACCTCCCTACAATGCCTGGGCATGCTCCTGATGAGGTGGCGGATGGTCTCCTGAGGGATCTCCTCCCAGACCTGGACTAAAGCATCCGCCAACTCCTGGACAGTCTGTGGTGCAACGTGGTGTTGGTGGATGGAGCGAGACATGATGTCCCAGATGTGCTCAACTGGATTCAGGTCTGGGGAACAGGCGGTTCCAGTCTATAGCATCAATGCCTTCCTCTTGCAGGAACTGCTGACACACTCCAGCCACATGAGGTCCAGCATTGTCTTGCATTAGGAGGAACCCAGGGCCAAATGCACCAGCATATGGTCTCACAAGGGGTCTGAGGATCTCATCTCGGTACCTAATGGCAGTCAGGCTACCTCTGGCGAGCACATGGAGGGCTGTGCGGCCCCCCAAAGAAATGCCACCCCACACCATGACTGACCCACCGCCAAACCGGTCATGCTGGAGGATGTTGCAGGCAGCAGAAAGTTCTCCACGGCGTCTCCAGACTCTGTCACGTCTGTCACGTGCTCAGTGTGAACCTGCTTTCATCTGTGAAGAGTACAGGGCACCAGTGGCGGATTTGCCAATCTTGGTGTTCTCTGGCAAATGCCAAACGTCCTGCACGGTGTTGGGCTGTAAGCGCAACCCCCACCTGTGGACGTCGGGCCCTCATACCACCCTCATGGAGTCTGTTTCTGACCATTTGAGCAGACACATGTACATTTGTGGCCTGCTGGAGGTCATTTTGCAGGGCTCTGGCAGTGCTTCTCCTGCTCCTCCTTGCACAAAGGCAGAGGTAGCGGTCCTGCTGCTGGGTTGTTGCCCTCCTACGGCCTCCTCCACGTCTCCTGATGTACTGGCCTGTCTCCTGGTAGCGCCTCCATGCTCTGGACACTACGCTGACAGACACAGCAAACCTTCTTGCCACAGCTCGCATTGATGTGCCATCCTGGATGAGCTGCACTACCTGAGCCACTTGTGTGGGTTGTAGACTCCGTCTCATGCTACCACTAGAGTGAAAGCACCGGCAGCATTGAAAAGTGACCAAAACATCAGCCAGGAAGCATAGGAACTGAGAAGTGGTCTGTGTTCCCCACCTGCAGAACCACTCCTTTATTGGGGGTGTCTTGCTAATTGCCTATAATTTCCACCTGTTGTCTATTCCATTTGCACAACAGCATGTGAAATTTATTGTCAATCAGTGTTGCTTCCTAAGTGGACAGTTTGATTTCACAGAAGTGTGATTGACTTGGAGTTACATTGTGTTGTTTAAGTGTTCCCTTTATTTTTTTGAGCAGTGTATTATAAAAAACTGTAAACGCATGCTGTAGAAAGATTCTTCTGATAAAAATCCCTAGCTTTTCTACCACTTTTACCACTCCTTGCGAGACTCAAGACTCAATACCCTGTTTTAGAGCTGATAGTGACACCATAATGTTGGCAGAAGTACTCTTATGGGCTGAACCATTTGTGTTGTGAACAGTTGAATGACCCTGCTGCAGCCCCTGCTGCCCCACCTCAAGCCCCCAACTTCTACCCACTACCACCACCACCACCAATGAACTCGGATGAAGAGGCCCCAGCAGTGAGCATAAATCATTTAAATCAGTTTGAATTCATCTGCTAAGGTTCCACACCTTCAACAACGAATGCAAGTCATTAAAAATAGCATCATGTGGGTTTCTCTCCAAGAAAATAGATAAGAATTACTGTAATATATGTTTACAAATGTGTACATTGTGATGTGGGTGTGTGTTAAACCCCTTCTCATGCTCACTATCCCTCTTTCAGCCCCGCTATGGCGGCTATGGCAGCTACTATCCCTACCCTGGCCAGGCTGCCCCTGCTGCCCCAGCCGTCCCTCTGAACTCTGACGAGGTTGGAGAGGACGCGGCTGCCGCTGAAGCCGAGGCTGAGCCAGCAGTGGACGTTGCAGCTGAGGAACCAGCAGTTGTGGACACCACCTCGCCTGTAGACCCAGCCGCTGCAGCTCCTGTCGACCCGGCCGTGGAGGTGCCTGTCAATGTTGTTATACCCGCTGCCGTCGACATCCCCGCCACCATTGACGCTGACGTCGTTGTTGTCGATCCTGCTCTCATAGCGCCAAACGACACCACCATGGTGGCTGGGCCCTCAGACTCCGCCCTCCATGTTATGTAGGCGCCACGGCAACAGTCGCCAGCTTGCTCCTGTGTCGAGCCAGGAAGACATTCCCTCCCGTAGTTATAGTAACAAAAAGGTGGAAACAACAGTGATGGAAAAGGGGCAGGGTAGGAGCAGAGAAGTCTATGGTACGGCTACCTGAATAGGGACAAAATTAATTTGGCGAATATGTGGGATCTATGTGAACCTCCATGTATAAATGAGCCTGTACTGTCATTGTGCAGTCACAAAAAATATGATGATTCAGTCTTTTCTCTTTGTGCTTTTCTCATTCTATAAATAAAAATGCCTGTTGAGATACTGCACTTGATGTTCTTTGTTATCAGCAGAAAAATTACAATGTTTTATGATGTGATACTTCACATTACGTTGGAACAAGAGACAAAATGTGTACCCCATTTCAATTGTCAAGCCACGTCCTCCTTAGATAATGTTACTATCCAGGTCAAAAGTTTCCCGGGAAGCCTCATCTCCCATTCAACCAATGGAAAAAACGAAGTTATCTTAACATCAGCATTGCCGGGCCTCAGCACTTACTAGTAGCCGCCAATGTGCACCTTCGGAATGTCATAAAAAAAATGTACAGTCTAATAAATCAATTTTAATATAAATCCCAAATAAATCCATTACTTCATTCAGGCAGGTCTTAAAAAAAGATTATCATACTAAAATAATGTATTTCAAAAGAACAGAATAGCATATTTTGAGTTTAATGCATGTAAATATGCTTAGTAGGCTATGGCCTATGGCTATGTGCCTTGCCAATAAATCAACTACTTAATTTGTTCATTTAGCAGACAAGACACACTTGTATTACCCTGCCCTTATCACAGTCAGCATACAGTAGGTCTACATATGTTTTATAGTGAGAATATAATATGAATATAACAGAATAGTATAGAAAGGATATTTTTCCCAAACAAGATTTGTTTGGCAAATGTTGTTTGGCAAATGTAGGTGTTAGAAACTTTAGATTCTGCTCATTCCGATGCTCTATAGAAATCAAAACATCTGGACTGCATGCATTTGAAAAGATAGTTTGGCCTGGACGTTGAACTTGAGCTTGGTTAACGACACTGCGATTGGCTCAGCCAGTCAATTAAATGCTAGTCAATTAAATGCACCAAATTCTCGGGCGGAGTTTGACAATGGGTCAATTAGCACATAAAGGTTATCGCTACCTTACTTAAAGTGATAGTTCACAGAAAATGCAAGGCAAGGCAACACGATAAGACAACAAAAATCGATTGTTTAGCTTAAAAAGGCTACTTTAAGATGATTTGGACTAAATATGCTAATGTCGGGGATATTGACTTGTATTGGTTTTTGGACAAAAATGCAAATATCTTAGCATTTGCAGACAGTGGCCAGATAAACGCAAACAAACTAAGTTTGTCTACTTTGCCAATGAAGTAATCATTAAAATAATCTGAATCTGTCTTTCTGCCCTTCATTTCCTTAAGCATTTTTCATCATTCTTTATATCATTGATCTTGGCTTCATAATAGTTTCTTCTTCTTTTTTTGGTTGAGTTTAGTCACATCATTTCTCAATTTGCAGTGTCAGCCAGTCAGATGTGCAGCCAGACTTATTAGCCACTTTCTTTGCCCCATCTCTTTCAACCATACAGTTTTTCAGTTCCTTATCAATCCATGGAGCCTTAACAGTTCTAACAGTCAGTTTCTTAACAGGTGCATGTTTATCAATAATTGAATCAATTTCATGAATTCAAGTGCAGCGTCTGGATCCTTTTTAATCACATCAGACGAACAAATATTTTTTTTAATAATTCACATAAGAGTCACAGCAAAATCTTTTGTATGATCTCTTATACACCATTTTAGGCCCAGCTTTTGGAGTTGTAGCTTTCCTGAATATAGCCATTATATTGTGATCACTGCATCCAGGGGGTACGGATTCAGCTTTAGAACAAAGTTCTGCAGTATTAGTAAAAATGTGATCAGTACATGTGGATGATCTTGTTCCTGTAGTGTTTGTAAACACCCTGGTAGGTTGATTAATAACCTGAACCAGATTACAGGCACTGGTTACAATTCAAAGATGACTCTTGAGCGGACAACATGATGAAAACCAGTCAATATTTAGATCGCCAAGAAAGTAGCCCTCTCTGTTTACATCACATACACTAGCAAGCATTTCACAAATATTATTTAGAAGCTGACTGTTAGCACTTGGTGGCCTATAGCAACACACCGAAAGAAAAAGCCTTAGATGTGTCAGATGAACCTGCAACCACAACACTTCAAAAATACTTGACATAAGATGTTGGTGGTCCCGTTCTGTGATCTTGTGTGGCCTACCACTTCACTGTTGAGCCGTTGTTGCTCCTTGACTGGGGCAGCTCTAGCAGTGCAGAAATTTGACGAACTGACTTGTTGGAAAGGTGGCATCCTATGACTGTGCCACGTTGAAAGTCACTGAGCTCTTCAGTAAGGCCATTCTACAGCAAATGTTTCACTATGGAGATTTCATGGCTGTGTGCTCGATTTTATACACCTGTCAGCAACGGGTGTAGCCGAAATAGCCCAATCCACTAATTTGAAGAGGTGTCCACATACTTTTGTATATATAGTGTACAATGGTAGGTGAAATAATAAAACATAAAAACCCACAACCCTCTAATTGTGAATTCCTGTCAATTGTGTTACATTATTTCACTTACTGTTGTAATCATGATCATCAAAAAATCACTGGGTCCATATTTGCTTTGCCCTATGGTTCAAATATTTAGCAGCTGTTAGCATTTCCATAGAAAATGTCACAACTAGCCACCTTGCTACCACGAGCTGTGCACACATAGTTATATTTCTGGAAAGAAAGTGTTTTTTTATTTTATTATTTTTTTATACTGCTGGTCATCAAATCTCCATTGTCACTGTGTTGGCTGCACTTCCCTTCTCAACACAGTACTACAGTAAGTGTAACGTTAAAATAAAATCTAATCTGAAATACCAACCCATCCAGCAAACTGTAAAACTAATCCAAAGCTACATTAAGCTATTTTGCCAGTCCTTGTGAGGTAGGTGACTTAGGTGTTATCATACAGTGGATTTTTCCCCGCAATCTCTGGAGAGACCTGAAATAGCTGTGCAGCGATGCTCCCTATCAAACCTGACAGAGCTTGAGAGGATCTGCAGAGAAGAATGGGAGAAACTCACCAAATACAGGTGTGCCATGCTTGTAGCATCATACCCAAGAAGATTCGAGACTGTAATCGCTGCCAAAGGTGATTCAACAAAGTACTGAGTACTGAGTCTGAATAGTTATGTAATTGTGATATTTCCCGTTTATTTTTATTTATTTTATTTGTCATTATGGGTAATTGTGTGTAGATTAATGAGGAAAAATGAACATTTTATCAATTTTAGAATAAGGCTGTAAGGTAACAACATTTGGAAAATGTCAAAAGGTCTGAAAACTTTCCAAACACACTGTATGAGGTGGCAGGTAGCCTAGTGGTTAGAGTATTGGACTACTAACCCAAAGGTTGCAAGATCGAATCCCCAAGGTAAAAAGCTGTAATTTTGCCCCTGAACAATGAACCAATTGTTCCTAGGCTGTCATTGAAAATAAGAATTTGTTCATAACTGACTTGCTAAGTAAAATAAATGTCTCAAACGTTAATCCATGTTTCAGTGCCAACAGCACAATTAGCATTGCTGTCAAAGGCCTGTTTTTTTGCTCTTGGCAGTGCCCAGCCATTTTCGGATATTCATGCTGATTTGCCAGCTATAATTATTCAGCTCACCACTACCAAAATGTACCAAAGCTAAGTGGGTGTGGCCTATAGTGTGACGCGGCACAACTTTCTATATTCTAAGAGGAAGACTGGATTGAATTCTGGGACAGCCTCAGAACTGACCATCACCCAATTAGTACTGCAGATAAGAACCATGCAGGGTCCCTGTACACATCCCTGAGTAACTTCAACTGTTTGATCACTTGGATTAAATCAGCATAACAGTGCACTGGTTGCTGTTTTAAGGTTTTTCCCTGCAGGAAGTCATCATTGATATTTCCAGGTACCTAAGGTAGGTAATATTAAATAAATACTAATGACTACTAGTTTAAGAGTGTCAATACTTTGAGCAGTGTTAAGTGGGGGAGAGGTAATAGTGCTAGTAGTGTAGTTTTTATTTTTGTAGTAGCAGTGGGATATTCTATTCATTTATTTGGGTTTTCATTCAAGGTTGCTATGGAATTCAAAACTCTTCAGCTCAGGGCATGTATTATAAAGTAATTTTACCATTGAAAATGTAAATCTAAAGATTAGTCATATGCATGGCCTGTGCAAGTAAAGTGTGTGCAGCCTGTAGAGTATTTGGTATATACCTCAAGTACAATACTTCTAACATTGTTAGAGACTAAAACAAGGAAATATGTCTACAATTAACTTTACACTATGAACTGAATCATAATAGTTTTCAGCATGTTACTTGTATGTATGTGTATGTTTTGCATTTCACATTAATTTGGACCTCACACTGGGTTTTAAATCAAATATTAGATTATGTAATGAAGATGCTGAGAGTTTTGCGTAATATACTATTCCTTACTGCTGTAATAAATGCTATTTTAAGATAATACAAACATAACAAATCCATTCTCAATGCTTAATTTTACCTGTAGACTCATAATTGTACAATTGTTAAATATTCACAAAGTGTCTTAACAACTATGCCATTTGAGATTTGTTGAGAACCTGCCAAAAATATTTTATGGCTCTCATTAGTGGGGGACATGAAGTGGTCTAATTGGCTGGTGAGACCTTGGAAATAGCCAATCCCCTGACTCCAAGCACAACCCCCCAGATTATGGGTTCGTCGTCTCCAGTGGTCACGGATGCTTATTTCTCCTTGCCCTGGCAGGACGAGTCATGATACGGAGGGCATTGCTTTACTAGGTCAAAATGTAAGTCTTCTTACTGATGTAAGGAAGCAGTGCACCAACCTTGACTGTGGATCAAGACAGTTAAGGGCTATAGCATTATTTACTGTAGAATGTGCTTAAAGGGACATTCCAGTCCAAAATCAATGGTTGACACATGTTTTCAAACCACTAAAGTGGTGTTCTCTTGAGATGTTGTATTTGTATTTATTAAGGATCCTCATTAGCTGCTGCCAAAGCTAGCAGCTACTCTTCCTGGGGTCCAACAACATTAAGCCAGTTTTCCGAAGTCCCTCTTTGTGGCACCTGACCACAAGACTGGACAGTAGTCCAGGTGCAACAAAACTAGGGCCTGTATGACCTGCTTTGTTGATAGTGTTTTTGAGATGGCAGAGCAGCACTTTGTATTGGACAGACTTCTCCCCATTTTAGCTACTGTTGCATCAACATGTTTTGACCATTGCAGTGTACAATCCAGAGTTACTCCAAGCAGTTTAGTCACCTCAACTTACTCAATTTGCACATTATTCATAATTTTTACATTTTAGTCATTTAGCAGACGCTCTTATCCAGAGCGACTTACAGTTGTGATTACATACATTTCATGCATTTTTTTGTACCACAACCCTGGCGTTGCACACACCATGCTGGCATTGCAAACACCATGCTCTACCAACTGAGCCACAGGGAAACTGTAAATAATAATATACTGCTCAAAAAAATAAAGGGAACACTTAAACAACACATCCTAGATCTGAATGAAAGAAATAATCTTATTAAATACTTTTTTCTTTACATAGTTGAATGTGCTGACAACAAAATCACACAATAATCAAAGGAAATCCAATTTATCAACCCATGGAGGTCTGGATTTGGAGTCACACTCAAAATTAAAGTGGAAAACCACACTACAGGCTGATCCAACTTTGATGTAATGTCCTTAAAACAAGTCAAAATGAGGCTCAGTAGTGTGTGTGGCCTCCACGTGCCTGTATGACTTCCATACAATGCCTGGGCATGCTCCTGATGAGGTGGCGGATGGTCTCCTGAGGGATCTCCTCCCAGACCTGGACTAAAGCATCCGCCAACTCATGGACAGTCTGTGGTGCAATGGATGGAGCGAGACATGATGTCCCAGATGTGCTCAATTGGATTCAGGTCTGGGGAACGGGCGGGCCAGTCCATAGCATCAATGCCTTCCTCTTGCAGGAACTGCTAACACACTCCAGCCACATGAGGTCTAGCATTGTCTTGCATTAGGAGGAACCCAGGGCCAACCGCACCAGCATATGGTCTCACAAGGGGTCTGAGGATCTCATCTCGGTACCTAATGGCAGTCAGGCTACCTCTGGCTCTGGCAGTGCTCCTCCTGCTC
The DNA here is from genome assembly GCF_965601325.2 of Salmo salar. NCBI lineage: Eukaryota > Metazoa > Chordata > Actinopteri > Salmoniformes > Salmonidae > Salmo > Salmo salar. Next base: position 13,562,148 of record NC_138298.1, read on the forward strand.
CTTCTTGCACAAAGGCGGAGGTAGCGGTCCTGCTGCTGGGTTGTTGCCCTCCTACGGCCTCCTCCACCTCTCCTGATGTACTGGCCTGTCTCCTGATAGCGCCTCCATGCTCTGGACACTACGCTGACAGACACAGCAAACCTTCTTGCCACAGCTCGCATTGATGTGCCATCCTGGATGAGCTGCACTACCTGAGCCACTTGTGTGGGTTGTAGACTCCGTCTCATGCTACCACTAGAGTGAAAGCACCGCCAGCATTCAAAAGTGACCAAAACATCAGCCAGGAAGCATAGGAACTGAGAAGTGGTCTGTGGTCCCCACCTGCAGAACCACTCCTTTATTGGGGGTGTCTTGCTAATTGCCTATCATTTCCACCTGTTGTCTATTCCATTTGCACAACAGCATGTGAAATTTATTGTCAATCAGTGTTGCTTCCTAAGTGGACAGTTTGATTTCACAGAAGTGTGATTGACTTGGAGTTACATTGTGTTGTTTAAGTGTTCCCTTTATTTTTTTGAGCAGTGTATTTATTTGAGGTTTAGGGTTTAGTGAATGATTTGTCTCAAATACAATGCTTTTAGTTTTTGAAATATTTTTTTGAAATATTTAGGACCTATTTCTTGCCACCCATTCTGAAACTGAACTGCAGCTCTTTGTTAAATGTTGCAGTGATTTAACTTGCTGTAGTAGCTGACGTATAGTGTTGTGTCATCTGCAAAGGTAGACACACTGGCGTTAATCATGGCATGTAATTAGTAAAGATTGAAAAAATGAAGGGGCCTAGACAGCTGCCCCGGGAAATGCCTGATTCTACCTGGATTATATTGGAGAGTCATTCATTAACCCCCTAACGTCAATGTCCGTTCCCCCGCGGAAATCTAATTAGCATTAAAAAAAAAATCCCCATAAAAATCAAGCACTTTAAACTAGAGACATAGTTTTTTGCATTGGATGCATCTTAATCCACAGCATTCACCTATATTGCACTTCCGCATCTGCGGTGAAAGGTGACAGAGCTAGAGCGGTGTTGGCAGACCATGAGACATCCCGAAAATCATCTGTTACGTTCTAACGGTTTGGCATACAAGCTATTATTCCCTCTATGGAAAGGAGAGACTCTCATGAACACGATGGTGTTTACTCCGTTTTGCTCTAACACTCCCACTAGTCTGAAGTCGGTACAACCGATCTGCCAACTTCTGTCTGTGGCGTCCGACGAGTTTGGGCTACACACTAAAATGACCACTCCGTGGAAAGGTGAGACTCTCACGAACATGTACAGTACAGTACCAGTCAAATGTTTGGACACATCTACTCATTCAAGAGTTTTTCTTTATTTTACTATTTTCTGCATTGAAGAATAATAGTGAAGACATCAAAATATGAAATAACACATATGGAATCATGTAGTAACCAGAAAAATGTTAAACAAATAAACAAATATTTAGTATTTAGATTCATCAAAATAGCCACCCTTTTCCTTGATGTCAGCTTTGCACACTCTTGGCATTCTCTCAACCAGCTTCATGGGGTAGTCGCCTGGAATGCATTTCAATTAACAGGTGTGCCTTGTTAAAGGTTCATTTGTGGAAATTCTTTCCTTCCTGCGTTTGAGCCAATCAGTTGTGTTTTGACAAGGTAGGGGTGGTATACAGAAGATAGCCCTATTTAAAAGACAAAGTCCATATTATGGCAAGAACAGCTCAAATAAGCAAAGAGAAAGAACAGTCATTACTTTAAAGGTCAGTCAATTCGGAAAATATCAAGAACTTTTAACGTTTCTTCCAGTGCAGTCGCAAAACCCATCAAACGCTATGATGAGAATGGCTCTCATGAGGACCGGCACAGGAAAGAAAGACCCAGAGTTACCTCCTGCTGCAAAAGTTCTTTAGAGTTAACTGCACCTCAGACTGCAGCCCAAATAAGTGTTTCACAGAGTTCAAGTAACAGACACATCTCAACATCAACTGTTCAGAGGAGACTGCATGAATCAGGCCTTCATGGTCGAATTGCTGCAAAGAAACCACTACTTAAGGACACCAATAATAAGAAGAGACTTGCTTGGGCCAAGAAACATGAGCAATGGACATTAGAAATCTGTCCTTTGGTTTGATGAGTCCAAATGTGAGATTTTTGGTTCCAACCGCCTTGTCTTTGTGAGACACAGAGTAGGTGAACGGATGATCTCCTCATGTGTGGTTCCCACCGTGAAACATGGAGGAGGAGGTGTGATGATGTGGGGGTGCTTTTCTGGTGACACTGTTGGTGATTTATTTAGATTTTAAGGCACACTTAACCAGCATGGCTACCACAGCATTCTGCAGCAATACACCATCCCATCTGGTTTGGGATTTTTTATTTATTTTTTATTTTATTTAACCTTTATTTAACCAGGTAGGCAAGTTGAGAACAAGTTCTCATTTGCAATTGCGACCTGGCCAAGATAAAGCAAGCAGTTTGACACATACAACAACACAGAGTTACACATGGAGTAAAACAAACATACAGTCAATAATATAGTAGAAAAATAAGTCTATATACAAAGTGAGCAAATGAGGTGAGATAAGGGAGGTAAAGGCAAAAAAGGCCACGGTGGCGAAGTAAATACAATATAGCAAGTAAAACACTGGAATGGGAGATTTGCAGTGGAAGAAAGTGCAAAGTAGAAAAATAAATAATAGGGTGCAAAGGAGCAAAATAAATAAATACAGTAGGGGAAGAGGTAGTTGTTTGGGCTAAATTATAGATGGGCTATGTACAGGTGCAGTAATCTTTGAGCTGCTCTGACAGCTGGTGCTTAAAGCTAGTGAGGGAGATAAGTGTTTCCAGTTTCAGAGATTTTTGTAGTTCGTTCCAATCATTGGCAGCAGAGAACTGGAAGGAGAGGCGGACGAAGGAGGAATTGGCTTTGGGGGTGACCAAATAGTGGAACTGTCATTTGTTTTTCAAGAGGACAATGACCCAACACACCTCTAGGCTGTGTAAGGGCTATTTGACCACGAAGGAGAGTGATGGAGTGCTGCATCAGATGACCTGGCCTCTACGATCACCTGACCTCAACCCAATCGAGATGGTTTGGGATGAGTTGGACCACAGAGTGAAGCAAAAGCAGCCAACAAGTGCTCAGCATTTGTGGGAACTCCTTCAAATTATATATATATATATAAATACTTTAGACTACTTTTGAGATCTGAAAAGTTATGTTTTGGTGTCAAATTCCCCTTTTTCTTATACACTCAACATACAAACAAATGTGTTCCAAATGTATCTAAGCATTGATAGAACTCCATTCCTCTCAATAGCACTCCGACAAACATTGCAACTCTGCTACAGGGTAATCACCAACCAAAGGTTCATAACAAATGGCATATAGCGTTTGGATTAAATTGTACCTGTACTTTACAGTCACATTGCTCTAAATTAAACTGTGAAAACAGTGAATTGAATTCACCTCTATGTTCACCTCGATGTTTTAAGTAAAAAAAAGTATCAAATAAAACTCTGACTATAAGTAGAGATATCTTTCATATGTGTCATTGAGTACAGTACACTAAGGGAAGCATGAATTATGTGACTTTCGATCATGACAGCTAGAGGGAGCAAATGTACAATGTTATAAAAAATGTCAAACAGTCAGTAAATTCGTATCACACATAATAGATACAAATTGTCATAAAAAACCTGTAGGTATTTTCAAGGTATAAAATTAGGTGTTACAGTTTAATATCAGTTTATTTGTGTATCTGGATCCCTATTAACTGTTACGATCCCCCCCAAAATAACTATTCAAAATAACAATGACACAATAACTATACAAAGACAACAAACATTTTTTTTATTAACCCATATAAGGACAAATTACTGATAAAAAAAAGGTCAACAGCTGAAATTAATATTTATCAAATCTGTTTTGACATTGTTGTAATGACACAGTTACTGTTTGTACAGTAGGCCTTATGGTTGAGAGTAAGTTAATGTGTTACTGGCCATGCCGTATTGTATCATCTTCATAGCACATAAGCTGTATGTATGATAAGTGCTTCTTATTCAATTGAGCTGCCTTCTTTCTTTCACTGTTGTGGTCTTGGACTGTAGCCATGTGCACCTTAGTTCCATGGTCCTGTTCAGTAGCCAAACGTTGTCGAATGGTGAAGATACAAATTCAATTAATAGAGCCAAAGTGATTCCTTATTCTACATGTCAGAGAGGCTTGTTTGTGTTACATGGCACATTTATATCTGAATGTTCCAAAATGCTGTGTCTTGCTGAATGCGCCCCTGTTCATCCCTAGTTGAGGGATGAACACTCTCAACTCCATGGAAAAGAAAGACAGGTCTCTTGACCCACTCCTGAGAAACATTGTCATAGACCATATTAGCAATATGTTACCAGCTCGTGTCACAGACATCTCAGCAGCCAAGAGATGGCTGCACAGCCGCGGCTTGAGGACTGAAATATCAAAGCATGGCTGTGAAGAGTAAGCACTTCTTAGGAAATACAAAATATGCTTTATCTCAAAGTACCAGCGCTGACTCATCTCTCGTGGACAGATTCACGTGTAGGAAGTGACAATTTTGCCGATATTTTACTTCTTGGTAATCGAGATTATTTAACCTCTATGGGCTAGGTGGGACGCAAGCGTCCCACCCGTGGTGCACTCCATCAACAGCAGGTGCATTTCAAGAGCGGCAAATTTGAATCCAAATAAATGTCAAAATTCAAATTTTTCAAACATACAACTATTTTACACCCTTTGAAAGATAAACATCTCCTTAATCTAACCACGTTTTACGATTTCAAAAAGGTTTTACGGCGAAAGCATAAATTTAGAGTATGTTAGGACAGTACATTTACAAGAGTTGTGTGTAATGTTTTGTCAATTCAAAGACAGGGTCACCAAAACCATAAAACCAGCTAAAATGATGCACTAACCTTTTACAATCTCCATCAGATGACACTCCTAGGACATTATGTTAGACAATGCATGCATTTTTAGTTCTATCAAGTTCATATTTATATCCAAAAACAGCGATTTACTATGGCATTGATGTTGAGGAAATCGTTTCCCTCCAATAACCGGCAGTCAAGTCAGCAACACAAATTAAATAATTAAAATTAGAAAACATTGGTAAAATATTATATTGTCATTTAAAGAATTATAGATTTACATCTCTTGAACGCAATCAACTTGCCAGATTTAAAAATAACCTTACTGGGAAATCACACTTTGCAATAATCTGAGCACTGCGCCCAGAAAAATACGCGTTGCGATACAGACAAGCCGTCATGTTGGGGAGATCTAAAATCGAAAATACTATGTAAATAATCCATTACCTTTGATTCTCTTCATCAGATGTCACTTCCAGGTATCACAGGTCCATAACGAATGTAGTTTTGTGCAGTTGCAAATCACAGTCTGGCTTTTTTATTGCGGTTTTGGATCAGTGGCTTCTTCCTTGCTGAGTGGCCTTTCAGGTTATGCTGACATAGGACTCGTTTTACTGTGGATATAGATACTTTTTTACCTGTTTCCTCCAGCATCTTCACAAGGTCCTTTGCTGTTGTTCTGGGATTGATTTGCACTTTTACGTTCATCTCTAGGAGACAGAACGCATCTCCACGGCTGCGTGGTCTCATGGTGTTTATACTTGCGTATTATTGTTTGTACAAATGGACGTGGTACCGTCAGGCGTTTGGAAATTTCTCCCAAGGATGAACCAGACTTGTGGAGGTCTACAATTTCTTTTCTGAGGTCTTTGCTGATTTTTTTTGATATTCCCATGATTTCAAGCAAAGAGGCACTGAGTTTGAAGGTAGGCCTTGAAATACATCCACAGGTACACCTCCAATGGACTCAAATGTTGTCAATTAGCCTATCAGAATCTTCTAAAACCGTGACATCATTTTCTGGAATTTCCCAAGCTGTTTAAAGGCACAGTCAACTTAGTGTATGTAAACTTCTGACCCACTGGAATTGTGATACAGTGAATTATAAGTGAAATAATCTGTCTGTAAACAATTGTTGGAAAAATGACTTGTGTCATGCACAAAGTCGATGCACAAAGTAAAGTTAACTACAAACAACCCCATACCGGAAACTACTCAGAACAGCTACCACAAAACTATGCAAAAAAAGAACACAGCATACCACAGACCACCCAAAAGAGCTTGGAGTAGCTGTTTGGGGTAGACTGGTATTTTTGGGATGTTTGAGGTAGTCTGGGGTGTCTGTTACCTTTAGTTTCTAGTATTTTGGGGTCGTTTCTGGTATTGAAGTTGTTTGCAGTAACTGTTTTGGGTAGTTTCTAACACGTAGGGGTTGTTTTGAGGTAGTTTGTGGTATAGCTGTTTAGGGAAGTGTTTTGTGTTTTCGGTTATGGGAAAATTAGAAGCGTTATTTGCACATGCGTTTCTTACATATTCCACGTTTACTGTGCCATTTTACTGTGCCACACTATGAAAGAAAGAGTTCCCTCAATAAAACATAAAAAAGAAAGAGCTTCCTTAGCAACAGTACTGTCAGATAAAGTGCTACCCTTAACTGTAATTAAGTAGCAGTGGCTTTGTTTCTAGTTGACTTTGAGAGTTCTCTTTGGCAACATTTAATCAAACACATCCAGGATTGAGTTCTTAAATGGAAATGCCAGCACTCCAGATCCGCAGAGCCAAGTGATATGTTTGTATAGAGGAGGGGAAAAAACTCTCTTTGTATAAATCATAGCTTGGAAAACAGCCTTGAATGTGAATGCTGTTTCCCGTGTGATATTGCATACCATTCCATTTAGAGTGGTGCCAGTGCAGAAGAAATTGCTAACGCAAGCCACTGCGACTTCCTATTGGGGATAAGGAATGCATTGATCGCACAGTAGCTGGATTGCAAACTCAATTCCTTGTGAAATATGTGGCTAAACCGGCTGCGCAAGTTATAACTGTAGTTGTTGTTATTTGGTGTCATTAGCTACCTGATTATCACCAAATTGAATTGAAACATAAAATATTAACTTGACTGCTTCAGATAGTTAAAGAAATACAGGCACTGCTCTCTAATCAGAATTGACAATGAGGATGATGTGTGTGTGTGTGTGTGTTATGTGCGTGTGTGCATGTACGTGCATGCATGCTCATGTACGTGGATGCATGCGCGTGTGTGCATGTGTCTGTGTGCGTGTTCAAATTGTATCACATTGCTTTGCTGCTTTGTGTTTACAGCTGCAAGGTGATTTTGTTGACATTGATACTGAATACTTCATAATGTGTACATGATCAATTTCTTAGTGGAAGGTCCCTTTCTTCTTATTTATCATGCTCTCTCGTCTCCTGTCTTGTTCTAAATGTTGCATTTGTCACTTCCAGGACCCTATCTGTGTCTGTAACATGCAAGACATGGAGTCAGAAACAGAGGACAAGGAGATCATTGTCATGTACGCTTGGTCAGTCTCTGAGTACTGCCACTCCTCTGACGACCTTTACATCTCAGAGTCCCGGGATGGATCCTACTATGAAGAAAGGAAGAGTGATACAGAGCTCCCCATAGATCTCCAGCACACCCAAATTAGACAGACTGAGTCCCCCCATTCTGTAGAGTCCCCTGAACCGTACACCAAGAAAGCCATGGTGGAACATCAGAGACCACCCTCCGACTACAGCCCAGAAGAATGTAGCCCGGTCAGGGGACTGAGCCCCAGCAGAAGCTAAGAGATAGACACTTTATCACAGGTGCCATGTAGCGTCTACCCTGGGGAATCCGGGGTCTCCGATGCCGAATCCTACTCAATCCTACCCCCTTCACCGACTCCCCCAAAGACCCCACAAGCCCCCGCCCCCGAACCCCAACTTGTGTCAAATATCAAGGCAACGGTCCACCTCCTCTTCCTCCGTTGGCCGGAGTGAGATGACCCTAACTCTTACCCATGGGAAACCCAGGGGGGACGGCAGGAGGCTGGGCTCTGGGACCGGGGCCAGGGAGAATGGGAGTGTTGAGTCTTCGGAGGAAGGAGGGCACAGCAAAACACCTCCTGCTTATCTTTCCTTTGGAATTTCAGAGCAGGGTGCTGAGCAGGCAGAGGAGTGGGACTCTGCGTCTGAGAGAGATCTCCCCAGTCCCAGCAGACACAGGGTGAGGCACGCACGTAAGTAGCCACCCTCCTCCTCCCTCCACCCCCTCATTCATTTACTGTAGATCGAGTACCAATGTAAATCTGTGCAACTCAAAACTATGTGGTAATTTTCTCTGTGTTGCATTCGGCTTATAATGAAATAAAACAATGTTCGAAATGTTATTTTAATACAATAATTTGAAAAGAAAAGGCATGTCAAAATATAATTGGCTTGTTGTCACTTAAATCATGTTATTTGTATTGTAAAGGAACTACTGTTATTGCTGCTACAAAGTACAGTGACGTTTATAAAGCAAAATAGATAATGATGCAATGTTTGAATTTGGACTAAAGGGCATGACTGCTGGGATGTGTGCTTATTGGAAGTGGGCATACAGGCTGACTCTCCTGTGCATTTAATAGTCTGAGTGGATCATAATAAAATACGACCATCCATGCCTCTGAGACTGGCAGAAGTTAATTTGACGGACACCACCATGTGTCATCCTGGCTTGACACCCGATCCCTTTTCAAACCATTAGCCTTGACTGTGTAATGTTAAGTTAGCTCCTCGCTTTTCTTGCCTCAGAGACCCCCCCTAAGTTAGCTCTAAAATGAGACTAGTGCTTTTATTGCATCTTGCAATGTGGACCTAAAAATAAAAGTCCACAGTTGCAGAGCCTGCAGGTCCAGGCGATACTGAAATTAAAGCATATTAAAAGTAGCTGTTCGACTTTGGTGAATGTTTACCCTCATTGGATTTGCTGTCAGTGTATGTTATATGCACAAAGCAAACAGTTTGTTGCAAAGACCATGCAAACTCTATATTTATTATTAAATTTGACTTTTTAAATGGGGTCAGATGTTTTGATAAATATTATTTTAAATTAACATAAAGTGTCATTATGTGTTTATACATTGTTATTCTTTTTTAGTGTAATCCTCCAAGTAAAGTCTCAACTATATCAAATGCAATAAATCATTTGAGTTCATTCAGTCTACAACACTGGCAGATGGACAATAACAGAAAAACATGGATAAATCAGATTGACCGAACATAAATTGGTGCTTCAAGACATTTAACAGTAACTTATTTGAAGAGTTAAAGGAGAAGTTAAGTATTTTAAAATGTAATGTTAGATGGTTCCTCATCCTGAAAGTAGTCTATAGCCCAGGAAAAAAACATGAATCCATGGTTCGGTTTTCTTTAAACTTCAGCTACCTTTAGCCACCGCTAGCTGAAAACAATGGGAGTGATGGGGGCATGTGGTTCATGTTAAAAAAACTGGATCACCTTTAAGTAACTTTAAACCAAATAACTAAGTTGATTAAAGTTGATTTGGCCGTGAACATTTTAACAGGCACTGCATGCATTCTCCCATTACTTCCATAGATTTTTAGTTACTGTATAGTATAATACTGAACATCCCTTTTAACATTTAAAGTATTAATTTAGCGACAATGTAGGAGTATAGCAAGTAACGTATTATTTTAATGTAAAGATGAAAGTTAACAGGTTGTGTCTGTTGTCTAATGTTGCAAATCCTAATATGTAAATTGGATATATTTGTCGGCAAAAATATAAAAGGTCTGGTATAATGTGTGCACTATAAAAACTTTATAGCTCTTCGGATAAAATAAAATAAATTCAAAATGTCAACTGACTAAAATTGAACTTAAAAAGTATCATATTTCTATTATTTGTATTCGTTTTCTACTTATAATATAACTATTTAAACGTATTATTAGATTGCACAGGGTCTTTATATAAGCCACAAGTAATTGGCTAGGTAGCTATAATGGGTTTTTCTTAAACTGTGCAGTCAGTTTACATGACATCCATCATGTCAATAGACCTCAGTGTTCTGTAGACCTTAGGGTGGAAGCTTCAAGTAAATTGAAGTGTTTGCTATAATACAATACGAGCCATTTGTCAGGAGCCATCGTGACAAGATAATAAATAGGTCTGGAATTTTAACTTCAAATCTCTGGCTCTCTAGTTGTTCCTTTATTTTGGAGTTAAGTCTAAATATTATGAAGAAAAAGGTTATTCTAAAATATTGGCCATTAATGTTGGAATGATTTGTAATACATAATGAAATGATGGAGCTCGTTGTTTGGAAAGTGACTTCCAAAGTTGTCTGTCTCCAAGCCTTCTATTTATAATGTAGTAAACTAAGGCACTGTACATGATAAATTCCTTTCCTCATGAATCATGTAGGCTGTCATGATATTAGCATGATATTCATAAACACTAACTGTTTTGCAGAAGGGCAAAGGATGATATGTGAACCATACTAATTCAACTCAATTCAAGACAAAAAAAAGGCTAGATTTACCATAGGTGCTGTGATCAACAAGTCAGAAGCAACTAAGTTGAACAATGTCAAATGATCAACCATTTGACATTGAATAGATATTTCTATTCAATATCCATTATATTCTGCAGCTAAACCCATGTACAATGTATTCGGAAAGTATTCAGACCCCTTCACTTTGTTACATAACAGACTTATTATAAAATTTATTAAATTAATGTTTTTCCTCATCTACCCACAATCCCCCATAATGACAAAGCGAAAACAGGTTTTTAGACATTTTTGCAAATGTATTAAAAATAAAAAACAGAAATACCTTATTTACATAAGTATTCAGACCCTTTGCTGTTTCCATTGATCATCCTTGAGATGTTTCTACAACTTGATTTGAGTCCAACAGTGGTAAATTCAATTGATTGGACATGATTTGGAAAGGCACACACCTGTCTATATAAGGTTTAAGGTAAGTTTGACAGTGCATGTCAGAGCAAAAATCAAGACATGATGTCGAAAGAATTGTCCGTAGAGCTCCGAGACAGGAATGTGACGAGGAACAGATTGGGGGAAGGGTACCAAAAAATGTCTGCAGCATTGAAGGTCCCCAAGACAACAGTGACCTCCATCATTCTTAAATGGAAGAAGTTTGGAACCACAAAGACTCTTCCTAGAGCTGGCCGCATAGCCGAACTGAACAATCAGGGGAGATTGTCGTTATGGGGTGTTGTGTGAGTAAGGCTGTAACGTAACAAAATGTGGAAAAAGTGAAGGGGTCTGAATACATTCCGAATGCACTGTAACTGGCAATTGAGAAAGCTACAACCTAAAAGTAATCGGTTGATGACATTCTCAGGACACAGATCATTTGAAATGGGTAGACAGTACTATTGTAATGTCCTTTTTGTGGGGTACTTTATGTGATACCTCCTCACATTACATATGCATCATTCTGAGGTAGCAAAAAACTATAATTTATGTAATTTGCTGCTGTCACGCCCTGACCTTAGATTGCCGTTTATTTTCTCTTTTTTGGGTTAGGTCAGGGTGTGATGTGGGGTGGGCATTCTATGCCATTCTATGTTTTCTATTTCTTTGTGTTTAGCCGAGTATGGTTCCTAATCAAAGGCAGCTGTCCATCATTGTCTCTGATTGGGAATCATACTTAGTCAGCCCTTTTTCCCTCCTTCAGTGTGGGATCTTGTTTTTGTACAGCTCAGTTAGCCTGCAGAACGTGACGTTCGTTTTTCCTTGGTTTGTTATTTTGTTTGAGTGTTCTGAGTTTCAATAAATATAAATATGAGCACTTTCCATGCTGCACCTTGGTCTACTCCTTTTGACGACCGTCACAACTGCATTGATAAAATCTCTCTCTCTTTTTATCTCTGTCCTCTCTCCTCATATCTCCCTTCTAGGGTCCAGACAGAGCAAGAGCCAGTCAGACAGGCAGGTGAAGGAAGCCAAGTCTAAATGTAAAAGCATTGCTTTGCTGTTGACCGATGCACCAAATCCCAGAAACAGAGGGGTGTTGATGTTCAAGAAGCGGCGGCAAAGGGTTAAGAAGTATACACTTGTCAGCTACGGGACAGGTCAGCACCAGTTTGACGACAAAAGCGACGAAGACATAGAAAGTGAAGACGGCAAAACGGTCAGGTTTACTTTGACCACTAATGATTATTCAGAACTTGAAGAAGACTACTCAATGAATGTACAAGAACGAGACGTCAATTTAAACTAGGAGAACCTTGGAATAGCCAACATATTTCAGCACCTGGAAAAGATGGAGCGACTGCCAGAGACAAGAGGCAAGGGCATGGCAATGTTTGCGCAGCGCCGCCAGAGGATGGATGAGATTGCCTTAGAGCACGAGGAAATGAGGCACAAAGGCTTACCAGGCGAAGGTATTGTAGAGCTTGAAGACACAGAACTGCACAAGTCTTACAAAATGGATGAAGCTTACGTGCAATCCAATCATGCTCATGGCAATCAACAACTGCAGTGCAAAGAAAACCAACAGGAGGTGCAACAATGTGCTCACATGATGAACAGAATGCCCAACCACCTATCTAGTGCCATACCAAAGCCTCTTGTGCTCAACAGAACAGCGAAGCCCTTCTTGGGATCCCAAAACAGAGTGCCTATCCCATTTTCTCCTCTTAGTGGTGTCACTAGTCCAGTGAAGCATCATGAACTCAAATTCAAGGTATCAGTCCCTATACACACAGTTCCACAGGTCTGGTCCCCAACTGGGGAGTTCATAGCGTCGCGTGATGAACGCATATCTGTACCAGCAATCAAGACTGGCATCCTACCAAACTCAAAAAGAAGAGGTGCTAATAGAGCATCCTCTGATCAACCATCCAATGCCTATATTCAAAACAGAGGGGAAAGAAGATCATACATTGAGTCAGGAGAAGAGGAAGACTACTTTAGTCTTGGTGCTGAGGCATGCAACTTCATGCAACCCCGAACAGTCAAGCACAAGAATCCCCCACCTGTTGCCCCAAAGCCTAGCATCAACCCAGCCTGTCCACCATGGCTGAAGGAGAGTTCTTCAAATGTGCTACTTCACCCGGCAAGGAGTCCAATCCCAGCATCTTTCCCAAGTCCAGTGGGGGCTCCTCCTCAGCAATACTTCAAACAACAAGACTGGCTTTTGCCTCAGCAAATGGCGAACCCCCGTGAACCACCCCAAACTCAGGCACGACCACAGCCACCCATGAACACCGGGGCACCAGTCAACTCAACATCACCCTCTCAACTTCAGCCAAACATGAATAGCTGGAGTCCACAGCCATCGCGGTCCCCAGTGAGTATTCAGGCCCCGAACCCAACTCACACGGCACCTCGCCAACCCACAGTCTCAAAGAATAAGTCCCCAAATCCTTCGGTAGCATCTTGCCCACCCCAACAAGGGATCTCTTACAGCCACGCAGCCAAGGCACCATCTACATCTCCAATGGGTCACATCTCTGAGGGCCATGTTAGTCCAGCCATAAATGGTCCAACTCTGAGGGGAAGAGGTGCCGAACTCTTTTCCAAGAGGAAGACCCGTATGGAGAAATATGTGGTGGATACCGAAACAGTTCAGGCCAACAAAGCAAAGTCTCCTTCCCCCACCACCTCCCTTCCAGGTGCTTGGAGATACTCATCCAACATCCGAGCCCCACCTCCTTTGTCATACAATTCCCGTCAAGCTCCGTTCTATCCCCCTGCAGGAGCTAAGCAGCCCCCTTCAACAAGTCCAAAAATCAAGCCAAAGACCAAGGCGAAAACAAAACCACCACCCCACAAGCACGTGGATGCCCTAGATGTCTTGAAACATCAGCCTTACCAGCTTGACTCATCACTCTTTAGATATAACGTAGGCACTGAGGCTGAAGGCCTTAGCCCTAGCCTCAAAATGGCCCCCATCCCAACCCCTGAGTCAAACCCACAATTGAGCCCTAAACCTGCCCCTGTTGTCAGCCCTAGACCTGCCTTTGCCATTTCTCTTTACCCTGCCCATGATCTTCCCCCAGCAAACCAACAAAGCAAGCCCATAGCTCTTGCTAAGTCTACTAGATTGGTGAGTGTCCTATACCCTTTCGGCTGTCAATCTACACAGTCAAGTGAACCACTCCAGTTTAGCAAGCAACTGGACTGGAAGCATAATGCTTCACCTGCTCTGCATGATATCCCCAAAAAAGCTCCCCAAGCTCCAAGCACCCACTGCCCTATACCCACAAGCACTCCCCATCAGCTATCTCTCAGTGTCAACTCAGAATCTATGTCTTCTATACCCTTTGATGCTGATGTCCTCTCTAGAGGTACCATTCAAATGGCTCCTCGGCCTACATTTTCTGCCAAAAAGCAAGCGGTAACAACCAAGCAGTGGAGGCATGTCGTTCTGCAACATTAGTCCCAACCCACTGCCCCATTTCGATGTTGCAGAAGATGCAGAGATTATACACTATTTCTTACAATATCTAAAGCAACATTTATTTAAAATGGTTTAAATTAAATTAGATATGTCCTGCCAAGTATTTCAAATAATATAATTATTTTTGGTAATATCTCTGCATTGTTGTGGTGTCAAAATGTCACCCTATATCTTCTTACTTTCTACTATACATACAGTAGTATGCAAACCTATCACTAAACATTTTACATGACAACTTTGAACAATAAAACGAAACAATTAATTCAATATTTAAAGGATATACATTATGCATGACAGGTCAACAAGGGAAACCAATGAATGCATTTTCATTATGTTCCTCTCTCTACCTTTACACATTTTTTTTTTACAAATTGCAGAACATTTAGATTTATAGTAAATGAACATGAGAAAACAAATGCCTCTGTCTTTGTCTTATGGAAGTAATTTTCCAGACCAACAACCTGTGTTATACCAGTGATTTTATACAGATAGAACATTTCAGTAGGTATCACTGCGTATGGTTGTTATCATTAATTGGCCACTCTGCCACCCTGCCTAGATCTACCTCTTTTGCTTGAGTTAACGCCCCACTTCAACTTCATAATGCTATCTGTTTGCTTCATAGCTTGTAAAACAATGAAATTAGAGACTGGCTGTAAGTGAGTGTGAGTGTTTCAGAATGAGAAACTATTGAGAATGAGAGACTATTGTAGGTGTTGTTAATGAAGCTGTGAATTAAGCTAATGTTGGCTAATGCTAATACCAATGTAGTGTTTGCCAATGAAGCTAGATAGCAAATTTTGCTAGCTATTATTGATACACAGTTTAGCAAGTCAAGGTAGCTGCTATATTGTTGTCTGCAGCGCTAGATCATTAGTGAAGATACAGATACTAGCAGGGGAAAGCTATATACGCATTAGGCATAAGAGGAAGAATTCAACAAAAAAGTCCCCTCCATGGCTGAAGTTTTGGTCCCACTAGGGATACGTCGTGTTGAGTATTCTCAGGAAATTGTGATCAGTTGTGTGTGGAGCTGAAAAGAGGAAACATTTCTAGTTTGTCTATGGTGCCTTGCCTCGCCTTTTTTTTGTGTAAATTAATTTATGTTTAGGGCAGCCTGTATTCACCAGTGGTGTCATGACCACATGCAACATTACCATTATTGCAACAGTAATGTTTATACCCACAGGAAATGTTAAACAGAGTGGTTAGGTTGGATGCTAGTCAAAATGATCTTTGCAATGTATGCAAAATAATAGCAATGATAGTGCCTAACATAAAAACAGGGGGGTTTGTTCATACTTTTATGATGACTATGATTAGAAGAGATATAATAATAATAATAATAATAGGCACTATATTTGGATGCAGACCTCTTACAATTCCTTCAGTCTCATTCCAAACTAGATTTAATAGTGTGATACAGCTCAAAGCTTTTCCTAATTGTGTTTTTAAAGCCCCCACTACATCTTTGTGTTGTTGACAATGTGGAATTTTGTATTTTATTGTCAATTATGGCCAGTCACTTAGTGGTTTTTATCAACATATTCATTTTAACACTTAATCAAACATGTTTTATGTTCAGGTTAATTGATATATATGTTACAAATAATAATTTTTTTAATTTCCAATCAGATTGCTGATTTGACCTTTTCTGTCCTTTGTTACGTTTATTTTTCCTCTTTTATGTGTTCCATTGTATATCGCACGTCTCGTACTCTGCACAATCTTGCAATTAAATATCTCCCTTTCCCTGTGTGTGTTTTCATATTTCGTTAACACTGCATGGACTCTTGCAACGTTTTCTTTTATGAATGCGTCACGCTTTACTTATTGTACCACACACTCATATTGTTCTCTTTATTCATTTGTAAT
Source organism: Salmo salar (assembly GCF_965601325.2). Lineage (NCBI taxonomy): Eukaryota > Metazoa > Chordata > Actinopteri > Salmoniformes > Salmonidae > Salmo > Salmo salar. Next base: position 13,578,353 of record NC_138298.1, read on the forward strand.
ACCTCTTCTATTTTAATGTTGCTTATGTATTTGTTAATGTTGCCAATTCACGGTACCTTAAGCAATATCTGGTTAAAAACAGTCATGAAAAAACAATGATTTCCTCAGTTCACATTTTCTACTTTACAGCAAATTAAACTATATTTGAGTACTTTCCACCTGTTTAAGACACTTTTGTAGGTTTATGTTTTCAATGACTTGTTAAGGCAATGTGTTACGTCCACTAAACAGGTATTTGCTGAAACCCAAAGTTTGTATGGAGACCTGCTATGAGCAAAGGGCTCACCCGTTTCCAAATATAGCTCAGACTCACCATCTTTAAAACATGCTATCCCTTTCGAAAAGTTAGCTCTGCTAAGCAGAGACCCGATAGGATCAACCCCTGCCAAAGGTAAGTCCTGAAAACAAACTCTCTTCCCAGCCATTGGTCTTAATGAGCCATGGGGACTCGTTTATTTTAAGGAGAAACGACCCCATTATGTCACCCAGCTATGTTTGGAACATGAACACTGAACAAAATGTGCAGTGATAATGCATCATCAGGTTTGAGGGCCTGTTCACTACTGTGATTATTTATAGGCATTCATCTCCAGGCCACAATGCTACTGTATGAGAGTGATATGACTTCTATGTTGTGAAAAAAATAGCAATAATCATGGGGAAAGGTAATGGATGGTGATGAACACCCAGTTGAGTAGAATTTGCCTGTGTCCATATGAAGAGATTGAAAGTGGATATCCTGCTCTTTCACAGGAGGCAATGCCCTCTGACACTGTGTGTGTGTGTGTGTGTGTGTGTGTTTTATTGGACCGCAAAATGAATCACCTTACTGCACAGGATGAGGAATCTTCTCTCCTTTCTGCTCAAGTAATCAAGGCCAAAGCAAGATGTATTGAACTACTGTTGGTTGGAAACAGAGGGGTACAGTGTCATGAACACATGTATTTAGTGCCTCATGAATACATGTGCATTACATTACTTTTGGTATTTTATATTTTGACCCTGAGCCCCACACTATGCTTTATATTAGCAGATTCACATCAATCAAGTACAACGTCCTTTTCTTCCAGGGCCGTGGCAGAAGCTACTCTCTGTCCCTACCCAGACGGATGTGCTCCTACATGCCCTCACAGTCATCTAAGTCCCCTGTGACCACCCCTGTGTTCCAACCATCTCTCAGGAGGCAGACCTCCTGGCAGGAAAAAGTCACCCTCAAGCCCCCCAGCACTTGGGAGGCTCCCTCCCAGAGCCCCCTGGGTCTGGTGGACGATGCCTTCCGATTACAGAACTTCCCTCAGTCCATCTCCACTAACGTCAACTCCGCCGCCAGCCGACGATCTCTTCCGGAACCTCTGGACGAACGGAAGCACAAGGTGTCATTGGACGCCCCCAGTGTCAGCGATGGTTACTATCATGCTCCACCCCCAGCCATGCATACTAGGTCTATGAGCTTGACCTCTGCCCCTGTTTACGGGCCTCCCTTCAGACAGGCCCAGCCTCTGTGGTCATATGTGAGTGCTACCGTTGGACATATGGGTCGAGGCCCAGGCCACCCGTGTCAGTCCCTCTACGCTACCTTGCCACGCACAACTATGAGAAGGTAATCTCGCACAGCCATTTGTACATCCTCAGCTAGAAAACAAAAACAAAAAAACACTGCACTTGTAAGAACAAACGTAGAAAATGTAATTGGTTGTACAGATGTAAACAATAGGGCCAGCATATTATAATTAACAATTGAATCAATGTAGTGTTTCTTTTTTTTAAGAGGGGTATAGTGTCATGAACGCAAAAACAGGGTTACTGTAGTTGTTTTTAGCAATTTTGTTGTTGTAATATTGCAAACGGACATGGCAGTTTCACCACTATGGATTCTAGCTTTAAAGGTTTTCATTTCTGAAAAAAAAGTACTGTCCCGGGGCAAATAATTATTATCTCATATCTCTACTATAATTCTGATCAGTGAAGTGCATTCACACACATTTATAGTATGTTCTAATGTATGTTCCATTGGATGTTCTGTACCAGAAAAGTTCAAATTCAAAACAAGTTTTATGAATTTGTAGAAATGGATACATGATAGGCCTATTATTTATTTGCATGTGTTTTACATTGATTTACCTCTAAAAGTAAGAAGTGTGGAAGGTGATTGAGTGAGAAAATGACAGATGGCAGGGAAAGGAAAGTTAGATGTGTTGAAGCCTATCCACAGCGTTACATGTTTTATTTTCCACATAGTATGAAAACTAAATTGAAAAATTGATTGAGTACTGTAACAGTATGTGATGTAAGCGGTAACATCTAAAATAGAAATACAGTAAATCAGTTTTCAAATGTATTGCTAGGGTTCCTTGATGGTTTGTGTAATATGCACAATAGAACGTGTAGCAGGTTAGATAGCAAGTACCAAGTGCACATGCTGATGAAAACAATCAATATTCATGTTCACGTTCAGACAATCCCTTCTGTTACTATGAAAATGAAGGACATTTTCTTAAAATAATAAATCAAATGTCTGATTTTATTGCTGAAATATAGAAAATGAACAGCGTTTTTATTCATATAATTCAGTCAGTTTGCAAAACATAGGCACACACTATATTCAAGACCACGTCATTGAATAGAGGTTGAAGTTCCTGTGATTGGTTTGGCACTTTTGTGAAAGGCATATGAAATGTGTCACACTTTCATATGGACTGTGGATGTGTTGAAGATATTGTAACTTTTATCACTTGATTGTGTTGTTCATTTGCTGCAGCACTGAAGATAAATATTGCACTCTTCCAATAAAACGTTCACATGGTCGAGTACACCGTGCCTCTGACGTCTTATTTAATGAACGTGTATGTAAGATGTGCAGGATTTCTGAAATGTTTCTTACACTTTGGACATTTTTTTTTAGCCATTCAAAATGTTTGGTATACTGAATTCGTTGAGAAACAAACAATTGCTGAATACCAATAACACATATATGAATATATTAGATACATGTATAGAAATGGAGTGGAATGTGGAGAGTTAGTAGAGAGAGTACTTTTATAAGGTTACACTCCACTGCAGCTAAAGTGTTTGCTAACATGTCAGGTTATTGCTTTGACATCTGTCACAAAGCATCTCCACAGGTCCATCCAGGGACTAGTAACCAAAGAGAGGGTTACATAATCACATCAGAGACTGAGCTATAGGGAGACGACTGGTGGGAGATGAACAGTGGTAGATGATTCATACTAAAATGTGAAAAGGACTTTACACAGTGTAAATGATGTCGAAAAGAGAAAGTTACAATTTTAAATATGAGAAAAAACTAAAAACTGAGTCTCACTATCATACACTTTTTAGGTGTGAAGAGAGCCATGACACCTCAACCATTTTAAATCTATAGGGATAAAAAATATAAATGCAACGCATCAATTTCAAAGATTTTTCATTCACAGTTCATTTAATGAAATTTGTCTTTTTAAATTAATTAATTAGGCCCTAATCTATGGATTTCACGTGACTGGGCCTGGCTCCCCAGTGGGTGGGCCTATGCCCTCCCAGGCCCAGTCACGTGAAATCCATAGATTAGGGCCTAATTAATTAATCAGAATTAGTTTTTCACCACAAAAGGGCTTTATTACAGACAGAAAGACCAACGTTGGAGGCAGCTTATGGTAGAGAAATGAACATATAATTCTCTGGCAACCGCTCTGGTGGACATTCCTGCAGTCAGCATGCCAATTGCACGCTCCCCCAAAACTTGAGACATCTGTGGCATTGTGTTGTGTGACAAAACTGCACATTTTAGAGTGGCCTTTTATTGTCTCCAGCACAAGGTGCACCTGCGTAATGCTCATGTTGTTTAATCAGCTTTTTGATATGCCACACCTGTGAAGTGGATTGATTATTTTGACAAAGGATAAAATGCTCACTAACAGCGATGTAAACAAATTATTGCACAAAATTTGAGATCAATATGATTTTTGTACGTACGGAACATTTCTGGGATCTTTTATTTCAGCTCATGAAACATGGAACCAGCACTTTACATGTTGCGTTTATATTTTGTTCAGTGTAATTTTGTAGTTTCATTTTTACACTGAATGTTTTAATATTAAAATGTATTGACACAAATCCCACGATAGCTGACAACAAGTCTTTGTATTAAGATTGAATAACATGAGAAGAACCAGTCACTTCAGAAGTAGTTCGACAATTCAAGCAGTAAGTTTGTTTCTTGGCAGCACTGTGAAGATCAATTATTTAGTATCTTGACAGCACTTATCTTAGAAGCCCCATGAACATACAGTTATTTCTATAACATTACTCCTGCTAAGTCGTTTGCTTGGTTGCTTCAATACAGTATTAAAAATAAGTTGGGGGGGTTCGCCCAGGGAACCATATAAGCTAGAACCGCCTCTGGCATAAGGGGATGATGAGCGCGTAAGAGGCAATCCGTAATTTTGATTAAGACATTCATGAGTGCGCTAGGATGGACGTAGTCAATATAACTATTTGTTCAGCACTTTTGAAATGTACAGTGACAGAATTCAGAACATTGTCTGTTCTTACAGTATTCTCCCTGTACACCAAGTCAGAACCGTATGATAAATAAAGGGGTTATATAAGCAGACAATGAAAACTCTTACAATATTCAATGATTACATTTCTCTAAAACAGGCTATAGGCTACATGTGCACCATCAAGTCAGAATAGTAGGCTAAGTTATGAGGGGAAAGGGACTAAATTATTAGGGTGAGGCACATGGGATACTAACAGCTTACTTCACAACATACACTTAGTATTACTTTCTTAGCTACAGTATACATAGTATCTCCCTGGCATATTACATAATTTATGCAGCAGCATACAAGTCATTTTTGCGGTGCTTTCTTGAACAGGGATGTGGCGCAGCGGTTCTTGTGGGATAATTTAGGCATTCTCTGGATTTATGTTGCTTTCAAGACAACTGGGAACTCGGGGAAAAAAAACTGGTTGAATAATGATGTAAGTGATCTTCAGGTCGGAGCTCTAGAAAGAGGCCCGAATTCCCAACTTGGAATTCCGAAATGGATGACCGTTCAAAACTTATTTTCCAAGTCTGAGTTTCCAATTGTCTTGAATGCGGCAGAAGTCATGCTGGATTGACAGCATGGTCAATGTATTCAGCCTTTTCTGGCCCATGGTGTTGAATGTTAATCCTTTTAAGATTGGGAAAGATACCCTTAAACCCAGACTTGGACCCCACACCCATTTCACTGAATAGCAGGCTAATGATTACTTTGTAACACTTACAATTATATTTACAGAAAGACCTGTATTTTGGAGCTGCCTTACTTAAGAAAGCAAAAAAGAAACCATGTTTGTATACGACTTCATTAACTTTGAACATTGCTTGTAAACTCATATGTGACACGTATTAATGCCAAAATAACATGCAACAAAGGTTACAAAACATAATAATATATAGTACCAGTCAAACGTTTGGACACACCTACTCATTCAAGACAAATGCACCATTAAATAACATATGGAATCATGTAGTAACCAAAAAAGTGTTAAACAAATCAAAATATATTTATATTTGAGATTCTTCAAAGTAGCCACTCTTTGCCTTGATGACAGCTTTGCACTCTCTTGGCATTCTCTCAATTAACAGGTGTGCCTCGTTAAAAGTTAATTTGTTGAATTTCTTTCCTTCTCAATCAGTTGTGTTGTGACAAGGTAGGGGTGGTATACAGAAGATAGCCCTATTTGGTAAAAGACAAAGTCCATATTATGGCAAGAACAGCTCAAATAAGCAAAGACAAAAGACAGTCCATCATTACCTTAAAACATGGAAGTCAGTCAATCCGGAAAATTTCAGTCGCGAAAACCATCAAACGCTATGATGAAACTGGCTCTCAAGAGGACTGCCACAGGAAGGGAAGACCTCTGCTGCAGAGGATACTCATTAGAGTTACCAGCCTCAGATTGCAGCCCAAATAAATGCTTCACAGAGTTCAAGTAACAGACACATCTCAACATCAACTGTTCAGAGGAGACTTAGTGAATCAGGCCTTCATAGTCAAATTGCTGAGAGAAAAAAAACACTACTAAAAGACGCCAATAAGAAAAAGAGACTTGCTTGGGCCAATAAACACAAGCAGTATACATTAGACCAGTGGAAATCTGTCCAAATTTGAGATTTTTGATTCCAACCGCCGTGTCTTTGTGAGACGCAGAGTAGGTGAACAGATGATCTCTACATGTATGGTTGCTACCGTGAAGCATGGTGTGGGTGTGCTTGGTGTGGGGGTGTTTTGCTGGTGACACTGTCAGTGATTTATTTAGAATAAACTTAACCAGCATGGCTATCACAGCATTCTGCAGAGATACACTATCCCATCTGGTTGGGACAATCATTTGTTTTTCAACAGGACAATGACCAAACACACCTCCAGGCTGTGTAAGGGCCATTTGACCAAGAAGAAGAGTGATGGAGTGCTGCATCAGATGATCTGGCCTCCACAATCACCCAACCTCAACCCAATTGAGATGGTTTGGGATTTGTTGGACCGCAGAGTGAAGAAAAAGCAGCCAACAAGTGCTCAGCATATGTGGGAACGGCTACTGGCTACTAATGGCTACTTCGAAAGAATCTAAAATATATAATATATTTTGATTTGTTCAACACTTTTCTGGTTACTTCATGATTTCACATGTGTTATTTCATAGTTTTGATGTCTTCACTATTATTCTACACTGTAGAAAATAGAAAAAATTAAGAAAACCCCCTTTGCCTGGTACTGTACATATTTTTTTTAGACCAGAGGAAAGAGTGCCTCCAACCGGCCCTCCAACACCACTTCCAGACTCATGTCTTCCCTAGACATTCCTAGGCTCCAGGAAACACAAGTGCTCATGAGGGGAGAGCCCTCCCTCGGTGTGGGCCCGGTGGCACAGGTCGGGTGCCCCAATCTCTCTCTCTCTCTGATAGCCTCCCCACGTCCCCATTGCTTTGTGAGTGGTTTGGAGTGTTTGGCCTGCTAAATTTAGCCTATTGATGTAAGCTACATTCCATTGACAACAGACACAGAGACACCCCCCAACAGATTGGCTTCAGTGGCTGGGAGTGTGAAGTTCAGGTTGGATCGAAACTACCTAGGTCAAACCCCTGAGCCTCCTTGCCTTCCAGTCAAGGATCCAGTTTGTTTGAAAGACAAGACAGACAGGACACACACACACAGGTATGGACTAGTCCCATCAAGGTGTGCAGTTGTGACTCCGAGGTATGGAAAAATAATAGTGTCAATGTCTTGTGCTTTGACCATTCACAACGAGTAACTCGGATTATGCTACTTTCTGACGTATTCAGTCAATATTTCACATCCCTTACTAACAAACTACATCCCTTACTAACAAACTTCTTTATTTTTTTGAGAAAACAAAACAAGAAGCTACAAAATAAATACAACTGTTAGGTTTTACCATAGTCACTCTGAAATAATGTTTATGTTTTATTAAGAGCTGATTTTGAACATTGTGTACAATAACGTCTTTCAGGTTCTCATTATATTTCTCATGTTCCATATGTTATTTTTGATTGTAAACAATTAAAGCACTATAAATTATGTACATTTTAGTCATAACATTGAGAGTAAACATTTTGTACAACATGTCTGAAACATGGAAAATGCAAATAGGAGAGGATATGAACATGTTGGGGTAACATTGAGAGCTGTAGTGAAAGTTGTGATGTGAATACAAAGGGCATTGTTGTTTCATTTCATTTGTTTGCAAATAAAAAAATGTGCACAGTAACTTCAAATTCAATACAACAAAAACATTTGTTACAGTTAAGTTGTGATTTTTTAGGACTGCTGGAATTAGATTTAGGGTAACTAGGCTGTTATATTTGTCAAGATCACATTAAGGGTTTCCAGTGTCACGTACTACCCTGGGATGCAATGTTCACATCTCACCCAACACTGATGATTCACAACACTGAATGCCGTGTGACTCCTTAATGCGCATCATCTAGCATTCGTTTCAAGGTTATTTTAAAGTAAGTGTTGACTCTGCTCTTCAAGCACAAACAATGAATTACACCTGCCAATCTGAGTTATATGAGTTAGATGTAATGTTTTGGTTTGGGGTTGACAGAAACCCTGTCCTTGAATTAAATGCCACAATGCCTAGCTAATGCTATCATAAACCTGACATAAAGGCCATCATAATATTTTATGACTGTTTTCTCACAGGACATTAATGGCATATCATAATGCAGTCTAAACAGCATGCAGTAGTTATCCGATAGGTCAACCAGTATTGCATGTGCCATGTGAGCTTTACAACTTTACTTCAAACCCTCATTAACAGTAATCTTATTGGCTCTCTAATGTTCAGTTCATATCAACACCACAATTTGAAAACATTTTCCGCTGGGGTAGAACAGAGTACATCCAGTGTCCTTTATGTGTTTCCAGTACCCAGGGGCAAATTGTGTGCCACCCTTCCCAAAGCCAATATGTCGCAATTCTGTACAATGCCATCTGGAGAGAGGAAGATGCATGCAGCGGCTATTTCTCGAGAGGTCCACTGTGCCAATGGTATGATCTGGGCCAGGGCTCAACAACAGCGTCAAGAGCAAAGAGAATCAAACTTCTTCTGGTGGAGGGCAGTCATTCATATCCGGGTTGAACATGTCAGGGCCGTTTCTCTAGCGGTTGCCATAAATAACTAATTGGGATGTTTTACTACCTATTGCAACAAATCCTTCTGTCGTTGTCCTTTTGAAACTGCTATTTTGGGGCGGGTGAGGTGGGGAGTTGTTGAGGGCAGTGTTGGACAACTGCGCGTTGCGATTTAGGGGACTGTGAGGGTTTGCGCCAGCTGAAGTACATTCTGTTTGGGTATAGCTCATTGAAGCAGCATCATGTTCAGCCTTCAATAAGTAAAAGGAACAATAACATAATAAAAATTGAATTCAATAAGAAATAATACATACAAAATTGTAAGACTGCATTTGTCTCAATCGGAGTTGAAAATTCACAAAATTCACCTAGACTTTCTAGAACTCGCAAATAGCAAGTAGCGTTAGCACCGTTAGCACTGTTGAGTGCAAATTAATGGAAATTCACAAGGCTATGGTTGCATTGTCCAAGGAGCATGCCTAAATCAACTCAAAGCACAATTTTGTTTAATAACCATACAATGTAGAATTAACTATTGCAGTATACTGTATATTGAGGCAACCAATTTTTATTATACACGTGCAACCTTTTATCATATTGTGATGCTTACTATACAGCTTGGTTTGAAGCTACGTTCATTTGATTTCGGCATGCTAATTGCTCAGCAGAAAGCATTTTGAAGTAACAATATGTCATTGATATTATCCCTTCAGATGATATCAGACTAATAATGTTAATGAACTTTTCCTCTGATAAAGGTCTCGCTGTAAACATAAATGATTAAAAATGCATGCTATGTACATTATGTCTTAGGGAGAGTGTCCGAAAAAAAATATATACTGTATATATTTAGGGAGATGATATATTTTGTGCAACTAAGACATAATAATACAGTCTTGGGGGAATCTTGAAGGTTACAGTTACTTTATTTTTAGAGCAGTAGACTCATGAGATCACCATATATGACATCATTATACAGCTGGAAGACCTCCGGTTGACAATGCTCAATGACAAAATCCGACTGCCAATATTGCACTATTAGCTCATCCTAATATGGGTATATCTCAAAGGATGGAACAAATTGCAAAGAACCAATAGTGGCGGTTTTGGACAGATTTAAATTCTGTTGTTATTTATGTCTATAAACAGGAAGTTGCCCTACTGTGTTAGATGACGTCACATTGCTGAGTCTACCTTTAATGGAAAGTCAGTCATGGGCATCTACTGGAACTTTTTTAAATTCTTTTTCCAGGGGACACCATGGACCTGGGGATAAAGGTTAGCAATCCCAAAGATATCATGCTGGAGGAGCTGTCACTGCAATCCAACAGAGGCTCTCGTCTTTTCAAAATGCGCCAGCGAAGATCGGAGAAATACACGTTTGAAAGTATCCAAAATGAGGCAAACGTGCAGCTGAGTGTAAGGACTTTTACATGTACATTTGTGTAATTTAGTAATCTAGACGCTCTTATCCCAAAGACCAACAATAAGTGGATGCAAATATGGAGACTTATAAGCTCTTGCCTGCATATACTGCACGCCCTTGCCATTGTGTAACAAGCCGTCAAATCAGGTTAGTCCACTATGGACTTTTCATTGCATTATGTTAGTAATCAACATAAACACAAACACAGGATAGAGTATATGTAATTCTGTGTGATTATTTAGTTAGTAAATATTAGTAAAAATGTGTGTATCGCTGAATCATCATTTAGACTAGGGTTTGTGCAGATTTGAAGTCAACGTTGTTCAGAATGAGACTGATATGGGCTAATAATAATAATTAATGGACGACTGGTAGGATAACTATATATTCTGATATATTCTTGAGTTCATTCGGGAAACTGTAACTCATTAAACAAACTTTTTCCATGGTGCCCCAAGATTGCTAATGATTTAATTGTTACATGATACATTTAATCACGTAATAATTAAACATAGTTAATTAATTTGATAAAATAGCCATCATCACATTAATGATAGTCACGTCACGACACTACACACAATATCCCATAATGTCAAAGTGGAATTATGTTTTTATAAATGTTTACAAATTAATAAACAATTAAAAGGTGAAATGTCTTGAGTCAATAATTATTCATCCCCTTCATTATGGCAAGCCTAAATAAGTTTAGGAGTAACATTTTGTTAGCAAGTCACATAAGTTGCATGGACTCACTCTCTGTGTAATAATAGTGTTTAACATGACTTTTGAACGACTACCTCATCTCTGTACCCTACACATACAATTATCTGTAAGGTCCCTCAGTCGAGCAGTGAATTTCAAACACAGATTCAACCACAAAGACCAGGGATGTTTTCCAATGCTTCGCACCATTGGCAGATGGGTAAAAAAACGAAAAAGCAGAAAATGACTATCCCTTTGAGCATGGTAAAGTTATTAATTACACTTTGGATGGTGTATCAATACACCCAGTCACTACAAAGATACAGGTGTCCTTCCTACCTCAGTCGTGGAGAGGAAGGAAATGGCTCTGGGATTTCACCATGAGCCAATGGTGACTTTAAAACAGTTACAGAGTTTAATGGCTGTGATAGGAGAATGGATGGATAAACAACATTGTATTTACTCCACAATACTAACCTAAATGACAGAATGAAAAGAAGAAAGCCTATACAGAATAAAACTATTCCAAAACATGCATTCTGCTTGCAATAAGGCGCTTAAAGTTAATTTCTTAGCCAATTTTTTTGCAGGTTTAACTTATGTCCTGAAAACAAAGTATTATGTTTTGGGGAAAATCTAACACAAAATCTCACTGAGTACCACTCTTCATATTTTCAAGCATGGTGGTGTCTGCATCATGTTATGTGCATGCTTGTCATCGACATGGACTAGGGAGTTTTTTAAGATAAAAATAAACGGAATAGGGCTAAGCACAGAAAAAATCCTAGAGGAAAACCTGGTTCAGTCTGCTTTCCAACAGACAATGGGAGACAAATTCACATTTTAACAGGACAATAACCTAAAACACAAGGTGAAATATACACTGGAGTTGCTTACCAAGACGACATTCAATATTCCTGATTGGCCTAGTTACAGTTTTGACTTTAATTAGCTTCAAGATCTATGGCAAGACTTAAAAATGGCTGTCTAGCGATGATCAACAACTATATTGTACAATCCAGGTGTGCAAAGCTCTTAGAGACTTACCAAGAAAGACTCACAGCTGTAATCACTGTCAAAGGTATATGTATTAACAGAGGTGTAAATACTTATGTGAGATATTTCTGAATTTCATTTACAATAAATGTGCCAAAAACTTCCACAACCATATTTTAACTTTGTCATTATAGATGTGTATGTAGATGTGTGAGAAAAAAATATATTTAATCAACTTTGAATTTAGGCTGTAACACAACAAAATGTGGAATAAGTCAAGGGTATGAATATTTTCTGAATTATATGCATTATATGTTCATGTGTACATTGGTTAGATGCCAGTCCACGGGGGTAGCACTGCTAAATGACAAAAATGATTTGTTACATGTAAATATTTAATAACTTTTATGGTGATTGTATATCAACTATGGTCTGGTTGCAAATTACTGTTTTTACTTTTGGCAACTGTTCAAATTGAGCAACATTGCACATAAAGTGCCATGTTCTCAACATTGCACATCAATTCTCAACATTGCAAACAAACATGAATTAGTTGCTATTTCAACTCTTTTGATGGGCATTTTGGTGGTAGCTGATCCTGCTTTGATGTTATGCCCAAGCTTTAGCTCAGTGTGCTAAGCTAACATGGTCATAAAATCTGTGAGCGATCTACCCATTTACCTAGTGGGTCTCATATACACAAAGTCAACAATTTGTTGCAGCTAATCCCCAAATGAATAAATGAGATAGGTTCAGAACTGAGCAAAAGGGTAAAGCTTAGCTAATAACAAAATACTTTTTTCCCCAGAGGGATCTTCTAGCTGAGAATGTAGACAGTGCCGAAAACAAAGAGGGATCGAAAACACTTCCTTACACACCCGCCCCAGGAAACCCTTCAAATCCAGAAAGCATTGCACCAGGTATGTAGCTACCACATCAATATTCTAAATCTATGAATGCTTATAAGGCAGAATAATATAGTTTAAGGGAATAATAAGGGCTTATTAAAATATATTTATTTCATTATTACGTAGTATTAAGCATGAGTAACGCTTCACTCGAAGGGAACCTACATAAGGACAATATAACAGTCATAACTCATACATACCTCATTAATAAGTAAATGTCGTTTTTCAACAACTACAAATTGATATGTATGCTATGTCTTGCAATTGTTGACATGAACAGTTATGAACTGCTTATGTACTGCTTATGAATAGGTTGTGAAGGCATTTTTAAGGCCCTATTTAGATGTTCATGTAACCTCTAAGGACCAGTCTAATTCCCCATAGTGACTCAGCAGACCTCTGGCCTTTAAGCAGGTTACATGAGAAGCATTTCCTTCCCCTGCATTAAATTATCAGCAGGAGATATGAACAGAACACTCTTGTAGAATCTGATATGACCAAGCATGGTGTCAACCCATGTCAACTGGACCAACCCGCTTTTCACACAAAGGATGAACGCACACTTATGGTGTGCACTATTTTAAGACATGAGATGATGGACAAAATTGTCTCAATCTGCCAGTGTTGCGTCTACATCACTTTTTTCACTGCTCTAGTTCATACTGTTATTTAACTATAGTGACTATTGATAAAACAGCACAGCCACAGTCATTTTGACACCTATTTTGTTCTCCAAAAAATAAAAGCAGGTAATACTAAACAAAAATGTACATAAAATGTTTGTTATGTCTTGATGAAATTAGCATGGAGGAACAGGTGGTAACAACGGAGTGACTAAAGTGTTGTGTTTGTTACCTTGCTCTGTCTACACCAGGGATCATCAACTAGATTCAACCGTGAGCCAATTTTTATCTGGAGCGGATGGTCGGGGGGCTGAAACATAATTACAAATCATTTGTGGACTGCAAATTGACTGCACAAAGCCCAAACAGATATAATGTTTGACTAAAACATAATCATTCAAACCTTGCTTACATTTGTATATGATCCTGTGTCTCTCTATAATGCTTGGGAATACTTGGGAACAGATTTCTTAAATTACAATCACTTGGAGCTGATTTCCTGGTGTTTGTACAGTCTTTTATGTCCAGCAATGAAAATTCAACACAAAAAAACTTGGCGGGCCGCCAGTTGGGGAACCCTGGTCTGAACAAAATACAGGCTCAATGCCCTAGTACTTTTCACATATCTTGTGCAAGGACGACAAGCAAGAAATTGCCAGTAATCATTTATTGCACTTAAGTCCAACCGCACAGATATACTAATGTGTTGATAGGATAAGTGAGTGTCTATACGCTGCACTGTTGGTCTTATGATCCTATCTTCTTGACATGTGTCTCAGGATATGGAGGCCCCTTGAAGGATGTCCCTGCAGAGACGTTCAACTCTACAGCTATACCCAAGTCCTACCACTCCCCTTGGAAGCAGGCTATCATTAACGACCCCAACCTGGCCGAGACCCTCAATATCAGCATGCCTGTCCCTGAGCCCAGACCAGAGGCTCCTGAATACAAGAGCTTTAACAGGTGAGGTGTTCTGAGGAGAGTTTTCAGACAACTGCTATTCTACAACTCAAAGTTTAAGCCAAAGATTTCCGTGCTACTTGAACATACTGCATCAGTCATGCACTTCTCTCAATGGCAGACTTTGAGTTAAGTATGCAAATTTCAAGGGTGGTTGTTATTGCAAACATTTCCATGGAATGAAATGGTTTTCTTATAACACAGTTCAGATTCACTGTTACATGGATGCATAACTGTAACGCTCCATAAAAAGCCAGCTTTCTATATTCTATGCAACCGTCACATCTTTAGAGATCTTCATTTTGATTTTGTATTCACACTTGTATCTCCACATCTGATTTCCAGGGTGGCCACACCGTTTGGTGGTTTCGACAAAGCCCCCCAGAGCAGTGGGATCACGTTCAAACTCCCTGAGATCGACCTGAACCTCCCCAACTACTCTGAGCTCCAGGACCCAGGGGTGAAACGGCCCACCTTAAACAGGGTCGCCCAGGGATGGGCGGGTCGCCCTGATCCTGCCCACTGTGCCTCTGGAATCTATGCCCATCCCTGAGTCCGATGACCTCTAGATTACCTTTAGATGACCCATAAATACCTGGAAAGACAAGAGAGCATCGGTCCGACAAGATCCACTGCTGGCACTTCTAACCTTACAGCCTGATCTGCGATATAGGGGTCGGAGCTGAAGCCTAAATCATGATTATTGAATATGTGCAACCGACGACAAACTGATGGTTTCAAATAGGGGTTCCCTGCTGTCCTGTTTCAATTCTGTGCCATTTGCCTAAGTAATGATGCTGATGGTTAGTTTTGCATTGTGTATTCAGAGAATAACATGTAAATAAATAGCACACATGGCAGAAATGTTATTGAAATGTCTAAGATAAAAAAATATGAGTAATACATTGAAACTTCAATACATCTTTTGGCTTATATTGGATATCAGATACAAAAGTATATTTGTCTTTAATTATCTAGACATGTTGCCTATTAATGTTTTAGAATGGGCTTATCGATGTGCAAATACAAATGTATATCTCTTTTCATGACATTATATAATTAATTGGCTTATGTAAATCAATGTGTGGTTTGGGTATGTGGAACAAATGAACCTGTTTGTCACGACTTCCGCAGAAGTTGGTCCCTCTCCTTGTTCGGGTGGCGTCACTGGCCTTCTAGCCGTCGCCGATCCATTTTTCATTTTCCATTTGTTTTGTCTTTGTCTTACACACCTGGTTTCAATCCCCCAATTACTTGTTCATTATTTAAACCTCTGTTCCCCCATGTTTGTTTGTGAGTAATTGTTTGTCTTGTGTACGGTCCGTTACTGTGGGCTCGGTATTATTGTGTTGTATTTGTTAATACTTGAGTAAATACGTTGATTACTCATATCTGCTGTCCTGCGCCTGACTCTCTACACCAGCTACACACAGGCTGATTACACTGTTATATATAGTACTTTGACTTGAAACACACAATTCTGCAAATTAAAAGAAAAGTAAGTGGGCTACAGTGTACATGCTATTTGTTAATTAGTAACAATACATCATTCATTATGAAAGTATTGCTTAAGTAACGTCATATGTACTGTACTTATCAGAAGAAAAAAACATTACTGAGTTACAGTATGCTAACATTAAAGAACCAACACATACCAAATTGAATCGGAAAATAGTTTCACTGACTTCGTACCAATTCCCTGAATTCAATTTTTTTTTTTTTAAGATGGGACAATGCTTAGTTAGTTCAGGGTACTACCCAGGAACTGTATGACCAACCTCAGACCAACAACCATACACCAACAACAGTTGATGATGGCTTTTACACACACACACACACACACACACACACACACACACACACACACACACACACACACACACACACACACACACACACACACACACACACACACACACACACACACACACACACACACACACACACACACACAAAAAAGAAAATCAGGTATGAAGGTAAGACCCAGATGCAGACAACGTCGAATTAACAATGGTTTAATAATGGGGCAAAGGTACAGGTCAGCAGACAGGCTCAGGGGCAGGCAGACAGGCTCAGGGGCAGGCAGACAGGCTCAGGGGCAGGCAGACAGGCTCAGGGGCAGGCAGAGTGGTTAAGAAGGCAGGCTCAGAGTCAGGACAGGCAATGGTCAAAACCAGGAGGGCGAGAAAAAGAGAGACTGGAAAGAGCAGGAGCTGAGACACAAAACCGCTGGTTGACTTGACAAACAAGATGAACTGGCAACAGATAAACAGAGAACACAGGTATAAGTACACAGGCGATAATGGGGAAGATGGGTGACACCTGGAGGGGGTGGAGACAACCACAAAGACAGCTGAAACAGATCAGGGTGTGACACACACCCACATTGTAAATGATCTGCTAGGGTCCATTGACAGACTACATTTCAAGAAGGTAAAAATAGCTTTGCAGCAGACGTACACCACCTCAAAAGAATTTCCAGAAATCATTTCACTGTTTTTCAATGCCAAAATCACAATTTAAAAGGAGAGGAAAATACAATAATGACATTGGTTCTGGGTAAGTCATTCTGCTAAATAATTGGGTTGAATTAGCTTATAGCTTTATCCATAGCAATGTTGTTAGTGTTAACTGCAGAAGGTCATTTTGTGACCTGCTCATTAGCCACAATGGCTGGCTAATGAGCAGAACAGAAAATATGGATTGAACCATTTGGTTGCTAAAGAACCAGCCCGGCAGACAGGAGTGTGAAACAATTCTCTGTAGTCGGAGCAGTCTGAATATAGCACTGGTCTACTACAGGCCTATGTGTATAAAAATCACAAATTAACATTTAAACATGTATGCTGTTTTAAAGGGATAGTTTTATAACATTATAACAAGAATAGTTTCCTGACAGTAGCTAGATTTCATTCCAATTGGTGACAGATTTTCATGTGAATATTCTAGAATACACAGAAAATATGTTCATTTTCCCAGCTGTGGTACGTTTCCATCAAACGGACTTGTTGCAGATAAAAATCAGTGTGTAGTGCACACAGAATGTACTTTTTCGCTAAAGTTTTCATGTACCAAATAAAAATCTAAAGTTCAATGTGTTTCCATTGCATTTTCAACTCCACCAATAGTTTTGTCACAAACTGTTGCATTAGACAGCAAATGTGCCTCCTCTGGTCTTGGCACCTGTGCTCTAGCCAACAGCTCGCATATACGGTGTGGGTATGCTGTGCAGGTTGGCTAGTCTACATGATGAGATTATTATGGATACGAGCGAGAATATTTTGATTTGTCAAATGGCAGTCAAGCATCGCTCATCATGTCACCGGAATAAGACCCTCAATATTTATTGGAAAGCAGCATCAAGCTCATCACTGTGCACTTTCACCACCCTATGAAGTTCATCATTTATTTAATCTGTAGCCTAATAAACTGTGTAGTTTCCAGACATCATATCATTGAGTGACTCAAAATGCATTTCCGTATGATTGTTATTATGTCAATATTTGCACATAAAGGCGTTTACACCAACATTTTCCACATAATACATTTTACCGACACAAAAAGATCCCACCATATCGAACAAACAAATTATCTGTCAGCATTTATAAAATTACACCGAGACTTCCTGTTTCTATCACAGCTGTTGTAATTTGTTCTTACGCAATATGACTTTACTCGCATAAAAACTGTGGAGGGAAACGTGGTTATTGTAGCAGGTTATTGTAGCAATTCCTTAATGGGTTTTGTTCCTCAAAAGGAGTCCATGGAATCAGCTGTTTCAGTAGGTCATGTCAGCATATTGCTAATATTAGCATCCCATTGGTTTCCATTCATTTGTTTAGCTATACCCAGAACAATATTGAACATCCATTGTATTTCATGATGGTATGATATCACTACAGCTGCTGTAGATCTCATTTAATAAGAAATACTTTCAAACACAAACCATTACTTGAAACAATCAAAAGTTGGACAAGAGCTCCTCTCCCTTGCCTCCCAAGGCTGAACAAGAAGCTTAAAAGTGAGGTAAATATGCACATAAAGAGAGTTACAAAATTTGGGCTAGAAATCGTTTTAAACGTTTCAAACATTGATTTCAAATTGAGAGCCTGTCAAATATAAATTGTGTCAGAGTCAAACAATGGTTCTGCCTCTACATCTGCCACGGTTCAAGATCTAATAGGAATGAAGACATGTTCCCGGTCAGTGGTCCCCTGCCACCATGCATGCATTTTTGTGGGAAATTAGCATAGGCCTACTAGTCACAACAAATGCCACAGTGCTTTCTGAGTTGTGGATAACGGACTGAAATAGGGGCCATGGGCCTGCATATGCCATTATTTTTAATATTGTATAAAAATTGTAATTGTATTGTTTAGGAGTGCTGGAGGTTGGTCTACTCTATTGACTGGTCAACACAGCCACCCCCGGACTAGACATGCCCCTCAATGACCGGGATTGAATCCCCAATATGGAAGTTTCTAAACTGTACTTCCCCTCTTTGTCTCTCGTACTCTAATTTCTCAACTAAAGCAACAACAACAAAAATAACACCTTGCAAAAAAAGAATTATCAAATCAAAGTTTATTTGTCACGTGCGCTGAATACAACAGGTGTAGACCTTACAGTGAAATGCTTACTTACAGGCTCTAACCAATAGTGCAAAAAAGGTATTAGGTGAACAACAGGTAGGTAAAGAAATAAAACAACAGTAAAAAGACAGGCTATATACAGTAACGAGGCTATAAAAAGTAGCGAGGCTACATACTGACACCGGTTAGTCAGGCTGATTGAAGGTAGTATGTACATGTAGATATGGTTAAAGTGGCTATGCATGTATGATGAACAGAGAGTAGCAGTATCGTAAAAGAGGGGTTGGCGGGTGGTGGGTGGCGGGACACAATGCAGATAGCCCGGTTAGCCACTGTGCAGGAGCACTGGTTGGTCGGCCTAATTGAGGTAGTATGTACATGAATGTATAGTTAAAGTGACTATGCATATATGATAAACAGAGAGTAGCAGTAGCGTAAAAGAGGGGTTGGGGGGGGGGGGGGGGGACACAATGCAAATAGTCCGGGTAGCCATTTCATTCCCTGTTCTGGAGTCTTATGGCTTGGGGGTAAAAACTGTTGAGAAGCCTTTTTGTCCTAGACTTGGCACTCCGGTACCGCTTGCCATGCGGTAATAGAGAGAACAGTCTATGACTGGGTTGGCTGGGGTCTTTGACCATTTTTTGGGCCTTCCTCTGACACCGCCTGGTGTGGAGGTCCTGGACGGCAGGCAACTTAGCCCCAGTGATGTACTGGGCCGTACACACTACCCTCTGTAGTGCCTTGCGGTCAGAGGCCTAGCAGTTGCCGTACCAGGCAGTGATGCAACCAGTCAGGATCCTCTCGATGTTGCAGCTGTAGAACCTTTTGAGGATCTCAGGACCCATGCCAAATCTTTTTAGTTTCCTGAGGGGGAATAGGCTTTGTCGTGTTGTCTTCACAACGGTCTTGGTGTGTTTGGACCATTCTAGTGTGAACACCAAGGAACTTGAAGCTCTCAACCTGCTCCACAACCTGCTCCACTACAGCCCCGTCGATGACAATTTTTCTGTAGTCCACAATGATCTCCTTATCCTTTAAAAAAAAATGCTATTTGTTTAGTTTTTGTGACAATCGATAGAGTTGAAAACTAAAGCAAAATAATAAGTTTTGTGTGCACTACGTCATCACGCACTGATTTTTATCCTCCACAAGTCAGTTTGGTGGAAATACACCACTGGTGGGAAAATGTGCATATTTTCTTTAAGTGGATTTTAGAATATTAGTATGAAAATCTGTTGCCAATTGAATGAAAACCTAGCTACTAAGCACGTTTTCATCCACAGTTTTTATGCAAATAAAGTCACATCTTATTTTTAAAAAATTATGACAGCTTTGACAGAAACAGGAAGTGTTTGCTCGTTAGACATGGGATCTTTTTGTGTAGGTAAAATTAATTATGCTGGAAATGGCGGTGGAAACGCATTTATAGGTAAATATTGGTATAATAACCATCATATATAAAGGTACATTTGGAGTCATGATGATATGGTGTGTGGTCCTCCCACTACCACTTGGGAAACCATGCAGTTTATTTGCCTACAGATGAAATCTGTAGATGAACTTCACAGGGTGATGAAAGTACACATGATGAGCTTGATCCTGTTTTCCAATAAATACTGAGGGTCTTAATCTGGTGACATTATGATCGATGCTTGACTGCCATTTGACAAATAAAATATTCTCGCTCTTATCCATAATAATCTCATCATGTAGACTGGCCAACCCGCACAGCCTACCTGCACTGTATTTGTAAACTGTTGGCTAGAGTGCAAGTGCCAAGCCCAGAGTAGGCGCATTTGCTATTTAATGCAACAGTTTTTGTGGCAAAACTATCCTTTGAGTTGAAAATGTGATGGAAGCACATTGAACTTTTATCAACAAGTCTATTTTCTTTATGCGTATTTTAGAATATTCGCATTCAAATCTGTCTCCAATTGGATGGATACCTTGCTATTGACATGGACTTTCCTTTCCTCGCAGAATGACCAATCTATATTTCCCCCCTGAATGTTTTTATCTCGAGGAAAATGGTCTTTAGATAATTGTATTTGATAATTACAAACATCAAAGCTTAACATAGAAAGCCTACTGCCACGTTACATGCTGCAGTCAGCCTTATAGTGAAACAAGTTTTTTGACAGTCATGTGAGTTTTAGTCTCACCTCAAATGGGACAAACCAAACGCCGAATGCTTGTGTCTGCTCTGCGAGACAAGCGATTTGCCATCAAGTGCACCCATGCGGCCGAGATATCTCTTTGTGAATTGCGGTAGGCTATACTGTACACTAGGGGCGGATTTTGACCTCGCAACTCTCGAAGCATCACTAATCTGTGGATGACATTCAGGCATAGACCACTACTGGATTTATTTCCAGAAATTATTTCCGCTATTGAACCGAAAACGTAAAAACAGCAAGGACATTATCAGGCTAGAATAAGACAATAGACAAAACGTATTCGGGTATGACGGTTAAAATGCCGGTTGGCATTGTATCACTGCACTGGCGTTGCAATGTATTGCAGCTATGCAGACCTTAATACTGCATTTGCCCACAGATTCCATCCACCAGTACTGCCTGACATGATCCACGAGCGGGTCCGAGTAGTCTATTGCAGTCATTTTTGCTTAAACGGTTTGTAGGGGACAAAACATGTGGGAATCTAATGTTGACAACTAAGCTGTTTTGGGAGATATTTTATATCGGCCAAATATTATCGACGATATACAGTGAGTATGGCATGTGTGTTATGACATTGTTATCTAACGGGTATGTTTTAATTTGATGCAGTGATGCGAGTTGCGGTAAATAAAGCCGTTCCCCCATAACACGCATGCGTCCTAACAGGTGTAAATTGCACGATATGCAATGGCATCTGAAGTAGCCCTATGCATGGTAGAAAAGACCCCTCATGTTTGTGTAAACCCCTCGCTATTTAGAATAATACAATGCATGCAAGGATGGAGAGTTATAGGCTAAATGAAATCATATGAAGTTTTAGGTTATAATTATAGGGCTATGATACGGATCCTTTTTCTATTTGAAGAATACACCACATGTGCAGATAAGCAAATGTAATCATATTTGTTAATGTCTATTCTATTTGCTTGTGATTATTCAGGTTTATATGTATACCACTTTTTGGTCACAACATGGGCTGGATACACTTGTCTGGATACCAAGTTTGGGCACAATTCGAATTGAAGGCAGTGTATCTAGTGAATACAGTAAACATTTTGTAAATATGTGATTGTTACAAGCAAAAACATCTCATTTTCAAATAGTAGAAGTAAGGACAAACATGGGTCAACTACAGGTGCAGTCAGATATTATGCTAAAATTAGTGATGGCAAACATAATGTGAAAGGATAGTTCACCGAAAAAGCATCTCATTTCTTGCATAACATAAATTAATGTATCGATAGGTGGGATGTTCTGTCATGTTGCTTATTCCTATCCAAACCTTTCAGATCTGCATTAGTGCCTAACAGGTTGTTTCTGGACAAGACTATAGCTTTTTAAAACCAAGCAGCAGCCCTGTCCAGAAACAAACATCATCTAGCCCCTACATCTAGGTAGTTATGAGGCAATATGGCAAGAATTACACCCACTAATCAGATGGAAAGATGGAGCTTTTGCCTCTGGCTCTTGTATGATCTCTGAAGTAGGTTTGTAG
Organism: Salmo salar; assembly: GCF_965601325.2. NCBI lineage: Eukaryota > Metazoa > Chordata > Actinopteri > Salmoniformes > Salmonidae > Salmo > Salmo salar. The sequence continues at coordinate 13,600,889 of NC_138298.1, forward strand.
AGCACTTTGGGTTGGGATTTACTTGTCTTAATACAGGACTTCTTGTTTAACACATTACTATTATTAGGGGGTATTGGATGCATCCCAAATGGCACCCTATTCCCCATATAGTGCCCTATGTGTCCTGGTCAAAAGTAGAACACTTCAAAGGGAATAGGGTGCCATTTGGGACACAGAACACACTATTAATGGGAGGTATACTTCTTCCTGCTCATTGTTTCCATGGCACACCTGAGATCTGACTACAGTTGAAGTCAGAAGTTTACATACACTTAGGTTGGAGTCATTAAAACTAGTTTTTCAACCACTCCACAAATTTCTTGTTAACAAACTATAGTTTTGGCAAGTCGGTTAGGACATCTACTTTGTGCATGACACAAGTAATCTTTCCAACAATTGTTTATAGACAGATTATTTCACTTAAAATTCACTGTATCACAATTCCAGTGGGTCAGAAGTTTACCTACACTAAGTTGACTGTGCCTTTAAGCAGCTTGGAAAATTCCAGAAAATTATGTCATGGCTTTAGAAGCTTCTGATAGGCTAATTGACATCATTTGAGTCAATTGGAGGTGTACCTGTGGATGTATTTGAAGGCCTACCTTCAAACTCAGTGCCTCATTGTTTGACATCATGGGAAAATCAAAAGAAATCATCCAAGACCGCAGAAAAAAATTGTAGACCTCCACAAGTCTGGTTCATCCTTGGGAGCAATTTCCAAATGCCTAAAGATACCACGTCCAAATGTACAAACAATAGTACGCAAGTATAAACACCATGGGACCACACAGCCGTCATACCGCTGAAACGTACTTTGGTGAACGTACTTTGTTGCAAAAAGTGCAAATCAATCCCAGAACAACAGCAAAGGACTTTATGAAGATGCTGGAGGAAACAGGTACAAAAGTATCTACATACACAGTAAAACAAGTCCTATATCGACATAACTTGAAAGGCCGCTCAGCAAGGAAGAAGCCACTGCTCCAAAACCGCTATAAAAAATCCAGACTACGTTTTGCAACTGCACATGGGGACAAAGATCGGACTTTTTGGAGAAATGTCCTCTGGTCTGATGAAACAAAAATAGATCTGTTTGGCCATAATGACCATCGTTATGTCTGGAGGAAAAAGGGGGAAGTTTGCAAGCCAAAGAACACCATCCCAACCGTGAAGCACGGGGGTGGCAGCATCATGTTGTGGGGGTGCTTTGCTGCAGGAGAGACTGGTGCACTTCACAATATAGATGTCATCACGAGGAAGGAAAATTATGTGGATATATTCAAGCAACATCTCAAGACATCAGTCAGGAAGTTAAAGCTTGGTCGCAAATGGGTATTCCAAATGGACAATGACCCCAAGCATACTTCCAAAGTTGTGGCAAAATGGCTTAAGGACAACAAAGTCAAGGTATTGGAGTGGCCATCACAAAGCCTTGACCTCAATCCTATAGAAAATGTGTTGGCAGAACTGAAAAAGCATGTGCGAGCAATGAGGCCTACAAACCTGACTCAGTTACACCAGCTCAGTCAGGAGGAATGGGCCAAAATTCACCCAACTTATTGTGGGAAGATTGTGTAAGGCTAGCCAAAACATTTGACGCAAGTTAAACAATTTAAAGGCAATGCTACCAAATACTAATTGAGTGTATGTAAACTTCTGACCCACTGGGAATGTGATGAAATAAATAAAAGCTGAAATAAATCATTCTCTCTACTATTATTCTGACATTTCACATTCTTAAAATAAAGTGGTGATCCTAATTGACCTAAGACAGGGACTTTTCACTAGGATTACATTTCAACTGAGTTTAAATGTATTTGGCTAAGGTGTATGTAAACTTCTGACTTCAACTGTATATTGTCAGACAGGAGGAGAATAACCATCAAATATTATAGAATATAAACTATTATGTGTTATATACAGTAGCAGATTCAGGAGCCAGGAGCCACATTTGTATATCCAATGGATTAGAAACACTAAAGTCATAGTCCATAGCGAACTGTTAGATAAGAGGATGAGAAAAGTTTACCGGTTAAGACTTTGTATTATTTTGCACTTATACCTGTGTATTACTGTACTTACTACAATAACAACATTGTAATAACATTGTTTTAGTAATGCTTTACAATCACGTAGGGATAGAGATGGAGTTCAATATAGAATAAAGTGTAATTACAGTGTTATTACACACCTATAAGAGCAACCTAATGTTTTATAAGGTGCTTCTGGGTTACCTACCTATAGGATATTAGGTATATTACTTGGGTCGAGGCCTAATCCTACTTCATATGGAATTAATTCTGTGGATTCCTGGAAAGCATCATGACTCGGCAGCATCACAGCTCAGCAACAAGATCAATAACCTGTCCTGTCTGTAATGTTTCAGAGTGCAGGGAAACTGGGTTTTGGTCAATTTGAATTGAAGGCAGTCAATTCAGAAAGTGATTTAAATAAAAAAAATTAAACATTGAACATTTTTTTAAATGTATACTGCTCAAAAAAATAAAGGGAACACTTGAACAACACAATGTAACTCCAAGTCAATCACACTGTGAAATCAAACTGTCCACTTAGGAAGCAACACTGATTGACAATAAATTTCACATGCTGTTGTGCAAATGGAATAGACAACAGGTGGAAATTATAGGCAATTAGCAAGACACCCCCAATAAAGGAGTGGTTCTGCAGGTGGTAACCACAGACCACTTCTCAGTTCCTATGCTTCCTGGCTGATGTTTTGGTCACTTTTGAATGCTGGCGGTGCTTTCACTCTAGTGGTAGCATGAGACGGCGTCTACAACCCACACAAGTGGCTCAGGTAGTGCAGCTCATCCAGGATGGCACATCAATGAGAGCTGTGGCAAGAAGGTTTGCTGTGTCTGTCAGCGTAGTGTCCAGAGCATGGAGGCGCTACCAGGAGACAGGCCAGTACATCAGGAGACGTGGAGGAGCCCTGCAAAATGACCTCCAGCAGGCCACAAATGTGCATGTGTCTGCTCAAATGGTCAGAAACAGACTCTATGAGGGTGGTATGAGGGCCCGACGTCCACAGGTGGGGGTTGTGCTTACAGCCCAACACCGTGCAGGACGTTTGGCATTTGCCAGAGAACACCAAGATTGGCAAATTCGCCACCTGCACCCTGTGCTCTTCACAGATGAAAGCAGGTTCACACTGAGCACATGTGACAGACGTGACAGTCTGGAGACGCCGTGGAGAACGTTCTGCTGCCTGCAACATCCTCCAGCATGACCGGTTTGGCGGTGGGTCAGTCATGGTGTGGGGTGGCATTTCTTTGGGGGGCCGCACAGCCCTCCATGTGCTCGCCAGAGGTAGCCTGACTGCCATTAGGTACCGAGATGAGATCCTCTGACCCCTTGTGAGACCATATGCTGGTGCGGTTGGCCCTGGGTTCCTCCTAATGCAAGACAATGCTAGACCTCATGTGGCTGGAGTGTGTCAGCAGTTCCTGCAAGAGGAAGGCATTGATGCTATGGACTGGCCCGCCCGTTCCCCAGACCTGAATCCAATTGAGCACATCTGGGACATCATGTCTCGTTCCATCCACCAACGCCACGTTGCACCACAGATTGTCCAGGAGTTGGCGGATGCTTTAGTCCAGGACTGGGAGGAGATCCCTCAGGAGACCATCCGCCACCTCATCAGGAGCATGCCCAGGCGTTGTAGGGAGGTCATACAGGCACATGGAGGCCACACACACTACTGAGCCTCATTTTGACTTGTTTTAAGGACATTACATCAAAGTTGGATCAGCCTGTAGTGTGGTTTTCCACTTTAATTTTGAGTGTGACTACAAATCCAGACCTCCATGGGTTGATAAATTGGATTTCCATTGATTATTATTGTGATTTTGTTGTCAGCACATTCAACTATGTAAAGAAAAAAGTATTTAATAAGATTATTTCATCCATTCAGATCTAGGATATGTTATTTTAGTGTTACCTTTATTTTTTTGAGCAGTGTATATACTATATATTAAAAAGTATGTGGACACCTGTTCAAATTAGTCAATTCGGGTATTTCAGCCACACCTGTTGCTGACAGATGTATAAAATCTAGCAGACAGCGATGCAATCTCCATAGACAAACATTGGCAATAGAATGGCCTTACTGAAGAGCTCAGACTTTCAATGTGGCACCGTCACAGGATGTCACCTTTCCAACAAGTCAGTTTGTCGAATTTCTGCCCTGCTAGAGCTGCCCCGGTCAACTGTAAGTGCTGTTATTGTGAAGAGGTAACATCTAGGAGCAACAACGGCTCAGCAGCGAAGTGGTACCCACACAAGCTCACAGAATTGGCCCTCCGAGTGCTAATGCGCGTAAAAATCGTCTGTCCTCGGTTGCAACACTCACTACCGAGTTCCAAACTGCCTCTGGAAGCAACGTCAGCACAAGAACTGTTCGTCGGGAGCTTCATGAAATGGGTTTCCATGGCCGAGCAGCCGCACACAAACCTAAGATCACCATGCGCATGAGTGGTGTACTGCCATTGGACTCTGGAGCAGTGGAAATGTGTTCTCTGGAGTGATGAATCACGCTTCACCATCTGGCAGTCTGACGGATGAATCTGGGTTTGGCGGCTGCCAGGAGAATGCTACCTGCCTGAATGCATAGTGCTAACTGTAAAGTTTGGTGGAGGAATAATGGTCTGGGGCTGTTTTTCATGGTTCGGGCTAGACTCCTTAGTTCCAGTGAAGGGAAATCTTAAGGCTACAGCATACAATGACGTTCTAGACGATCCTGTGCTTCCAACTTTGTGGCAACAGTTTGGGGAAGGCCCTTTCCCATTTTAGCATGACAATGTCCCTGTGCACAAAGCGAGGTCCATACAGAAATGGTTTGTTGAGATTGGTGTGGAGAACTTGACTGGCCTGCACAGAGCCCTGACCTCAACCACACCGAACACCTTTGGGATGAATTGGAACGTTGACTGCGAGCCAGGCCTAATCGCCCAACATCAATGCCCGACCTCACTAATCCTCTTGTGGCTGAATGGAAGCAAGTCCCCCGCAGCAATTTTTCAACATCTAGTTGAAAGCCTTTCCAGAAGAGTGGAGGCTGTCATAGTAGCAAAGGGGGTACCAACTCCATATTGATGCCCATGATGTTCGACAAGCAGGTGTCCACATACTTCTGGTCATGTAGTGTATCTTCTACTTTTCAGTTTATTGAGAAGTCATTGTAAATAGATGCCCTTTTTTCAATTATTGGATTGGAATGTCAGTTTACTTCCAGAATCGACTGACTTCCAATCAAATTGACCACAACCCTGCAGGAAGCCTCAATGGCCTAGTTAGCTAGCTATATGTGCTTTTTTAGGTATGGGGAGTATCCAGACTTCACACAGTCCTAATGTGATTAAATAATGTGATGAAATGCCAGGGGGTACTGTATTTTTCAGTGCTGTGACAACCCGTGACTTGAAAAAGCAGCAAATACCTGTGAACTGGCTGTTGAATCTGTGCCCAAGTAGCCTATACAGTTGTAACTTGGTCCACCCAGCTCATGTTAATCACAACACAGAGAAGCTATTGCAACCGTAGGCCTAGTCTCTATGGTCACTTATATAACTATCATCATCTACATTCTACTTAGGTGTATGTAAAATAAAATCATAAGACTTTGAGAAAGTCATAAACAATGTATAAAGGCATGGAATAAAACATTGGCAGTAACGCAACATGATAGCAGGGGCAATTTTAAGATGTATTTTTATGGGGGGCCAGAGGGGGACCAAGCACCAGTTAGGGGTGGCCATGGGAACTCAGGAAACTGTATCACAAATAGTGTTGACAATTGGCTTGAACTATGATGCGTTTTATTGAAAAACTGTTTCAACTGTTAATTTGTATCTGTCCCTAATATATCCCCCAAAAATCGATTTGAAAATGCACACAGGGAAAATATGAATATTAAATTAGATACATGTTAACTTAAGTGGTAACTCACTGGTATTGAATTTTATCAACCTTTGAAAGCAGTAGGGCAACTCACTTTAAAATGTATGTCAAACAAAAACCAATGATTGCAAAGTTAAACCATACTGTCACGTCCTGGCCAGTATATAAGGTTAATTGTTTTGTAGTTTGGTCAGGGCGTGGCAGGGGGTATTTGTTTTCTGTGGTTCGGGGTGGTGTGTTTTGTGTAAAGGGTGTTTGATTTAGTAATTCCGGGTTTTGGTTTATGTTTAGTAATTCTATGGTTAGTCTAGGTTGTGTGTTTCTATGTTTGGTTGATTGGGGTTGGGACTCTCAGTTGAAGGCAGGTGTTGTCTATCTGCCTTTGATTGAGAGTTCCATATATTAGGGTGTGTTTGTATGTGTGATTTGTGGGTGATTGTTCTGTGTTTCGCCTTGTGCCTTACCAGACTGTTTATTTGTCGAGTGTTCGTTTTTGTGTTTTGTATGTTCATTGTTGAGATTAATTAAAAATCAAGATGAGCATTCACGTACCTGCTGCGTATTGGTCCTCCATTTCTACCGACAACAACTGTGACAGAATCACCCACCACCAAAGGACCAAGCAGCAGAGGAAGGAGCAGACGGAGTTCGAGTTGGACTGGCGGGAGAAGTGGACTTGGGAGGAAGTTCTGGACGGGGCCGGACCCTGGCATCAGGCTGGGGATTATCGACGCCCGCAGGGGGAAATTGAGGCAGCCAAGGCAGAGAGGCGGTGGTACGAGGCCAAGTACGCGCTGAAGGAGAAGCACGAGAGGCACCCCCAAGAAAATTTTTTGGGGGGGCACACGGGTAGTTTGGCTAGGCGTAAGAAGAGCCGGAAGCCAGCTACTCGTGGTTATATGGAGGAGCGTATGGGGTGGAGAGCGCTATGTTTCGCTGAGGAGCGCACTATCTCACCCATACGCACGCACAGTCCGGTGCGCGTTATTCCAGCCCCTCGCAGGTGCCGTGCTAGAGCGGGCATCCAGCCTGGTAGGAGGATGCCTGCGCAGCGCATCTGGTCGCCGGTACGCCTCCGAGGACCAGGCTACCCAACTCCCGCTCTACGCACGGCTACCATCAGGCCCCTGCACAGCCCAGTCTGCCCTGTACGAGCACCCCGCTCGTACAGGGCTACTAGTTCCATCCAGCCAAGGCGGGTTGTGCAGGAGGTAAGATCTAGACCGGCTGTGCGCCTCCATAGCCCTGGGTTTCCAGCTCCTGTCTCTCGTGCGGACCCGGAAGTGCGTCAACCCAGTCCGACTCGTCCTGTTCCCGCTCCCCGCACTAGCCTGGAGGTGCGTGTACATAATCTGGTAATCCCAGTACCAGCACCACGCACCAGGCTACAAGTGCGTCAACCCAGCCCCGCCAGTCAACAGTCATCATCAGAGCTGCCCGCCAGTCAACAGTCATCGTCAGAGCTGCCCGCCAGTCAACAGTCATCGTCAGAGCTGCCCGCCAGTCAACAGTCATCGTCAGAGCTGCCCGCCAGTCAACAGTCATCGTCAGAGCTGCCCGCCAGTCAACAGTCATCGTCAGAGCTGCCCGCCAGTCAACAGTCATCGTCAGAGCTGCCCGCCAGTCAACAGTCATCGTCAGAGCTGCCCGCCAGTCAACAGTCATCGTCAGAGCTGCCCGCCAGTCAACAGTCATCGTCAGAGCTGCCCGCCAGTCAACAGTCATCGTCAGAGCTGCCCGCCAGTCAACAGTCATCGTCAGAGCTGCCCGCCAGTCAACAGTCATCGTCAGAGCTGCCCGCCAGTCAACAGTCATCGTCAGAGCTGCCCGCCAGTCAACAGTCATCGTCAGAGCTGCCCGCCAGTCAACAGTCATCGTCAGAGCTGCCCGCCAGTCAACAGTCGTCAGAGCTGCCCGCCAGTCAACAGTCGCCAGAGAGGTCAGACTGCGCTGAACTGCCGGAGTGGTCAGACTGCGCTGAACTGCCGGAGTGGCCAGACTGCGCTGAACTGCCGGAGTGGCCAGACTGCGCTGAACTGCCGGAGTGGCCAGACTGCGCTGAACTGCCGGAGTGGCCAGACTGCGCTGAACTGCCGGAGTGGCCAGACTGCGCTGAACTGCCGGAGTGGCCAGACTGCGCTGAACTGCCGGAGTGGCCAGACTGCGCTGAACTGCCGGAGTGGCCAGACTGCGCTGAACTGCCGGAGTGGCCAGACTGCGCTGAACTGCCGGAGTGGCCAGACTGCGCTGAACTGCCGGAGTGGCCAGACTGCGCTGAACTGCCGGAGTGGCCAGACTGCGCTGAACTGCCGGAGTGGCCAGACTGCCCTGAACTGCCGGAGTGGCCAGACTGCCCTGAACTGCCGGAGTGGCCAGACTGCCCTGAACTGCCGGAGTGGCCAGACTGCCCTGAACTGCCGGAGTGGCCAGACTGCCCTGAACTGCCGGAGTGGCCAGACTGCCCTGAACTGCCGGAGTGGCCAGACTGCCCTGAACTGCCGGAGTGGCCAGACTGCCCTGAACTGCCGGAGTGGCCAGACTGCCCAGACTGTCCCGAATTGCCAGACTGCCCAGACTGTCCCGAATTGCCAGACTGCCCAGACTGTCCCGAATTGCCAGACTGCCCAGACTGTCCCGAATTGCCAGACTGCCCAGACTGTCCCGAATTGCCAGACTGCCCAGACTGTCCCGAATTGCCAGACTGCCCCGACTGCCCCCCGGCGAAGCCAGAGTGGCCCGACAGCCTGGAACGGCCGGAGCCAGAGCCACCTCCAGAAATAGGTGGGTTGGGGAGGGGGGGTGTAGCACAGTGCCGTCGTTGACGGCAGCCACCCTCCCTTCCCTCCCTTTAGAAAAGGGGACTTTTTGTTGGTGTTGCTTGGGGTTATTTTTTTGTTAAGGTGCTTCTGGGGTAGCACCTTTAAGGGGGGGGTACTGTCACGTCCTGGCCAGTATATAAGGTTAATTGTTTTGTAGTTTGGTCAGGGCGTGGCAGGGGGTATTTGTTTTCTGTGGTTCGGGGTGGTGTGTTTTGTGTAAAGGGTGTTTGATTTAGTAATTCCGGGTTTTGGTTTATGTTTAGTAATTCTATGGTTAGTCTAGGTTGTGTGTTTCTATGTTTGGTTGATTGGGGTTGGGACTCTCAGTTGAAGGCAGGTGTTGTCTATCTGCCTTTGATTGAGAGTTCCATATATTAGGGTGTGTTTGTATGTGTGATTTGTGGGTGATTGTTCTGTGTTTCGCCTTGTGCCTTACCAGACTGTTTATTTGTCGAGTGTTCGTTTTTGTGTTTTGTATGTTCATTGTTGAGATTAATTAAAAATCAAGATGAGCATTCACGTACCTGCTGCGTATTGGTCCTCCATTTCTACCGACAACAACTGTGACACATACATCTATATGCACAATTAATACTTTAACAATTCCCGCAGGTTTTTTTTTTTTTTTTTTTCTACAAAAGCAGATTTACTTGAAGGACAGTGCAGATGCAAAGTTTGGTAACAGAATGACGGCTTGTGCCGTTTGTGCCATAATTGCCCAAAGTTTTTTTTAAAGCCAATGATTTGTCCCATCTCTCTTCCTCTCTTTAGACTTGGTCCCATTGTCATTCAATGTCCAATAGTGCTATTCAAAAGCTTCCCTATGGATGAGCCTGGAAATGACTTCAATGGATCTTTTTGGAAGTGCGAGGCAGGGATGTAATGGATTGGTCCCATGGCCTGCTAGCTCCCTCTTCTCTGTATGTCCAGCTGTGGCAAGCCTCCCCCACTCTCCGGAGAAGGTAAACAACAGCTCCCATCACATAAGTCACTAAATCCTACCTAACCCAATGTCTGATCATAACCAGTGGCCAAGTGCTATTCACTCTCTAAGATGTGCATGGACACATAAGGACTTACCCCTCAGGATGTACAGTAAATTCCCAATCTAGCCCTCATACCATCACGGTCACCTAATCATCCCCAGCTTACAATTGGCTCATTCATCGCCCCTCCTCTTTCCTGTAACTATTCCCCAGGTCATTGCTGTAAATGAGAATGTGTTTTCAGTCAACCTAACTGGTAAAATAAGGGTTAAATAAATAAAATAAATGTATTGTATGATTAAAGTGTTCTCTATGGATATATCTCATAACAGCAGTCTTAAACTCCTGGTCCAGGAGCCACATTTGTATATCCAATTCCCATTAGAGCATAACAACAGCTGGTGACTGCTCTCTCCCCAGGGGCAGGCTCTAACTCTCTGGCATGGGTCAAGCTCTTCAAAAAGCCCGGAGCTGTTGGTGGTGGTGGGGGTGTGGGGAAGTCCTATCAGCCTGGGAGCATGTTGTCTCTGGCTCTAACCAAAGGCCTGCTGAACGAACCAGGCCAGAATAGCTGCTTCCTCAACAGTGCCGTACAGGTGAGTGCTAAAACTTGTCAATATGCAGGTTTATGCAATAGTGTAAACATAGCTTATTTCCTACGGAAGGCTAAGGGGCAAGATTACTCCTAAATTAAGATGTGTCCATGCTTTTGTCTATGTAGGATTTAGGTCTACTTTTCATGTAGAACTTCATGTAGGACTAAAACAGTCATAACATTTTATGTTACAGATGTTGTTGGATTAATACACATATACATGTGATTTGAATATGATCAGTGCAATGCTGTCATTTCACCTGAACAGGTGCTATGGCAGTTGGACATTTTCAGGAGGAGTTTGAGACAGCTTCCTGGTCATTTTTGTCTTGGGGATGCCTGCATTTTCTGCGCTTTAAAGGTTTGTATATAATATCATCATCATCACAATACATCTACACCTAGTTTAATTACTTATTTAAGAGATTCACAAGATGTCCAAGTTCACCATACCACTCATACAAAATGTAGAATAGTTATTTAGTTTCTATTTCAACAAAAATAGCCATTGATATTTGAAGATCTTTTAAACACACTGGTTGAATCAATATTGTTTCGACGTCATTTCAATGAAATAATGTTGAACCAACGTGGAATATACGTTGAATTGACATCTGTGCCCAGTGGGCAGAGTTCCAGACCTAGAATTAAGTCTAATCCTGGACTGCATTGAACATTCTTTTTAGTCCAGGACTGAGCTGAATCTGGGTCCAGGAAACCGTCTCTTAGAGACTTGATAATTAAGGCAACGTACAGTACCCCCCTCCCCTCAATTCTCTACAACGCTTTTTCCCCCTGCAGAGTATTTTCAGCCAGTTCCAGCAGAGCCGAGAGCGAGCGTTGCCTTCGGATAGCCTGCGCCACGCCCTCGCCGAAACCTTTAAGGACGAGCAGCGCTTCCAACTTGGCCACATGGACGACGCTGCAGAGTGCTTTGTAAGTCTAGGACCGTAGCACTTTCTTTTTAGAGATCGAAATGTCATATCAGCCTTTTTTATTGAACTAAAGCAGTTTACCAAAACTCTCCGTTGGTACCCCTTAAATTTGCAAAATTACAGTAACTTTCCCAAAAGTAATTTTGCAACCCTAACCCAGTACAAATATACCTGATTCATCTAGTCACTTAACCAGTTAAGTCAGCTGTGCTAGTTCTGGAATAAATCAATTAAGTGGAAACGGCTGAGAGTACTTTAAGGAGAGGTTTGGGAAACACTGAGCTAAAGGAACAGAAGCTAGGAGGTCAGAGGGTATTTTCTGCTTAGCACACACAAGGTTATATCTCCAACTGAGGTATTTGGGGATTCTCCTAGAGCCATCCAATGGTACCATCTTACAGTAGCTGAAGACCATAATAACCCTATTCAACCAAAAAGGAAGTCAGGAAGACGCCAGGGTAAGACAAGACTACATTTCTCCTGTGCTGTAAAAATATGTTTATAATTTTGAGCAGTTGATTTAGTCTTTCCATGACATAGACGGACCAGGTGAATCCAGGTGACAGCTATGATCCCTTATTGATGTCACCACTTCAATCAGTGTAGATGAAGTGGAGGAGACAAGTTAAAGAAGGATTTTTAAACCTTGAGACAATTGAGACATGGATTGTGTATGTATTTGTATTTGTTAGGGATCCACATTAGCTGCTGCAAAGGGGTACATATAACGCATACAACAATATTACAATGTACGTGTGTGTGGAGTGTGTGTGCTCGTGCCTGTGTGCATATACGTTTGTCTGTACGTGTGTGTCTCTTCACACTACCCGCTGTTCCATAAAAAAATGTTTTATATGTTTTTTAAATCTGATTCTACTGCTTGCATCAGTTACCTGATGTGGAATAGAGTTCCATGTAGTCATGGCTTTATGTAGTACTGTGCACCTCCCAGTCTGTTCTGGAATTGTGAAGAGACCTCTCGTGGGATATGCGTGGGTGTCCGAGCTTTGTGCTAGTAGTTTAAACAACTCGGTGCATTCAGCTTGTCAACACCTCTTACAAAAACAAGTAGTGATGAAGTCAATCTCTCCCCCACTTTGAGCCACGAGAGATTGGCATGCATATCATTAATGTTAACTCCCCATGTACATTTAATGGCCAGCCGTGCTGCCCTGTTCTGAGCAAAAGTCCCTCTTTGTGGCACCTGACCACACGACTGAACAGTAGTCCAGGTGCAACAAAACTAGGGCCTGTAGGACCTGCCTTGTTGATAGTGTTGTTAAGATGGCAGAGCTGTGCTTTATTATAGACAGATGTGTGCCATTCAGAGGGTGAATGACCAAGACAAAAGATGAAAGTGCCTTTGAACAGGGTATGGTAGTAGGTGCCAGGCACACCAGTTTGAGTGTGTCAATAACTGCAACACTGCTGGGTTTTTCACGCTCAACAGTTTGCTGTGTGTATCAAGAATGGTCCACCACCCAAAAGACATCCAGCCAACTTGACACAACTGTGGAAGCATTGGAGTCAACGTGGACCATCATACCTGTGAAATGCTTTCGACACCTTATAGTCCATGCTCCCACGAATTGAGGCACGGACTACAAGTGCAACTCAATATTAGAAAGGTGTTCTTAACGTTTTGTACACTCAGTGTACACTGTTATGTTTCTACTCACAGATATGTGTATCAGGATAGTTTGGGCTACAGATGCTAAGGATGTAATGGAAAACAGTGACTTCAGATGTCTGACCTCATTTTGTTTAATTCTTGGTGCACAAGGAGAACATTCTGGAGAGGATTCACCTGCACATAGTTTCTGACACGGCGACTGAGGCCTGCACATCCAAGTCCTGCATTACCCACCAGAAGTTTGCCATGACACTTTATGAACAGGTAATGTGATTTATTTAATCCACTGTTGATTGGAAAGAGGGAAAAGGAGAGACATATAGAATTGTGGGTGACACTCTATTTAAGGGATACAGGTGTGATGCATCATGATACGTTCATAATGCATTATAAGCCTTACCATCAGTATCTATGAAGTCTTTATAATGTGTTATCATCTTATAATGAAACAGCTATTTTCAGCCATTTTCAGCCATTTGACAAATTTCCATATAAAAAGACGTAGCATTTTCTAAGTTAATTTCTAAAGCATTTATAAGGACTTATACATGCTTGTAACAAGTAATAATACACTATAACTGTATGCCCTAAGTAAAGTGTTACCCAATAGTGACATACTTACTAACAACAAAAAGATTGTAAAACCAAGTCAATTCAATTCAATTGATCTTTATTGTCCCCGTAGGGGAATTCTTGCGCCACCTAAGAGAGACATATACATGCATAAATAAAAGCATACATACAGCATAAATTAGATTTTGCCCCGAAAGCCAATCTGATAAGGCCTAAACACATATCATCGGATTTCCAATTTCAACTTTCTGTCAGTTATTCTGTTATTTTAATTTGACATGAAACTTTGTTTTTCTCCCCCTGCAGTTTGTATGTCGTAGTTGTGGCGCCTCCTCGGACCCCCTTCCTTTCACAGAGTTAGTGCATTATGTCTCCACCACAGCCCTATGGTAAGTACTTCCTCTAAGAAACTTGACACACAGAACTAAATCTTTGCTCTAAGCCAAAGGGGGATTTTCTGGTGAGATGGCGCTGAACTGGATAGCTGCCGTCTTACGGGCTCCTGGTATTGTGTTTTTTTACGCTGATCTTAACTTATTTCCACCATCATTTCCTGTGACCGAAAACAGCTTCTGGACATCAGAACAGCCATCACTAACCTCAATTTAGATGAAGATTTCTACTTCAACGAGTCGGCAGTTCTGGACGTTGATCCCTGGGACTCGAAAGAGGCGATCGTCCAATGTTTTGTTGACGAACGAACAATCACTAGAGAACAAACTGGACGAGCTCCGTTCGAGACTATCCTATCAACGGAACCTGAAGAACTGTAATATCCTATGTTTGTTGAAGTCGTGACTGAACAAGAAATTGGATAATATACACCTCGCTGGCTTTTCCATGCATCGTCAAGATTGGACGGCAGCTTCGGGTAAGATGAGAGGGGGAGGGTTGTGTATGGGGTCAATTTCACGCCATATGTATTGAATTCAAAATAAAATAAATTGTGAACATGAAAAATAAAGTTGAGAATGTAAACATTATATTTTCGAGAACGGGTGAAATCAAAAACCAAACAATTGAATGCAAAACATATCATTTTAAAGCGAGAGCAAAACTCTATGACAAATTATTTAAAAGTATATTTGAAAACAAATGCAAAAATCATTTTCGGTTAAACTTTCCCAGCAACCAATCCTATTGAATACATTTTGCCTACGCTCTTGCCTGCATATACTGCATGTACTGGAGTATTGTCATGCTGAAACAGGAAAGGGCCTTCCCTTTGCCACAAAGTTGGAAGCACAGAATCGTCTAGAAAAGGGCAAAGGCCGGCCCGGGCCCGCGACCTGATTCAATACGGCCCGCGGAATCATGCTCAGATCACATAAAGAATTTAAGATAGTAAAGTTTTGAAAAACGTATTTGTTATTCAAATTAAAAGCCCAATGAATACTCGCCTTTGTGTAATGATTTAACTCCCAGCACTTGTGGGACATTTATTTTGAAGGCACGTATAATTAACAACTGCACGAGGACAGACAGTGACTGACAGGCTGACACACTTCACAGTTACAAATAGTAGCTAGCTATAAATTGCCAAAAATGTGTTTTTCAAAGATAAAAAAAAAGGAAAGTAGACAATGAATGTCGGGTGTTCCAGCAAGAGTGGACATCAAAATATTTCTTTATTGAGGTATCAGGGAAAGCTGTGTGCTTAGTGTGCAAAGAGAGCATCGCTGTCTTGAAAGACTACAATTTGTCCTGACACTTCCAGATGAAGCATGCAGAGAAATATAGGAATATGTATTCTGAGCAGAGGGCAAGTGCATCGAAAGAGTTGCTTTCTCAGTTGCAAAAGCAGCAAGGACTTTTCACAAAACTGCATTCAGCAAACGACGGAATTGCGAGA
Source organism: Salmo salar (assembly GCF_965601325.2). Lineage (NCBI taxonomy): Eukaryota > Metazoa > Chordata > Actinopteri > Salmoniformes > Salmonidae > Salmo > Salmo salar. The sequence goes on from NC_138298.1 coordinate 13,616,201, forward strand.
GGTAGCTATGTACCGTCTCACAAAATTACTAAACATAGCAAGCCATTTAGCTGAGGGTGAATTCATTAAATAATGTTTAATTGACTCTGCAGCAATACTTTGCCCCGACAAGAAAGAGCTGTTTGAAAATGTTTCCCTGTCAAGACGATATGGTGTGTTGAGGACATCACAGAGAATATGGAACAACAGTTGAAAGACATGGTAAAGAATTTCTCCTATTTCTCCTTGGCCCTGGATGAGAGCAGTTGATATTCTTATGCGGTATACCCCCAGACTTTTAAATTACAGAGGAGCTTGCTTCAGTACAGTCAATGAAGAGCACAACCACAGGGAAAGATTTATTGGAGGAGGTTAATAAGTGTGTGGCAAAGTGGGACTGAGTTTTGAAAAGTTATCCAGTGTAACCACTGATGGGTGCCCAAACTTGACAGGAAAAAAGTTGGCCTTTTGAAAAGGATACAAGATCAAGTAGCTAAGCTGAACCGAGATCAGAAAATTATTTTTCTGCATTGCATTATTCATCAGGAGGTGCTCTGTAAATGTGTTCTGAAAATGAGCCATGTTGTGGATACAGTCACTAATGTGGCAAACTTCGTAAGAGCAAAATCGTTAACCCACAGGCAGTTTGTCTCACTGTTGGAAGAGGCAGTTGGATCATGCAGATCTCCCCTACCACACAAACCTGAGAAGGCTGAGTTTGGGGAAGGTGCTTAAAAGGGTGTGGGACTTGAAGTTTTTGCAAATTAAAAGGAAAATATGTGGATTTCCCTCAACTGCAAGATGAAAATGGTTGGCTGATTTTGGCATCACCATGGACATCGTGGCCGTCATAAATGAACTGAATTCCAAACTACAAGGGAAGGGCCTTTTTTCACATTAGATGTAAAGCTTTGTCAAAGCCTTCAAGGGAAAATTCCTCCTCCTGATCCGCCAAGTAGAAGCCAACAATCTCACCCACCGTCCGACACTACTAGTCTGTTCCCTATCAGATGACCAGCGGGAGAAGTATACATCGCTGCTGCATGCATTGAACGGTGAGTTTTCTTGTCGTTTTGAGGATTTCAAAGTGTTGGAAAATGACATGCTGTTGGTTTCCTCTCCTTTCACCTTCAATGTGGATAACGCTCCCACTGACGTGCAACGTGAACTTATCAATCTTCAGTCTGATGCAGTGATTAGAGAACTATTCAAAACAATGTCACTGATGAGGTTATATGCATCTCTCAATGAAAACAAAACTTTCCAAAGATTAGGAGTCATGTTCAGAAGATGTATGTACTGTTTGGGTCAACCTATGTATGTGTACAGACATTTTTAGTGATGAAATATAACAAGTCAAAACTGTAATACCTTATGCTGAAGCATAAGGTATTACAGATTTGACTTGTTATATTTCCTCACTAAAAATGTTGTGGCTGAACGACGACACTATCAACATACAGCTGGCTGGTTATACGCCGCATCGGTAGGATAGAACAGTGGCGTCTGGTAAGACAAGGGGCGGTGGACTATATATTTTTGTAAATAACAGCCGGTGCACAATATCTAAGGACGTCTCAAGCTATTGCTCGCCTGAGTATTTCATGATAAGCTGTAGACCACACTATCTACCTAGAGAGTTTCTCTGTATTTTTCGTAGCTGTTTACAAACCCCCACAGTCAGAGGCTGGCACTAAGCCACCATTGAATGAGTTGTATTCTGCCATAGGCAAATAAGAAAACGCTAACCCAGAGGCGGCGCTCCTAGTAGCCGGGGACTTTAATGCAGGGAAACTTAAATCCGTTTTACCAAATTTCTATCAGCATGTTAAATGTGCAACCAGAGGAGAAAAAAAACTCTAGACCACCTTTACTCCACACACAGAGACACATACAAAGCTCTCCCTCGCCTTGCATTTGGCAAATCTGACCATAATTCTCTCCTGGTTCCTGCTTACAAGCTAAAATTAAAGCAGGAAGCACCAGTGACTAGATCAATAAAAAAGTGGTCAGATGAAGCAGATGCTAAGCTACAGGACTGTTTTGCTAGCACAGACAGGAATATGTTAATGGCTTCCTCCGATGGCATTGAGGAGTACACCACATCAGTCACTGGCTTCATCAATAAGTGCATTGATGATGTCATCCCCACAGTGACCGTACATACATACCCCAACCAGAAGCCATGGTTTACAGGCAACATCCGCACTGAGCTAAAGGCTAGAGCTTCCGCTTTCAAGGAGCGGGACTAACACGGAAGCTTATAAGAAATCCCGCTATGCCCTCCGACAAACCATCAAACAGGCAAAGCGTCAATACAGGACCAAGATCGAATTGTACTACACCAGCTCTGACGCTCGTCGGATGTGGCAGGGCTTGCAAACCCTAACTGACTACAAAGTGAAGCACAGCCGAGAGCTGCCCAGTGACACAAGCCTACCAGACGAGCTAAACTACTTCTATGCTCGCTTCAAGGCAAATAACACTGAAATGTGCATGAGAGCACCAGCTGTTCCGGAAGACTGTGTGATGACACTCTCCGCAGTCGATGTGAGTAAGACCTATAAACAGGTTAACAGACAGATTACCAGGACGTGTACTGCGAGCATGCACTGACCAACTGGCAAGTGTCTTCACTGACATTACCAGGACGTGTACTGCGAGCATGCGCTGACCAACTGGCAAGTGTCTTCACTGACATTTTCAACCTCTCCCTGTCCGAGTCTGTAATACCAAGCAGACCACCATGGTGCCTGTGCCTAAGAACACTAAGGTAACCTGCCTAAATGACTACCAACCCATAGCACTCACGTCTGTAGCCATGAAGTGCTTTGAAAGGTTGGTCATGGCTCACATCAACACCATTATCCCAGAAACCCGAGACTCACTCCAATTTGCATACCGCCCCAAGAGATGTGAATCTGTACACAGATGATGCAATCTCAATTGCACTCCACACTGCCCTTTCCCACCTGGACAAAAGGAACACCTATGTAAGAGTACTATTCATTGACTACAGCTCAGCGTTCAACACCATAGTGCCCTCAAATCTCATCAATAAGCTAAGGACCCTGGAACTAAACACCTCCCTCTGCAACTGGATCCTGGACTTCCTGCCGGGCCAAACCCAGGTGGTAATGGTAGGTAACAACACATCTGCCACGCTGATCCTCAACACAGGGGCCCCTCAGCGGTGTGCGCTCAGTCCCCTCCTGTACTCCCTGTTCACTCATGACTGCACAGCCAGGTGCCAACACCATCATTAAGTTTGCCGATGACAGAACAGTGGTAGGCCTGATCACCGACAACGATGAGACAGCCTATAGCGAGGAGGTCAGAGACCTGGCTGTGTTGTGCCAGGACAACAACCTCTCCCTCAGCGTGATCAAGACAAAGGAGATGATTGTGGACTACAGGAAAAAGAGGACCGAGCACGCCCCCATTCTCATCGACGGAACTGCAGTGGAGCAGGATGAGAGCTTCAAGTTCACCAACAAACTAACATGGTCCAAGCACACCAAGACAGTCGTGAAGAGGGTACGACAAAACCTACTCCCCCTCAGGAGACTGAAAAGATTTGCCATGGGTCCTCAGATCCTCAAAAGGTTCTACAGCTGCACCATCGAGAGCATCCTGACTGGTTGCATCACTGCCTGGTATGGAAACTGCTCAGCCTCTGACCACAAGGCACTACAGATGGTAGTACGAACGGCCCAGTACATCACTGGGGTTCAAGCTTCCTGCCATCCAGGACCTCTATACCAGGCGGTGTCAGAGGAAGGCCCTAAATATTGTCAGACTCCTGCCACCCTAGTCATAGACTGTTCTCTCTGCTACTGCATGGCAAGCGGTACCGGAGCGCCAAGTCTAGGTCCAAGAGGCTTCTAAACAGCTTCTACCCCCAAGCCATAAGTCTCCTGAACACCTAATTAAATGGCTACCCAGACTATTTGCATTGCACCCCCCTCTCTCTTTTTTACATCGCTGCCTCTCTGTTGTTATCATGTATTCATAGTCACTTTAATAACTCTGCCTACATGTACATATTACCTCAACTAACCGGTGCCCCCGCACATTGACTCTGTAACGGTACCCCCCTGTATATAATCTCGCTATTGTTATTTTACCGCTGCTCTTTAATTATTTGTTATTATACCTGTTGTATTCGGCGCATGTGACTAATAACGATTTGATTTGAAGTCAAGGGACAGATAATCTCTTACTGACTCTCACCTCTCAGCAATCCTGCGCATTGCAATGTCAGAAACTATAGCTGACTTCACTGCTCTAGTCAATGCCCATCAGAGACTTCACTCCTCACACTGATTGAGTAATTTAAATTTAATGTTGAGCTCTCTATCGTGTTATTGTGCAGTCCGTTAACAAGAGTTCAATCCGTGGGTGCTGAATGCACAGTGTACTTTTCCCTCCGTGTAGTTCATTGCATGTTTAATAATGAAAATACCTACCGAAAGGAGAGCGTGGATGTGGTTTATTTATGGTTTATTATGTTAAAGTTAAATAAGTAGCATATCTGGACGTGATTTACAGTAGATATATCTGTCAACACAGTCATATATATGATGTATAATTTTGTAATATGATTCTGGTCCGCAATGATATATTGTCCGCAATGATATATTCTAATGTGGCCCTCCTTGGAAATAATTGCCCAGGCCTGGTCTTGAATGTCATTGTATGAACTAAGGGCCCTAGCCCGGACTATGAAAAACAGCCACAACCATTATTCCTTCTCCACCAAACTTTACAGTTGGCACTATGCATTGGGGCAGGTAGCGTTCTCCTGGCATCCGCCAAACCCAGATTTGTCCTTTGGACAGCCAGATGGTGAAGCATGATTCATCACTCCAGATAACGCGTTTCCAATGCTCCAGAGTCCAATGGCGGCGAGCTTTACACCATTCCAGCTGATGCTTGACATTGCGCATAGTGATCTTAGGCTTGTGTGCGGCTGCTCGGCCATGGGAATCCATTTCATGAAGCTCCCGAGGAACAGTTCTTGTGCGGACGTTGCTTCCAGAGGATGTTTGGAACTCGGTAGCTACATGCTTCAGCAATCGGCGGTCCCGTTCTGTGAGCTTGTGTGACATAACACTGCGGCTAAGCCGTTGTTGCTCCTAGATGTTTCCACTTCACAATAACAGCACCTAGAGTTGACCAGGGCAGATCTAGCAGGGCAGAAATTTGACTAAGTGACTTGTTGGAAAGGTGACCTCCTATGACGGTACCATGTTGAAAGTCACTAAGCTCTTCAGTAAGGCCATTCTACTGCCAATGTTTGTCTATGGAGATTGCATGGCAGTGTGCTCGATTTTATGGCTGAAATCCAGTCATTTGAAGGGGTGTTCACATACTTTTGTATATATAGTGCATCTTCTTCAATTACCTCATACCCCTGCACATTGACAGCCTCAATTTGTCAGTGCATGGACAACAAGGTGTCGAAAGCGGTCCAGAGGGATGCTGGCCCGTGTTGACTCCAATGCATCCCACAGTTGTGTCAAGTTGCCTGGATATCCTTTGGGTGGTGGACCATTCCTGATACAGACGGGAAACTGTTGAGTGTGGAAAACCCAGCAGCGGTGCAGTTCTTGGCAACTACTACCACACCTCGTTCAAAGGCACTTAAATATTTTGTCTTGCCCATTCACCCTCTGAATGGCACACATACACAATCCGTCTCAATTGTCTCATGGCTTAAAAATCATTATTTAACCTGTCTCCGCCCCCTTCATCTACACTGATTGAAGTGGATTTAACAGGTGACATCAATAAGGGATGATAGCGTTCACCTGGTCAGTCTATGTCATGGAAAGAGCAGGTGTTCCTAATGTTTTGTACACTCAGTGTCTAGCAAGTTAACGTTACTCATTGTGTATGTATTCCTTGTGTTATTATGTTTCTATATTTTTCTCTCTGCATTGTTGAGAAAAACCTGTACGTAAACATTTCACTGTTTAGTCTACACCTGTTGTTATACGAGGCATGCGACAAATAACATTTGATTTGGTTTAGCAACATTTTATATTACAGTGCATAGGCATCGTTCTATAATAACTGTAAGGCAATAACCTATGTGAATGCCTTGTACCAGGTGTGTACGCACAGCTAGTTGTAGAATAGACCTACTACTCTAATAGGTCGTGCCACAACTTCTTTTACCAAAGTACTCTAACTGCATAATGTGCTAGTGGTCGGTAAGACTTTAGGCTACAGTGCTATTATAACTGTCTAACTTGTGTGTAAGTACAGTGTGTCAGTACAGTGTAATAACTTTACTGTAACTGTACTGCAAAGTGTGACCGTGCTAGCCTGCTAAGCGATCACAACGTACGTTGTTCCTCTTACACTTTCTGTTAGGTTTGGATAAGGCTTATGTGATTTACAGTGCAGAAGGACACCACTCATATCCTGCCCCCTCTGTGTCCCAGCCAACAGGTGGACCGCTTCTTGGGGCAGAACGACAGGCTTCGGTCGGACATGTTCGGGGAATTGCTGCAGGCGGCAAACACCTTCGGTGACCTACGGAACTGTCCGGTATGTTGCTCATTTTCATTATGAACCACAGTTTGATGTCTAATATCCAATGTGATGTATTTGGTTTTGATAGACATGTGGCCATGCTGTTATCTATGCAGCCAGAAAGTTGTTGCTGAACAATGTGAAAGCAATGTGCCGTCATCCCAGTTTCTAGCAGTACATGACTCCAATGGATTATTTATGTAATCTATGACCAAAATAGTCCAAACCCATTTTATTTTTAAAAAATATCCAGAACTCCTCGTCCAATCAAATCACTCTGTTAGTCAATTACTGTTGGTCAGGTCATGTAGTGGACAGGGATTGTGCTTTTTGAACTGTGAAAGTCCGTTACTGTAGCAATGTTCATGATGTTATTTGTTTATAAATCACTGTCATCTTCTGAATACAGAAAGGATCTAGCGATTAATGGATTCTACCAGCTATTCTATCAGTATCAAAAACATTCTGTGATTGATTAACTATAGGACACATCTTCACATAAATGTTACTCTGTAAATACTACAATACTGTTTTATTGAACTGAACCTTAACGTATGACCTTCAGAACAATATATTATAGCTACTGTACCTGCAGTATCCCAAAGCAAGTGAATGCAGATCCACAGTATTTAATTCAAACCCGCATCGAGCTGATTTCTACTCTCTGCATTCTGCTGTGTGACATTATGATGGAACAGGCCTGAAGGAGAGGCAGCCAGACTAGTGTTAGGGATATAAATAGCAGTTAAGGCTTATCCACTGTTGCTCTCTCATCTTGATTGGCTAGCACTGGTCTACCACTTCAATGTGCGTCAGCCCTGGTGCAAGTGCTTTGTTCCATTAACCCTTTCTACTGTTCCTGGATCAAAAAATCTTATCACGCAGGATTATTAAAGGTAGATATTAAAGCTAATTTTGCATTTTATGTAATGAAAGTTGTATTTCATTTTTCATATTAACAACATTAAGAATAACTAACAACGTGTAAATAATAATTATAAAGGATTAGTAAATAGTTTATTAATCATTATACACTGGGTGGTTCGAGCGCTGAGTGCTGATTGGCTGACAGCCATGGTATATCAGACCGTATACCATGGGTATGACAAAACATTTATTTTTACTGCTCTAATTACATTAGTAACCAGTTTATAATAGCAATAAGGCACCTCGGGGGGTTTGTGATGTATGGCAAATGTACCACGGCTAAGGGCTGTTTCCAGGCACTCCACTTTGTGTCGTGCACGGACATGCACGGTCAACGGTGGGACCTAATACAGACAGGTGTGTGCCTTTCAAAATCATGTCCAATCAATTGAATTTACCACAGGTGGACTCCAATTAAGTTGTAGAAACATCTCAAGGATGATCAATGGAAACAGGATGCACCTGAGCTCAATTTGAATCTCATAGCGAAGGGTCTGAATACTTATGTAAATAAGGTATTTCTGTTTTTTATTTTTTATACATTTACAAACATTTCTAAACTTGTTTTCTCTTTGTCATTATGAGGTATTGTGTGTAGATTGCTGAGGATTTTTATTTATTTAATCAATTTTAGAATGAGGCTGTAACGTAACAAGTCAAGGGCGGTGAATACTTTCCAAAGGCACTGTATGTGCATATATTAGCATTTTCGTTATTTTTCTCAGCATAGAGTTTGTATGAAGGTACACATCACACTATTACAACAGTTTGACTGTTTTTGAATAAAATGTTCAATATATTTTCTTGAGGATCCTCTGTGTTGTGTGCTTATTGTTTAACCATTGATATATTCTATGGGCCATTTTGAGACCTTAAGGAGGTACTGCTGGAATATCTACCAATGGCATATCCTGTGATAAATGACACTGGTCACGCAAAACATTTATAAAGTGTATATATAGCCCACACTTTAGATGAGGCCACGGAAAAATACTTAACTAACGATTAGTAAATGGTTTATAAGGACTTATATTAAACATCTTATACATCATTATTAAATACTTTAGAAGTTGTTCATAAATGTATGAATCACTAGGTTACTAACATTTACAAATGTGGGAGTAATCATTAATAAATGAATAAACTATTTACTAATCCATTATAAATGCTTTATTACGTGGAGTTATTATAAAGTGCAACCATAGTGCTGTATATATTATAGTTTATGATTCCTATATGATGCAACATGTTTCATGGCAAAGTTGACAAGGTTTCTGGAATAAAATACATAGATTTATATATAGATTTCTGCTTTTAATTATCTCTCCTGGATGATAGTTTCTCATCGTCTTTGCAGAGCAACTGTGGCCAGAGCATCAAGATCTGTCGGGTTCTCATGAACCGCCCAGAGATCGTCACCATTGGCTTTGTGTGGGACGCAGAGCAGTCTGACCTTACAGAGGATGTGGTGAGGTCACTGGGTCCACATCTCAACCTCTCGGGGGTAAGAGTTAAAGATGCACAATGGAAGTTTAGTCGCTAATTGTTTACCTCAAATTTGGCTTGAGGGTTGACTGTATGGTTCATATACATGATTATGTAATATTAATCAATTTATTTTAATAATAATAATACAGAGTAAGATAATAATAACTATATATATATATATATATATATATATATATCATTTAGCAGACTTTTATCCAAAGCAACTTAGTCATGCGGCACACATTTTTGTATGGGTGGCCCCATTGCCAATCGAACCCACAAACCCTAGGCATTGCAAGCGCCATGATCTACCAATTGACCCACACAGCACCCCAATCCCATTCAACCACACAGTCCTTCATTTTAGAATATTTTTTACTCTTACATGGGTGTCCAATTATGTAATTTCTGCACAGAATTTTATCCTATTTGGTGGACCCTTTTGGTTTTAAACACACCCCCAGTGGCTAATCTTCAGTATACAAGATACAGTATATACAGTTTCATCTGTAAGATTTCCTGTTTCTCATTTTAACCGCTAAAATAAAGTAGCTACGCCTCCATTTTGAGGAAAACAACTTAAAAATGAAGATCATGAAAGAAAACAAAAAACACTAAATCAAATATTTGCATGTATGTGAGATATTACAAAATATGATAACAAGAGATAAACAAGTCAGGAAAAGCTGACAGCACTACAATGTTATTACTACAGTTATTACATGAATAGTGGAACTTTAGGTGTAGTGTTGAAACAGGTCTAACAGATGTAAGTTATACGTTACAATGCTATAACATATACACTATAATTACACTGACTGCACCTGCCTATGTAAGTACCATGTAAATACATACTGTAGGTATTAAGGACACTTATTGTAAAACTTATTCGTAAATCCTTGAATTTATTCATGCCACAATCAGGTATAACAATTGTTAGTAGTTTGTAGCAATATGTAAATGTAATTACACTGTACCTGCCTTTGTAACTACCATTTAAATGCATAGTTATTAGGGGCACATATTGTGAAGTATGATCAAAGAACAAAATTATGAACACACATTTCAAATGTGAAATGGCTCACACACAAAGAGACGACATGATTGTCCAATGATTATGTTCACATTCCAGTCTGACTAAATCCTATCCAGGTCTGGCAGGCATCTGTAAAGTAGCCAGACTGGATAGCTGTATTAGGGTTGCTTGAGTATTAACCAAGTGTCAATGTTGGTTGAAGATTCCTGTCCTAATTGATCATCGGTATGCCATCTTTCATGTATGTCCTATTTCATGTATGTCATATTTCAGCTGTTCAACCGGGTCACTGATGAGAACGCCAAAAGGAGTGAGTTACATCTCGTGGGAATGATTTGTTTCTCCAGCAAACATTACTCTGCGTTCGCTTATCACACCAAGTCCTCAAAATGGGTCTTCTTTGATGACGCCACCGTGAAAGAAGTGAGTGTTCAAATGAATGTGTTGGTGTCTGTTTCAAATGAATTGAGAAAAATGCTTCTAATATCTCATAGATGATCTATTTGTGCAGATGTTGCAAAAGTAATGTCAAAACTTTGAAAACCACCTCAAAAGTGTTCTTATGTGGAGATAAGTCCCAGGCCATCAATTCAGTAGATCTAGCCACATCAAATGAATTGGAACATTAAGGACCAAATAATTTCCAGATCTTATTCGGTGCTTTTCTTTTTCATTAATTTGGTGTTGGCATACAGATAGATTGCCACAATCCAAGGCGTGGGATTCATCTTGATGTTAGACTACATATTAGGTTCAAAAACATCTGGTAAGTGTTGATTTTGGAGTGTAATGTTCCTTTAACATTGCCGACCGGTAAACATAATCTGCGTTTAATGAATAAAAGAAAATAGGTTATTATTACTCTTTTGACAGGAGCCGTAAAAGCAATGCTTTCCTTTTAACAGCTGGGCTATCCTTTGATCTATCCTTGGGATCCTGAGTGGCGCACTGCATCGCAGTGCTAGATGCATCACTACAGACCCGGGTTCAATCCCAGGCTGTATCACGACCGGCCGTGATCGCGAGTCCCATAGGGCGGTGCACAATTGGCCCAACGTCGTCTGGGTTAGGGAGGGTTTGGCCGGGTAGGCCGTCATTGTAAATAAGAATTTGTTCTTAACTGACATGCCTTGTTAAACAAACATTTTAAAAGCTCAGCAATCAACTAAAGGCTCTCCCAAGAGCTCTGCCAAATTGTAATGATGAAACATGAAAGCAAAATGGTTCACAAAAGACGGAAGCCATTTTAACATCTTACTTGAACTATCCATCGTTAAGCTGACAGTTATGCAAGGTCTATGCCTCACCATCAAAAACACGACACTGGACCATGTTTCATTTGGAGTCACCACACACGCAGAAAGACACAGCAAATTCTCTGTACTTCACATTATATGAAGTAAATAAAAACGTCAACATACTAGTTGCTACTATTTAGCGTTTAGTCTCAAACATGTCAGTCACACATTAAAACATTCTTTTCACTTTTACGTTATTTTTATGTTCTTCTTAGATCGGATCCAAGTGGAAAGACGTGGCCTCTAAATGCATCCGGGGACATTTCCAGCCACTGCTCCTGTTCTACACTAACCTGGAGGGGACCCCAGTCTCCAGCGAGGACGCACCCAGACAAACGATTATGTGTCCCCGCTTCAAGCCCCACATCAACGGGGAAGTGCCAGGTAAGACGAAACCTTAACGGTTGGTTTACACAATGAGTCGTCACAAAAACAGTTGGTTTTTAGCTGCTACACTGGACTCGTTACTCGTTATAAAGAGTTTTTGGCCGTGTGCCGCACTTCAAATTCTTGAAAATAGAACTAGAGTGTAATTTTATGCAAAGTTTTGTAGGTTCTAGGTTATATTGAAATTAATGACAGTGTCTCAGGTTCAGCCAAAATTTAAGTTTCCAGTGTAGCAGACCTTTATGGGAGGTGTAGGGCGTGGTAGGTGAAGGGTCGTTAAACATTCACTTCACTTTTTCGGTCACTACCACCTGGTGCAAAAATGTTGGTAACACTTTACTTAAGGCATTTAGGTAGAATGCATTATGATGTGATCATAAAGCTTTGTAAGACTTTGTTTCACACTCGTCCTGTGGCTAGCTCAGTGTCTTTCCTCAATGGCCTGCCCATACACAAGGTTCTATCTAGATCACACATCCAACACGTTTGCTTTCGGAAATGGTGCCCTGCTCTTTGAAACGGACCGTTTAGCCTGGGCGTCGTATCCGGTCACCTCTTTCGGAATGGGATTTGATTTTCATTGTTACGTGGATAAGCGTAAATAATTAAAGTGTTGTGTTGGGTTATTGTTTGATGTAGATTATTGGTTTATATAAGGACGGATATTTGTGAGGATGCTTTTGGGCAGTATTGGCCAGATTATCGATGCTGTTGATAGTTTTTTTTAGGCATTGTTAACCTGCTTTTGCAGTGCTCTTGTCTGAGAATAACCTTTTCCCGATTTGGAGATTATCTGGTCAGGAAAATGTAAATTGTGGGCTCGCCAGAGACTACATAAATACTTGTTTCATGTTGAAATCCAATCGAATATAAATACACTTACCATGCCATATTTGGCAAATTTTGTAAAGTAAACAAAGAGTGCAATTTTCCAGTCATATTGCTGCACCTGTGACCAAGTAAAGCAAAAATTATTTGGGGGGATGGGACAATCAAATCTCACTGGTTGCCCTATATACTGTACAGTCACGCATGCATTTCACAACACCCGCAATAACATCTGCTATACATGTTTGTGTGACCAATAAAATTGATTTGATGACTACTGATGAAGAGTAGCTGGTATGCTGTAACACTGGTTAGGTGTCCGAATTCTCTACTTTTCTCCAGAAGTGTACACTCACAAAGTGGACGCTCCTCCCCATGCATTTAAAAGCATGATCTAAAAAGCTTATGAAATAATTTACCTAATTGTGCATGTGGGTTGATTCCAAAAGCAAGAAAATTATTTTGAGGGCCTAATTCCAATAGGAATCAGATATTAGTCTGGACCTTACAAGAAAGCATTTTGAGGGCCTGATGTGGCTCCAGAGCCATGGGAGCATCCACCGTATTCTTTGCACCAGCCTTTTCTTTTTAAATCTGTGAAGGCAAGTGAAAATGTGTACACACAAAGCAGCAGGGTAAAGAATTGGTACGCAACATGGGCTGGCTAGATGCTACCAAAAATGGAGTAAACTAATGCCAGTTGCTGTTTTAGTGAGGCAGAACACCTTGGCAAGGATAGACACAGATTTGTGACAGGCCAACTACTGAGCTGGGTCATGTCATGTGTCATAGAAACACAACCAAAGGAGCAGACAACACTTGTGGAAAAAGTGCAACTTTTTTATAATGTTTTTTTTAAATGCATTGTCCAATGTTGCGTTTTAGCTTACAGCAGCTGTGGCCAGCTCTCCTCCTGTGCAGTTGGCCACCACTGCAGGATTTTATTCTAGTCTTACTTTAACATACTTTATTCTGCTAACTGTTGAGAAAGTCAATCAGCTGGGTTAGTGTAGGGCTGGAACAAAGGCCTTCATACACATAGGTTGCGTTCCAGACCAACTGCATTGCAGATGTTGCATTACAACAACAAATGGTTGTGTGCCACGTCATTGACTGCGCAGTTAAGCATCAGATTGCTATATCATATGATGTGGATAGCTGACATGTTAAACACCCATCCAAGCGTTCTGAGATCTGGCATGCATCTGAAATGTAGTCAGCCTGGATCGTGGCCATTAGCTCTCACCTCATCTCACTGAATGCCTGTCTGATGTTCTGCTTCTGCAGCAGGGATGAAGAAGTTGGATGCCGTCTGGGAGAATGCAGGCCCATTCCGCTCCAACCAGGGGCCCTATAAGCAGATGCTACTTCCACCCTCCACCTCAGGCTACAAAAGAGGTAAGATCCGAATTGAGGCCAGTAGGCACAGAACAGTAGAAAATGCTTTGAAGCATATTGAACCTCATTTTCGTTTTCCATTTCAAACGTTGTACTTCGGGGTGCTTTGCAGAACATGACCCAGACTTGGATTTTGGCGGAGGAAGACAACTAAGATTAAAAAAACACCTCAAAACATAAGTGTTGTTAAACCTTTTTTGTGTTATATTAAATGATTTTAAATGCCATGTATCCACATCGTGTGGTTGAATTGTGTTTTTAAATCAAATCAAATGAGCATGTGTTGTAACTCATTTGTTATCCCAATCCTGATATCCATAGTGAAAGGCCCACCTTGTTGTCCCAACAAATACCGGGTTCCTTCCAAGGAGACTTCCCAGAGGGTTGTAGAAGGGATAAAGAAGGAGGCCGAAAGAGGGCGTCGAAAACCAGATCCACACAAAGGTAACGTCCACTACAGTGATTGTTATACTCATAAGGTAACATTTTACTGTACTTTGAGGGGTACCTTGAAAAACAATGACAAGCGCTGATGACATGTGTAAGAACCAGTATATTGTGTCCATACTCTTTTTGTCAAAACAGTTTTAGCTTAAAGTGGCAGATAGAAATAACTTGCACAAAAATTGAAATGACTATTCATTGAATCAGAGGCAGTTACTTGTCACTGACTACCACAAACTTAATCTTGTGTGTGATGAGTGAACTATTCAACCAACCAGTGCTACAACCAAAATCAATGTATACTTGACTGTGTTAACCTGATTGTAGATTATTAAGATACAAGGGTTTTCTCTTCAAGATTGGTTGGATGATTCTTCACACTGTTTATAGACACAAATAGTATTGACTATAATGTGATATGATGCGGTGCACTTCCAATAGATTGCCTGAAGGGTCACTTGGATAATGTTTTGGTGCATTGTTTTTTAGATGTGGCCCCAAACCTAAGGGCAGCAATATGGAGTCAGGAAATGTTTTACAGGACTGGCCAATCTCCAAGAAAATAGCATACCATCTGTCCTACACAGATAAAGTTGTCTCAGGGCAAATAGAACCATGCAAGATGGAAATAATTGGTTCCAGAGTGCTTCACCACTTTCTGTTTTTTTGTGTAGTTCTAATCCTAGGTTTTATTATTTGTGTGACCTGCTTTTCTAAATTTTTGCCTACTGTATTATTCTTACATTTTCAGTTCAGAGGTAAGTTTTCTGATGAAGCTAAACAATGTGCTTTGCATTTTGCCAGTGTTTCCCAGAAGACCATGTGGCATGTGTCCCAAAAGTGCCCTTTCCAATCAGATTTTTCGACGCAAAATTCCACCTAAAACAATATTCAGAGAAAGATTATGTAATATTGTCTTTTGGAATATCTGGACGATGTTGGAAGGCTTTGTATCCTATATCAAATATCTTCAACTTTTCCGATATAAACCTTGGACCAAGTGCAGGAGATTTTCTTCTTTCAATCGAGCCATTCATTGTTCATGCAACATTTATCCAATCCTGAGAAATATATTTAAAAACCACCTAGATTAAGTTTATACGTAGATTGTAGGCCTAAATACATTTTACGATGCTACACAAGTACAATATGCATGCTTGGCACACTAAAATAAAAATGCTGTTTCTTACATATGTAGGATCTTAATTTGATCACCCTGTTGCAGGTGAACTTTCGAGCAATCTAGGAAAATGTAAATGTGTAGTGTATTTGAGGTTTAGAATTTCTAAAGTTTGTAATTTCCACTTTGAAATTTCAGACTTGATCTGCCCTAATGTATCAACCCCTACAAAAATGTCCATTAATTATAATCCACATAATAATTCATATTTCATGTTGCTGCAGAATTATTGTCCTGCTGTAGCAAACTGGCACACATTAAGATCCTACATCTGTATGTCACTTCCTGTTTAGATATGGCCTATGCCAGATCCCCTTCTGAGGGCGGGCTGAGGCAGCACGCTGACCAGAGGTTGCGAGGAGGCAGTGGAGCACGGGCTGACAAGTTGTCATCCTCCCACCAGAGCAGAGCTTTCCAGGACCCATGCTCTCAATCCGGTGCCCTTGGCGGTCACAGTTCGAGACAGGAAACCTCCCCTGGTCGCCAAGAACAGGACGGCAGCCAGGACGCGTGGGATAAGGGCAGCAGGTCGGGAGTGGGCCGTAACAAAGCCAAGCCCTCCTGGAGGCCCATCCGGGAAGTTCTGAATGTGGACAGCGTCTTGAATGACCTTGAACGGCGACAACAACAGCAGCACTATGGCGGCGGTGGTAGCCCCCGGCTCGCTAAACCCTCCTGTCAGGAGATCCCGCACGGCAGCGAACAGGACAACCGGGACTGGAAAAAAGAGCGGGAAAGGGATAAAGAGCGGGAACGGGACGGTCTCAGGATGAGGGAAGAGTGCAAGCAGCAGAAGTACTTGATGACGATTTACGAGGACGAGCAGCGGCAAGAGACGGAGAGCCACAGCTCCCTCGAATCGGAGGGCAGGGCAAGTGGGCACGGCGACCGGGGCGGTGGAGGGGGTGGAAGCAGCGGGAGTAGGGCCAAGGGCGGGCCCAAAGCCCTGTCGCGCAGCGACACCTGGACCATCCAGAGGACTGAGTCGGGATACGAGAGCAGCGACCGGCTGAGCAGCGGCTCCACCAACCCTGACTCGCCCGGGGTGGACAGCTTTGCCGGGAAGGAGCAGCGGTTGACACCAGAGGTGCAGTCTCAGAGGTATGATGGCAGACTGGGGTTTAAACCCAGATCTAGAGACCGGGCTTTAGCCTGCTGAGCTAAAATCTAGGAGCATAGATTAATGCCAGGTGTGCAGTCACAAAGGTAGACTTCGTTTACATTCAAATCTTGTATTAAGTGACTGTAATGCACTGTTCTTTAAGTTTAATCGAGTTCATGTGTTGACACCTAATAAACTTGCCTTATATTTGTTTATATAGATTTTTTTGTATTTTCAGGGGACCCATGTGTTTCCAGACAATAATACAATGAATTTAACACTTTAAATATCACACAAGGATAGTTGTACCACAATGTCCATCATAAACGTACTCTCTTAGGTGAAACACAATGATCTTACTCTCTGAAGTCCATTTTGAGTTGTTTGAGAGTTGAAATCTTCTTATTTTTTTCAGCAGGGGTCAGCTTCACCCAAACAGGTGCGATTCAAAACCTGATGCGGTACACTCCCCTTTGCATCAAGGTAAGTGGATGTTCTGTGCTTTCGAGCGTGTGTGTTTAATATATAAGTTGTACAGATGTATGATCTTAATTTGATCACTCTTTTGTTACTGAGAATTGTTCTGCACAGTGGGAAATGCAGATGGGCTTCATGATTTACATAAATTCACTGAAAACATGCAATAACACATGGTTATATTAACAGTATTTCACTTTTCATGTAGCCTAATTTTGGCCGGCTAATAGCCTAACCACTAATATAGCCTAACCACCAATCAAGCAACATGCTGCAGGATTATTTTTGCTGCGACAATACTAGTCAATTAATATCCTACAGCTGTAGTACAGTATGTAGTGAAGGTTCATTGTTTGTAGTTTAAACTGAAACTGAGTCTTGTTCTCTCTAAAGGACAGTTTGAAAATGTACTAGGGTGGGAGGGCTGCTCCAAAACGGGAGGGTTGTCTAACTTTTGTTTTGCTTTGGGTAGAGTTGTGTGTTTTTTTTATTGGGCAAAGGGGAGGGTAGTACATTTTTCCCCTGATTTACATTCACCATTTTGCAGGTTTTCATGTCTTCCATATAGCCAATTTCCTCATCTGTTTCCATGTGCCCTCCCTATCTAGGTGTTTTGGCACTTCACTTATGCACTACACTTTTCCACAGGGGGTGTGAATACTTTCTCAAGGCACTGTATCTATTTTTAAATTACATTCTTGGAACATTCTTTGAACATTAGTAATATTTTCTTATGTTTTTTATGGAAAGTTTTCTTAATGTTCTGAAAACATGACTTCATATAGAACCATGAGGAAACCTGCAGAAAACATTATCCTGGAGTACTGAAATTCACACAGAAGAACATTGTTTCTTAATGTTCTCTGAACATTCTGAGAACATTACTTTAAATAGGACCATGAAGAGACCTGTAGAAAATGTTCTGCTGAAGTACTGAAATTCTAACAGAATAACATTGTTTCTTAACGGTCTCGGAACAATTTGATAACATTACTTTAAATAGAACTATGAGGAAACCTGTAGCAAACGTTACGCTGAAGTACTGAAATTCCCTCCAAAGAAACATGGTTCTCAAAATGTTACACTACATGATCAAAGGTATGTGGACACCTGCTCATCGAACATCTCATTCTAAAATCAAAGGCATTAATATGGAGTTGGTCCCCCTTTTGCTGCTATAACAGCCTACACTCTTCTGGGAAGGCTTTCCAATAGATGTTGGAACATTACTACGGGACTTGCTTCCATTCAGCCATAAGAGAATTAGTGAGGTCGAGCACCACTTGCAGTCGGCATTCCAATTAATCCCAAAGGTGTTTGATAGGGTTGAGGTCAGGGCTCTGCGCAGGCCAGTGAAGTCCATTCACACCGATCTCAACAAACCATTTCTGTATGGACCTTGCTTTGTGCACGGGGGCAATGTCATTGCAAAATGGGAAAGAGCCTTCCCTAAACTGTTGCCACATCTAGAATGTCATTGTATACTGTGTTAAGATTTCTCTTCACTGGAACCAAGGTGCCTAGACTGAACCAGACCATTATTTCTCCTCCACCAAAGTTTACAGTTGGCACTATGCATTGGGGCAGGTTCCAATAGTCCAATAGCGGCAAGCTTTACACCACTCCAGCCGACGCTTGGCATTGCACATGGTGATCTTAGGCTTGTGTGCGGCTGCTCGGCTATGGAAATCAATTTCATGAAGCTCCTGACAAACAGTTATTGTGCTGATGTTGCTTCCAGAGGCAGTTTGGTCCCATTCTGTGAGCTTGTATGACCTACCACTTCGCAGCTGAGCCATTGTTGCTCCTAGACGTTTCCACTTCACAATAATAGCACTTACAGTTGACTGGGGAAGCTCTAGCAGGACAGAAATTTGATGAACTAACTTGTTGGAAAGGTGCCACGTTGAAAGTTACTGAGCTCTTCAGTAAGGCCATTCTACTGCAAATGTTTGTCTATAGAGATTGCATGGCTTTGTGCTCAATTTTATGCACCTGTCAACAACGGGTGTGGCTGAAATAGCCAAATCCACTAATTTGAAGGGGTGTCCACATACTTTTCTATACATAGTGTATGTGCTAGCTGGGTATCCTGCACCATTCCAGAATGTTGTGGAACCTGGCCAAGATAATGCAAAGCAGTGCGACAAAAGCGACAACACAGAGTTACACATGGGATAAATACATGTACAGTTTAAAACACAATAGAAAAATCTATGTACAGTGTGTGCAAATGTTGTAAGGTTAGGGAGGTAAGACAATAAATAGGAAATAGTGGCAAAATAATTACAATTTAGCATTAACACTGGAGGGATGGATGTGCAGATGATGTGCAAGTAGAGATGCTGGGGTGCAAAAGAGCAAAAAGACAACAACAACAAAAAACAATATGGGAATGGGGTAGTTGGGTGTGCTATTTACAGATGGGCTGTGGACAGGTACAGTGATCGGTAAGCTGCTCTGACAGCTGATGCTTAAAGTTAGTGAGGGAGATATGTCTCCAGCTTTAGTGATTTTTGCAATTCGTTCCAGTCATTGGCAGCAGAGAACTGGAAGGAAAGGCAGCCAAAGAGATGTTGGCTTTGGGGATGACCTGCTGGAGCGCGTGCTACGGGTAGGTGTTGCTATGTGAGCTGAGATAAGGTGGGGCTTTACCTAGCAAAGACTTAGAAATGACCTGGAGCCAGTTGGTTTGTTGACGAATATGTAGCGAGGGCCAGCCAACAAGAGCATACAGGTCACAGTGGTGGGTAGTATATGGGGCTTTGGTGACAAAACGGATGGCACTGTGATAGACTACATCCAGTTTGCTGAATAGAGTGTTGGCGGCTATTTTGTAAATTACATCGCCGAAGTCAAGGATCGGTAGGGTAGTCAGTTTTACGAGGGTATGTTTGGCAGCATGAGTGAAGGAGGCTTTGTTGCGAAATAGGAAGCCGATTCTAGATTTAATTTTGGATTGGAGATGCTTAATGTGAGTCTGGAAGGAGAGTTTACAGTCTAACCAGACACCAAGGTATTTGTAGTTGTCCACATATTCTAAGTAAGAACCGTCCAGAGTAGTGATGCTAGGTGGCCAGGCAGGTGCGGGCAGCAATCGGTTGAAGAGCATGCATTTAGTTTTACTAGCATTTAAGAGCAGTTGGAGGTTACGGAAGGAGTGTTGTATGGCAATGAAGCTCGTTTGGAGGTTTGTTAACTTTTTAGGGTATAGGGAGCAGTATTTTCGATTTCAGATGAAAAGCATGCCCAGAGTAAACTGCCTAATCCTCGGGCCCAGAGTCAAATATTTGCATATTATTAGTAGATTTAGATAGAAAACACTCGAAGTTTCTAAAACTGTTTGAATGATGTCTGTGAGTATAACAGAACTCATATAGCAGGCAAAAACCTGAGAAAAATCCAACCAGGAGGTGTGGAAATCTGAGAATTGTAGTTCTTGTTTTCAATCCCTATCGAAACTACAGTGTCTGTGGGGTCACGTTGCACTTCCTAAGGCTTCCATTGGCTGTCAACAGCCTTCAGAATTTTTTTTCCATCATTCTCCTGTTACTGGGCAGAGAATAGTAGCTCAGTCCATGAGTGGACTGCCTGAGGACAAAGGGCTTGGTGATGCGCGAACCCGACAGCACGCCCCTCCTTATTTTTCTTCTTGAATGAATACGCTATTGTCCGGTTGGAATATTATCGACGTTTTATGTTAAAAATACCCTAAGGATTGATTGTAAACAACGTTTGACATGTTTCTATGACCGGTAATGGAACATTTTGACTTTTCGAGTAGGAGTCCTCGGAGTGCATTCTGACGAAGATCAGCAAAGGTAAGAGAATATTTATAATACTAATTCAGAGTTTTGTTGATGCCAGAACTTGGCGGGTAGCTGTATAGCTTGCTTCGATGGCTGAGCTATGTACTCAGAATATTGAACAATGTGCTTTCTCCGTAAAGTTATTTTTAAATCTGACAAAGCGGTTGCGTCAAGGAGTAGTGTATCTATAATTCTTTCAATAACTGTTGTAAATTTTATCAATGTTTATGATGAGTATTTTTGTAAATTGATGTGCACATTCACCGAAGGTTTTGGTGGGAATACAATTTCTGAACATCACGCGCCAATGTAAAATGCTGTTTTTGGATATAAATATGAACTTTATCGAGCAAAACATACATGTATTGAATAACATGAAGTCCTATGAGTGCCATCTGATGAAGATCATCAAAGGTTAGTGAATATTTTAGCTGTACTTTTGGTTTTTGTGATGCATGTCCTTGCTTGGAAAATAGCTGTGTGGATTTTCTTGTGAAGTTTATGTCCTAATATAATGCTTTCGCCGTAAAGCCTTTTTGAAATTGGACAATGTGGTTAGATTAACGAGAGTCTTATCTTTAAAATGGTGTAAAATAGTTGATTGTTTGAGAAAATGAAATTATGAGATTTTTGCTGTTTTGTATTTTGCGCCATGCTATTTCACTTGCTGTTGAATAGTGTGGGACGGTCACGTCCCACCTAGCCCAGAGAAGTTAACACAGTGTCCAAGGAAGGGCCAGAAGTATACAGAATGGTGTCGTCTGCGTAGAGGTGGATCAGAGAATCACCAGCAGCAAGAGCAATATCATTGATATAAACAAAGAAAAGAGTAGGCCCAATAATTGAACCCTGTGGCACCCCCAGAGACTGACAGAGGTCCGGATAACATGCCCTCCGATATGCCACACTAAACGCTATCTGAGAAGTAGTTAGTGAACCAGGCGAGCCAGTCATTTGAGAAACCAAGGCTATTGAGTCTGCTGATAAGAATGCGGTGATTTACAGAGTCGAAAGCCTTGGCCAGGTTGATGAAAACTGTCTTATCTATGGCGGTAATGATATCGTTTAGGACCTTGAACGTGGCTGAGGTGCCCCCATGACCAGCTCGGAAACCAGATTGCATAGTGGAGAAGGTATTATGGGATTTGAAATGGTCGGTGATCTGTTTGTTAACTTGGCTTTCGAAGACTTTAGAAAGGCAGGGCAGGATGGATATAGGTCTGTAACAGTTTTGGTCTAGAGTGTCTCCCCCTTTGAATTGGGGGATGACCACGGCAGCTTTCCAATCTTTAGGGATCTCAGACGATATGAAAGAGGTTGAACAGGCTAGTTAGAGGTTGCAACAATTTTGGGGGATAATTTTAAGAGAGGGTCCAGATTGTCTAGCCCAGCTGATTTGTAGGGATCCAGCTTTTGCAGCTCTTTCAGAACATCAGCTATCTGGATTTTTGTGAAGGAGAAACGGCTGCGGGGGGGACTTGGGCAAGTTGCTGTTGGTAGGGGTAGCCAGGTGGAAAGCATGGCCAGCCGTAGAAAAATGCTTATTGAAATTATCGATTATCGTAGATTTATCAGTGGTGACAGTATTTCCTAGCCTCAGTACATTGGGCAGCTGGGAGGAGGTGCTCTTATTCTCCATGGACTTTACCGTGTCCCAAAACTTTTTGTAATTAGTGCTACAGGATGCATATTTCTGTTTGAAAAAGCTAGCCTTAGCTTTCCTAACTGACTGTGTATATTGGTTCCTGACTTCCCTTAAAAGTTGCATATCGCGGGGGCTATTCAATGCTAATGCAGTATGCCACAGGATGTTTTTCTGCTGGTCAAGGGCAGTCAAGTCTGGAGTGAACCAAGGGCTATATCTGTTCTTAGTTCTACATGTTCTGAACGAGGCATTCTTATTTAAGATGGTGAGGAAGGCACTTTTAAAGAACAACCAGGCATCCTCTACTAACGCCATGAGGTCAATATCCTTCCAGGATACCCAGGCCAGGTCAATTAGAAAGGCCTGCTCGCAGAAGTGTTTTAGGGAACAGTTGACAGTGAGGAGGGGTGGTCGTTTGACCGCGGGCCCCTTACGGACGCAGGCAATGAGGCAGTGATCGGTGAGATCCTGGTTGAAGACAGCAGAGGTGTATTTAGAGGGCAAGTTGGTCAGGATGATATCTATGAGGGTGCCCAAGTTTACGGATTTAGGGTTGTACCTGGTAGGTTCCTTGATTAACAGCCATTCGATTAATATAAAGAGACATCTGTTACAAAACACACAAAGGTTTCATGATATTTGGAGATTGTCAAAACAACCTTCAATACTGAGTAGGGAGGGATGTAATTTCTGTTTTGTCGAGACTGACATACTCTTCTTGGTTGTGGTGTTGAAGACTCAAACCATGATGATAAGCGCTCGAAGTCGGTAATCAGTATGCAGTTATATGTAGATTATTGGTTGTGTGTGGTGCATTGGCACAAGAAACCTGTTGATGGAAAATTAATTGCATATATTTTATATAATTATAAATAAAGCATCAACATATTGAAAAATAGATTTTCCCCCTAGCTGATAGTTGTCTGCAGCCGGCTCTGGTCGTAATGATACAGGCAGGGAGAGTGAGCTTGTCCGTGGTGGTCGGCGAACCCTCAACTTTCTGAAGTCGATATCCACGTTTATGGTGGTAATCATTATTTTTGATTTGAGGGGGGAGGGGGTGCAAAACATTTTTTTCATGTTTCAACCTGTCCCTAAAGAGTTCATAACACCAAATCTCTCAGAACACTTGAAAAATGGTTTTACTCTTACAAAGGTTTAGCGTTATTCCTGCAAAATCATAGTAATAGTTCTAAATCAATACAATACATAATGTATCTTCTATCTAGTGTGATGTAAATGTTATACTTCATTTCCATCACACTATCATAGTTCAATCCTTGATAAAATGTTCAAACTGTATTATAAGATGACTTTGTATATACATCCGAGCAAAGACAAAATCCTCAGGGTTTTGAAAAGAGAGATACCAGTATTATCTTCCCCTCCCCCATACCAACGTTTCAGGGAAACATAGGCTTTAAAAAATAAGAAAAAGCAGATTAAGGGACTGTTCATTTTGATCCCCTGACTTAATGGTGCTAGATTATTGCCAACTGAATATGGGTGCAATAGGCCCTAAACGCAAAGGACCTTTGTCATGATTGCAGAGCCCTGGTGAGTCATGCAAAATCAAGCCCTTCAAATCTCTTACGTTCTAATCTATCTATTTAAAAAACATGACGATATCCGAGAAGAAAACGCTAAATAAACCTAGTGTGGAAATAGATTTTGAGCCGAGCTAACAAATGGCCTACCGTTGCTACTGTAAATAGCAGTACTGTAAGTGACACGTCAAAATCTATCAGACGTGTAGTGTACAGTAGGATATGTGTTGTGTAGTACTGTAGGTATCTGACTATTTTCCACACTGAGAATGAGGGTAGGCAAAATATAAAAATACAGTAACATCCTGACTCGATGATTTGATGTTGCCATGTCGAGAGGTAGATATTATTAAACCTTGCCTAAGCTCGACCCTCTTGACTTTGTTTCCTAGAGGGAGTTTGTTGCGGTCCGCCTTGATAGCTAGATTCTAGATTTGTAGATTCTTTTGACAGGATGCACAAATCCTATGTGAACTTGAGGGAAAAGATTACCTTCTATTCACGTTTTATCCTATGTGTATTTGATGAAAAATATGATATTCTATGCCATTGTATCCTATGTGTATTTGAAGGGCCAGAGTATGTCATTTTATTCAAGTTTTATCCTATGTGTGTTCAGAGGCTAAAGAGGACATTTTAGTCACATAAAAATAAACATTTTAAACACCGTATGGGTGAATAAACGTACACAGAATGTCAATTTGGATTGTGCGCTGGTTGACTGTTGGTCTCTAGAATGCCATAAAGTTGATTTAACCTGTTCACCCATTAAGCCCCTCCACATTCCTTAATCTGGACTTGACTGTTTCCGCCTTAGTCATTGTTGTTAATATGTTAGCTTGTGTGTAGAGCTCTGTGTGCTCCAGTAGGATATGTTCCCCGTAAAATATATTAAAGCTAAGCTATTCAAAGCTTTTATTGCAACTGAATCAAGTGCTGGCCCCTTTTTAAAATTGTCATATGATTGAGTGTTGGCTGCAAGCACTCTTTCATTGTTTTATGCAAGAGCATAGAGTTGAACATGTTTTATCCCTTCACCTGAATATGTTAGCTTATAGCAATGCTTCCTTCTACAGTTGACCTGTGTGAATCTAGAGCCAAACCGACTCCCACAGCTTTTATCCTTGCATGGCCCTCTAGGTCAGTGGCAGGAAGGAAAAACAATGACGCTTCTATTTTTAAAGTGGATGAATTTAGCATGCATACTGCCTCCTGCTGTAGTGGCCGTCTGCCGATTGGTCGATCCAGCAGCAGAGCCAATGGCGGTGGAGATCAACCCTGTGCTGCCATCGTGCGTCAGAAAAACAGAACTGCTTTTACTCTCCCAACTCACTGGCACTGTGAGACAAATAGGCTATCTCCCTGAAAATAGGCCCTTCCCTTCCCTATTTCTCTTGCTCTTTTTCTCTCTGTCTCTGTGTCTGTCTGTCTACCTGCCTGTCCATCCCTCTCTCTTTCTTTCTTTCTTTCTTTCTTTCTTTCTTTCTTTCTTTCTTTCTTTCTTTCTTTCTTTCTTTCTTTCTTTCTTTCTTTCTTTCTTTCTTTCTTTCTTTCTTTTTTTCTTTTTTTCTTTCTTTCTTTCTTTCTTTCTTTCTTTTTTTCTTTTTTTCTTTTTTTCTTTTTTTCTTTCTTTCTTTTTTCTTTCTTTCTTTCTTTCTTTCTTGTCTCCTGTGTGTTGCTCTGTTTTTCTCTTCTCTGCGATTAGGTGTTAGTTTATATGTGTCTCTAGAAAATGGTGGTTTAAATGAAAATGTCAAATACTTATTCCTAATTTATAAATCATGAACCTGATTAACTGTTTATTTAATTTATTCAATGGAATCACCCCCAAGTTGTATTACTTTTCCCTTCTGGACAAAATATCAAGATTTATCGTGAGGGAAAAACTATCTATACTTTATAAATAATGTAAATAAATAACTCCATAAAATGTTGGTGATTGCATCATTTTGGGGTTTCATTTAAATTTTGTCCTAAGCTGTGAGTGTGTTAATTTCAGCTTTGTCTATTTTTCTTCTAGGCAAACATCAACTGACAACTCAGGGAAAGAACTGTGACCATCAAGTTTCACATCTCCTGAAAAGTAGTCCAAGTTCAAGGTAATGTTATGTTGATATGTTTAATGTCGTTAATTGTCAATGTGTACATCCATATTTTGTGCACTTAAAAAGTATATTGTGTTCTATTCTATTCTACAGACGAAAATGTAGATACAGCCCCGGTAGTTCTAAGAAAGGTGCTGGTCCAGAGAGGGACGCTTGCTCCTCAGACAACAGGAGCAGTCACATGATGGATTCGCCAGAGATGAGTAACAACAACAGATGTGTTCACCATGGCGATAGCCCCGCCCTGCGGCACTTGGGTAAACCCAGCAGCTCGGAGTGGAACAGCTCCGACAACCTGGCTGGGAATCTCTCGGAACCAGAGGACAGTGTCTACCGCTCCAGCAACAGCAAGCCCCTTCTGTCTGAGTCGCCCTGTCCCCCCCACCACCTGGCCTTCCACCAACCCCCTCATATTGAACTGGAAGAGCCCTCATCTCAACATCAGCCCGCCACACCACCACTGCCTCACCCCAAAGCCGCCCAGCGAGCTTCCCCTCACCAGGGGGATGTTGGCCGCCACTGCTTCCGTCCCAGGCTACTCCAGGAGCCCTCCCAGACCAGCCCCCGGCCCAGCATCCGGCCCACCCCGGCCTCACATACCACCAGCCCTAACCGGAGGTCGGAATCCAATGGCCCTCTGCAGAGGCCCTCATCGGGTGCCAGCTCCAAGTCGGGCTCGGACCCAGAGAGGAGTAACCCGTCGTCGGGCGAAAGCGAGGAGAGGCTGCCCATCTGCAGGCCACCTGGAGCCGAGTCAGCGGCAGCCCAAGGGGTTTCCCTCACCACATACTTCAGCGTGGACAATTGCATGACGGACACATACAGACTTAAGTACCATCACCAGCGACCCCTCCTACTCTCGGCTATCGTGCCCCGAGCACCGACAGAGCCCCGAGAACACCCCAGCCACCACCTGCACCCCGCAAACACACACTCCATGCTAGACCCACCCAAAACCCGGCCTGATGCAGGTAAGCTTGGACAGTCACAGCGGCTTGTAAAAACACCTACGGACATTCATGTACAGTACACTGTTCCAAAACGACATGTTCTCCTCGTACTGTACAAGTGATCTCAACAGTAAAATTACAACTCTAATAAAGCATAAATATTAAAGCATCCAAATATTTTAAATGCTGGCATCTGCCTAAAATTTGCTTTGACGTCATCTGTAAAAAAATATATATATTTTTCATGTGTGAAAAATATATATAATTTTTTTACAGATGACTTCAAAGCAAATTTTGGGCAGATGCTAGCATTTAAAATATTTGGATGCTTTAATATTGAGTTCATCTATATCTATATTGTTTTATTTTTTTCCTCGAAAACAGGCCATAACAGCAATAAGCCCACTGCAAAATGGAACCCAGTGACAGCCAAAGGACTGGACGAGCGTGGCTATTTGTGATGGTATTACCTGGTAAGTGATACACAGTTCCTCTTATCAGCACATTTTTGATGGCTCCACTACCAGATCCTTCTACGAATACAGATGCAGTTTATTTTGTACAAGCATATGCTGCACGGCATGCTGCACTCGCCTGAGTCAAAATCAGTGAGAGAAGGGCAGACACAAAATCATTTCATTTCCCTGGAGATGATGATAATGCATGACATTTCTTATTCTAATTTAATGCAGTAAAAATATATATATTCATCTGTATACCAGAACTTAAGCTTTTCAATACCACTACTCAGGACAAGCACTGACTTTGCTGCTTATTGAGGAAATATTTGCTTACAGTAACCATGTTTCCATCCACCGTTTTTATGCGACTAAAGTGATACCGTATATAAAAAAAAAAAGACAGCTGTGATGGAAACAGTTTCGATACAAATTTTATAAATGCCGACAGATCATTTGTTTGTTCGACCTGGGATTTTTTTTGTCTGTAAAATGTATCATGCGAGAAATGGTGGTGGAAATGCCTTTATACACATGTATTGATTAGAGGTCGACCGATTATTGGAGGACCAAAAAAAGCCAATACCGATTAATAATTGTATTTATTTCTTTCTAATAATGACAGTTACAACAATACTGAATGAATACTTTTATTTTAACTTAATATAATACATCAATAAAATCAATTTAGCCTCAAATAAATAATGAAACATGTTCAATTTGGTTTAAATAATGCAAAAACAAAGTGTTGGAGAAGAAAGTAAAAGTGCAATATGTGCCATGTAAAATTGCTAACGTTTAAGTTCTTTCTCAGAACATGAGAACATATGAAAGCTGGTGGTTCCTTTTAACATGAGTCTTCAATATTCCCAGGAAAGAAGTTTTAGGTTGTAGTTATTATAGGAATAATAGGACTATTTATCTCTATACCATTTGTATTTCATATACCTTTGACTATTGGATGTTCTTATAGGCACTTTACTATTACCAGTGTAACAGTATAGCTTCCGTCCCTCTCCTCACCACTACCTGGGCTCGAACCAGGAACACATCGAAAGCAGCCACCTTCGAAACATCATTATCCATTGCTCCACAAATGCCACGGCCCTTGCAGAGCAAGGGGAACAACTACTTTAAGGTCTCAGAGCGAGTGCCGTCACCGATTGAAACGCTATTAGAGCGCACCCCGCTAACTAGCTAGGCATTTCACATCGGTTACATCAGCCTAATCTCAGGAGTTGATAGGCTTGAAGTCATAAACAGCTCAATGCTTGAAGCACAACGAAGAGCTGCTGGCAAACGCACGAAAGTGCTGTTTGAATGAATGCTTATGAGCCTGCTGCTGCCTACCACCGCTCAGTCAGACTGCTCTATCAAATATCAAATCATAGACTTAATTATAACATAATAACACACAGAAATACGAGCCTTAGGTCATTAATATGGTCAAATCCGGAAACTATCATTTCGAAAACAAAACGTTTATTCTTTCAGAGAAATACGGAACCGTTATGTATTTTAGCTAACAGGTGGCATCCCTAAGTCTAAATATTGCTGTTACATTGTACAACCTTCAATGTTATGTCATAATTATGTACAATTCTGGCAAATTAATTACGGTCTTTGTTAGGAATAAATGGTCTTCACACGTTCGCAACGAGCCAGGTGCCCCGAACTGCTGCATATACCCTGACTGCTTGCACGGAACGCAAGAGAAGTGACACAATTTCCCTAGTTAAAAGAAAGTCATGTTAGCTGACAATATTAACTAAATATGCAGGTTTAAAAATATATACTTGTGTATTGATTTTAAAGATAGGCATTGATTTTTATGGATTAGGTACACATTGGTGTAACGACAGTTTTTTTTTAGCGAATGTGCTTGTTAAATCATCACCTGTTTGGAGAAGTAGGCTGTGATTCGATGAGAAATTAACAGGCACCGCATCGATTATATGCAACGCAGGACAAGCTAGTTAACCTAGTAATATCATCAATCATGTGTAGTTAACTAGTGATTATGTTAAGATTGATTGTTTTTTATAAGATAAGTTTAATGCTAGCTAGCAACTTACCTTGGCTTCTTGCAAGGCTCCTCGTGGAGTGCAATGTAAGGCAGGTGGTTGGAGCGTTGGACTAGTAACCGGAAGGTTGCAAAAATGAATCCCCGAGCTGACAAGGTAAAAATCTGTCGTTCTGCCCCTGAACAAGGCAGTTAACCCACCGTTCCTAGGCCGTCATTGAAAATAAGAATGTGTTCTTAACTTACTTGCCTAGTTAAATAAAGGTAAAATCAAAAATAAAATCTGCCACAATCGGTGTCCAAAAATGCCCATTACCGATTGTTATGAAAACTTGAAATCGTCCCTAATTAATCGGCCATTCCGATTAATTGGTCGACCTCTAGTATTGATATAATAACCATCATATCGAAGTAAACTTGGAGTCATGCGATGATATGGTGTGGTCCTCCCACTACGACTGGGTAAACCATGAAG
Organism: Salmo salar; assembly: GCF_965601325.2. Taxonomy (NCBI): domain Eukaryota; kingdom Metazoa; phylum Chordata; class Actinopteri; order Salmoniformes; family Salmonidae; genus Salmo; species Salmo salar. Next base: position 13,646,300 of record NC_138298.1, read on the forward strand.
TTTATTAGGCAACAGATAATAAGTGATGATGAACTTCACATGGTGGTGAAAGTACACATTGATCTTGATGCTCCTTTACAATATATATCGAAGGTCTTATTCTGGTGACATGATGATCGATGCTTCACTGCCATTTGACAAATACAAATATTCTCGCTCTTATACATAATAATCTCATCATGTAAACTAGCCTACCCGCACAGACTACCCGCACTGTATCTGATAGTTGCTGGTTGAAAATACAATCTACACATTACCTTATTATCAGCAGGTTTGCATGGGCGGGAGTTTCGGCTTTCCATGGTGACATCACCATGAGGTAAATTGATTAATTGACCAATAACAAAGAAAGTTCCAAACCTCTGTGGCAGTGACAGCTAGTTTTCAGTTTTCCCATCCCCACTCAGACCACTCCCAGACCTAGCAAATTTTTTGTTTGAGAAAAGTTATTTTTACTAAAAAGCCATTTTTTCCCATTTTAATGGCAATCTATTACAGTAAGGTACTTAATTGTTACCCAGAAACGATTTGATATTGATAAATTAACAGTTGCATTGGGCCTTTAAGAAATGCACTAACTAAGCTGCTCTGGATAAAACTGTCTGCTAAATGACTAAAATGTAAACTTAAACAAGCAGAAACAAGAGCTGAAAAATGCACAACCAATAAACCAGACTTGGGTCAAATACATAGGTCGAATACTTTAAATTATCTGTTAATCAGAAATATTTAGTTTGCGTGGTGCACTTCTTTTACTGTTGCGTTGGTTTCATTGTACTCAACCAAATGAAATTAAACTCCATGTATTTGAAAATATTTTACATAATATATTTTACCCAGGTCTGCAATACAAGAAGTGTGTAAGGACAAGAAAGGTTTTTAGTAACAAGCTCTATAGCACATTGGTATTGTGGGCCTCTGTAGCTTAGTTGGTAGAGCGTTGTGCTTTGAACACCAGGACAGTGGGCCTAGTGGTTAGAGCGTTGGGCCAGTAACGAATGGTTGCTGGACAAATCCCCGAGCTGCCAAGCTAAAAATCTGTCGTTCTACTCCTGAGCAAGGCAAAAAGTGTCTGCTAAATGGCATTTCTTTCTTGGAAATGTACTCATGGCGTACTCATGGCGTACACATACAGTATGATCCATATCATAATCATCTACTGTCCTCTTCTTACTCATAGGTCTGATGTCCAGGGAAAATAATCTGTTGAACTGGATGCCAAAGAGTATGCTGACTGGAAAAGTGTTGCTCCTAGAACTTCAATTGAAATCGGTGTCAAATGCCAAATCACTGATGCACTGTGGGTTATAGAAGTACTTATATGTATTTTGAAGTAAGATACAGTTTGATAGTCCACTGTCAGAGAGTTTTTTAAATGTATGTTGATAGATGAGTTGGAAGTTGGAAAGGGCAGTCCAAGGCATAATACAGTAAAATATAATGATAACCTGTTGAATATTCACTTGCTACAGTGTGACATTGACCTCTGGGATCAAGAGGTGTACCTTTTGGTTTAAGGTAATGTGCGTCCCTGATTGTGTGGCCAACACAAATTCTATTTCCGAATATGAGCACCAAATTCAATCTCAGAATACAAACAATAACATTGTGTTTGCATACTTGTTATCCTGCTGAATAGACAACTGTTACAATGTTAGCCAACCTGCATGAGGACTTATAAAGAGGTAACAATAGTGATGTGTACAGTATGAGCATGCGCATGGCATACTTTACATTTGTATCCAACCGACATCCAAATTCCAATTGGTTTATGTTATTGGGTCTACTTAAATTATATCTTCACTTTTTTTGGGACCTGCCTCAATTTTTCCACATACAGTACCATGCAAGTACTTTATAGGCCAGGAGAGACATCAGATTTATTTCAACCACTGCTAACTTGACCAACTTTAGCCACTGCTAACTAAAAAGTAAAAGGAATGATAGGGGAAAGCTCACTATGTTCAGAATCTATGGCAAAATCACCTCTAAGTAACTTCAATCAATCAAATATATTTATAAAGCCCTTTTTACATCAGCAGATGTCACAAAGTGTGTATACAGAAACCTTGCCTAAAACCCCCAAAACAAGCAATGCTGATGTAAAAGCATGAACCTAGGAAGAAACATAGAGAGGAACCAGGCTTTGAGGGGTGGCCAGTGTTCTTCTGACTGTGCCGGGTGGAGATTATAAGAATACATGGCCGTTAAGGCCAGATCGTTCTTCAAGATGTTAAAACGTTCATAGATTACCAGCAGGGTCCAAAATTAATCATAGTGGTTATAGAGAATGCAACAGGTCAGCACCTCAGGAGTAAATGTCAGTTGGCTTTTCATGCTCGAGCATTCACAGGTTGAGACAGGTCGAGAGGGTTGAAAGAGCAGGTCCGGCATAAGGTAACCGGTTCGGTAAAAAGGTCAGGGTTCCAGACAGAACAGCAGAAACTGGATCAGCAGCACAACCAGGTGGACTGGGGACGGGGACAGCCAGGAGTCGCCAGGCCAGTTAGTTCTGAGGCATGGTCCTAGAGCTCAGGTTCTCCGGGAGGGGAGAAAGCGAGAGAGAGATTGGAGAATTAGAGGGAGCATACTTAAGATCACACAGGACACCAGATAAGACAGGAGAATTACACCAGATAGGACAGACTGACCCTAGCCCCCCGGCACATAGACTATTGCAGCATAGATAGTGGAGACTGAGACGGGGGGGTCGGGGGACACTGTGGCCCTGTCCGACGATACCCCCGGACAGGGCCAACAAGGCAGGATATAACCCCACCCACTTTGCCAAAGCCCCCACACCACTAGAGGGATATAAACAGACCACCGACTTACTACCCTGAGAAAAGGCGGAGTATAGCCCAAAAATATCTCCCCCACCGCACGAGCCCAAGGGGTGCAAAAACGGACAGGAAGATGACATCGAGTATAGTGAAAAAAGCTAGACCCCTCCTAGGGGCGGCATGGGAAGTCAGTGACTTAACCCCAGTAATCGGGTCAGAGAGAATACCAGTGGAGAGAGGGAACCAGCCAGGCAAAGACAGCAAGGGTGGTTTGTCACTCCCAGTGCCTTGCCGTTCACAATCGCACCACTGATTTGAAGGTATTTGAGTTGATTTTGTCGTGCAATGTTGAACATGGTGAGCTTGCCCCTATCACTCCCATTGTTAGTAGTGGCTATTTAAACAAATCAAAGCTGTGGATGACAGTTTCTTTGGCTCCGTAGACTACTTTCAGAGTAAGTGGAAAAAATAGAGGTAAGTCTGAAAACAGTGAAAATATCCTTTAAGTTGTCATTATTATTATTTTGTATTTAGTGAAGATAACGGTAGGGATTCAATATGATCACGGGTTATAGCTATTGTAGCTTTTAAAGGCAATGTTCCCACATTCACGGAGATCCTATTCATTGTAAGTGCTGTTAATGTTGTCTCAATCGGAAAAATAGCATAGTGCCCCAAGGTGTGGAATACTAATGTATGCAAGCATGATAGTGTCAATATGTTTTCGTCAATGCCTATAACCTGCGATCAGATTGAATCCGAGCCAAGGTTCTGGGACACTATGCGAGCATGATTGTGTCAATATGTTTTTGTCAATGACACCCATAGTATCGCAATTTAAGGTGCAATTTATTACAATTTTGATAAAGATGATAGCAAGTTGTCCTCTAGATGTTTTTGAATGAAGCCAAACAAATATTATTCACATTAGAATTCATTTTATACCGTTTTCATTGTATAAGTTGGGTCATTTCCTGTCAAAAACCAGGAACCACTTATTTTCATGTTTTTTTTTACATACATAATTTTGACATTTCACATTGTGAATGGAAAATAGGAATACATTGTTTTTATTTAAGTAGTCTTAAGTCAGTTAAGAACAAATTCTTATTTCCAATGACAGTCTACCGGAGAACAGTGGGTTAACTGCCTTGTTCAGGGGCAGAACGACAGATTTGTACCTTGTCAGCTCGGGGACTCAATCCAGCAACCTTTTGTTTACTGGCCCAACGCTCTAACCACTAGGCTACCCGCCTAAGTATTAAGTAAATAACCCAATGGGAAATGGCTTCAGTTTTGGTGATAAAAGAACCATTCAGATCATTTAGTGCAATGCTAATGTATAAAACTTTAAAGGCCCAGTGTAGTCAAAGTCTAGATTTTTCCCGTGTTCTATATATATATTTCCAAACTATGAGGTTGGAATAATACTGTGAAATTGGGATAATAAGAGCTGTTTTGAGCTGTTTGAAATTTCTCAAATTTCAGCCTGTTTTGGTGAGAGGGAGTTTTGGCCATGCGGTAAATTAGTTTTTAGACCAATAAGAAAGATAATTCCAAACCTCTGCCATTAATAGCAAAAACATAATTTTGTAGTTTTTTGTAGTTTTCCCCTCCCCACTCAAACACTTCCAGACAGTCCTAGCAAAATTCTTGCTTGAGAAATTGCTATTTCCTAATAAGCTATTTTTGTTTATTTTTGACCATTTTAATTGAAAACAATCACAGAAACAATTTGATATTGAGTGACTGCATTGAACCTTTAACACTTCATAGTTTAACACTTTATGGGTGACATTTTCTTCCCACAGAGTAACACTTTGCTTATTTTATATAGGTGGGATGGTACTTTATCCATGGGGATTTCTGAACACATTTATGTTGCAATTCTGCAGCATTTGGACATTGCCTTGGATCGCGTGCCATTACATATTGAAAATGTTATAGGTAGTTTGCTCATGCAAAGTGCTTCTTTGTGAGAGGAAAATGTCACATTCCAGATATCTCAACTCCATTGCCTGTTATAAAAAAATTGCAACAGAGCTACATCGTGGTTTTATGGTATTTAAGTCATCAATGGACAAAACCACATTGCGGCTAACTGGGGATACGTACAGTGCCTTGCAAAAGCATTCATCCCCCTTGGCGTTTTTCCTATTTTGTTGCATAACAACCTAAAATGTAAATAGATTTTTATTTGTATTTCATGTAATGGACATAGACAAAATAGTTCAAATTGGTGAAGTGAAATGAAATAAATTACTTGTTTAAAAAAAAATGTAAACGGAAAAGTGGTGCGTGCATATGTATTCACCCCCTTTGCTATGAAGCCCCTAAATAAGATCTGGTGCAACCTTCAGAAGTCACATAATTAGTTAGACTGTCTACAGGTGGACTTTATTTAATTGTCACATGATCTGTCACATGATCTCAATGTATATATATATATTTCTACGCCTGTTCTGAAAGGCCCCAGAGTTCGCAACACCACTAAGCAAGGGGCACCACCAAGCAAGCAGCACCATAAAGACCAAGGAGCTCTCCAAACAGGTCAGGGACAACATTGTGGAGAAGTACAGATCAGGGTTGGGTTCTAAAAAAATATACAAAACATTGAACATCCCACGGAGCACCATTAAATTCATTATTAAAAATTGGAAAGAATATGGCACCACAACAAACCTGCCAAGAGGGCCGCCCACAGGCAAGGAGAGCATTTATCAGAGAGGCAACAAAAAGACCAAAGATAACCCAGAAGGAGCTGCAAAGCTCCACAGGAGAGATTGGAGTATCTGTCCATAGGACCACTTTAAGCCGTACACTCCACAGAGCTGGGCTTTATGGAAGAGTGGCCAGAAAAAAAGCCATTGCTTAAAGAAAAAAAAAATAAGCAAACACGTTTTTGGTGTTCGCCAAAAGGCATGTGGGAGACTCCCAAAACATATGGAAGAAGGTACTCTGGTCAGATGAGACAAAAATTTAGCTTTTTGGCCATCAAGGAAAATGCTATGTCTGGCGTAACCCCCCCCCCCCCCCCCCCCCCCCATCACCCCGAGAACACCATCCCCACAGTGAAGCACGGTGGTGGCAGCATCATGCTGTGGGGATGTTTTTCCATCGGCAGGGACTGAGAAACTGGTCAGAATTGAAGGGATGATGGATGGCGCTAAATACAGGGAAATTCTTGAGGGAAACCTGTCTCAGTCCTCCAGAGATTTGAGACTGGGACGGAGGTTCAGCTTCTTCTTTTTTCACCCCCCCCCCCCAAAGTATTGAAGTTATGCACACTCAAGTTTTCTGTAATTTTGTCTCATTTCTTGTTTGTTTCACAATAATAAATATTTTGCATTTTCAAAGTGGTAGGCATGTTGTGTAAATCAAATAATACAACCCCCCCCCAAAAAAATCAATTTTAATTCCAGGTTGTAAGGCAACACAATTGGAAAAATGCCAAGGGGGGTGAATACTTTCGCAAGCCACTGAATGTAGATTCATTAACATAATGATTTATTTTAATTGCAATGTTCCTCTATCCATTTGCAATATGTGCAAAGAACAGATACAGCAATTGCATGGTTGGGCAGAAGCAAAAACAAAACTTGAGTCTGAATCTTGCCCCATGTCCCAGAGGACCCTGGTACCTTCAGAAAAATTATTTACAGGGATAGTTCACTCATAATCCAATTGTGTTCTGTCATTTGATTTGGGGCATTTTTTAAATGCATGATGCTTTGAAATTCACGGTTTTGCCATTACTTCTGGTAAAATAAAAATGTTGTAATGGTAAAATAAGTATTGACATTTTGGCTTTCAAATCATTTGGGGTAAGACTCAACAAACTGGGACCTTCCAATAAAAATGGATGTCATAGTATTTGTTCACTAATGTTCCTGGGCTGTTGAAATACTGTATGAATCCTATTTAATATTTTTTACTGTAGCTCAACATGAAAATGTGTTCCCAGTTCTCACTGGTAGTGTTTGTTTTTGCTTGTTGTAAAGTTGGTTATTTAAATGCTTTACATTAAATGATTCATGTAATATACAGTTTATTATTCATTTATGTAAGTCTTGCTTCTCACTGGCTATTTTTGGGAGTATGGACTTTGTATATATTGCTCTGCTGTTGTATCTGGAGTGCCTTTGCATTTTTTCCATGAGAAAGTTTAACATGTTCCATTTAAAAAGAAACATGTACAGTATAGCTGACTGCACACTTTATATTTTTGGAGATGCCTATGCATTTATTTTATTTTCTATGTTTAATAAACTTAAAATTATGCAATCACTAAACGTGTTTTGTATGCCTCTGGTTTTTGCAGTCACTTTATTTCCATTGATGATTGGCAACAGTGAGTTAGTCATTGGCAATAGCGTATTGCACTAGTGTGCTCGTACTCATCTAATCTTGAATATTCAGAAATATCTGTATACATTATGTGCACATTGAGAAATTGAGAAAATCAGTCCATAAATAATTCAAAAACATGTTTACTTCTTAAAATATCAAAACTTGAAGTGCAAATCAAACCTGCTTTATATATTTCTATTACAAATAGTACATTTTGTACAGCTAATAATTATGTTGGCGTCACAAAGACCTGAAGTGGTCCAATGGCTTAGGGAAGGTTGTAAAATGTTCAGTGTCACAATGGTATCATTCTGGATTCAAAGGTAACGCCTCTTGGTCTTAGTGGTTGGATTGGTTGATCGGTTTCCTCTAACCCCTCTTGAAAATTCTCTTGGCTTCGACTCCATCGTAGCTGTAGCTCTGTTGGAGGAAGAGTATATATATTTTATTATGACAACAAAAATATCTTACAACCAGACCTGGTTGAAATCCATATCCATGACAAATACTTCTGTCAAATGCTGCACTTGATTTGGTTTGCCATGTACAATTGAACCAATGGAATATTCCCAACATTGCAAACTCCAAGGTAAATCAAGGTGGGTACTTTCAAGCATTTGATTTGTACTTTGGCCAAGGTCTGCTGCCTGTTTTCTTCTTCAGAAGTGTAAATATGTTTTATGGAGGTTTTCATTAAGGGTGTGTAAAACATTTTCCAGAGAGGGTAACTAACCTGTACAAGTTCATCTCCAACAATGGCTCTGGTAGTTGTCAGCACCTTTCCATTGTCCTTTCTGGTGAATGTACCTTTCATCATGTCTCCTTCCATGCCCCATGAACCCTGAGGGGTGAAAGGTTAAATAATTCATCATGATACTGGTCCAAGAATCAAGTGGCAACATTCCAGGTTATCGTTGTTGCAATCGTGCTGTACATCTCAAAAGATTATATCATATTCATCTAGTTGCTGAAAGGTTTTATACTTCATCAGGCCTGTAGTTCTACTGTATATGCACAGTAGTATACTGTGCACAATGAAGAAATGGATTGTGAATGTGTTCTAACCGATATCCTAGTGTGGATACATTGGAACATAGCCAATGGGACTGTACTGTTTCATTGAGTAAGAATAATTGCCTTGTACTTTGCAACTCATTATCAAGTACTGAATAGCTTCTCAATAGCTTGTGAGCACAGAAAAATAATGCAATAAACTTTTGTTATTGGAAAGAACAGATAGGAATAAAATATTTGGAATTGTGGTATGCACCCATTCAATTATATTGTTACTAATCTACTACCCTGGGAATACACTATGCATCAACATAACAACTATGCCTAGGCTCTTCCACAGCCATTGTCTGTATGGCTGCAATAATATAATACTATATAATACTGTATAAATGCATTGCTTACTGATAGCATTGTCCCATCTGCAAGGGCATACTCAAAGGTGACTCCCAGGGTAAATTCCATATCCAGCGTGCGGAAAGTACTGGCCTCCTTCACGACAAACTTGTCTCCAGTTTGTTCAAGGGTGATCTTGAGGTTATCGTGAGTAGCCAGCTTCCTCTTGACCATGTTGACACCTGTGAACAGACACACAATCCATGTGTCCAACCCCAAATCTCATTGAACCATGCGCAAACGACTATACAAGATATTTCATCTGCATGTACTACAGTGCAGCGCCTGGCTAGAGATTATGCATTCATTTTACAGTGCCCTTAGGTGCAAGGTGCATACATAGTCGTCTAATCTAAAGGCATTTAATGCATTAAAAATAGCTTTTATACAAACACTGAATTTGGCTCCGGTACAAAAAGTTAATTGACATTATTTGCATTATTTCTTAAATGCACTTTGTATGCCTGTTTATGTATACATTTTGTAGGCCAACTTGTCTTTGCTTTCAAATCCATTTCTGCCATTTGTGCCCAAAAGTCTTTCCCCCAAAAAAAATTCTCCAAAAGCGATCAATCTCTTACCCATTTGCTCCATGAATTTCTCATAGTTCTCACTGTGGTCTACTTTCCAAGTGCCATTGTAGGTCATGGTTGCTGGAAGGGTTGGACTGGCTCTACTCTAAGGAGTGACCTGCCTTAGCCTACCACCTGGCCTTTTAAACCATGTCCCATGTTAGCTCACTCTCTTATCACTCTCCCCTATCTCATATGCTGATGTGGCTGTGTAAAGCTCATATTTCCTCAAGGCTACACAAGTCATGATCTCCCACTGTGTAGTGCCAATAGCTGTATATTTTTTATTTTACCTTTATTTAACTAGGCAAGACAGTTAAGAACAAATTCTTATTTTCAATGATGGCCTAGGAACAGTGGGTTAACTGCCTGTTCAGGGGCAGAACGACAGGATAGTTCCTTTGTTATAAACAATGGGTCACTGTTTTCCATCTATTTAGTAGAGCAGTACTGCTGCTGCTCCTACTCCTACTACAAGTAGTAGTAGACAAGTAGTAATAGTAGTAGACAAGTAGTAATAGTAGTAACAGTAGTAGTAAGTAGTAGTAGTAGTAGTACAGTAGTAGTAGTAGTAGTAATAGTAGTAGTAGTAGTAGTAAGTAGTAGTAGTAGTACAGTAGTAGTAGTAGTAGTAGTAGTAGTAGTAGTAAGTAGTAGTAGTAGTAGTACAGTAGTAGTAGTAGTAGCGGAGCTCAGCAATTTAACAATTTATTACTGTCCCAAGCTGCCCCTTGGTGGTACCTTGGAATCGTCTGACACAGCCTCTGAAAAACAAACATAAAATATTAGTTAAATTATGTGTGTGTCTCCTAACCCCATTTTTAAGCGTTATTGCCTCTCCCCCCTTCTCTCTCTCTCTGTCTCTCTCTCTCTCCTACTCTCTCTCACACACACTTTTAGGGTCTGTTGGTTATTTGTGCTGAAAGGGGTCTAAAGTGAGAGGTGAGCAATTGAAAATGAGTGGGAATAACTTTCAGAAACGAGTCATATCATTTTATCTTTGGTTATATGTATGTCATTATATACTGAACAAAAATATAAACGCAACTTGAAACAATTTCAAAGATTTTACTGAATGACAGTTCATATGAAGGAATCAGTCAATTTAAATAAACTCATTAGGCCCTAATCTATGTATTTCACATGACTGGGAATACAGATATGCATCTGTTGGTCACAGATACCTTAAAAAAAAGGGGCCTCACAATGGGCCTCTGGATCTTATCACAGTGTTTCTGTGCATTCAAATTGCCATCGATAAAATGCAATTGTGTCCGTTGTGCGTAACTTAAGCCTGCCCATACCACAACCCCACTCTGTTGACAACGTTGACATCAGCAAACCGCTCGCCCACACGACGCCATACATGTGGTCAGCAGTTGTGAGGCCAGTTGGACATACTGCCAAATTCCCTAAAACGATGTCTCTGGCAACAGCTCTGGTGGACATTCTTGCAGTCAGCATGCCAATTGCACGCTCCCTCAAAACTTGAGACATCCGTAGCATTGTGTTGTGTGGCAAAACCGCACATTTTAGAGTGGCCTTTTATTGTCCCCAGCACAAGGTGCACCTGTGTAATGATCATGCTGTTTTATCAGCTTCTTAATATACAACACCTGTCAGAAATGCTCACTAACATATAAACAAATATATGCACAAGATTTGAGAGAAATAAGCCTTTTGTGCTTATGGAACATTTCAGGGATTTTTTATTTCAGTTTATGGGACCAACCCCACCTCCCAAACACACTCATCCCCAGCATCTCACCTTGCTCCCTGCTGCAGCCACTTTCACATTTCTCTCTTTCAAATCTCATCTGGTGGGTGATGCCACTGCAGCCATTTTTGCACCAGAAAGTTCACCACTCATCTAACAATCACACAAATTGAATACTAAAGCAGTTCTTATTTTGGGAGTGGTAATAAACATGTGTATTGCATTTTTGTGTTTGTTAGCTGTTGTGTGGTGAACTTTCTGGTGCAAAAATGGCCTCTGTGTGTCACGTCCTGACCAGTAAAAGGGGTTATTTGTTATTGTAGTTTGGTCAGGGCGTGACAGGGGGTGTTGTTTTGTGTGTTTCGGGGTTTTTGATTTATGTTCTATATTTTCTATTTCTATGTTTATTCTAGTTTTCTATTTCTATGTTGTGTTTTTCAATGACCTCCAATTAGAGGCAGCTGGTTGTCGTTGTCTCTAATTGGAGGCCATATTTAAGTGTGTTCGTTTTTCACTTGTGTTTGTGGGTGGTTGTTTCCTGTATAGTCTGAGCACTTTACGGGACTGTTTTCGTCGTCTATTTCTATGTTGTGTTTTTCAATGACCTCCAATTAGAGGCAGCTGGTTGTGTTGTCTCTAATTGGAGGCCATATTTAAGTGTGTTCTTTTTCACTTGTGTTTGTGGGTGGTTGTTTCCTGTATAGTCTGAGCACCTTACGGGACTGTTTCTCGGTTGTTTTGTTTAAGTGTTTTTCTCTTTAATAAAAATAAGAAGATGAGCACTTTACCCGCTGCATTTTGGTCCACTCCTTACGACGCCCGTGACACTGTGTCATCACCCACCAGATGATATTTGAAAGACAGAAATTTGAAAGAGACTAATGCACTCAGATGGCTTCTGTTGTTCATTTGGAAGAAAACCTTGTATCTCCACAATGGAAACTTTTCAGGAAATGGACAGCACAAGAATGTAGGTGAAAGGTTGGTGAAAGATTGATGAGTTAATTCCTTCCCACTACTCACATGAACTCCATCTGGAGTTGGATGAGATTCATGGCCACGTACAAACTAAAGCTCTGTTTGTACCTGGTGCTCACGTGTGGTTGTTGTCATCCGATCAAGATGATCCAATAACCATAATCTGATCAAAATTTGCCATGCCTACACTTGGCATTAAAATGTGTATTTTATCAGTCCACTGTGACCACACTGTGAACAGATTTTGTGGGTACATGGCCATATTTTGGTTACACTTAAAAAATGAATGTTTAAGTATTTCATCCATAAATTAATAAATAACAGTTCATAAACTACATTTAAACACATTTATAAATGTGTTTTTTCAATTAAGTAAACCTTAAACCAATCACCTCAAATTATTTAATTTGATATTTTTACCTTCTTCCTAATCATGTATATTTATTCAATAGCACAATGTGCTGTATATAATTATGTATTTCTTTTATATTATGTATAGTTTATATTATTGTCTCTTTGGTTTGTATTGTATGTAGTTTGCTGTGTCATCCTGCCTGCAGATCAAATGTCCCTATTAGTCCATGGACTAAATATATGTTGGCTCTATATAACTAAAATACTTTCTCAATGGGTCTCCATGTTGTATGTGACATTTGGTGTTAGTTATCATCAAGGTAACATGTCACAATAGAGCAATATAAATATAACCCACAGACATTGACCTCAATGAAAATCTTTTTTAAACCCCCCCCCCCCCCCCTCCCCCCCCCATAGGACAGTAAAGATGCCATGATAAGGACATCGGTTCACATCGGTGGCCTTGGATCTTAACCGTTGCCTCTCTATTGCCTATCTTAATCATCTGCATCTCTGATAAAGTTTGGTTCTATTAAGACTTTAACCTTAATAATCTTCCCACTACTTGACCTAAAAATGATGACCTTTGTAGCTGTCAGTTAATATTGCACAGGGATAGTGTAAGCCCTAACAGATTGCTTATTGTGAGGTCTTTACTGTCCTATAGGAGAATAGCAGATGATCTTTTCTGTTAAGATGCCCTCAGTTTAGGTGGTCTGCCACAAAAAGAGCCAATGGGGAAATAATCTGACGTGTAGGAGAACATTGGCTGTAATGAAGGGATTGATGTTTGTGTGGCACTGGGTTGCTGTGTTTCTACTGTTCATTTCTACAAATTTGTGTAGCTTTCTTTAAAGTGAAAACATAGGTTAATAGATAGAAAAATGATTCCCTGTCTTGCACCATTTCAAACTTGTATGCTACCTACAGTATGTCAGGTTCTTTCCCACTAAATAATTGTACCATATTCACCATGGTACACACTGATTTATTCCAGAAGTCTCGAAATGAATGAATGAATGAATGAATGAATGAATGAGTACTATACAATATGCAGACATGACACAACTGTCATCCTAAGAGATCCTTCTGGACACCGTTTGCCATTAGCAAACTTCACATGACCTTTACATACACCCCAAAGAAGCTGTCTTTGGAAGATGCCTTTCTATTTTAGCTGTAGTGATGTAATCAATGAAGGGAACATTACTCAACAACGTAGATGTGGGAGGTTAATCATCAACAGCATTATACTCAGTAGTAGTGATAGGCATCAATATGGAAAGGTCATATCGATATATGTAAATAATTGTAATAATGATTTCGATATCAAGCATCCAATTGCATTTGAGCACGACACATAAAAAGCTCAGAAGAAAGGCCAAGAGTACACCACGTAGTCTAAGCTTGAATAAATAAGTCATACTAGCAAGAACAGCGTGCTGGTTTTTATTTTCTTTGAAGTTATCGCATTATTCCCATGAAAACCTGCAATGAGATAACTCAGAAGTGCGAGTGCTTTTATAAATTGTGAATCAAAGCACATTAAAAGGAAATTGAAACATTCAAACATAATAACACTTCATATGAATGTTTGTAAAGCTGATAAAACTGCACATCTGGTTTAAAACATTTGACTATTTTTTAATTTAATTTAGTTGCTTATTGAGATATAACAGTTACAGGAGATGGTGAATGGATAAAATAATAAGGCTGCTATTCAATCCAATCGCGCTTTTTCGACAATGCGCAATTTGAAAGGTAATTTCCGATTGAGCCAACATATGCAGAATTGACCCTGGATTTTTTCTCTGCAAACGCGGGAACATTGCCTTTAAAGGGTTAATTGTTGACAAGGAACGATGGGATTAAATCATGGCCTGAGTTACACTATAAAAGTATAATATATGTCATCCTATTTGGTGTTGCTTATCTAAAGGCTAAGCAATATGACTGAGACTGAGAGAGCCCTCAGGTTATCTTTGGTGCTGATCGATAACATCAGAGACTCAACTTCAGGGTCACAACCTGAGTCACACATCAGGAGGGCAAAAATATGTGACACATTTCATAAAGGCCTCCCTGTGCATTCGGAAAGTATTCAGACCCCTTGAAAGCCTTATTCTAAAATGGATTAAGTTATGTGTTCCTCATCAATCTACACACAATACCCCATAATAACAAAGCGAAATAAGTATTTATACATTTTTTTGCCAAAAAAAGAAAAAAAGAAATACTTTAATTACATAAGTATTCAGACCCTTTACTATGAGAATCAAAATTGAGCTCAGGTGCATCCTGTTTCCACTGATCATCCTTGAGATGTTTCTACAACTTGATTGGAGTCCACCTGTGGTAAATTCAATTGATTGGACATTGGATTTGGAAAGGGACACACCTGTCTATATAAGGTCCCACAGTTCACAGTGCATGTCAGAGCAAAAACCAAGCCATGAGGTTGAAGGAATTGTCCGTAGAGTTCTGAGACAGGATTGTGTTGAGGCACAGATCTGGGGAAGGGTATCAAAAAATGTCTGCAGCATTGAAGGTCCCCAAACACACAGTGGCCTCCTTCATTCTTAAATGGAAGAAGTTTGGAACCACTAAGACTCTTCTTAGAGCTGGCCGCTCTAGGAAGTGAGAAATCGGGGGAGAAGGGCCTTGGTCAGGGAGGTGACATTCTGATAGAGCTTCAGAGTTCCTCTGTGGAGATGGAAGAACCTTCCAGAAGGACAACCATCTCTGCAGCACTCAACAAATCAGGTATTTACAGTAGTGGCCAGACGGAAGCCACTCCTCAGTAAAAGGCACATGACAGCCCACTTGGAACTTGGCAAAAGGCACCTAAAGGACTCTCAGACCATGAGAAACCAGATTCTCTGGTCTGATGAAACCAAGATTGAACTCTTTGGCCAGAATTCCAAGCGTCACGTCTGGAGGAAACCTGGCACCATCCGTACGGTGAAGCATGGTGGTGGCAGCATCATGCTGTAGGGATGTTTTTCAGCGGCAGGGACTAGGAGACTAGTCAGGATCGAGGGAAAGATGAACGGAGCAAAGTACAGAGAGATCCTTGATGAAAACCTGCTCCAGAGCGCTCAGGACCTCAGACTGGGGTGATGGTTTACCTTCCAACTGGACAATGACCCTAAGCACACAGTCAAGACAATGCAGGAGTGGCTTCCGGACAAGTCTCTAAATGTCCTTGAGTGGCCCAGCCAGAGCCTGGACTTGAACCCAATTGAACATCTCTGGAGAGACCTGAAAATAGCTGTGCAGTGACGCTCCCTCATTCCAACCTGACAGAGCTTGAGAGGATCTGCAGAGAAAAATGGGAGAAACTCCACAAATACAGGTGTGCCAAGATTGTAACGTAAGGGGTCTGAATACTTTCCGAATGCACTGTACCAGGGATGTTCTTACACACTTCAAAGTGATACAAAGAAGTCACTATACTAATGCCAAACTGGCTAAATTCTACTCCCAAGTTGACCCCTTAATGTGGATGCCAGCATACCACTGCAACTCATGCACATATATTTTGGTTTGCACATATAGCAAACTATTTGGATGCTATTTTTTATGCACTATCCCATATAACACAGGTACTTACTGTATAAATCATGACCCACTGATAGCTATCTTTGGGACAATTCTGGTAGTTCAGGAATAGAAAAGGCAGAATCAAATGCCTTGGGATATGCCTGTCTGATTGCCAGAAACATGGAACACCGGAAAAGGCCAAACCCACCATCTTACAATCAATGGGTTAATAGCATGTTACAAAGTCTCACTTTGGAGAAAATCAAATGCACAATAAGCAAATCCACAACCTTATAATTGTTTTGATCATTTTGGGAATTTGTGTGCATTGTTAGGTATTACTGCACTTGTAACGATGTACGCCGAGAGTCGGGAAGCAAGTTCAGGGAGTGAATATATTTAATAAATAAATGAACAAAACAAGAAACACAAAACGCACCGACATGAAACAGGAACAATGATGACTGGGGAAGAAACCAAAGTGAGTGACATATAAAGGGCAGGTAATCAAGGAGGTGATGGAGTCCAGGTGAGTGTCATTACGCGCGTAACGCTGGTGACGTGTGCGCCCTAATGAGCAGCCTGGTGACCTAGAGGCCGGAGAAGGAGCACACGTGACAACACTATTAGAGCTAGAGACATAAGCATTTCACTACGCCCGCAATAACATCTGCCGAATATGTGTACGTGACCAATAACATTTTATTTTATTTATTTTATAGGACATGGCAAGCTTTAATATATGCTGTTGTCTGATTGATTATGTACCTGAGTTTTCAGTTGTATTGACGTGTGTACACTATCATTCAAAAGTTTGGGGTCACTTAGAAATATCCTTGTTTTTGAAAGAAAAGCACATTTTTCTCTCCATTAAAATAACATCAAATCGATCAGAAACACAGTGTAGACATTGTTAATATTGTAAATGAGTATTGCAGCTGGAAACGGCAGATTTTTTTATGGAATATCTACATAGGCATACAGAGGCCCATTATCAGCAACCATCACTCCTGTATTCCAATTGCACGCTGTGTTAGCTAATCCAAGTTGCTCATTGCAATTATGTTAGCACAGCTGAAAACTGTTGTCCTGATTAAAGAAGCAATAAAACTGGCCTTCTTTAGACTAGTTGAGTATCTGGAGCATCAGCATTTGTGGGTTCGATTACAGGCTCAAAATGGCCAGAAACAAAGACCTTTCTTCTGAAACTCGTCAGTCTATTCTTGTTCTGAGAAATGAAGGCTATTCCATGGGAGAAATTGGCAAGAAACTGAAGATCATTTACAACACTGTGTACTACTCCCTTCACAGAACAGCGCAAACTGGCTCTAACCAGAATAGAAAGAGGAGTGGGAGGCCCCGGTGCACAACTGAGCAAGAGGACAAGTACAGTAGAGTGTCTAGTTTGAGAAACAGACGCCTCACAAGACCTCAACTGGCAGCTTCATTAAACAGTACCTGCAAAACACCAGTCTCAACGTCAACAGTGAAGAGGCGACTCCGGGATGCTGGCCTTCTAGGCAGAGTTCCTTTGTCCAGTGTCTGTGATCTTTTGCACATCTTAATCTTTTATTTTTATTGGCCAGTCTGATATACGGCTTTTTCTTTGCAACTCTGCCTAGAAGTCCAGCATCCCGGAGTCGCCTCTTCACTGTTGACGGTAGTGTAGATTTTTGACCCTGCTGGTCATCTATGAACATTTGAACATCTTGGCCATGTTCTGTTATAATCTCCACCCAGCACAGCCAGAAGAGGACTGGCCACCCCTCATAACCTGGTTCCTCTCTAGGTTTCTTCCTAGGTTCTGGCCTTTCTAGGGAGTTTTTCCTAGCCACCATGCTTCTACACCTGCATTGCTTGCCGTTTGGGGTTTTAGGCTGGGTTTCTGTACAGCACTTTGTGACATCAGCTGATGTAAGAAGGGCTTTATAAATACATTTGATTGATTGATTGAGATATCTATATGATGTGTACCTCAATACTGGGATAGGAAGAAACAAAAATCATTGAGGACCATTAGGGAAGGTGGGTGGTTGGGAGGGTGCGTAGGACACATGGTGCTAAACATTTCTTTCCTTTGTGTACTCTGTTATTTCAACAGAACACAAATTAAAGCTATGGAGCCTTGCCAAGGCTCTGATCTGTCAGTATCAACAGTTCTACAACTGGCCACTTGAGAGCGCAATAACCAAGAATGACTTCCTCTGCTTCTGCAAGGTTGACTATTTCAGTTGAAAACAGTGACTTTGTTCAAAATTTGTGAACTGTTTTCTAATTCATCTGCTCAGTTGGTACAGTAGTGTATGTACAGTAGAATTACCTCTTGCCTCACTTATTCCTTGACAGTCCACCCCTATTCAAATATTTGATACATTTCTCCCAATTATTGTCCCAACTATCCGATCTCTGCTGGTTCCACAAGGCTACCAACGAACCCCATTACATGCCAGTGTGGAAATAAGGAATAAAAACGAACAAATAAACAATACCACAGCTCTGGTAGCCTCTTTTTATTCAACAAAAATCATAAATGAAACAATAGTCTCCTGCACAATAGCATCCACGTTGTGAGGCACTTGCACATTAACAAGGTTTTTTGGGTGAGTGTAGTTCAAAATAAAATGTTACACTTACAGAACAACATATTGACAGTGTTAGGGAAGCTGCTCTGAAAATATAGTTTACCAAGCTACCAATTACTCCACACTGGAAGAAGTTAAGCTACACTAAATCTACCCTTGAGAAAAATCTAGTTTACTTAACTTTTATTTTTATTTAACTAGGCAAGTCAGATAAGAACAAGTTATTATTTTCATTGATGGCCTACCCTGGCCAAACCCTAACCTGGGCCAATTATGCGCCACCCTATGGGACTCCCAATCACGGCCAGTTGTGATACAGCCTGGAATCAAACCAAGGTCTGTAATGACGCCTCTAGCACTGAGATGCAGTGCCTTAGACCGCTGTGCCACTCGGGAGCCCGAGTCACTTTGAAAAAGTAGTTCTCTACATCAAATCGTACAAATCGTGAGAATTACGATACGTAAATCTGAAATGTCATAGACTACAAATTCCAAGAACAGATCTCATTGGGGTCATATGTTAACAGAATATGTAATTTAGCCTATTAAACACAAAAACTATGTTTCAAGTGAGAATTAGGCAGGTCTGAGGCCGAAAAAGAAAGGAAATGATTGCCTACATCACCCATATTTTATTTTATTTTTGCAAAAAGAGTAGTGTTTAGTTCCAGCAGTTAGCTACACGGCAAAGAAAGTCATTAACTACTGAAAACACTACCTAGATTTGAATTTAGTTCAACTACCACCAAGCTACTGCAAAATGTAGTTAAATTACTAGTTGAACTACATGTAGTTCACTACTACACAACACTGCATATTGGTGTTAAAATGTATTTGGACGGTTAAGTGAACTATTTAATGTGTTTAATACATAATACCAAAAGTTCAGTGTGTCCTACAGAATATGGAATTCACAGCTGAGATTATGGTTTGGCCTATAGATTTTGACCTATACATGTATATTACACCACAAATTAAAATAACAAATACAATCAGTGCACAGATACAACATCAGTGAATAAATACATAGAATACAGAATACTTTGAGTGTAAAATACTACTTCAAATGCTGGAATGGATAGAGAAAAAAAATACATGACATTGTATTTCAATATGTGCCCGTACCTACAGTATATCCATAAAATAGGTTCTTCATCTGTGTCATATCATACTAAATGAAACCTATAAATGTACCTTATTTGTCACTTGAAACAAACATACAGTTGAAGTCTGAAGTTTACATACACCTTAGCCAAATACATTTAAACTCAGTTTTTCACAATGCCTGACATTTAATCCTAGTAAAAATTCAATTTTAGGTCAGTTAGGATCACCAATTTACTTTAAGAATGTGAAATGTCAGAATAATAGTACAGAGAATGATTTATTTCAGCTTTTATTTCTTTCATCACATTGCCAGTGGGTCAGAAGTTTACATACACTCAATTCGTTTTTGGTAGCATTGCCTTTAAATTGTTTAATTTGGGTCAAACGTTTCAGGTAGCCTTCCACAAGTGTCCCACAATAAGTTGGGTGAATTTTGGCCCATTCCTCCTGACAGAGCTGGTGTAACTGAGTCAGGTTTGTAGGCCTTGTTGCTCGCACACGCTTTTTCAGTTCTGCCCACCAATTTTCGATAGGATTGAGGTCAGGGCTTTGTGATGGCCACTCCAATACCTTGACTTTGTTGTCCTTAAGCCATTTTGCCACAACTTTGGAAGTATGCTTGGGGTCATTGTCCATTTTTGAGACCCATTTGCGACCAAGCTTTAACTTCCTGACTGATGTCTTGAGATGTTACTTCAATATATCCACATCATTTTCCTACCTCATGATGCCATCTAGTTTGTGAAGTGCACCAGTCCCTCCTGCAGCAAAGCACCCCCACAACATGATGCTGCCACCCCCGTGCTTCACAGTTGGGATTGTGTTCGTCGGCTTGCAAGCCTCCCCCTTTTTCCTCCAAACATAACGATGGTCATCTCTAGGAGACAGAATGCGTCTCCTTCCTGAGCGGTATGACGGCTGCGTGGTCTCATGGTGTTTATACTTGCGTACTATTGTTTGTACAGGCATTTGGAAATTGCTCCCAAGGATGAACCAGATTTGTGGATGTCTACAATTTTTTTTCTGAGGTCTTGGCTGATTTCTTTTGATTTTCCCATGATGTCAAGCAAAGAGTACACCTCCAATTGACTCAAATGATGTCAATTAGCCTATCAGAAGCTTCTAAAGCCATTTTCTGGAATTTTCCAAGCTGTTTAAAGGCACAGTCAACTTAGTGTATGTAAACTTCTGACCCACTGGAATTGTGATACAGTGAATTATAAGTGAAATAATCTGTCTGTAAACAATTGTTGGAAAAATTACTTGTGTTATGCACAAAGTAGATGTCCTAACCGACTTGCCAAAACTATAGTTTGTTAACAAGAAATGTGTGGAGTGGTTAAAAAACTAGTTTTAATGACTCCAACCTAAGTGTATGTAAACTTCCGACTTCAACTGTACATACCAACAATACGAATAACTGTTGGTGAAGGAGAGAACAAGGTATATTTCTAGATGGTAAAATTGTTATGTCTTCAGATATAGCAGCTTCTTGAAACTGACAAGTGACCCAGTGAGCAAAACTGGTCAGGCGTACGTCATGGTCCGGTTTTATGCTGATTGTAAAACGTTTAACATCTCTTTTTAGCGACCAGAAAAGGACATCTTCTCTTGGTTCTAATTTGGTTATCTGACATCTCTTCAACCCATAAAACCAAATTAGAACCCCAAATTTACACCTTTATGCATTTTGCCCACTAGGGAAAGGGGAATGCTTTTATGATCAAACTATGCTTTCAGTACTTTTGCGCGACAGAAAGTAGACATTCATGGGCTCCTTCTTGCCTTTCATGGTGATGGGTCCTCGGTACTCCAAATGAAACTGGGGGTCAGCATTCTCTGCTGACTGCAAACACCTGAAATCAAAATGTATTTCCCACATTTTCACAGAATTCAACAATATGTTGTTCCCAAAGGCTGCTTCAAAAGAAAGGGGTTTTCCCCTT
Organism: Salmo salar; assembly: GCF_965601325.2. Classification (NCBI taxonomy): domain Eukaryota; kingdom Metazoa; phylum Chordata; class Actinopteri; order Salmoniformes; family Salmonidae; genus Salmo; species Salmo salar. The sequence goes on from NC_138298.1 coordinate 13,667,642, forward strand.
TAGACACACACATACAGGTGTCAGCAACAGTAATATAACATGCCATGCACAATTTTACAAAGGATGGATCAGCACTTCACAGCAATGTCTCATTCATCTAAATAAACCCGTTATTATCCTTACCTGTAAGTATATTCTGAAATGTTGATTTTTCCCTTCTCTCCTGTGGTTTCTGTACGGCTGGTGAGGTTGACAGTATTTCCAAACAGGCAGTAGCGGGGCATCCTTTGACCTATGACCCCAGTTACCACCTCTCCTGTGTGGATCCCAATGGTTATCTAGGGAGAGAAGAGGATGCTCAAGAAAACAGGGTTCCCATACAGAGCCACGGTCGAGTAAGTAACACTATGTGCAGGACAACAATCCTGTCCCCATGAGTAGGGCAGACGTATCACATATCTCAGCTGAAATGACTGATCTCAGAGAGACTGAGGTTGAAGAAGATAATTCCTCGGCTCCCAAGGACAAAGACGGAGTAAATGAAACATTGGAGTTGGTACCTGGTGAGCCAGAGTCTGCAACAGTGACCTCTCATTCCGAGAAAAATTTGGAAAAATGCAAAGAATTAAGCTGGGAAAGTAGCTACTGAGACCAGTGACAATCATGACCCAATAGAAAATCTTGAGGTTAATAAGGGACCCGGAAGGCGGTGCAACTCTTTGGGGAATACAATAGAAGGCAGCCAAACATCAATGCTGGCCTTCATTCAAACAATCCGGAATCAATATACACCCAAGCGGCCCAGGGTACCAAGCTCCCCATCAGAGTCTGGAGTTAGGTCACATGCAGAAAAAAAGACTGATATGGAGGATTTAATTCTGGAAGAAGTGGAGAAAAGTCCCCCTAATTAGCCATACAGACCGAAATCATTGATGGATTGAAATAATTTATATTTGAGCAACCTATATTATCTGTGTATGTGAGCATAACTTCTGTTGCTAACATGGCTTTTCAAGAGAATGGGCAATGTGCTGATAATTTAATTTTAATGCCAACTTGTCACGGGTGTCGTAAGGATTTGACCAAAACGCAGCGGGAATGTGTATACTCATCTTCTTTTTAATTGGCAGAAAGAAGGAAAAACCATAACAAAAACACACGTATACAAAAATAACGACAATAACAGTCTTGTCAGGCACACAGTTAAACAAGAAACAACTACCCACAAATCCTATAGAAAAAAAACACCCCTCTTAAATAAGACCTTCAATTAGAAGCAACGAGGAGCAGCTGCTTCCAATTGAAGGTCAACCCCATTAACTAAACATAGAAATAGAAAGACTAGAGCTAACATAGAAATAAACTAACAAGAACATAGCCCAACAAACCCCGAACCACATAAAACAAACACCCCCTGCCACGTCCTGACCAAACTACAATAACAAATAACCCCTTTACTGGTCAGGACGTGACACAACTCTTGATACATGTCCCAAACAAAACCCGGCTTCGACACAGAAACTCAGTTCCCTTAACCCAGGTATTAGAAGACATTGTACTATGAAACTTTTTCAAACTGTTAATCAGGCTAAAATGCTCTGGGACCCTCATTCCAAGCCTAGAGGAATATTGGGAGGTCATCTGAATATTCGTAGCATTATTTCTAAGAGTGAACAAGTAGAACATTTATTGAACGACTCTAATCTAGATTTTTTTCTGTTTCTCTGAGACATGGCTGAAGAAATATTCTCACATTTCTGCCTTTAATGTCCCTGGACATTTCATATTCAGGAGGGACAGGGGAGAGGGCAGACGGGGTGGATTGCTTATGTACATGAAAGATAACTTTAAATGCAATCGTATCATATGGAAACATGCCAATGACATTGAATGTATGGGGCTGAATGTCTTCCCCTGAATGTCTCTCACTATTATTGGATTATATCGTCCATCAACATCTGATATCTCGTTTTAAGACCATCTAAATGCCATGCTTAAAGAATGTGATCATAATCTCCTTCTTATCTTCATGGGCAATTTCAATATAAACTGGGAAATCAAAACTTGCAGGAAAAAACTCAGATCAGATTATTTCAACCTGACTCAAAGAACTGGCTCAGGGAACTGGCTCAAAGATTTTCAACCAAGGTCACAGTTTTCACTCCCATAGATAATAATAAACCAATATTCAGAATTCCTGAAATCTCAGCGTCAGCAGTGGACAGTATTATTAGCTTCTTCAGGAGCTCTAGAACAAAATATGTATTTGGTCTAGACAATGTATTCCTGAAGAGACAAACACATTCTCTTATTGCCTCTATTGTACATCTAGTTAATCTGTCCATCAAATATGGGTTCTTCCCCAATGCTTGGAAGTCAGCTGCAGTGATACCGGTTTTAAAATCTGGTGACCCAACACTGGTGGAAAATTACAGACCTATAAGCATTCTTCCAGTGCTATCAAAAGTAGCTGAAAAATGGGTGGTTGATCACCTGACTCACCTCATTCAGGGCAACTCCATTCATCAAATGCAATTTGGATTCAGAACTAACCATTCTACCGAAAAAGCCAATTGCTATTTTCTGGAGTGCATTAAATCTAAACTGGACATAGGTGGTGTAGTCTGCGCAGTCTTTTTGGATCTTAAAAAGGCCTTTGATACTGTGAATCATGAGGTCCTCCTATCCAAACTATCCTCCCTTAATGTGTCCACTGAAGTCATTAGTTGGATGCATTACTATCTGACAAACAGAAGTGAAAGGATTCGTTTGGGGGACACTCAGTCGGACTCTTTACTATAACATTGGGGTCAATATTAGGCTCCCTTCTGTTTACCATCTATATAAATGACCTCCCACTTGCTTGCCCACAAGTTATTAACATGCAGATGTATGCAGACAATACAGTTCTGTATGTACACTCAAAAAATAACTTGTTAACAACCAATTGTTTAACTTCTTATGGTTCAAATCCCGTTAACGGGATCGATTTGACAACATCCGGTGAAATGGCAAAGTGCCAAATTCAAATTAAATTACTATAAATATTAAACTTTCATGAAATCACACATGCAATACACCAAATTAAAGCTACACTTGTTGTTAATCCAGCCAACGTGTCAGATTTCAAAAGGCTTTACGGCGAAAGCAAACCATGCGATTATCTGAGGATAGCACCCCACCAAACAAACACAGACAATTATAATTCAACCCGCCAGGCATGACACGAAACGCAGAAATAAAGACATAATTCATGCCTTACCTTTGATGAGCTTCTTCTGTTGGCACTCCAATATGTCCCATAAACATCACAAATGGTCCTTTTGTTCGATTAATTCCGTCGTTATATATCCAAAATGTCCATTTATTTGAAGCGTTTGATCCAGAAAAACACCGGTTCCAACTCACGCAACATGACTACAAAATATCTCACAAATGACCTGTAATCTATGTCCAAACATTTCAAACAACTTTCCTAATGCAATTTTAGGTATTTTTTTATGTAAATAATCAATAAAATTTAAGACGGGATAAACTGTGTTCAATACCGGAGGAAAACAAAGTGGAGCGTGCTTTCAGGTCACGTGCCTCAACCACAACAGTACACTTCACTCGACCCTCGTTCTGAACAGGGCTACTTCTTCATTACACAAAGGAAAAGCATCAACCAATTTCTAAAGACTGTTGACATCCAGTGGAAGCGATAGGAACTGCAAGCAACTGCCTTAGAATTCTAGATTCCCATTGAAATCCCATTGAAAAGAGAGTGACCTCAACAACAACAAAAAATCCTGGATGGTTTGTCCTCGGGGTTTCGCCTGCCAAATAAGTTCTGTTATACTCACAGACATCATTCAAACAGTTTTCGAAACTTCAGAGTGTATCCTATCCAAATCTACTAATAATATGCATATCCTAGCTTCTGGGCCTGAGTAGCAGGCAGTTTACTTTGGGCATGCTTTTCATCTGGACGTGAAAATACCGCCCCCTTGCCTAGAGAAGTTAATTGAAGCTATGGTACATGTTTCTAAATGGATGACTAATTCTTGCCTCCATTTAAATATCGACAAGACTGTTTGTATGTACTTCTCTAAGAAATCCATTGATTCTTCCCAATGAGCTGTTCTTGTTAATGGGGAGAATTCGTTCTGCACGCATAGAAGCAGCTACGGTGGTTATGTTTCTACGTTCATCAGCCAACAAAGCCTCTGATCCTAGGGAAGACCGGCAGTCTACGATACAACAACCAGAACCAAGTGTTCGACAGAGAGAGATGGAGGAGCCTCTTCAGCACATTGCGACCAAGTCTCAGTCTACAAGATCAAGGTCATCAAAACAGTCAAGCAAATCCTTAGCGGCGAGTTCTGCAGCCATCAAAGCACGCACCAAGGCGGACGCAGCGCGTGCTCAAGTCTCCTATGCTGAGAAGGAAGCTTCTGTGATGAAACAAAAGGCGGAAATAGACTTGTTGAAGCAAAACGTTGACCTCGAGGCAAGTTTATATGTTCTCCAAGTTGAGAGAACAGCTGCTGCTGCGTTGGCTGAAGCTGCAGCCTTTGAAGAAGCTGTACGATCAGAACGCAGAGAGCTTCGCAAAAAACAAGACACAGGAAAACAGCCCTTAAGTCCAGTCCAACGTAGATGTGAGTATGTGCAACAACATGCTAGGCCTTACTTTGCTGAACTTCCATTTGAAGTGGAGACACAAGAGCTTAGTGTTAACCCAGCTACATGCCTGTCACAGTTGTCGTACTGGAGAGAAGACCAAGCCGCTCGGGCTGGGCCGGACGATAGTCGGGCCGCTCGGGCTGGGCCGGACGATAGTCGGGCCGCTCTGGCGGCTCCGGGCAGTCGGGCCGCTCTGGCGGCTCCGGGCAGTCGGGCCGCTCTGGCGGCTCCTGACTGGCGGGCGGCTCTGGCGACTCCTGACTGGCGGGCGGCTCTGGCGACTCCTGACTGGCGGGCGGCTCTGGCGACTCCTGACTGGCGGGCGGCTCTGGCGACTCCTGACTGGCGGGCGGCTCTGGCGACTCCTGACTGGCGGGCGGCTCCTGACTGGCGGGCGGCTCCTGACTGGCGGGCGGCTCTGGCGACTCCTGACTGGCGGGCGGCTCTGGCGACTCCTGACTGGCGGGCGGCTCTGGCGACTCTTGACTGGCGGGCAGCTCTGGCGACTCTTGACTGGCGGGCAGCTCTGGCGACTCTTGACTGGCGGGCAGCTCTGGCGACTCTTGACTGGCGGGCAGCTCTGGCGACTCTTGACTGGCGGGCAGCTCTGGCGACTCTTGACTGGCGAGGCTTTGCTGACGCACTAGACGCCTGATGCGTGGGGCTGGTACCGGACGTGCCAGCCTGGAGACACGCACCTCCATGCTAGTGCGCATAGCGGGAAACACCGGACCGTAGAGGCGCACTGGCGGTCTTGAGCGCAGGGTTGGCATCACCCCTTCAGGCTCGATGCTTACTTCACCCTGGCACATGCGGGGCGCTGGTACTGTGCCTACCGGCCTGAAAATCCCAGGCCTCACCACAGCCCCAACCCCAAAGCATGGGACCTGTCCAGTCTGTCTCTGCCCTACAAGGGTACGGGGAGCTGGCCTGGGGCTCTAATCTCGCCCCGCCAAATAGCCCTTGTGCCCCCCCAAAAAAAATTATTGGGGCTGCCTCTCGGGTTCTACCTGCCTCCCAGGCAGGTTGTCACAGTGGACCTGCAACTGCTCCCATGTCCAGTCAATCCTTTCCTCCAATACTTCCAGCGACCAGGATGCCATCTCCTCCTGAGCGCGCTGCTTCCAATAGTCCTCCTTGACTTCCCTCTGTCCTCTTCTCCGCTGCTTGGTCTTTGTGCGGTGGGTAGTTCTGTCACAGTTGTCGTACTGGAGAGAAGACCAAGGCGCAGCGGGAATGTGAATACTCATACTTTTAATAAACTCAAGTAAGGCATCCACAGGAAAAAACAATAAACACGACAGCAACAGTTTTGCAGGCTAACAAATGCAGTGCAAAAACAACTACCCACAACCCCAAAGAAAAACACACACTACTATATAGGACTCCCAATCAAAGGCAACTCAACACACCTGCCTTCAATTGGGAGTCCAATCACCAACACAACACTTAACACACACAAAAACCCTGCCACGTCCTGACCAAAACTAATACAATTGCTCCCTCTGCTGGTCAGGACGTGACAATGCCACAATCCAGAAAGTAGCAAACAACAGCGCATGAGCAGAGACTCTTCGTTCAAAAGAAATTAACAGCAGCATGGTGGAAATGGAAAACAAGCCCACTTCCAGTCACACACACAAAACTTCCCTGGGTCACAAGTGGCACCAGACCTCATCAAGTACCTCCTACGCCGTGAGATGGTGAGTTCCGGACTCCTGAAGTTTGATGATCATCCTGAAAATGATTGGGCATGGAAAGCATCCTTTCTGAATGCGACCAGAGACTTGAATTTATCAGCCATGGAAGAGTTAGATCTAATTACCAAGTGGCTAGGGGCAGAGTCGTCTGAGCAAGCAAAGAGAATTAAATCTGTCCATATTTTCAACGCAACAGCAGGGCATAACATGGTCTGGCAATGACTAGAAGAGTGCTATGGTACACCCGAAGTGATCGAGAATGCACTGTTGAAGAAAATTGATGATTTTCCAAAACTGGCTAACAAAGACAATCACAAACTAAGAGAACTAGGTGACGCTCTTCTTGAACTGGAGTGTGCTAAAGTAGAAGGGTACCTTCCAGGCCTCGCTTATCTGGACACATCTCGGGGGGTAAACCCTATAGTAGAGAAACTTCCATTCAGTTGACAAGAAAAATGGGTAGCACAAGGATCCAAATACAAGGAGGACTATTGGGTAGTATTCCCACCATTCTCGTTCTTCTCGAGATTCATCAGGAACCAGGCGAAAACTAGAAACGACCACAGTTTCATCCTCTACACCTCAACTACCCAGGTGTCTACGAAAAGTGAGAAACCTGCCAGATACAGCAGCAAGACACCTGTGACTGTATCTAAAACAGACGTGTCATCTGAGCCCTCAGACCACCAAACCAAACCCAGTAAGACAAAGGTTGAAAGCCCTGACCATCACTGCCCAATACATATCAAGCCTCATCCTCTTAAAAAGGGTTTAGATACAAAACTCTAGATGAGCGCAAATCATATCTCAAAGAGAATGGCATTTGTTTCCGATGTTGTGGGTCAAGTCAGCACAGAGCTAAAGACTGTAAGGTGTCAATCAAGTGCTCTAAGTGTGACAGCGACAGACATCTTGCTGCTCTGCATCCAGGCCCCTTCAAATACAGACACCGCTACAGCAGAGAAAGAGCATGGCGGGGAGCAAGGTGACGATGCTCTTCTATCTGTCACCTCAAAGTGTACCGAGATCTGTGGTGAGGCAGTCAATCCAAGATCATGTTCAAAAATATACCTAGTCAAAGCTTATCCAGCTGGGAAAAGAGAGAAAGCTGTCAAAATGTATGTAGTGCTTGATGAACAGAGCAACAAATCTCTGGCCAAGACAGAGTTTTTCAATCTCTTCAACATCAATGACAACTCTGCTCCATACACCATGAAGACCTGTTCTGGGGTAACAGACTTCAGGTTGGAGAGCCGTCAACTTCATGGTGGAGTCTATAGATGGACACATGCAGCTCACTCTCCCTACTCTGATAGAGTGTGATATGATGCCAGATAGGATGGAGATTCCCTCCCCTGACATTGCGTATCATCATCCCCATCTGCAACCAGTGATGGACAAAATTCCAGCTGTGGACCCAGACGCTCCCATCCTCCTGCTCTTAGGACGAGACATCTTAAGGGTACACAAGGTACGAGAGCAAATCAATGGGCCCCACGACACTTCTTATGCACAGCGACTCGACCTCGGGTGGGTCATTGTGGGTGAGGTCTGTCTGGGAACGGCTCACCAACCAGCCAGTGTCAATGTGTTCAGGACAAACATACTTCAAAATGGTCGCACATCCTATCTGAGCCCTTGCCCTGACATCATCCAGGTGAAAGAGAACTACAACAGCGTAGCTCAGAAACACATCTCTCCCTCTACAGTGCACTCGGGAGATCCAAGCACAACTGTGAACACAGACAGCCTGGGATGTTCCGTGTTCGACAAAACACAAGACGATGAAAAACCAGCACCATCAGTGGAGGACAAAGCCTTCTTGGACATTATGGACGAAAAAGTTTTTCAGGATGATGGAAACAACTGGGTGGCTCCACTACCCTTTCGCCCCACTAGACATCGCCTTCCTAATAACAGGGAGCAGGCCATGAACCGTCTCACATCACTTCGCAGGACTTTAGACAAAAAGCCTGACATGAAGCATCATTTTATTGACTTCATGCAAAAGATGCTGGATAACGACCAAGCCGAACCTTCTCCGCCACTAGAGGGAGACAAAGAACGCTGGTATCTGCCCATATTTGGTGTTTACATCCACAAAAGCCTGAACAAATTAGAGTGGTGTTTGACTCCAGTGCTAAGTGTCAAGGTGTGTCACTTAACGACATCCTGCTCAGTGGTCCAGACTTAACCTGTTGGGTCTAGGGGGCAGCATTTGCACGTCTGGATAAAAAAAATGTACCCGATTTAATCTGGTTACTAATCCTACCCAGTAACTAGAATATGCATATACTTATTATATATGGATAGAAAACACTCTAAAGTTTCCAAAACTGTTTGAATGGTGTCTGTGAGTATAACAGAACTCATTTGGCAGGCAAAACCCTGAGACATTTTCTGACAGGAAGTGGATACCTGATGTGTTGTATTGACTTTAAACCTATCCCATTGAAAAACACAGGGGTTTAGGAATATTTTGGCACTTCCTATTGCTTCCACTAGATGTCACCAGCCTTTACAAAGTGTTTTGAGTCTTCTGGAGGGAGATCTGACCGAACAAGAGCCATGGAACGGTGATGTCCCATTAGACACCTGGCGCGCTAGTTCATGTTGGGTACCCTCGTTCCAATACGTTATAAAAGAGTATGCATTCGTCCACCTTGAATATTATTCATGTTCTGGTTAAAAAAGGCCCTAATGATTTATGCTATACAACGTTTGACATGTTTGAACGAACGGAAATATATTTTTTCCCCTCGTTCATGACGAGAAGTCCGGCTGGCTTACATCATGTGCTAACGAGACGGAGATTTTTGGACATAAATGATGAGCTTTTTTTAACAAAACTACATTCGTTATGGACCTGTGATACCTGGAAGTGACATCTGATGAAGAGAATCAAAGGTAATGGATTATTTACATAGTATTTTCGATTTTAGATCTCCCCAACATGACGTCTAGTCTGTATCGCAACGCGTATTTTTCTGGGCGCAGTGCTCAGATTATTGCAAAGTGTGATTTCCCAGTAAGGTTATTTTTAAATCTGGCAAGTTGATTGCGTTCAAGAGATGTAAATCTATAATTCTTTAAATGACAATATAATATTTTACCAATGTTTTCTAATTTTAATTATTTAATTTCTGACGCTGACTTGACTGCCGGTTATTGGAGGGAAACGATTTCCTCAACATCAATGCCATAGTAAAACGCTGTTTTTGTATATAAATATGAACTTGATAGAACTAAAAATGCATGCATTGTCTAACATAATGTCCTAGGAGTGTCATCTGATGGAGATTGTAAAAGGTTAGTGCATCATTTTAGCTGGTTTTATGGTTTTGGTGACCCTGTCTTTGACTTGACAAAACATTACACACAACTCTTGTAAATGTACTGTCCTAACATACTCTAAATTTATGCTTTCGCCGTAAAACCTTTTTGAAATCGTAAAACGTGGTTAGATTAAGGAGATGTTTATCTTTCAAATGGTGTAACATAGTTGTATTTTTGAAAAATTTGAATTTTGACATTTATTTGGATTCAAATTTGCCGCTCTTGAAATGCACCTGCTGTTGATGGAGTGCACCACGGGTGGCACGCTAGCGTCCCACCTAGCCCCAAGAGGTTAAACAACACACTCTTGGGCGTCCTATTGCGCTTCCGCAAGGATTGCATTGCACTAACGGCAGATGTGCAACAAATGTTTTACTGTTTTGGTGTACGTGAGGATCACAGAGATTATTTAAGGTTGCTCTGGTATGAAGACAACAACCCAGATAGAAACATAACTGAGTACAGGATGAAAGTCCATGTATTTGGGAACAGCCCTTCAGCAGCCAAAGCCATCTACTGCATGAGACGAGCAGCTCTAGGAAATACGGGTCAGAACCCAAGCAATATGTAGTGAGGAACTTCTTCGTCGATGATGGGCTGACATCAGTAGCTACTACAGAAGAAGCTGTCAACATTCTAAGAAAAACACAAGCAATGTTAGCGGAGTCCAACATGAAACTACACAAGATTGCATCCAATAGCAAAACAGTTATGGAAGCCTTCCCTATGGAGGACCGTGCTAAAGACTTAAAAGACCTGGACCTCGGAGTGGATCCTCTCCCTTTTCAACGGAGCCTGGGACTTTCCTGGAACCTGGAAACAGACAGCTTCTCATTCCAGGTGTCCCACAATGAGAAGCCTTTTACGCAGAGAGGCATCCTGTCCACAGTGAATACTCTTTATGACCCCCTTGGGTTCGTTGCTTCAATAACAATGCAAGGTAAAGCCTTAATCAGAGAACTCGCTTCTGACCAGTGAGTGGGAGGCCCCTCTTCCCACAGAAAAAGAAGAGGAATGGAAAGTGTGGAAGGAAACTTTGATGGAGTTGGAACATGTGTATATTCAGCGGACCTACATCCCAGTCTCTTTGTCTACCACTCAAAGAAGAGAGCTACATATCTTCTCGGATGCCTCTACAGTAGCCATAGGAGCGGTAGCCTACCTGAGAGTTATTGACCCGGAAGGTCAATGCCATGTTGGATTTGTCATGGGGAAATTAAAATTGGCCCCTCTACCGGCCCACACTATCCCACGCCTAGAACTGTGTGCGGCTGTGCTAGCTGTTGAGATGTATGAACTGATCAGAGACTAAATGGACATTGATGTAAATGTGGCCAAGTTCAAATCAAATCAAATTTTATTTGTCACATTCACATGGTTAGCAGTACTCTATACCATCTTGCCTATGCTGTTCGGCCATCGCTCATCCATATATTTTTATGTACATATTCTTATTCATTCCTTTACACTTGTGTGTATAAGGTAGTTGTTGTGAAATTGTTAGATTACGTGTTAGATATTACTGCATGGTCGGAACTAGAAGCACAAGCATTTCACTACACTCGTGAGTGTAGAGTGCAGTATATACATATGAGATGAGTAGTGTATGTAAACATTATATAAAGTGGCATAGTTTAAAGTGACTAGTGATACATTTATTACATCCAATTATTTATTATTAAATTGGCAAAAGATTGAGTCAGTATGTTGGTAGCAGCCACTCAATGTTAGTGATGGCTGTTTAACAGTCTGATGGCCTTGAGATAGAAGCTGTTTTTCAGTCTCTCGGTCCCAGCTTTGATGCACCTGTACTGACCTCGCCTTATGGATGATAGCGGGGTGAACAGGCAGTGGCTCGGGTGGCTGTTGTCCTTGATGATCTTTTTGGCCTTCCTGTGACATCGGGTGGTGTAGGTGTCCTGGAGAGCAGGTAGTTTGCCCCCGGTGATGCGTTGTGCAGACCTCACTACCCTCTGGAGAGCCTTACGGTTGTGGGCGGAGCAGTTGCCGTACCAGGCGGTGATACAGCCCGACAGGATGCTCTCGATTGTGCATCTGTAAAAGTTTGAGTGTTTTTGGTGACAAGCTGAATTTCTTCAGCCTCCTGAGGTTGAAAAGGTGCTGTTGCGCCGTTGTGCTGTTGCGCTGTCTGTGGTGGATCATTTCAGTTTGTCCGTGATGTGTATGCTGAGGAACTTAAAACTTTCCACCTTCTCCACTACTGTCCCGTCGATGTGGTCCACGATCATCTCCTTTGTTTTGTTGACGTTGAGGGAGAGGTTATTTTCCTGACACCACACTCCGAGGGCCCTCACCTCCTCCCTGTAGGCCGTCTCGTCGTTGTTGGTAATCAAGCCTACCACTGTAGTGTTGTCTGCAAACTTGATGATTGAGTTGGAGGCGTGCATGGCCACGCAGTCATGGGTGAACAGGAAGTACAGGAGAGGGCTGAGAATGCACCCTTGTGGGGCCCCAGTTTTGAGGGTCAGCGGGGTGGAGATGTTGTTTCCTACCCTCGCCACCTGGGGGCGGCCCGTCAGGAAGTCCAGGACCGAGTTGCACAGGGTGGGGTCGAGACCCAGGGTCTCGAGCTTAATGACGAGTTTTGAGGGTTCTATACAGACAGTAAGAGAGTTCTCGGTTACATCCACAATGTCACCAAAAGATTCTATGTATATGTTGCCAATAGGGTAACTCACATCAGGAAGTCTACCCATCCAGATCAGTGGTGTTATGTAAACACTGACAGCAATCCAGCAGACCATGCAACCAGGCCCATACTAGCTGCGCTCTTAAAGCACACTAGTTGGTTCTCAGGTCCACCTTTCCTGACCCAAACAAACTCAAGTGAGCCTGAGAACATACATTTTGACCTTGGAGCCTCACGTAGATGCAGATTTGACCAGATGTCACTGTCTTCGCCACTAAGGTTTCTGGAGCTCAACTCGGCTCTCATCGCTTTGAGAGGTTCTCAAGCTGGAAAGCTCTCAATCAAGCCACAGCACGACTCATTCATGTTGCCAGATCCTTCCATGAAGGTGCGGACAACACCAGCTGCAGAGGCTGGCACGACTGTAATAAACCATGCAGTAACAAGTGAGTTGTCACAAGCCAAAACAGCAATGATTCACTGTGTGCAACATGAAGCCTTCAAAGTGGAATTCAAATGCCTTGAAAATGGAAAAGAGTTCCCAAAACAAAGTACTGACAAAAAGGTTAGGAAAGTAGAACTAAACATTGTCAAGCAAGGAGCTGCTAAGGTGTTTCTGAGACCAATCTCAGAGATTGTTGTTTTTCTTTCTGAAGCATCCTAGAGACAAAAGATAAGAATAAAAAGGACATTATTTATTTCTTAATACACGTTTTATTTCATAGTGGTAGAATTTAATTATACCAGGCGGGGTGTGTGCCCCCCCCCCCCCCCCCCCATGTTCCTCATATGTAAGACTACAGTTGATGATAGTATTGTTGTTGTCGTTAGAATTTTATATTATAGGATGTAATGTATTTGTATTTTGTGTTGTTTTAGTGAGTATTTATATTGTGGTTGTGTAATTGTCCTTAGCTGCCTTGGGACCACGGGTGCAAATGAGCTTTTGGCTAACCCCGGCACATTTACATGGATGTTGCATTATTGTAATATTGATATTGTCCCCTGCAAATAAATAAAACAAACGAACACTCCGGGACAGCATATGTACATGCCTCCCCACTGGAGACTGGGGTTTGATCTCCATTTCAACCCTACCTGCCTGTGTCCTAGCATCTGTTTTAAGTCTGTCTAATAAAGCATGAAACATACTAAAGGTAGAGCGGGATTCCCATAATATTGGCACATGCTGAACAGTGTACATAAATCTATTGACTTCATCAAGCTGTTTGGACTGTTCAGTGGCTGATCACCTGCCATGTAATAACCCAGTATGCATCAGATAATTCACACAACATTCCTACCATCATAACTTCCACATAGCTAACCATTTTGGAGCCGACTGTCTATAGTAAATGAACTGTTTACAAATGAGGCCGAAACACCCACCATGACATTTACATCTTTGTAACCAAATGTTAAGCCAACGTTAAACAATAGACAGGGTTGATGATGTGTTCCACAAAGACATGGATAAACACCAGAGACGAGATGACTAGTCCTTGGTCATGGAATGTTTAACAATGTATCTGATGCAGTGTTGTTGTTTTTAACATCTCTGCCATGTGTCTAAATGTGATCAGGTTGAAACAACTGTGAACATGTTTTTGGCACATTAGTTTGGAGGTGTTACAAGGTCAAGCTTTCTCAGATCTTTATAGTTCTCTACAGCTCTATGGGACTCAGGGCCAGACTACCACATCTGGGGCCTCGGGGCACCTACTTCAAGTGGGCAAATGTTTTTTGAGGGAGGGAGGGAGGAGCTAAGGTCCTGCAATTCTACACACTTGCTATGATGCAGAGAAAAATGTGCAGTTGTTTAGCTAATGTCATTCTACACACTTTGCTATGAGGCTGAGGAAATTCTGCAGTTTTAAAAGATAATTTCCTGCAATTCCAGACATTTTCCCATGGCTAATGACGTGCTCATATGCTATCTGGGCCCGACCTCCAGGGGCCCTCAACTGATGTGTTCAAATGCTATCTGCCCTGCATGCCCATTAGGTAACCCAGCCCTGATTGGACTGTGCCCATAGAATTAGGAATTGAGTGTGCCAGTCAAATTGCCATGGTCTGAGTATATTAGTATATTTATATGACTGTGCCAGCCCCTTCCACCCCTTATTGTGCGAGGATCCATTTCATTTGACAAAAAAGTCTTTACATTGTTTAAAAGTGGCACTGGCTCTGTGTGCCTATGCAGATGAGCTCATGAAAAGAGAGAACATGATAGATGAAGACTGTTATAACTGTTTACAGTGTCTACAGTGAATATTCTAGCCACTGTGAATTGTTTGTTTTTTGGGGAAATTGCTACAGGCGAGCAGTGTTTTGCAATATGCAGTCATTTTTGGACTCTCAAATTCCTGTTTTTAGTAGACATAACTTCAATAACTGCTGCCATGATTGGAATTGTTACACTAGACATTCTCTTGAACGTAGCAGACCCTCTATTCGTGTTCCTTATGGGTTCAGGACCGTCGGTGCGCGAACAGTGAGAAGAGAACACTTGCTGAACACTAAATGTTTAGGATAAAGTGCAACGGGGACCTATTTTTAACCTGGGGCAGTGAGATGATTGAAGGTTGTTTCTACTGCCAAACTGGGATCCTCTCCACCCCATGCCATGTGTCTGATAAACAATGTTTTGTTCACCAGATGTGATTTTCCAATGCCAAGTCTCCAAGAGTCACTGATACAATAACAAACTCAATCTGTCAGTTAAAGTAAAAGTCTGCTGTTTAACATCAAAGTTACAACTCTTACAATGTCTTACGTGGACGGTGGCTTTTTTGAAGAAGAGTTGACAAATACTTGATGCTTAAAAATACTAGGGGGTAAAACAAATCATTCACTCATTTCTGAGACGGGACAATAAAATAGAGATTATTAAATAAGAGACAATATATCTCAATATTCTTATAATTTGTTTAATGTAATATGATACATATTTCATGAATGAAATATGATTATATTTCCTGGGTTTATAATTTGTGATAAAAAGTATCTTGCATCATATCCTTACCATTTACTTATCTCACTTTCTCATTAACAGGACTAACAAAACCAAACATAGGCATGCATCTACAAACTTGCACATTTCCACATTACAACTGTAGCGCTGACAACTGTAGCTTGTTTCGGCCCGCTCTATTGGTTGCTTCACGCACTCTCGTGTTAACCTACCTAGTCAGTGAATCAGTTGAATGAGAAAGCAAACAGAAAACTGAAGAGAGAAGCACCAGATAAACAAATTATTTTAAACATTATCGTCACGGTGAGCGAGTTATAAAGCATAAGATATGAAACACCAAGTTAAGCAGAGTGTAATGATATAATTGTTATTTTTTTATAATGTTTTGATAGTTTAATAAATGTATAAAAGACCATTAGCATAGACACTAACGTCAGCTAAAGTTAGGGCCAATCAAGACAGCCTGCCGTAGTAATTTGTATTTATTTATTTAACTAGGCAAGTCAGTTAAGAACAAATTCTTATTTACAATGACAGCCTAGGACCTGTGGGTTAACTGCCTTGTTCAGGGGCAGAACAACAGATTTTTACCTTGTCAGCTCAGGGATTCTATCGAGCAACCTTTCGGTTACTGGCCCAACGCTCTAACCACTAGGCTCCCTGCCGTCATGGTGACAATGAATGTTCACACAGAGTGTAAACAAAGGGAAACATTGTAACTTGTTGTTTTAAGGAATATGTGGAGAATTAAATGAAAATGTATTTATAAGATGATAATACCATTTTACAAATATTTTTTGGGACAGTATGTTGGCTACTTAGAAATGCACAAGAGTAGCCGAGTCAGTTGAATGAGAGAGAGTCAACTGAAAACTGTATTGAAGAAAGAAGCTCCAGATAAACTAATTATTTTAAATCTTCAAGGTTTCAGAATACATTCATTTTTCTCACCATGCCCCATTCAGGTCCCAACGTTTAAGTGGGTACACTACTTTTTTTTTTCATTGTACTACCATTGTTAATTTTTGTACCATACTAGCTAATACAATTAAAAAAACAAGCATGTTTTTTTGGTCCCTACCATGGGAGGAAAATACCATGGCACTGGTGCAAATACCAAGGTATTTTCCTACCATGTTAGTACAATGAAAAAAATATCATGGTACTATCATGTTTTTTTGGTCACTACCAAGAAAATACCATGGTATTTGCACCAGTACTATGGTCATGGCCCCCCAAAAATGTTTCTCATTGTACTACTACCACCATTGTACATTTGTTCGGTAAGTGGCTTTTTTGTAACTATCATGGTTATTTATTTTCTACCAGATAGCTAGCAAGCTATGATGCACTAAAGTTACTCTAGGGGATCAATAACGGTATGTGGCAATTCAAAAACAAGGGAATCATCTGAAAGCATGTCCTCAGACTATATAGTGTAACATCACATGTACAATAGAAGAAAAGAAAATGGGGGGGGGGGCAGCTCTCGCACTGTTTTAGGGGACCAAAAGTATTGTGACAAATTCACTTACACTGTCACACTATCAGTCAAAAGTTGACAGTGTGTAAAGCTGTCATCAAGGCAAAGGGTGGTGTAACGACGGTCGTCAGGAATGGACCAAGGCGCAGCGGGTTGAGTGCTCATAATTAACTTTCTAATGAAAACACTTATACCAAACAAAACAAAACGATGGACGACGAATACAGACTTAAAGGCAAACAACAGCAATTCAAGTGACAACCTCCCACAAATTACAAACACACCCTAATATATAGGACTCTCAATCAAAGGCAACACCTGCCTTCAATTGAGAGTCCACACCCCAATTAACTAAACATAGAAACAGACCAACTAGAAAGAACATAGACTAACAGAGCAGTGACCAAAAACCCAGGACTACATAAATCAACTACCCTCTACATAATACACACACCCTGAACCACATAAACCAAATACCCTCTGCCACGTCCTGACCACCCTACACTAACAAAATAACCCTCATACTGGTCAGAACATGACATTACCCCCCCCCAAAGGTGCAGACCCCGGATGCACCTCACACACAAAAAAAACAACAACAAATAACCCCCAAAACACTAATAAATCCCCAAAAGTACATGGGAGGGAAGGGAGGGTGGCCACCGTCACCGACGATGCTCCTGCAACACCCCCCCCCCCCAACCCCAATACTCTCCCCTCAGGAGGTGGCTCAGGAGCCGGACGCAGACCCCACTCCACCCCTGGCTCACTGCCCTCATAAACTGTCTCTATAGTGATGTCCCTCTCTGTCGACCCCGGACTGTAGGACGACTCTAGGAGCTCTGGACTGTAGGACGACTCTAGGAGCTCTGGACTGTAGGACGACTCTAGGAGCTCTGGACTGTAGGACGACTCTAGGAGCTCTGGACTGTAGGACGACTCTAGGAGCTCTGGACTGTAGGAAGACTCTAGGAGCTCTGGACTGTAGGACGACTCTAGGAGCTCTGGACTGTAGGACGACTCTAGGAGCTCTGGACTGTAGGACGACTCTAGGAGCTCTGGACTGTAGGACGACTCTAGGAGCTCTGGACTGTAGGACGACTCTAGGAGCTCTGGACTGTAGGAAGACTCTAGGAGCTCTGGACTGTAGGAAGACTCTAGGAGCTCTGGACTGTAGGAAGACTCACTTGGTTCTGGACTGAAGCCAGACTCACTCGGCTCTGAACAGTGGGCCGTCTCACCTGGTTCCGAACAGTGAGCCGTCTCTCTCCGTGCACTGTCGCCGGAAGCTCTGGACGAGGCACTGTTGCCGGAAGTTCTGGACGAGGCACTGTTGCCGGAAGTTCTGGACGAGGCACTGTTGCCGGAAGTTCTGGACTGTAGCCAGACTCACTCGGCTCTGAACAGTGGGCCGTCTCACCTGGTTCCGAACAGTGGGCCGTCTCTCTCCGGGGCACTGTCGCCGGAAGCTCTGGACGAGGCACTGTTGCCGGAAGTTCTGGACGAGGCACTGTTGCCGGAAGGCCTGGTGCGTGGGGCTGGCTTAGGACGTGCCAGACTAAGGACACGCACCACATGGCTAGTATGAGGAACATGGACAGGGCGTGCTGGACTGGGCTGACGCACTGAAGCCTGGTGCGTGGTGCTGGTAATGGAGGTACCATACTGGAGACACGCACCTTAGGGCTAGTGCGTGGAGCGGGAACAGGACGTACTGGACTGGGCTGACGCACTGGAAGCCTGTTGCGTGGTGCTGGTACTGGATATGCCAGCCTGGAAACACACACCTTAGGGCTAGTGCGTGGAGCGGGAACAGGACGTACTGGACTGGGCTGACGCACTGGAAGCCTGGTGCGTGGTGCTGGTACTGGATATGCCAGCCTGGAAACACACAACTTAGGGCTAGTGCGTGGAGCGGGAACAGGACGGGTTGGACTGGGCTGACGCACTGGAAGCCTGGTGCGTGGTGCTGGTACTGGATATGCCAGCCTGGAAACACACACCTTAGGGCTAGTGCGTGGAGCGGGAACAGGACGTACTGGACTGGGCTGACGCACTGGAAGCCTGGTGCGTGGTGCTGGTACTGGATATGCCAGCCTGGAAACACACACCTTAGGGCTAGTGCGTGGAGCGGGAACAGGATATATTGAACCGTGAAGGCGCACTAGCGGTCTCGAGTGCAGTACTGGCTCCACCCTTCCTGGCTGGATGCCCACTTTCCCCCCGCAGGTACTGCGCACACCGGCCTGTGAATACTAGGCCTCAATGCCGTGCACCTCACTCCAACGCACGGGACCTGACTAATACTAGACTGCCCTCAATAAGCACGGGGATTTGGCTTGCGGCTCACTCCTGGCCCTGCCAAACTACCCGTGTGCCCCCCCCAAAAAAAATTATTGGGGCTGCCTCTCCGGTTTAATAGCCAGTCGTGTTCCCCTGTAGCGTTCCCGGTCTTCGCTCCATTTTTTCCATGGGCCCTCTCCGGCCATAATCTGTTCCCATGTCCATTTCTCCCGTTGGTCCAACTCAAATTCCCTTTGCTCCACTAAGTTGCTCCTTCCTCCGCGGCTTGGTCCGGATTTGGTGGGAGGTTCTGTAACGACGGTCGTCAGGAATGGACCAAGGCGCAGCGGGTTGAGTGCTCATAATTAACTTTCTAATGAAAACACTTATACCAAACAAAACAAAACGATGGACGACAAATACAGACTTAAAGGCAAACAACAGCAATTCAAGTGACAACCTCCCACAAATTACAAACACACCCTAATATATAGGACTCTCAATCAAAGGCAACACCTGCCTTCAATTGAGAGTCCACACCCCAATTAACTAAACATAGAAACAGACCAACTAGAAAGAACATAGACTAACAGAGCAGTGACCAAAAACCCGGGACTACATAAATTAACTACCCTATACATAATATACACACCCCGAACCACATAAACCAAATACCCTCTGCCACGTCCTGACCAGCCTACACTAACAAAATAACCCTCATACTGGTCAGAATGTGACAGGTGGCTACTTTTAAGAATCTCAAATATAAAATATATTTTGAATTGTTTAAAACTTTTTGGGTTACTACATGATTCCATATGTGTCATTTCATAGTTTTGATGTCTTCACTATTATTCAGCAATGTAGAAAATAGTAAAAATAAAGAAAAACCCTTGAATGAATAGATGTGTCCAAACTTTTGACTGGTACTGTATGTGTATTAAAGTAGTCAAAAGTTAAGTAGTTAGTCCCATATTCATAGCACGCCATGATTATATCAAGCTTGTGACTACAAATGTATTGGATGCATTTGCTGTTTTAGTTGTCTTTCAGATTATTTTGTGAGTATTTTGTGTGTAAATAATTTGTCAAATTTTTGAGTCACTTTCATTGTAAATAATAGAATATGTTTCCAAATACTTTTGCATTAATGTGGATGCTACCATGATTACAGATAATCCTGAATGGTGAATAATGATGAGTTAAAAAATTACAGACTCACAAATATCA
The DNA here is from genome assembly GCF_965601325.2 of Salmo salar. Classification (NCBI taxonomy): domain Eukaryota; kingdom Metazoa; phylum Chordata; class Actinopteri; order Salmoniformes; family Salmonidae; genus Salmo; species Salmo salar. The sequence continues at coordinate 13,687,906 of NC_138298.1, forward strand.
TACCACCCAATAAAAGCTATCCCTGTTATTGTAATGGTGAGAGGTTAGTACGTATCTTAGGGGTATGATCTTTTTGCATCTAACTTTCTCACTCATCATTATTCACGACTCATTCAGGACTATCCGTAATCATGGTAGCATCCACATTAACGTAAAGTGTTTAGAAACATATTCTATTATTATTTACAATTATTTACAAAATGAGAATACATTATTTACCATTCATTTCTAAATGAGCACAAAATAATCTGAAACCCAACCAAAAAAAACAGCAACTGCTCAAAAAAATAAAAGGAACACTTAAACAACACATCCTATATCTAAATGAAAGAAATAATCTTATTAAATACTTTTTTCTTTACATTTGAATGTGCTGACAACAAAATCACACAAAAATAATCAATGGAAATCCAATTTATCAACCCATGGAGGTCTGGATTTGGAGTCACACTCAAAATTAAAGTGGAAAACCACACTACAGGCTGATCCAACTTTGATGTAATGTCCTTAAAACAAGTCAAAATGAGGCTCAGTAGTGTGTGTGGCCTCCACGTGCCTGTATGACCTCCCTACAACGCCTGGGCATGCTCCTGATGAGGTGGCGGATGGTCTCCTGTCTCCTACCTATCTCCTGATTCTGCCTCCTCAACCCTCCTCTCCTCCCTTTCTGCATCCTTTGATTTTCTCTGTCCCCTATCCTCCAGGCCGGCTCGGTCCTCCCCTCCTGCTCCGTGGCTCGACGACTCACTACGAGCTCACAGAACAAGGCTCCGGGCAGCCGAGCGGAAATGGAGGAAAACTCGCCTCCCTGCGGACCTGGCATCCTTTCACTCACTCCTCTCTACATTCTCCTCTTCTGTCTCTGCTGCTAAAGCCACTTTCTACCACTCTAAATTCCAAGCATGTGCCTCTAACCCTAGGAAGCTCTTTGCTACCTTCTCCTCCCTCCTGAATCCTCCTCCCCCTCCCCCCCCCCCCTCCTCCCTCTCTGCGGATGACTTCGTCAACCATTTTGAAAAGAAGGTTGACGATATCCGATCCTCGTTTGCTAAGTCAAACGACACCGCTGGTCCTGCTCACACTGCCCTACCCTGTGCTTTGACCTCTTTCTCCCCTCTCTCTCCAGATGAAATCTCGCGTCTTGTGACGGCCGGCCGCCCAACAACCTGCCCACTTGACCCTATCCCCTCCTCTCTTCTCCAGACCATTTCCGGAGACCTTCTCCCCTTCCTCACCTCGCTCATCAACTCATCCTTGACCGCTGGCTACGTCCCTTCCGTCTTCAAGAGAGCGAGAGTTGCACCCCTTCTGAAAAAACCTACACTCGATCCCTCCGATGTCAACAACTACAGACCAGTATCCCTTCTTTCTTTTCTCTCCAAAACTCTTGAACGTGCCGTCCTTGGCCAGCTCTCCTGCTATCTCTCTCAGAATGACCTTCTTGATCCTAATCAGTCAGGTTTCAAGACTGGGCATTCAACTGAGACTGCTCTTCTCTGTGTCACGGAGGCTCTCCACACTGCTAAAGCTAACTCTCTCTCCTCTGCTCTCATCCTTCTAGACCTATCTGCTGCCTTTGATACTGTGAACCATCAGATCCTCCTCTCCACCCTCTCCGAGTTGGGCATCTCCGGCGCGGCCCACGCTTGGATTGCGTCCTACCTGACAGGTCGCTCCTACCAGGTGGCGTGGCGAGAATCTGTCTCCGCACCATGCGCTCTCACCACTGGTGTCCCCCAGGGCTCTGTTCTAGGCCCTCTCCTATTCTCGCTATACACCAAGTCACTTGGCTCTGTCATATCCTCACATGGTCTCTCCTATCATTGCTATGCAGACGACACACAATTAATCTTCTCCTTTCCCCCTTCTGATAACCAGGCGGCGAATCGCATCTCTGCATGTCTGTCAGACATATCAGTGTGGATGACGGATCACCACCTCAAGCTGAACCTCGGCAAGACGGAGCTGCTCTTCCTCCCGGGGAAGGACTGCCCGTTCCATGATCTCGCCATCACGGTTGACAACTCCCTTGTGTCCTCCTCCCAGAGTGCTAAGAACCTTGGCGTGATCCTGGACAACACCCTGTCGTTCTCCACTAACATCAAGGCGGTGACCCGATCCTGTAGGTTCATGCTCTACAACATTCGCAGAGTACGACCCTGCATCACACAGGAAGCGGCGCAGGTCCTAATCCAGGCACTTGTCATCTCCCGTCTGGATTACTGCAACTCGCTGTTGGCTGGGCTCCCTGCCTGTGCCATTAAACCCCTACAACTCATCCAGAACGCCGCAGCCCGTCTGGTGTTCAACCTTCCCAAGTTCTCTCACGTCACCCCGCTCCTCCGCTCTCTCCACTGGCTTCCAGTTGAAGCTCGCATCCGCTACAAGACCATGGTGATTGCCTACGGAGCTGTGAAGGGAACGGCACCTCCATACCTTCAGGCTCTGATCAGGCCCTACACCCAAACAAGGGCACTGCGTTCATCCACCACTGGCCTGTTGGCCCCCCTACCTCTGAGGAAGCACAGTTCCCGCTCAGCCCAGTCAAAACTGTTCGCTGCTCTGGCACCCCAATGGTGGAACAAGCTCCCTCACGACGCCAGGACAGCGGAGTCAATCACCACCTTCCGGAGACACCTGAAACCCCACCTCTTTAAGGAATACCTAGGATAGGATAAAGTAATCCTTCTAACCCCCCCCCCCCCCCCCCCCTTAAAAGATTTAGATGCACTATTGTAAAGTGGTTGTTCCACTGGATATCATAAGGTGAATGCACCATTTTGTAAGTCGCTCTGGATAAGAGCGTCTGCTAAATGACTTAAATGTAATGTAATGTAATGTCTCCTGAGGGATCTCCTCCCAGACCTGGACTAAAGCATCCGCTAACTCCTGGACAGTCTGTGGTGCAACGTGGTGTTGGTGGATGGAGCGAGACATGATGTCCCAGATGTGCTCAATTGGATTCAGGTCTGGGGAACGGGCGGGCCAGTCCATAGCATCAATGCCTTCCTCTTGCAGGAACTGCTGACACACTCCAGCCACATGAGGTCTAGCATTGTCTTGCATTAAGAGGAACCCAGGGCCAACCGCACCAGCATATGGTCTCACAAGGGGTCTAAGGATCTCATCTCGGGAACCTAATGGCAGTAAGGCTACCTCTGGCGAGCACATGGAGGGCTGTGCGGCCCCCCAAAGAAATGCCACCCCACACCATGACTGGCCCACCGCCAAACCGGTCATGCTGGAGGATGTTGCAGGCAGCAGAACGTTCTCCACGGCGTCTCCAGACTCTGTCACGTCTGTCACGTGCTCAGTGTGAACCTGCTTTCATCTGTGAAGAGCACAGGGTGCCAGTGGCGAATTTGCCAATCTTGGTGTTCTCTGGCAAATGCCAAACGTCCTGCACGGTGTTGGGCAGTAAGCACAACCCCCACTTGTGGACGTCGGGCCCTCATACCACCCTCATGGAGTCTGATTCTGACCGTTTGAGCAGACACATGCACATTTGTGGCCTGCTGGAGGTCATTTGGCAGGGCTCTGGCAGTGCTTCTCCTGCTCCTCCTTGCACAAAGGCGGAGGTAGCGGTCCTGCTGCTGGGTTGTTGCCCTCCTACGGCCTTCTCCACGTCTCCTGATGTACTGGCCTGTCTCCTGGTAGCGCCTCCATGCTCTGGACACTACGCTGACAGACACAGCAAACCTTCTTGCCGCAGCTCGCATTTATGTGCCATCCTGGATGAGCTGCACTACCTGAGCCACTTGTGTGGGTTGTAGACTCCGTCTCATGCTATCACTAGAGTGAAAGCACCGCCAGCATTCAAAAGTTACCAAAACATCAGCCAGGAAGCATAGGAACTGAGAAGTGGTCTGTGGTCCCCACCTGCAGAACCACTCCTTTATTGGGGGTGTCTTGCTAATTGCCTATAATTTCCATCTGTTGTCTATACCATTTGCACAACAGCATGTGAAATTTATTGTCAATCAGTGTTGCTTCCTAAGTGGACAGTTTGATTTCACAGAAGTGTGATTGACTTGGAGTTACATTGTGTTGTTTAAGTGTTCCCTTTATTTTTTTGAGCAGTGTACATTCAACAAGTTTGTAGAGTCACAAGCTTGATGTAATCATTGCGTGCTAGGAATATGAAACCAAAAAGAAAACTTGGAACTACTTTAATACACATAATTTAATTTATCCCAAAACTTTTGGTCCCCTAAAATGGAGGCAATATGTACAAAAAGTGCAGTAATTTCTAAACGGTTCACCCATTATGAATGAAATTACCCTCACATTAAAGCTGACAGACTGCACTTTAACCTCATAGTCATTGTATCATTTAAATCCAAAGTGCTTGAGTACAGAGCCCAAAAAATAAAATATTTGTCACTGTCCAAATACTTTAGCAGCTCACTGTATGTTTTTTTTAGTACTGGCTCTGGCAGCCAAAACAGCATAATACTCCATCTGAACAAATTGATTATCAATTCCGATACGGTTCTAGAAAGATAAGGCTCTTAACTTTCATATCACATCAAAATAATTTCACAAATGCTAAATATACAGTTACTGTACACTGTTTTAACCGACTTTATCACAGGTACAGTCGACAGTATTTTTCAGTGACAACACGTTTCTGGTGGCCTTCTACGATTACACACAGGTGTTCAGAGGATGCTAGATAGCTAATTAACATAGGGCTGGTTTTCTTTTTGGAGTCCGTGATTGACTGTAGACTCTGCCACATACCTCTCGTGTCTGAGCCGTTGAATTGCGACTCTACTTTGTCTCTATACTGACGCTTAGCTTGTTTGATTGCCTTGCGGAGGGAATAGCTACGCTGTTTGTATTCGGTCATGTTTGTATTCGGTCAACTTGAAGGCGCTGGAGCAGTTTTGCCTTGAAGAATGGGCAAAAATCCCAGTGGCTAAATGTGCCAAGCTTATAGAGACATACCCCAAGAGACTTGCAGCTGTAATTGCTGCAAAAGGTGGCTCTACAAAGTATTGACTTTGGGGGGGTGAATAGTTATGCACGGTCAAGTGTTTTTTTTTTGTTGGTCTTATTTCTTGTTTGTTTCACAATAAAAATGTTTTGCATCTTCAAACTTGAAGGTATGTTGTGTAAATCAAATGATACAAACCCCCCAAAAAACTATTTTAAATTCCAGGTTGTAAGGCAACAAAATAGGAAAAATGCCAAATGTGCTATTTCTGTTTTTAATTTGCAAAAATGTCTAAAAACCTGTTTTTGCTTTGTATTGTGTGTAGATTGTTGAGGGGAAAAAACGATTGAATCAATTTTAGAATAAGGCTGTAACCTAATCAATGTGGAAAAAGTCAAAGAGTCTGAATACTTTCCGAAGGCACTGTATACTTTGAAATAACTGTAATTTTTCTGCCACCAAAATTGATTTTAACAAACAAATTGGTCCCCAAAAAACTGTGTGGCCCTCAGTTGAATTTTGTGGCCCTTGAGCCAAAATTATTGCCCACCCCTTGTCTATGGCCTAGGGGTTGTTTCTAGACAAGGCTGATGAAATAAATGGTTCAGCCAGCACCAGCATTTCACATTTGCTGCCTTTCTCAATTGATTCTGGTAAAAATGTTGGGAAAAGGAAACATATCCTATCCTCACCTGTACTGGCTCTTCATCCACTTTGACCTGTCCAGCAATCTCCATCATGTCCAGGGCCAGGTGGCAGATAGACTGAGCGTGGTGGGTACATGGTTCTGGCAGCCCACTGACCGTCATGTACTTATCACCCACTGTCTCCACCTATAGAAAGAGAGACATTTTGGTTGCTAGGCAGAATGTTATATCAGAAAATGCTGTGTGTCGTAAGTGGTTATATGTTAAAGGGACGTGAGGTCTAGAAAACTGTCATTTTTAACACTTTATATCACTCACTGTTTCCATCTATCGGTAGAGAGAGCTATTTTGGTTACTATGCAGATCTTGATATCAATATACAATATTATTTCCCCTTAATTTAAATCCTTATGATGAAAAGGATCTTTGGCTTTCAATGGTTCATCAAAATATACGGCTCAAAAAAATAAAAGGAACAACTCCAAGTCAATCACACTTCTGTGAAATCAAACTGTCCACTTAGGAAGCAACACTGATTGACAATAAATGTCACATGCTGTTGTGCAAATGGAATAGACAACAAGTGGAAATTATAGGCAATAAGCAAGACACCCCCAATAAAGGAGTGGTTCTGCAGGTGGGGACCACAGACCACTTCTCAGTTCCTATGCTTCCTGGCTGATGTTTTGGTCACTTTTGAATGCTGGCGGTGCTTTCACTCTAGTGATAGCATGAGACGGAGTCTACAACCCACACAAGTGGCTCAGGTAGTGCAGCTCATCCAGGATGGCACATCAATACGAGCTGTGGCAAGAAGGTTTGCTGTGTCTGTCAGCGTAGTGTCCAGAGCATGGAGGCGCTACCAGGAGACAGGCCAGTACATCAGGAGACGAGGAGGAGGCCGTAGGAGGGCAACAACCCAGCAGCAGGACCGCTACCGCTGCCTTTGTGCAAGAAGGAGCACTGCCAGAGCCCTGCAAAATGACCTCCAGCAGGCCACAAATGTGCATGTGTCTGCTCAAACGGTCAGAAACAGACTCCATAAGGGTGGTATGAGGGCCCGACGTCCACAGGTGGGGGTTGTGCTTACAGCCCAACACCGTGCAGGACGTTTGGCATTTGCCAGAGAACACCAAGATTGGCAAATTCGCCACTGGCGCCTTGTGCTCTTCACAGATGAAAGCAGGTTCACACTGAGCACATGTGACAGACGTGACAGAGTCTGGAGACGCCGTGGAGAACGTTCTGCTGCCTGCAACATCCTCCAGCATGACCGGTTTGGCGATGGGTCAGTCATGGTGTGGGGTGGCATTTCTTTGGGGGGCCGCACAGCCCTCCATGTGCTCGCCAGATGTAGCCTGACTGCCATTAGGTACCGAGATGAGATCCTCAGACCCCTTGTGAGACCATATGCTGGTGCGGTTGGCCCTGGGTTCCTCCTAATGCAAGACAATGCTGGACCTCATGTGGCTGGAGTGTGTCAGCAGTTCCTGCAAGAGGAAGGCATTGATGCTATGGACTGGCCCGCCCGTTCCCCAGACCTGAATCCAATTGAGCACATCTGGGACATCATGTCTCGCTCCATCCACCAACGCCACATTGCACCACAGACTGTCCAGGAGTTGGCGGATGCTTTAGTCCAGGTCTGGGAGGAGATCCCTCAGGAGACCATCCGCCACCTCATCAGGAGCATGCCCAGGCGTTGTAGGGAGGTCATACAGGCACGTGGAGGCCACACACACTACTGAGCCTCATTTTGACTTGTTTTAAGGACATTACATCAAAGTTGGATCAGCCTGTAGTGTGGTTTTCCACTTTAATTTTGAGTGTGACTCCAAATCCAGACCTCCATGGGTTGATAAATTGGATTTCCATTTATTATTTTTGTGTGATTTTGTTGTCAGCACATTCAACTATGTAAAGAAAAAAGTATTTAATAAGATTATTTATTTCATTCAGATCTAGGATGTGTTGTTTAAGTGTTGCCTTTATTTTTTTGAGCAGTGTATAAAGTGCCACTTGGGGCCATAAACCATAAATCCCCAGAGCATGATGCAGCAACCACCATTCTTCACGATAGGGATGGTGAAAGGTTTTCTCCAGACGTGGTGCTTGGCATTCAGGCCAAAGAGCTCAATCTTGGTTTCATCAGATCAGAGAATCTTGAATCTCATGGTCTGAGAGTCCTTCAGGCGCCTTTTGGCAAACTCCAAGCGGGCTGTCATGTGCCTTTTACTGAGGAGTGGCTTGCGTCTGGCCACTCTACCATAAAGATCTGATTGGTGGAGTGCTGCAGAGATGGTTGTCCTTCAGGAAGGTTATCCCATATCCACAGAGAAACTGGAGCTCTGTCAGAGTGACCATAGGATTCTTGGTCACCTCCCTGACCAAGGCCCCTCTCCCCCAATTGCAATTTTTTGGTACCCTTCCCCAGATCTGTGCCTCGACACAATCCTGTCTCGGACCTCTATGGACAATTCCTTCAACCTCATGGCTTGGTTTTTGCTCTGACATGCACCGTCAACTGGGACCTTATATAGACAGGTGTGTGTCTTTCCAAATCATGTCCAACCATTTGAATTTACCACAGGTGGACTCCACTCAAGTTTTAGAAACATCTCAAGGATGATCAATGGAAACAGGATGCACCTGAGCTCAATTTCAAGTCTCATAGCAAAGGGTATGAATACTTATGTAAATAAGGTATCTGTTTTTTATGTTCCATACATTTGCAAGAATTTCAAAAAACCTGTTTTTGCTTTGTCATTATGGGGTATGGTGTGTAGATTGATGAATAAAGAAAATTATTTAATCCATTTTAGAATAAGGCTAACATAACAAAATGTGGAAAAAAAGAAGGGGTCTGAATACTTTCCGAATGCACTGCATGCATACATAACCAGTCAAAAGTTTGGACACACCTACTCATTCCAGGGTTATTCTTTATTTGTACTATTTTCTACATTGTAGAATAATAGTGAAGACATCAAAACTATGAAATAACACATGTGAAATCATGTGTTGGGATGTGCTAAACTTTGAACATTGAGATATTAAATGAATGATAGGAAATGAAAGAGACTGGGTTATGTTAGAAGTTAATGGTTCTCAGAAGAAAGAAGAAGGCTTTGGAATGTGTTTGATGGAGGAGAGGAGAGCGATGTGTTGATACAGAGGAGACAGATGGACATCTGTGTATTAGATGAGAGGGGTTGAGGTCAGAAGGTGAGGACAGATTCTGTTAAGAGAGTAATACATTTTTGGAATCCTGTTACCCTCTTTATTAGCTTCCTGTAGAGCCATAATATCTAAGGATTGGAGAGAAAGTGGAGTGTCTTAAGTAGAATGCATATAAACTGTGAAGTCTGAAATCTTTAGCTATCTATTTTCAGCTGTACAGAACCTTTGGGGAATGATTCAACTTGGTTAAAGCTTCTCTAGTGTCCGGAGTTATTTACTCTGAAAAATAAGAAACTAATGTAATGTAATAACCAAAAAAGTGTTAAACAAATCAAAGTATATTTTATATTTCAGATTCTTCAAATAGCCACCCTTTGCCTTGATGACAGCTTTGCACACTCTTGGCATTCTCTCAACCAGCTTCATGCGGTAGTCACCTGGAATGCTTTTCAATGAAAAGATGTGCTTTAAAAGTTAATTCGTGGAATTTCTTTCCTTCCTAATGTGTTTGAGCCAATCAGTTGTGTTGGGAGGTAGGGGTGGTATACAGAAGATAGCCCTATTTGATAAAAGACCAAGTCCATATTATAGCAAGAAAAGCTCAAATAAGCAAAGAGAAACAACAGTCCATCATTACTTTAAGACATGAAGGTCAGTCAATCCGGAAAATGTCAAGAACTTTGAACGTTTCTTCAAGTGCAGTCGCAAAAACCATCAAGCGCTCTGATGAAACTGGCTCTCAAGAGGACCGCCACAGGAATGGAAGACCCAGAGTTCATTAGAGTTACCAGCATCAGATTGCAGCCCAAATAAATGCGTCACAGAGTTCAAGTAACAGACACTTCTCAACATCAACTGTTCAGAGACCACGTGAATCAGGCCTTAATGGTCGAATTGCTGCAAAGAAGAAGAGACTTGCTTGGGCCAAGAAACACACGCAGTGGCCATTAGACCAGTGGCAATCTGTCCTTTGGTCTGATGAGTCCAAATGTAAAACGTTTGTTTCCCACCACTGTATCTTTATGAGACACAGGGTAGGTGAACGGATGATCTCCGCATGTGTGGTTCCCACCGTGAAGCAAGGAGGAGGTGTGATGTGTGGGGTTGCTTTGCTGGTGACACTGGTCGGTGATTTATTTAGAATTCAAGGCACACTTAACCATCATTTGCGCTTAGTGGGACTATCATTTGTTTTCAACAGGACAATGACCCAACACACCTACAGGCTGTGTAAGGGCTATTTGACCAAGAAGGAGAGTGATGGTGTGCCGCATCAGATGACCTGGCCTCCACAATCACCTGACCTTAACCCAATTGAGATGGTTTGGGATGAGTTGGACCGCAGAGTAAAGGAAAAGCAGCCAACAAGTGCTCAGCATATTTGGGAACTTCTTCAAGACTGTTAGAAAAGCATTCCAGGTGACTACCTCATGAAGCTGGTTGAGAGAATGCCATGAGTGTACAAAGCTGTAATCAAGGCAAATGGTGGCTATTTTGAAGAATCTAAAATATATTTTGATTTGTTTAACACTTTTTTGGTTACTAAATGATTCCATATGTGTTATTTCATAGTTTGATGTCTTCACTATTATTCTACTGTACAATGTAGAAAATAGTCAAATTCAAGAAAAACCCTTGAATGAGTAGGTGTGTCCAAACTTGTGACTGGGACTGTATATAGATACATCTCAATCAGTGCCTTCAAAAAGTATTCATACCCCTTGACTTATTACACATTTTGTTGTGTTACAGCCTGAATTCACAATTGATTAAATACAGTATATATTTCTCACCTATCTACTACACACAATACCCTATAATGACAAAGTGAAAACCTGTTTTTAGAAATCTTTGAAAATGTATTCAAAATTATATACAGAAATCTCTAATTTTGATAAGAATTCAAACCCCAGAGTCAATACTTTGTAGAAGCATCTTTGGCAGTGATTACAGCTATGAGTCTTTCTGGGTAAGTCTCTAAGAGCCTTCCACACCATGGATTGTGCAATTTATTCATTCAAAAAAATTCTTCAAGCTCTGTCAAATTGGTTGTTGATCATTGATACACAACACAGAAGGTTGGTGGCACTTTAATTGGGGCGAATGGGCTCGTGTTAATGGTTTCAGGTATTTAATGCCATTCCATTTATTCCATTCCGGCCATTATTATGAGCAGTTCTCCACTCAGCAGCCTCCTGTGCTAGACAACCATTTTTGGGTCTTGCCATAGATTTTCAATTAGATTTAAGTCAAAACTGTAACTTGGTCACTCAGGAACATTCACTGTCTTCTTGGTAAGCAACTCTAATGTAGATTTGGCCTTGTGTTTTAGGTTATTGTCCTGCTGAAAGGTGAATTCATATCCCAGTGTCTGGTGGAATGTGGTTTTCCTTTAGGATTTTGCCTGTGTTTAGCTCCATTCCATTTATTTTTATAATAAAAAACTCCCCAGTCCTTATTCAGGCTGGTATGGCCGTAAGCGATGGAATGAGAGTTGGATAGACTATTTCAAGTTCATGTAACTCAACAAAAAACATTGAGGAACTACAACTATCTTATCTCTGAACTGTGTTAATCTTTGGAATGGGTTCAGTTGGTAGAACATGGCAAACAATGACAAGGATACCCATAACATGATGCAGCCACCACCATGCTTGAAAATATAAAGAGTGGTACACAGTGATGTGTTGTGCTGGATTTGCACCAAAGATAACCGCTCTGTATTAAGGACAAAAAGTTCATTTCTTTGCCACATTTTTAGCAGTACTACTTAAGTGCCTTGTTGCAAACAGGATGCATATTTTGGAATATTTTTTTATTCTGTACAGGCTTCCTTCTTTTCACTCTGTCATTTAGGTTAGTATTGTGGGGTAACTACAATGTTGTTGATCCATCCTCAGCTCTCATATCACAACCATTAATCTCTATAACTGTTTTAAAATAACCATTGGCGTCATTGTGAAATCCCAGAGCGGTTAGGAAGGACGTGTGTATTTTTGTAGACTGGGTGTATTGATACACCATCTAATGTATAATTAATAACTTCACCATGCTCAAAGGAATATTCATTGTCTGCTTTATTTTTTACCCATCTACCAATAGGTCCCCTTCTTTGAGAGGCATTGAGAGGCCCTGGTCTTTGTGGTTGAAATTCACTGCTCAACTGAGGGACCTTACAGATAATTGTATATGTGGGCTACAGAGATGAGGCAGTCATTCCAAAATCATGTTAAACACTATTATTGCACACTTAGTGAGTCCATGCAACTTATTATGTGACTTGCTAAGTAAATGTTTACTCCTGAACTTATTTAGGCTTGCCTTTACAAAGGAGTTGAATACTTATTGACTCAAGACATTTCAGCTTTTAATTAATTTGTAAAAAGTTCAAAAAACATAATTTCACTTTGACATTATGGGGTAGTGAGTGCAGGCCAGTGACAAAAACATCTAAATTGAATCCATTTCAAATTCAGGATGTAAAACAACAAAGTGTGCAAAAAGTCAAGGTGTGTGAATACTTTCTGAAGGCACTGTATATATCTCAAACCAATAAAACACTTATGGGAGATTCTGGAGTGGTGCCTGAGACAGCGTTTTCCCCCACCATCAAATTATGGAATTTCTCATGGAAGAATAGTGTCGCATCCCTCCAATAGAATTCCAGACACTTGTAGAATCTATGCCAAAGTGCATTGAAGGTGTTTGGCAACTCGTGGCGGCCCAAAGCCCTATTAAGAGACTTTATGTTGGTGTTTCCTTATTTTTGCAGTTACCGGTATGTTATTGGGTATTTGTGTTAAAAGTGAGGTGAGGTGCTTAAAATAATACTACACTCATTATTGTAATCTTTTAGTGAGTCCCTGTTAATGCAATCCTCGAGTGTGTATGTCAATAGTCAAGTTGTCAAGATAAAGCCCTTTCAGTACTGTAGTAACCTGGTATATTTATGTTTACCAATAGATGGCAGTATTGACTCAAGACGGGGGTTTGCTTTCCGCTATCCGTAGCCGTTTTCAATGTCTGCCATATATAACCATGCTTGAGAAAGCCTCAGGTAGTTTACGCTAGGTGCTTTACAGGCTGACTACACCGCTCGCATCGCAAAATACATTTAAACAAACATGTTATTCAATTATTGCACCCACACTTCTAGCGCACACCTGCAAGTACTGCCTCTCCCATCTCCTCATTGGTTTATAGAAGCAGGTACCCACGTGCCATCTCCTCATTGGTTATACCCATGTGGGTGGGTATGAAAGACAAACGAGGTCAGTGGCGGTAATGCACCTAATTTATGAAAGTTGCCAATCGCAATATAAAGTCAAGAAAAGAAAAGAAAAGAAAAGGCCTGGAAGGAGGAGAGATGACTAGAAACGATTCGGTTGGCCGTTTCATGTGTGGATTAATTGGCGGAGTAGAGGTCCTTGTACATTTCAGGTAAAATAACAACTAAATGTTTATATCCCAGGACAAATTAGCTAGCAACAGCAAGCTATCTAAAAAGGACAAATTAGCTAGCAAGTGCAAGCTAGCCAGTTAAATTGCCATAAATGTTTAATGCTTTTCGACCTGTCCCCAAATTAATATAATTGGTTCAGAGTTTGTTTTGATATTTTAACCTGCGTTTCGTGATCGCGTTTAGTGTGGGGGGACAAAATACATTTATGCACGATGGAGCACATGCGCGGCCGGTTTGGGTTCCGTGTTAGGGGATGTTATTTATTCTAAGTTACCATTAAATACTAAACGTACTTATGTGTCATCAATCTTTAAGATACTACATATTTGGCGACGAGGATGACTGCTTTGGATTTGTCTGCCACAAATTCAATGGAGTGTTTGGCGTGCGACGCTGGATGTGAGACTCAAGTGAGCGGTGGAAGATTCTGAAGAATTGATTGCCTGGATACGGGTAGGACAAATTATTGACTGCGGGGAGAGTGAATCGGAAAAGATGGCTTTGGCAACAATAGGCTCGCTACCACCATTTAATCCTACAAATCAGGAATGGGAGGAATACTGTGAAATAATGGAACATTTCGTTGCTGGTACTAAAATAACTGATTCCGCTAAACATAAATCCATACTCATAAATGTTGTCGGTGCACAGACATACATCTTAATGAGAAAGCTGTTGAGCCCAGATATGCCAGGAGAAAAGTCATTTGTCGATCTATTAAAATATCACTTCAAACCCAGTGAAATAGTGCAACGATTCAAGTTTGATTCACGCATGAGAGAACATACCGAATTAGTGGGGGAATATGTGGCTGAGTTGAACTAGCACTGGACTGTAACTATGGGAATACATTATCGCAAATGCTACGCGATCGGCTGGTGTGTGGGATTAATGATGACAGGATATAAATACGCATGTTATCAGAGCCTAATCTCACATTTGAGAATACACTCAAACTGGCCCAGGCCACGGAGTCCACGAATAGAAATGTACTGGATTTGCAGGCATGGGGCGCAACTGCGTGCCATACAGCAAAGGAGAGTAGCTCTGAGCGCGCTGAATTTCAAAGTGGGGAAAGCCGCGGGGCAGCAGCCAATAAATAGACTTATCGTTGCAAAGGCAGCGTTTGACTGTAAATTCAAACATGAAAAGTGTTATGCCTGTGGGATAATAGGACACATTGCGAGGGCGTACAGCAATAAGAAAAAGCCACGGGCTACAGAAAAGAGAACGGACAGAACGGAATACCTCTCGACACTCTAGCTACCGCTCAAATCAATTGATAAAGTGAAAGTGAGTACGTAGACGCAGATCAAGCGCTCTCAATGTACAGTGTACAGGGGGCAAATATGAAAAAGGTGAAGCCTTTCAATGTGGAAATGGGAATAAATTGATTTAAGGTACCGTTTGAAATAGACACAGGATGTAGCGTCACACTGAACAGGTCCCAATTCAATGAGAAGTGTAAAAAAGTGGAAGTGCCTAAACCGAGAGACCCCGTTAACCTCTCTTTGGTAGGGGGCAGTATTTAGACGTCCGGATTAAAAGTGTGCCAAAGTAAACTGCCTGTTACTCAGGCCCAGAAGCTAGGATATGCATATGGTTTGGATAGAAAACACTCTAAAGTTTCTAAAACTGTTAAAATGTCATCTGTGAGTATAACATAACTGATATGGCAGGCGAAACCCCGAGGACAAACCACCCCCCCCCAAAAAAAACAAATTCAGCCTACAACTATTTTCAATGGCTATCACTTTTATTATAAGGCCAAGTCCTCCCAGATTGCAGTTCCTAGGGCTTCCACTAGATGTAAGTCTTTAGAAAGAGTTTCAGGCTGGTTTTTGGAAAAATGAGGCAGAAATTGTAGTTTTTCTAGGTGGCTTTCATTTTGGCTTTAGTGTTTCCAAGCGCGTGGAAGAGAGCACGTTTTTTGGTATTTTTCTCCGGTAAAGACAATAACGATTCTCTGTATTAAATTGTATTGTTTATTTGCGTATTAGGATACCTAAGGTTTGATTATAAATGTTGTGACTTGTTTGGAAAAGTTTATTAGTAACGTTTGGGATTCATTTTGTATGCATTTTGATGGAGGGAAACTGGGTGGATTATTGACTGAAGCGCGCCAGCTAAGTTTTTATGGATATAAAGGACAATATCGAACAAAAAGGACCATTTGGAGTGCCAACAGAAGAAGATCATCAAAGGTAAGGTATTTTTTATTTAGCTATTTCTGACTTTCGTGTCGCACCTGCCTGGTTGAAATATGTTTTTCATGTGTTTGTATGCGGGGCGCTGTCCTCAGATAATCGCATGGTGTACTTTCGCCGTAAAGCCTTTTTTAAATCTGACACAGCGGCTGGATTAACAGGAAGTTAAGCTTTATTTTGATGTATTACACTTGTGATTTTATGAAAGTTAATTTATAATTCTGTAGTTTGAATTCCGCGCTCTGCAATTTCACCGGATGTTGGCCAGGTGGGACGCTACTGTCCCACCTGCCCATAAGAAGTTAGACTCAAAACGTACACAGGGGAGAAGATCACTGTGATTGGAGTTGCTGATGTTCAAGTGGAATATCATGGACAAAAGAAATGTCTGTCTCTTTAGTAGTGGAAGGTACTGGCTCCAGCTAACTAGAGTGGTTGGAGGAAATACAATTGAACTGGGACGAAATCAAACATGTCACCACAGAGACATTGACACTGCTTCAGGTGCTTTCAAAGCATGAGTGTGTTTTCAAAGAAGAGCTATGAATATTAAAAGGTGTCCAAGCTACCATTCATGTTGCTGCAGATGCTACTCCCAGATTCTATAGGCCAAGATCAGTTCCATATGCCATGAAGCCTAAAGTCGATGTGGAAATTGACAGACACTTAGCAGAGGATGTAATTATTCCTGTCAATTTCTGAGTGGGTAGCACCAGTTCCCATATTCAAACCAGATGGTTCAATCAGATTATGCGGTGATTACAAGCGGACTAAATAGTTTCATCACTGGAGCAGGAACCTATACCCAAAGTGGAGGATTTGCTTTCAATGTTAACCGGAGGGCAACAGTTCACAACTGGACACGAGTCACACATATCTGCAAGTGCTAATGGATGAAGCGTTACAGAAGTACCTGACCATAAACACCCACAGAGGGATGTTTACCTATAAACACTTACCTTTTCGGGGTGTCTTCCGCACCAGCTATCTTCCAAAGAACCATAGAGGGAGTTCTGCAGGAGATACCCAAGGTAGCAGTTTACCTCAACTTTCTTGTCACGTAGGAGGAGCATCTCAGAAACTTGGGTGAAGTTTTGAGGAGGATGGAGGAGGCTGATCTCCGGCTGAAGAGGAGCAAGTGTACACTGTTAGCTGATGAAGTGCCGTACCTGGGTCACAAGGTGGACGCCAAGGGGTTACACACAGTCAAAGCTAAAGTGAGGGCTGTCGTGGAAGCTCCAGCAAGCGTTACAGAGCTGAAAGCCTATTTAGGCTTACTGAAATATTATAATCGCTTCCTCCCGAACTTCTCTACCCTCTTAGCTCCTCTGCATCAACTGTTAAGGAAGGATGTGGCCTGGAAATGGTCAGAAATACAGGAGAAGCTTTTGCAAAGTCAAAGGTGTTACTGCAATCAGCAGAAGTGCTGGTGCACTACTCAGCAGACAGAGACCTCATCTTATCGTGCGACGCCTCAGCGTATGGTGTGGGTGTGGCACTATCACACTGGATGGAGAATGGCGCAGAGAAACATCGGGTTCATGTCAATAACATTGTTACCAGCGGAGAAAAAGTACTCCCAGCTGGACAAGGAAGAACTGGCTGTCATATTCGGAATACAGAGATCCCACAAGTACTTATACGGGACAACATTCACTATTGTGACCGACCATAAGCCTCTGCTCTCTCTGTTCTATGAACAAAAGCCAGTACCACAAATGGTCTCTCCAAGAGTTAAACATTGGGCTGTGTGGCTCAGGGCCTACGAGTACAGGATAATTTACAAGCCAAGTAGATACCATGGGAATGCTGATGCTCTGAGTAGGCTGCTGTCACGGATCCTTAAGGGCAGGAGGAAGGGGCAGAGTCAAACGCAGGAGACGTATGTCCAGTAGTGCCGAAGTTTAATTACACCGAACAATCGGTGGTCAAAAAGGCACAGGGTGCGCACAATACCAAAAAGGGAAAAACAGGTAATCCACGAATGAAAAATACGCACGGGGTGCAGCCCGGCAATAATAATAATAATAATAATAATAATAATAATAATAATAATAATAATAATAATAATACGTGTTCCGCTACTGGGAAC
Organism: Salmo salar; assembly: GCF_965601325.2. NCBI lineage: Eukaryota > Metazoa > Chordata > Actinopteri > Salmoniformes > Salmonidae > Salmo > Salmo salar. Next base: position 13,705,433 of record NC_138298.1, read on the forward strand.
ACACAACAGCGTACACAAACACTGCCTGCTGACATACAATTAATCCCGCACAAAAAACGAACCCAAAGGACCAAACTAAATACACCCCCCCCCCCCACTAATGACAGACAAGAAACAGGTGCGGACCTAGACAAAAAACAAAGAACACAGAAACATAGATCGGTGGCAGCTAGTAGACCGGCGACGACGAGCGCCGCCCGACCGAGGAGGGGCGCCATCTTCTGTGGATACTGTGACAGCTGCCAATTCCAGAAAGCATCGATCAGGAAGGAGAAAATGATCGACGTGTTGGAAGATCCAACCGTGAACACAGCACAAATCAGGAAATGGACTTCAAAGGATGTGACGTTATCACAAGTGCATGAATTTATCCTGAAAGGATGGCCTACAGTGACATAGCCTCAGATCATGCCTACAGTCGCATTCAGGTATGTTGAGAATAAAAGGCCTAGCGAGGTCCTACGTCTGGTGGCCAAAGATGGTCCAGGATCTGGAAAATGAGGTTAGCCTGTGTGCAGATTGTCAGAGTAACAGGAAGTCACCCCCCTCCACCGTGCCATTACATCCATGGAAATGGCTGGAAAAACCATGGGCACGACTACGCTGGACCCTTCCTAGGGAAAATGTTCCATGTGCTGATTGAATAAGAATGAAAGTGGATGGATGTCTACCCCATAAACACGTCGACATCGCAGGCTACGGTTGAGAAGTTGAGACAAAGCTTCAGTGTCATGGTATTGCCTCATGTTGGTTAGCGACAATGCTACTTGTTTTACAAGCACTGAATTCACAAGTTTCATAAAACTAAATGGAATTCAGCATGTAACGTCAGCCCCTTTTCACCCATCTTCAAACGGATTAGCAGAACGTGCGTTTCAGACCTTGAAGGAGGGGATGAGGAAGATGCAAGGGGACAGCATTGAAACAAAGGAGTCAAGATTCTTGTTTAGCTACAGGATCACTCAAGCTACAACTGGGTTGTCACCTGCAGAAATGCTGATGCCAAGGAGGTTAAGGTCAACCTTTTGATCTCATCAGGCCAGACCTGAAAGTGAAAATACAACAAAAGTAATGGAATCAAAAATGGAGTCATGACAGAGCCAAACTTAGAAGTTTCTCACCTGGAGATGTCTACACAAGAAACTATGGGTTTGGTCCTAAATGGATTCCAGCTACAACTGAGGATTGCTCAGGACCAGTATCCTATACTGTGATCATCGGAAGTGGACAAAGACTAAGGAGACACGTGGATCAGATCCGAGCTCGAATTCCAGTTCCATCCGAGGACATGGATCAATGCTGAAATGAGCAGGACAGGACATTGGAACGTTCCCTAGAGTTGCAGTTGGACAAACAGACCAAGGCTCAACTTCCTGAGACCACCAATCCGAGACGACATCCTCCTGTGAAGTCTCCACAAAAGGACTTTTTCACAATCAAGGGGTGAAGTGCTGGTGGCACTAGCTACACCACCTCTGAGACGCTCTATTAGAGAGATGTCCGCCAGACTATTTCAGATCCTAAGGGAGATCATGTTCGGGAAAAAAATATAAAAATAGCATGTGATTTGTTATGAAAAAATTGGCAGCTTTAGCTCAGAAAGGAATTGTGTTATTAGCTTTAAAGAGTGGAATGTAGTAACCTGGTATATTTGTTTACCAATAGATAGCAGTATTGACTCAAGATGGGGGTTTGCGTTCTGCTATCGGTAGCCGTTTTGTGTCTACCATATAACCATGCTTGAGAGAACCTCAGGTAGCTTACACCAGGTGCATTAGGGAATGTTATTCTAAGTTACCATTAAATACTAAAACGTACTTATGTGTCCGGCGTCATCAATCTAAGAAGCCTCTTAAGATACTACGAGTACAGAGAAAAAAACTGTCATGATAGTGCAATTTGCAGTAGTATTTCTTTAAGAGACAACCCTTTTGGGCTCATCTAGCCCAACTCAGACCCCTTCAGAAGCGGACCATGATAATGTCAGTTATTTTAACTTCAGGCAAATGCCCTGCAGTTGAAACATCTCTACTTAAACACTTATGCCAGCTTATAGACATTCAAGGCTCTTCGGAGCCAGTTAACAACTTGGACCACCGAGTCATTGAGGATGGTAGTATAAATGTTACTTATTTTGGTGACCCAGTGCTGAAGTCCTGGGTTTGTTTGACTTCTTAAAGTGCATTCTTGTCTGAAAGCCTAAAGTGCCCAGTGACGATGAATATAAAATCTTGCTCGATAACAAAATGGGGTTTTAAATTGAAGTTTACCCAGTGAGGCTATTGAATAGAGAAACATCCAAATGAATCAATTCTACAGAACAGTGAGGGGGAAAAAGTATTTGATCCCCTGCTGATTTTGTACGTTTGCCCACTGACAAAGAAATGATCAGTCTATCATTTTAATGGTAGGTTTATTTGAACAGTGAGAGACAGAATAACAACAAAAAAATCCAGAAAAACGCATGTCAAAAATGTTAGAAATTGATTTGCATTTTAATGAGGGAAATAAGGATTTGACCCCTCTGCAAAACATGACTTAGTACTTGGTGGCAAAACCCTTGTTGGCAATCACAGAGGTCAGACATTTCTTGTAGTTGGCCACCAGGTTATTAAGGTTTCGAGGCTGATGTTTGGCAACTCGAACCTTCAGCTCCCTCCACAGATTTTCTATGGGATTAAGGTCTGGAGACTGGCTAGGCCACTCCAGGACCTTAATGTGCTTCTTCTTGAGCTACTCCTTTGTTGCCTTGGCCGTGTGTTTTGGGTCATTGTCATGCTAGAATACCCATCCACGACTTATTTTCAATGCCCTGGCTGAGGGCAGGCTGAGGGAAGGAGGTTCTCACCCAAGATTTGACGGTACATGGCCCCGTCCATCGTCCCTTTGATGCGGTGAAGTTGTCCTGTCCCCTTAGCAGAAAAACACCCCCAAAGCATAATGTTTCCACCTCCATGTTTGACGGTGGGGGTTGGTGGGGATGGTGTTCTTGGGGTCATAGGCAGCATTCCTCCTCCAAACACGGCGAGTTGAGTTGATGCCAAGAGCTCCATTTTGGTCTCATCTGACCACAACATTTTCACCCAGTTGTCCTCTGAATCATTCAGATGTTCATTGGCAAACTTCAGACGGGCATGTATATGTGCTTTCTTGAGCAGGGGGACCTTGCGTGCGCTGCAGGATTTCAGTCCTTCACGGCGTAGTGTGTTACCAATTGTTTTCTTGGTGACTATGGTCCCAGCTGCCTTGAGATCTTTGACAAGATCCTCCCGTGTAGTTCTGGGCTGATTCCTCACCGTTCTCATGATCATTGCAACTCCACGAGGTGAGATCTTGCATGGAGCCCCAGGCCGAGGGAGATTGACAGTTCTTTTGTGTTTCTTCCATTTGCGAATAATCGCACCAACTGTTGTCACCTTCTCACCAAGCTGCTTGGCGATGGTCTTGTAGCCCATTCCAGCCTTGTGTAGGTCTACAATCTTGTCCCTGACATCCTTGGAGTGCTCTTTGGTCTTGGCCATGGTGGAGAGTTTGGAATCTGATTGATTGATTGCTTCTGTGGACAGGTATTTTTTACACAGGTAACAAGTTGAGATTAGGAGCTCTCCCTTTAAGAATGTGTGCTCCTAATCTTAGCTCGTTACCTGTATAAAAGACACCTGGGAGCCAGAAATCTTTCTGATTGAGAGGGTGTCAAATACTTATTTCCCTCATTAAAATGCAAATCAATTTATAACATTTTTGACATGCGTTTTTCTGGATTTTTTTGTTGTTATTCTGTCGCTCACTGTTCAAATAAACCTACCATTAAAATGATAGACTGATCATTTCTTTGTCAGTGGGCAAACGTACAAAATCAGCAGGGGATCAAATACTTTTTTCCCCTCACTGTACATTACACTTGTGACAATACGACATTCAAAAAAGTTTGAATTGGTGCTACTGATTTGGTAAACAGCTGAGGGATGGGGCTGGAGAAATGCAACCACTTTCAAACTCATGGACAGGGCTATGGATACAAGGACTGACTATCCATCATAGCAACATTATAGTTTTAACCATGTTTTAAGGCTATACAGTATTTTTTTCCACATTTAGATTGTTTACAAACAAAGGAGTAAAAGAAGCTTATATTTTGGATTCTGATGGGGTACAACAAAGGAATCAGTATTCTCACACAAACGTCTGTAGCATCCGAATGCTTTGGGCTACACACTAAAATGACACCTCTGTGGAAAGCTGAGACTCTCACAAACACAATGTTGTTCTCTAGGACGCACACAAGACTCGTCTGAAGGTCCCTGATACCAGTAAACAAATATATACAGTTGAGGTCAGAAGTTTACATACACCTTAGCCAAATACATTTAAACTCCGTTTTCCACAATTCCTGACATTTAATCCAAGTACAAATTCCCTGTCTAAGGTCAGTTAGGATCACCACTTCCTTTAAAGAATGTGAAAATGTCAGAATAATAGTAGTGACTTATTTCAGCTTTTATTTCTTTCATTACATTCCCAGTGGTTCAGAAGTTTACATATACTCAATTTGTATTTGGTAGCATTGCCTTTAAATTGTTTAACTTAGGTCAAACATTTTGGGTAGCCTTCCACAAGCTTCCCACAATAAGTTGGGTGAATTTTGGCCCATTCCTCCTGACAGAGCTGGTGTAACTGAGTCAGGTTTGTAGGCCTCCTTGCTCGCACACGCTTATTCAGTTCTGCCAACAAATTTTCTATAGGATTGAGGTCAGGGCTTTGTGATGGCCACTCAAATACCTTGACTTTGTTGTCCTTAAGCCATTTTGCCACAATTTTGGAAGTATGCTTGGGGTCATTGTCCATTTGGGAGACCCATTTGCGACCAAACTTTAACTTCCTGACTGATGTCTTGAGATGTTGCTTCATAATTTCCCCTCATGATGCCATCTATTTTGTGAAATGCACAAGTCCCTCCTGCAGCAAAGCAGCCCCACAACATGATGCTGCCACCCCCGTGCTTCATGGTTGGGATGGTGTTCTTCAGCTTGCAAGCCTCCCCCTTCTTCCTCCAAACATAATGATGGTCATTATGGCCAAACAGTTCTATTTTTGTTTCATCAGACCAGAGGACATTTCTCCAAAAGGTATGATCTTTGTCCCCATGTGCAGTTGCAAACCGTAGTCTGGCTTTTTTATGGCGGTTTTGGAGCAGTGGCTTCTTCCTTGCTGAGCGACCTTTCAGGTTATGTCGATATAGGACTCGTTTTACTGTGGATATAGATACTGTTGTACCAGTTTCCTCCAGCATCTTCACAAGGTCCTTTGCTGTTGTTCTGGGATTGATTTGCACTTCTCGCACCAAAGTACTTTCATCTCTAGGAGACAGAACGCGTCTTCTTCTTGAGCGATATGACGGCTGCTTGGTCCCATGGTGTTTATACTTGCTTACTATTGTTTGTACAGATGAACGTGGTACCTTCAGGTGTTTGGAAATGGGTCCCAAGGATGAACCAGATTTGTGAAGGTATACAATTCTTGGCTGATTTCTTTTGATTTTCCCATGATGTCAAGCAAAGAGGCACTGAGTTTGGAGGTAGGCCTTGAAATACATCCACAGGTACACCTCCAATTGACTCAAATTTTGATAATTAGCATATCAGAAGCTTCTAAAGCCATGACATAATTTTCTGGAATATTTCAAGCTGTTTAAAGGCACAGTCAACTTCATGCATTCATCACAAGTCATTCCTTTATCTTGCTGTAGTTTTCTATTGACTTTTCTATTCCAATATGTATTTCCTTTTTAATGTTTGCAACACAATATTTATGTTATGATTTACTTGCACCTTATATGGATCATTGTTTTTGTGATACAGTGAATTATAAGTGAAATAATCTGTCGGTAAATAATTGTTGGAAAAATTACTTGTCATGCACAAAATAGATGTCCTAACTGACTTGTCAAAACTATATAGTTTGTTAACAAGAAATGTGTGGAGTGGTTGAAAAACAAGTTATGACTCCATCCTAAGTGTATGTAAACTTCCGATTTCAACTGTATATGGTAGTATATATGGAGATGCTTTAGTGCTTAAAATAAGGGGATAGATGCATGTCAAATGTTTTTTAAAATATAGTTTCCTTTCAGATATAGGACAGACACTTCAGAATAAACTTATTACGATTTTTTGGGGGGACTATTTGTTGTTCCATGTAGTGAATCTGTTATTCAATGTGTTTCTACTAGCCAAAAGCAGTAATGCAAAATTGTTTCAATCCACCCCCCAACTTTATAAACTTGATCTCCACTATAAAAAGCATCTAGACATTCTCACATTTCTTTTAGAATAACATTTAGTTTTTAACAGTGGAGATTTGTATAAACCTTGCTGTATATGTCTCCGACATTTGCAACATTGTTTCAATATTCAAATTGACGAGACAAAGGCAGGCAACGTTTCTCAGCCTGTTGAAATCATGCTGGCATAATTTTTATTGATATATACAAAAGACAATTCAATTCAAAAAAGGTAAAACGAAACGAAGTGCAGCTAGTTTTCAGTCTTTCCAGCTTCGTTGTTCAGCTCCTCTGAACGAGAGCATATTTTCTATGCCAGGTGAAATCATGCCTCATTTTTATGGATGTGTCCAAATAAATTTCACTAGAAAACAGCTTAAACAAATGCAAATGCAACTGATGCTGTTGTTCTGGCTGCAGTGTTTGACGTGACTAGTTAGCCATAGTTGGCTAGCTAGCAAGCAAGGGATAAGAACGTTGCCAGCCAGTATGACAATGGAACATTTAGAACGAACGACTGGGTCGGGTCCATAGACAGAACAAAAAGACTGAATGACTGGGTTGCATCTCTGGCAATGACCAGCCGGCTTGGGTAGCAAACCTAGATTTGTGGTCGGGCCTATATCTTGTGGATGGATGAAATGGTATTAATAAATTCATCAATAACTTATTCAAATCATGATTGACATTTTCATTATGTTGCTAAGCCGTTGTATAAAAGTGATAATGCCCTCGAAGCCGGTGTTTGGAGGATATATTGGTACGTGCCAATATATCCTCCAAACACCGGCTTCGAGGGCATTATTAATTAATTAATGCACGCTTTAGAATACCCTTCAAGCTAATCATAACGGAGCTTTCAAACAATGCCATGGTATAAGGTGTGTTAATGGTGCAATGCATCTGACTGTTGCACATGTGTCAATGTTTTAATTTTATCTGTAAATAAGAGTAGAGAAACAAAATATTCCTTCAAACCTTGTACACGTAGGGGTTCTTTCTCGAGTCGGTCAGGATGTCAAATCGGGTGTAGACGTCGTTGAGCAGGTTGACTATCTTGATGGCACCCTCGGCTGACGCGTGTTTGCTGCAGAAGGCGTTGAATCCCACAATGCCGCTGAAGAGGATGGTCACATTGTCGTAGCGTTTGGCCGGGACTGGACGCTTGTGGCGCAACTCATTGGCCACCGACGGAGGCAGGACTGAGTAGAGCAATCTAAAGAAAAGTGAAAAGAAAACGCCTCGTATAGATTTATTTTGTCTTCTAGAGAAGTTTTTATTCCCATTTTTTCCCCCCCCCAAAACATACAGAGTGTGGTCCTGTATGGCTCAGTTGGTAGAGTATGGCGTTTACAAAGCCAGGATTGTGGGTTCAATTCCCGGAGCCATCCACAGGTAAATGTATGCATGACTGTAAATCATTTTGGATAAAAGTGTCTGCTAAATGGCATATACACTGAGTGTACAAAACATTTATTTTCCTCTTTCCATGACAGACTGACCAGGTGAAAGCTATGATCCCTTATTGATGTCACTTGTTAAATCCACCTCAGTCTAGATCAGTGGTTCCCAAACTTTTTTATAGTCCGGTACCCTTCAAACATTAAACCTCCAGCTGCATACCCCCTCTAGCACCAGGGTCAGTGCACTCAAATGTTTTTTGCCATCATTGTAAGCTTGCCACACACACACTATACATACATTTATTAAACATAAGAATGACTGAGTCTGTTCACAACCCGGCTCGTGGGAAGTGACAAAGAGCTCTTATAGAACCAGGGCACAAATAATAATATAATAATCAATAATGTTGCTCTTTATTTAGCCATCTTACATATAAAACCTTATTTATTCATCAAACTGAATAACTCACCACAGGTTAATGAGAAGGGTTTGCTTGACAGGATGCACAAAACTCTGCTGTGTTGTGTTGTATGAGTGTCTGTCTTAAATCATTTTTCACACACAGTCTGTGCCTGTATTTCGTTTTCATGCTAGTGAGGGCCAGGAATCCACTCTCACATAAGTACGTGGTTGCAAAGGGCATCAGTGTCTTAACACAATTTGCCAAGGCAGGATATTTTGAGTGCAGCCCAATCCAGAAATCTGGCAGTGGCTTCTGATTTAAATAGAATTTTCACAGAACTGCTTGTTGCATCTTCAATGTGGCTCTCTTGTTCAGATATCGGTAAGTGGACTGGAGGCAGGGCATGAAAGGGATAACAAATCCAGTTGTTTGTGTCATCCGTTTCGGGAAAGTACCTGGTCACCCAGCTCCCTCAGGTGCTTCGCTATATCACATTTGATATTTTCTGTAAGCTTGTTCATTTGCACACAAAAAAATCATACAATGATGGAAAGACCTGTGTGTTGTCCTTATTAATGCAGACATAGAGCTCCAACTTCTTAATCATAGCCTCAATTTTTGTCCCGCACATTAAATATAGTTGCGCAGAGTCCCTGTAATCCTAGATTCAGATCATTCAGGCGTGAAAAAACGTCACCCAGATAGGCCAGTCGTGTGTTAAACTCATCATCATGCAAGCGGTCAGACAAAAAAAAAAAAAATTATGGTCAGTAAAGAACTTTAAGCTGGTCTCTCAATTTAAAAAAACATGTCAATACTTTGCCCCTTGATAACCATGTTGTAAAAGCGGTACATGGTCGCTGCCCATATCATTGCATAATGCAGAAAATACACGAGTGTTCAGGGGCCTTTAACAAAGTGAACCATTTTCACTTGTGTCCAAAATGTCTTTCAAGCTGTCAGGCATTCCCTTGGCAGCAAGAGCCTCTCGGTGGATGCAGCAGTGTACCCAAGTGATACCCACTGCTTGCCTGCGCGTTACCACTCCACTATATGTCTCCCTGTCATGGCTTTTTGCCAGATACCAACATTTCTTGACCACAAGTCCATTTGATGTCACAAAGCTGTCCAGTACTTTAAAAATAGTCTCTCCTGTTGTCCTGGTTTGCAGAAGAGGAAGTCTTAATTGACTCCCCTATAAACATAACGGACATATACCAGGAGCTGTGCCAAGCCCGCCACATCTGTTGACACATCCAGCTGTAACGCATAGAATTCACTGGCTTGTATGCAAAGCAGTAATTGTTTCAAAACGTGCGTCGTGAAAGTGTTGTTTGATGAAGGCATTGTCTGTATCGTTTTTTTTTTTGCCTTTTCCCCCAGCATTATCCCAGCCATATCCGCAGCAGCAGGAAGAATGAAGTCCTCCTCAATAGTATGGAGCTTGCCTGTCCTTGCCACTTGGTAGCTCACCCAAAAATACGCTTCTAGCCCCTTATTAATGTTAATGTTACCTGTTGCTTTTATACAGGTCTTACTACTCTTAATGTCACGACTTCCACCGACGGTGGCTCCTCTCCCTGTTCGGGCGATGCTCGGCGGTCGTCGTCGCGGGCCTACTAGCTGCCACCAATCCATTTTTCCTTTTCGTTTGTGTCTGTCTGTTTTGTCACACCTGTGTTTCATTTAGTTGATTTTGGTGGGTTTATATACCTCCGCTGCCTGCTAGTCTTTGTGCGGGATTGTTTGTATGTGTACTTTGTTAGGGGTGCGTGTCTGCACCACGGGGTTTTCTTTTCTTTCGGTAGTTGTACCGTTTAGATATTTGTTTAGGAGTAGAGGTTTCTCCTCCGTGTGTTGCGTTACTTTCCCTGTGTGTGGCGACTTCGTTTTGAGCTTGTTTCCCCCCCCCCCCCCCCCCCCATGTTGTTGTTGAGTAGGGACTGCTTTAATTGGGACTTCCTTGCTCTCCTGCTCCCTGCACCTCCCTCCTACTTGGAGGCACGTAACACTTAAGTCGTCTTAATTCTCGCTCAAACTCCCGTGTCTTGTTTTCAAATTGGCATGTTTTGTTTCTAAATAAATGTACACGCAAGAGTGAAGGTTTCATCAGGTTTTGAGATAGAACTTTTGCACATACAGTGGTTCTTGCTTTAAAAGTTGCGTCATACTGCAGCACACCTTGCGGGCTGCCGTAGAATTCTATGGCACATTATTTGTCAGCCATTGTTACCATTAATGCTAGTTAGTGCTAGTTTGACCACCAGAGTGCGTCTTTGAGAAGCATTTGGTAGCCTTCAATATTGGCTGTACAAGATAATTTAAAACCTTTTTTTGTAAGAACATAGTATATGGGATTGATTTTAAGAAATTAAGCTTCATTTGATTAATATTATGGTGTTTCTATTCCAAGAAAAATTAAACCCTCAGGGTTTCTGTTAGGATGGAACAGAAAATATGGCGCTGTACGTGACGGTCGGTAGTAGGCTACAGTACTAAGAGCATAACATTTCCACACCCTAATTGTAGTCTAACCAATACCCAAAAGGAGATTCAGTGAAATAAATTACATTTAGAGGATTGGAGGATTGTAAATGTAATATCTAAGGGGGAATTTTCATCTTTGAGAATATCTAAGGGGCTTTTTATATAATAATAATAATAATAATAATAATAATAATAATAATAATAATAACGTGCCACCCTATGGGACTCCCAATCACAGTTGGATGTAATACAGTCTGGATTCGAACCAGGGACTGTAGTGATGCCTCTTGCACTGCGATGCAGTGCCCTAGACCACTATGCCACTCGAGAGCCATGACCAATATATATTGTCCTGCTAATAGCCCATCCTATAAATGTTTGCAGAATTCACAGCCTGCGAAAAACAGGGTTAATAATTATACTTCTTCCCCTTTCCACTTGTGAAAGGTTCCAATAGATTTTTTTTAATCAATTAGTATATTTGAGTTCACCATATTTGTTCTGTCTTTCTGGTGGATTAAACTGAAATTGCAAACAACTTTCTATGGCTTGTTTAAAAAATATATTTTGAGATTTAATTTTCAAATAACCTAAAGTGAGCGAGGAAAAAGGCCATTCTTGAACTTGGGTTGAGACATTGTTACTAATTTGTAAATAAAGCCAGTTTGTGATTTAGAATTATTTCTGTTTTAGAGGGAGAGAAACCAAAAGCCTACCATCGCCTCATGGGTCTCCCGGTTGCGGCCGACACAGGTTTTGAACCAGCATCTGTAGCAATGCAGTGTCTTAGACCACTGCGCACTCGGGCGCTGTACAACGTGACCGGTCGGGAGTAGGCTACAGTACTACAGTAAGAGCAAAATAATCTTAACATTTCCACACCCTAATTGTAGTCTAAGTTTCTTAGAATAAAAACCTTAGTGTAACAACAGTTTTAGTAAGTATCACTGATGAGTGGTAACAAAGTGTTTTCCCGGGAGTGCGTGTGCAGGACAGAGGAATAGCAATTCTTACACTGTTCTAAATTCAATCACCTTCATCCTCATCATTCAGTTGAAGTCGTGCACAATTATCAGTTTCAATTTGGTTTATGTTGCCCATTCATTGTCAGACATGTTTGCGCCTAATTTTATTTTTGGCAGTGAAACATTTAGAAAATCTAAATGGACTGTTTGAAAATGTGAATCACATTTTTATTTGGCGTACGGAATTGCGCGTACACCAGTTTGGGAATAGCTGGTCTAGATGAAGGGGAGGAGACAGGTTAAATAAGGATAATTGAGACATGGATTGTGTATTTGTGACATTCAGAATGGGTAAGACAAAAGATTTAAGTGCCTTTGAACAGGGTATGGTAGGCCACCGGTTTGTCATTCACGCTCAATAGTTTCCCGTGTGTATCACATCTCCAGAGGAAAAGTCATAAAATAGGCTACTTGAACACACCTCCCTTGCGCAAATACAGCTGTATCTGTTCTGAGCTCATTGGTGTGGGAAACAGTGAGCACCCAGTTGAAACAATGTTGCAAGTTTGCTAAACCAAAAGCTCAAGCCAGATGGAGAGGCAGACAGGTGGAGCATTAAGAGATTAATGCGATGGACTGCACCAACTGCCATGCGTAGCAAATGTGATTTATAGACTATATTTTCCTTAATATTTTCTTCTTCAAATATAATTTAGGATCTGGTCGGTATATAACATTTCAGACAGATCTAAGGTCCGTGGCCACGGGACCATATTCAATCTCTCCCTATCCCAGTCTCCCCACTTGCTTCAATATGTCCACCATTGTTCCTGTTCCCAAGAAAGTGACAGTAAATTAACTAAATTACTATAGCCCCGTAGAACTCCCTCTGTAACCATGAAGTGCTTTGAGAGGCTAGTTAAGGATCATCCCCCTACCCGACACCCTAGACCCAATGTAATTTGCATTCTGCCCCAATAGATCCAAGGAGGACGCAATCCCCATCGCACTGCACACTGCCTTATCCCATCTGGACAAGAGGAATACCTATGTAAGAATGCTGTTCATTGACTACAGTTCAACCTTCAACCACATAGTACCCTCCAAGCTCAACATTAAGCTCGGGGCCCTGGGTCTGAACCCCGCCCTGTGCAACCGGGTCCTGGACTTCCTGAGTTTCCGCCCTCAGGTGATGAAGGTATGCAACAACACCTCCACAACGCTGATCCTCAACACAGGCGCCACCCCTCCTGTACTCCCTGTTCACCCATGACTGCGTGGCCACGCACGCCTCCAACTCAATCATCAAGTTTGCAGACAACACTAGTAGGCCTGATTACCAACAACAACGAGACAGCCTACAGGGAGGTGAGGGCCCTGGCGGAGTGTTGCCAGGAAAATAACCTCTCCCTCAACGTCAACAAAACGAAAGCGGATTGTGGACTTCAGGAGGCAGCAGAAGGAGCACGCCCCCATCCACATCGACAGGGCCGCAGTGAAGGTGAAATGCTTCAAGTTCCTCGACATACACATCACTGACAATCTGAAATGGTCCACCCACACAGACAGTGTGGCTGAAGAAATTTGGCTTGTAACCTAAGACCCTCATTAACTTTTACAGATGCACCATTGAGAGCATCCTGTCGGGCTGTATCACTGCCTGGTACGGCAACTGCACTGCCCGCAACCGCAGGGCTCTTCAGAGGGTGTTGCGGTCTGCCCTTTGCATCACCGGGGGCACACTGCCGGCCCTCCAGGACATCTACAGCAACCGGTGTCACAGGAAGTCCAAGAAGATCATCAAGGTCCTCAAGACCCGAGCCACATCTTGTTCACCCCGCTATCATCAAGAAGGTGAGGTCAGTACAGGTGCATCAGGGTACTGAGACTGAGAAACGGCTTCTCTCTGTCCATCTCAAGGTCATCAGACTGTTAAATAGCTATCACTAGCTGGCTTCCACCTAACACCCTGCCCTGAACTTAGTTGCTGTCACTAGCCGGCTACCACCTGGTTACTCAACCCTGCACCTTAGAGGCTGCTGCCCTATGTACATAGACATGGAACACTGTCCACTTAAATAATGTTTCCATACTGTTTTACCCATTTCATATGTGTATATACTGTATTTTCTATTCAACTGTACATATACTATTTCTGTCTTACGTATTCTTCAGATATAATACATATTCTATCCACATACTGTCCATATTGTCTTTACATCCCATCTCTCTCACACACACACACACACTCCGGACTCCGACATTGCTCGTCCTAATATTTCTATCTGTTAATTCCATTATTTTACTTTTAGATGTGTTTTGGATTGTTAAATATTACTGCACTGTTGGCGCTAGGAACACAAGCGTTTCGCTACACCCACAATAACATCTGCTAAATATGTGTTTGCGACCAATACAATTTGATTTGAGGATGTTCTGAGGGCAAAAGGGGGTGTGTTCTAATGTTTTGAACACTGTGTATATTATGCTTTTAAATGACAAGAGAGTTGTCTTTGGCTTCTTGTATTGTGTTTTAGGTTATTGGTAGTTGAGCAACAACAAAAAACGATTGTATCAGTTCAGTAGGCCTATATCAAATTGTATTTGTCACATGCGCCGAATACAACAGGTGTTACAGTGAAATGCTTACTTAGAAGCCCTTAACTACATTGTTGGTTAAGAAAAGTGTTAATTAAAAAACAGAAGTAAACAATAAAAGTAACATAATTAGAGAGCAGCAGTAAAATAACAATTGCGAGGCTATATACAGGGGTAGCGGTACAGAGTCAATGTGCGGGGACACCGGTTAGTTGAGGTAATATGTAGATGTAGGCATACCGCCCCAACAGATCCACAGATGATGCAATCTCTATCACACTCCACACTGCCCTTTCCCACCTGGACAAAGGGACACCTATGTGAGAATGCTATTCATTGACTACAGCTCAGCGTTCAACACCATAGTGCCCTCAAAGCTCATAACTAAGCTAAAGACCCTGGGATTAAACACCATCTGCAACTGGATCCTGGACTTCCTGACAGGCCGCTCCCAGGTGGTAAGGTTAGGTAACAACACATCCGCCACGCTGATCCTCAACACGGGGGCCCCTCAGGGGTGCGTGCTCAGTCCCCTCCTGTACTCCCTGTTCACTCATGACTGCATGGCCAGGCACGACTGCCGACACCATCACTGCTACTCGGTTTATCTATGCATAGTCACTTTAACGCTACCTATTTACCTCGACTAACCGGTGCCCCCCACACATTGACTCTGTACCGGTACCCCATGTATATAGCCTCGCCATTGTTATTTTACTGCAGCTCTTTATTTTTTTTGTCTTTACTTAAGACTTATTTTTCTGATCTTCATTGTTGGTTAACCTGTCTGGGATAGGGAGCAGTATTTTCACGGCCGGATAAAAAACGTACCCGATTTAAACTGGTTACTACTCTTGCCCAGAAACGAGAATATGCATATTATTAGTAGATTTGGATAGAAAACACTCTAAAGTTTCTAAAACTGTTTGAATGGTGTCTGTGAGTATAACAGAACTCATATGGCAGGCAAAAACCTGAAGATTCCAAGCAGGAAGTGGCCTGTCTGCGAATTTGTAGTCCTTCTGTTGCTTCTCTATCGAAACTACAGTATATGAGCTGTTACGTGACACTTTCTAAGGCTTCCATTGGCTCTCTAAAGTGTTCAGAAAGCGGATTGAGGCGTCTCCTGTCTCTGCGCAGATAACAGGAGCACAGTTTGTCAGTGGACTGCCTGGTGACAGAGAGATTGGAGATGCGCATTCACGAGACCTCGCCATTTTTTCTCTTCCTTTTTGAATGAATACAGCATTGTCCGGTTGGAATATTATCGCTATTTTACGAGAAAAATGGCATAAAAATTGATTTTAAACAGCGTTTGACATGCTTCTAAGTACGGTAATGGAACATTTTGCATTTTTTTGTCTGGAAATGCGCTCGCGCATTACCCTTTGGATAGTGACCTGAACGCACGAACAAAACGGGGGTATTTGGACATAACTATGGATTATTTGGAACAAAAACAACATTTGTTGTGGAAGTAGTAGTCCTGGGAGTGCATTCTAACGAAAAACAGCAAAGGTAATCCAATTTTTCTAATAGTAATTCTGAGTTTAGTGAGCCCTGAAGTTGGCGGGTGTCTGAATAGCTAGCCTGTGATGGCTGAGCTATGTACTCAGAATATTGCAAAATGTGCTTTCGCCGAAAAGCTATTTTAAAATCTGACATAGCGATTGCATAAAGAAGTTCTGTATCTATAATTCTTAAAATAATTTATGTATTTTGTCAACGTTTATGATGAGTAATTTAGTAAATTCACCAGAAGTTTTGGGTGGGAATGCGAGTTCTGAACATCACATGCTAATGTAAAAAGCTGTTTTTTTATATAAATATGAACTTGATTGAACAAAACATGCATGTATTGTATAACATAATGTCCTAGGAGTGTCATCTGATGAAGATCATCAAAGGTTAGTGCTGCATTTAGCTGTGTTTTGGGTTTTTGTGACATATATGCTTGCTTTGAAAATGGTTGTGTGATTATTTTTGGCTGTGTACTCTCCTAACATAATCTAATGTTTTGCTTTCGCTCTAAAGCCTTTTTGAAATCGGACAATGTGGTTGGATTAACGACAGTCTTATCTTTCAAATGGTGTAAAATAGTCGTATGGTTGAAAAATTGAAATTATTGCATTTTTGAGGTATTTGTATTTCGCGCCACGTTCTTCCATTGGATATTTGGCAGAACGTCAAGCATTTCACAAAACCTGTTGTATTTGGCGCATGTGACATAACATTTGGTTTGAAACCTAACCCCAACCGAGGTAACTAAGTACGGTTCGCTAGCACAAACAGCTGCCAGTGTTTACTGTACGAACGCAGGCGTCTGACTGAGGTTGACATTCCTGACCTCTGACCTTTTTTACCTTTCACCCCCCTCCCAAAGCACTTTGCCTCGAGCAGCTCTGACTGCATCTTATTCTCTCTCTCTCTGGGAGATATAGTGGTGTGGGAGATGGGTGAACAATAATATATGGGCTCTTTGTATACAGCTGCCACCGAGGAAGCTGTGTTTGGGTTACAGTGAAAAGTTGTTGAGCCACTGAGTAGACAGAGGCAAATAATACAAAAGGGGAACTACCAGACAGAACATCATTGCGAAGAAGTAGCCTAGTACGTACAAATATAACATTTTGTTTGTGGTTTGACATAGAGGTGTGTGTTAACTAACCTCCAGATGAGCTTCAATGCTATACAACTCTCCTTCCGTGGCCTCCAACTGCTTTTAAATGCAAGTAAAACTAAATGCATGCTCTTCAACCGAGCACTGCCCGCACCTGCCTGCCCATCCAGCATCACTACTCTGGACGGTTCTGACTTAGAATATGTGGACAACTACAAATACCTAGGTGTCTGGTTAGACTGTAAACTCTCCTTCCAGACTCACATTAAACATCTCCAATCCAAAATTAAATCTAGAATCGGCTTCCTATTTCGCAACAAAGCATCCTTCACTCATGCTGCCAAACATACCCTCATAAAACTGACCATCCAACCGATCCTCGACTTCGGCAATGTCATTTACAAAATAGCCTCCAACACTCTACTCAACAAAATGGATGCAGTCTATCACAGTGCCATCCGTTTTGTCACCAAAGCCCCAAATACTACCCACCACTGCGACCTGTACGCTCTCGTTGGCTGGCCCTCGCTTCATACTCGTCGCCAAACCCACTGGCTCCAGGTCATCTACAAGTCTCTGCTAGGTAAAGCCCCGCCTTATCTCAGCTCACTGGTCACCATAGCAGCACCCACCCGTAGCACGTGCTCCAGCAGGTATATCTCACTGGTCACCCCCAAAGCCAATTCTTCCTTTGGCCGCCTCTCCTTCCAGTTCTCTGCTGCCAATGATTGGAACGAACTGTAAACATCACTAAAGTTGGAGACTCTTACCTCCCTCACTAGCACCAGCTGTCAGAGCAGCTCACAGACCACTGCACCCGTACATAGCTCATCTTTAAATAGCATAGCTCATCCAACCTACCTCATCCCCATACTGTATTTATTTATCTTGCTCCTTTGCACCCCAGTATCTCTACTTGCACATTCATCTTCTACACATTCTACCATTCCAGTGATTAATTGCTATATTGTAATTACTTCACCTCAATAGGCTATTTATTGCCTTACCTCTCTTATCCTACCTCATTTGCACATGCTGTATATAGATTTTTTTTTCTACTGTATTATTGATTGTATGTTTGTTTATTCCATGTGTAACTCTGTTGTATGTGTCGAACTGCTTTGCTTTATCTTGTCCAGGTCGCAATTGCAAATGAGAACTTCTTCTCAACTAGCCTACCTGGTTAAATAAAGTTTAAAAAAAATAAAACATTCCAAAAAAGGTCTTCAGATTACCCGAGATTAGACCTGGTATCCAAACAGGTCGGATACAAAATTCAGTAGTTTCCCCTCGAAAGCCAGATTGGATCACGCTCGGTGGCCACGGACCTTGGATCTGTCTGAAAATATGATATACCGACCAGATCCTAAAATTATATTTGAAGAACATATCCAGAGGAAAATAAATATCCTCCATAAATCATGTTTGCTACGCATTGCAGTTGGTGCTCTGCCTGTCTGGCTTGAACTCTTACCATAGCAAACTTGCAACATTGTTTCAACTGGGCGCTCACGGTTTCCCACACCAATGAGCTCAGAATAGACACTGCTGTATTTGCGCACGGTAGGTGTGTTCAGGTAGCCTATTTTATGATGTTCCTCTGGAGATATGGGATCAGCAATATGTTGCTGTAGCACACCGAGGTGCAGTGGTTGCTTAGGCCTATCGGGAAGGAGAGTGTTGGAAAGATTTTTCAAATAGAGTGAGGAACTATTGTCATTCGCAATGGATGTAAAACTCTGTTGTGTGAGGTGATGAAAAAAAAAATTCCTATCAGGCATTCCCATATGGGAACTTTCATAGGCCTACATTAGTGAACGTCAGCCCAGGTACTTCTATGCATGCTCAAGCAAAATAAACATTAACAAAGGGACAAACAATTCACACAATGAAACAATGAATGCGCACGAACTAGCAGGAGGCAGAAAGCGCATTCTGGAGAGAGAAGCTCCTATAGCGCGTTTGTCGTCACACACCCCTTCCCTTCTTGTGTTGACATTTTAAATTAGGGATGTCATTTATGAAAATACTAAGTTGTTGTGTAGACCATAACTCAATTATTTTAGATATGTTAACGTTCACTGCCTGCCAGACAAGTCAAAACAATTATACTGGCTTGCACATCAATAAAGCTGCATTTCTTTCGGATCCATTTGAGTCCGATAGACATTATCCAATGTGGATCTGATTCTCCCTCATTTCTGACATTGGGTCGGATTTGGTCCACCTCAAATCCGTATTGATTTATTTATTTATTATGACTGGGTTCTGTCTGTGTCAGATTAGAATTATGGATTCAATTTCAAGATCTGAGAAGACCTAGTTTGACATTATGGCAATAACATTTTGAACAGGGTAATTTATTTTTACCTAAATGCTTAATAAAATTGGACTTTGGACTTTACATACAGTATCAGTCAAAAGTTTGGACACCTACTCATTAAACATTTTTTATTTACATTGTACAATAATAGTGAGGACAAACTATGAAATAAAACATATGCAATCATGTTGTAACCAAAAAAGTGTTAAACAAATCTAAATATTTTAGGTTCTGCAAAGTAGCCACCCTTTGCCTTTGACAGCTTTGCACACGCTTGGCATTCTCTCAACCAAGTTCACCTGGAATGCTTTTCCAACAGTCTTGGAGTTCACACATGCTGAGCACTTGTTGGCTGCTTTTCCTTCATTCTATGTTCCAACTCATCCCGAACAATCTCAATTGGGTTGAGGTCGGGTGATTGTGGAGGCCAGGTTATCTGATGCAGCATTCCATCACTCTCCTTCTTGGTCAAATAGCCCTTACATAGCCTGGAGGTGTGTTTTGGGTCATTGTCCTGTTGAAAAGCAAATGATAGTGGGACTAAGTGCAAACCAGATGGGATGGCGTATCGCTGCAGAATGCTGTGGTAGCCATGCTGGTTAAGTGTACCTTGAATTCTAAATAAAATTGACAGTGTCACCAGCAAAGCACCCCCACCTCCATGCTTTATGGTGGGAACCACGCATGCGGAGATCATCCTTTCACCTGCTCTGCGTCTCAAAAAGACCAGTCTAATGTCCATTGTTTCTTGGCCCAAGCAAGTCACTTCTTATTATTGGTGTCCTTTAGTACTGGTTTCTTTGCAGCAATTTGACCATGAAGGCCTGATTCACGCAGTCTTCTCTGAACAGTTGGTGTTGAGATGTTACTTGAATGCTGAAGCATTTATTTGGGCTGCAATCTGAGGCGCAGTTAACTCTAATGAACTTATCCTCCGCAGCAGAGGTAACTCTGGGTCTTCCTTTCCTGTGGCAGTCCTCTTGAGAGCTAGTTTCATCATAGCGCTTGATGGTTTTTGTGACTGCACTTG
The DNA here is from genome assembly GCF_965601325.2 of Salmo salar. Classification (NCBI taxonomy): domain Eukaryota; kingdom Metazoa; phylum Chordata; class Actinopteri; order Salmoniformes; family Salmonidae; genus Salmo; species Salmo salar. Next base: position 13,725,543 of record NC_138298.1, read on the forward strand.
TAGAAACGTTCAAAGTTCTTGACATTTTCCAGATTGACTGACCTTCATGTCTTAAAGTAGTGATGGACTGTCATTTCTCTTTGCTTATTTGAGCTGTTCTTGCCATTTAATATGGACTTGATCTTACCAAATAGGGTTATCTTCTGTATACCACCCCTACCTTGTCACAACACAAGTGATTGGCTAAAACTCATTAAGGAAAGAAATTCCACAAATGAACTTTTAACAAGGCACACCTGTTAATTGAAATGCTTTCTGGGTGATGACCTCATGAAGCTGGTTCAGAGAATTCCAAGAGTGTGCAAAGCTGTCATCAAGGCAAAGGGTGGCTACTTTGAAGAATCTCAAACACTTTTTGGTTACTACATGATTCCATATGAGTTATTTCATAGTTTTGATGTCTTCACTATTATTCGACAATGTAGAAAATATGAGTCGGTGTCCTAACTTTTGACTGGTATTTTATATGAAGAGTTGTACCTCACACATTCATTGGAATATTGCAATAAAAAAAAAAGACGGAGTTAATGACATTACATGAGGTATAATGTAGCGTTGTATATTTTATAAAAATATGTTAACGTTCATGAAGATCAAGGATCAAGGGAAGCCACCCCTTTTCTGATTTTCAGTGGATGAGCGGTACATAAGTTCCTTCTGAGGCAATCCGCACTACTGAGCAGATTGGCGCTACTGCACTCAAAGTTCAAACAATTTGTGGTTAATTAGGTTTCACATTCACAAAAGGCATTTTGTCAATTTTAAATAAATGTGTAAGTTATCATTTTTTACAGTACAGTAGGAAGTTAGAGGGAGAGACACAGAGAAGTGGCCACAACAGGGCTCGAACCCCAGTCAGGGGGTGTGTGTGTGTGCGTGGTCGGGAGTTTAGAAAGCTACACCAAAGACTCCAACACTGCTGAAATTCTATTTGGAGTGGACCATCCCTTTACATTACTTTTTTTTATATATTTTTTTATGGAAATGGGTGAAGAGGTTGATTCTATCAAACGGTGAGTGCGATGGGTCGGGAGTCTCTACGAACCTGTCTGTCTTCTTCTTCTCATCCTCCAGGGCCCGAAGGGTGTGCTGCAGACGGTCAGTCAGGATCTCCAGTTCCTGGGTCAGCTTGTACTCTTCACGGAACTGTTCTCCCAGCAGCACCAGGTCACGTGTGGCATCGTGCAGCGGGATGTCACTCAGGTAAAGGCCTCTCCGCGTCAGGTCGTCCAGGTTCATCACACTGAACACAGTGTTGGTGACGCATCAGAGGCTGAACACTGAACAGTGGTTGAACACAACTCAACAGGGGCTATGTTCAGTAGGGACAACATAATGCATTATGATTAGCATGTATGCCCCTCTTATAATAACTAATAATGATCATCTTATAATGATTGTGTCACACCCTGATCTGTTTCACCTGTCTTTGTGCTCATCTCCACCCCCTCCAGTTGTCGCCCATCCTCCCCAGTGTATTTATACCTGTGTTCTCTGTTTGTCTGTCTTGTCAAGCCTACCAGCGTTTTTTCCCGTACTCCTGTTTTTTTCTCTCTGGTTTTGTCCATTCTGCCTGCCCTGACCCTGAGACAGCCTGCCGTTCTGTACCTTTCGTACTCTGCTCTGGATTACTGACCTCTGCCTGCCCTTGACCGGTCGTTTACCTGCCCCCTGTTTTTTAAATAAACTTTCGTTACCCAGATGCAGACAGTTCGAAGTCTTCTCCGGAGTTGTGATAGATTGACTAAATAAGTAATTTGGGTCAGTTGAAAATGTTATACATAAAGACATCATAAAGCCTTGTCCTCTTATGAACGCAGGAGGGTTAGCTATGTTATTTTTCTATCCCTTTGTCCATTATCAAGAGCTCAATTCTCTCACAATCAATTTCAATAAACTTCAATGAAACACACACAATGTACTCTAGATGCCAAGCTCTCTGTTAGAGACATAATAATCAGTAGGGCCAAACTGATACAATTGCAAAAGTTTTCTTTCCTTCCGGAAACAACACGTTTCACCACCTGCTGGCACCATGCAGGGACATTACTGCCTCTAGATTATCCCTTGATAGAAATAAGGTTTTACTGGGTACATGGGCTGTGTTCCAATTATCTCCCAAAGTGTGAACTTGTTCACTTCCCTTCATTGATTTGAAAGGACATCTAGCCCATGCCAACCAATGCTTTTGGTTGGCATGGGACAATATTTTCATGTTGCACACCTTCTAGTTTCCTTATTAAAAGCTTTCACTATTTTACATGAATTTATACAATTTATAATTGGTTTGAGGTTTGTATGACATCTAAAATGTGGAACTATTGAAATGTGAACATATTGTCCCATATACATTGTCATTTTATTGATGGTACCTAACTAGCCCCATAAAGAGATCCAACATCTAACAAACTTTACCATGGTCAGTGTGCATTCAAAGAGAAAATTTACAAACCAATACCCACATGTTTGTGGGCATAACTTAAAATCAAACCCAACCCTCTGACATTTTATTTTTGGAAAAAACTTTTTTTATGACTCAAGTTATCCTAATTACGCTTTTTAGTCACTTCTGGGACTAGAAATGGTGTACATGACTACCACCAACAGGCCGTTTTCAACCATAAAATGTGTTAACTAAATACAGTACCGTTTGAGACAAGCCCGGTTATAAGACAACATATAAATGGATGATTTAAGTAAAGTGTTACCAAAGATTGTCCCTTTTAACAATCTGTAGTTGCTACATTCAACTAATGACTATATACAGCTGAAATCGGAAGTTTACATACACTTAGGTTGGAGTCATTAACTAGTTTTTCAACCACTCCATACATTTCTTGTTAACAAACTATAGTTTTGGCAAGTCAGTTAGGACATCTACTTTGTGCATGACACAAGTCATTTTTCCAACAATTGTTTACAGACAGATTATTTCACTTAAAATTCACTGTATCACAATTCCAGTGGATCCGAAGTTTACATACACTAAGTTGACTGTGCCTTTAAACAGCTTGGAATATTCCAGAAAATTATGTAATGGCTTTAGAAGCTTCTGATAGGCTAATTGACATATTTTTGAGTCAATTGGAGGTGTACCTGTGGATGTATTTCAAGGCCTACCTTCAAACTCAGTGCCTCTTTGCTTGACATCATGGAAAAATCAAACGAAATCAGCCAAGACCTCAGGAAAATAATTGTAGACCTCCACAAGTCTGGTTCATCCTTGGGAGTAATTTCCAAACACCTGAAGGTACCACTTTCATCTGTACAAACAATAGTACGCAAGTATAAACATCATCATGGGACTATGCAGACGTCATACCACTCAGGAAGGAGACGCAATCTATCTCCTAGAGTGAGAAAAGTGCAAATCAATCCCAGAACAACAGCAAAGGACCTTGTGAAGATGCTGGAGGAAACAGGTACAAAAGTATCTATATCCACAGTAAAACGAGTCCTATATCGACATAAACTGAAAGACCGCTCAGCAAGGAAGAAGCCACTGCTCCAAAGCCTACGGTTTGCAACTACACATGGGGACAAAGATCATACTTTTCACTCCTCTGGTCTGATGAAAAAAAATAGAACTGTTTGGCCATAATGACCATCATTATGTTTGGAGGAAAAAGGGGGAGGCTTGCAAGCCGAAGAACACCATCCCAACAGTGAAGCACGGGGGTGGCAGCATCATGTTGTGGGAGTGCTTTGCTGCAAGAGGGACTGGTGCACTTCACAAAATAGATGGCGTCATGAGAAAGGAAAATTGTGGCTATATTGAAGCAACATCAAGACATCAGTCAGGAAGTTAAAGCTTGGTCGCAAATGGGTCTTCCAAATGGACAATGACCCCAAGCATACTTCCAAAGTTGTGGCAAAATGGCTTAAGGACAACAAAATCAAGGTATTGGAGTGGCTATCACAAAGCCCTGACCTCAATCCTATAGGAAATGTGTGGGCAGAACTGAAAAAGCGTGTGCGAGCAAGGAGGCCTACAAACCTGACACCGTTACACCAGCTCTGTCAGGAGGAATGTGCCAAAATTCACCCAACTTATTGTGGGAAGCTACCTGAAACGTTTGACCAATTTAAAGACAATGCTACCAAAAACTAATTGAGTGTATGTAAACTTCTGACCCACTGGGAATGTGATGAAAGAAATAAAAGCTGAAATAAATTATTCTTTCAACTATTATTCTGACATTTCACATTTTTAAAATAAAGTGGTGATCCTGACTGACCTAAGACAGGGAATTTTTACTTGGATTAAATGTCAGGAATTGTGAAAAACTGAGTTTAAATCTATTTGGCTAAGGTATGTAAACTTCCGACTTCAACTCTATGTATGTATACAGTGATTCTTGAATATCACTTAAAATCCTAATGAGCTTAGTTCAACTGTGACACCCTGTCAGAACCCAAATAGAACCTTGTTTTACTCCAATGTTATTAAACATTGCAAATGTAAACAAACACTGTATAGCCTCAAAACATGGTTAAAACTATAATTTTTATCTAATGGATGGTCAGTCATTGCAGCCATAGCTCTGTCTGAATCTGAGAGTAGTAAAATGTTTAGACCCATCCCTCAGCTTTTTACCAAAGCAAAGGCGGGGTTGGACTTTTATTGTTTCCACTGTAGATTGGCCCTTTAAGGCCAGACCATCTGCTGCACTAGAGTAGCTGTGGTTTTGAATCCAATTTAGGTTTCACACACCAACCAAGAGACATCCATCCAGCCCAGCCATCCACCCCAAGTCTAGGACTACATCCCAAATGGCACCCTATTCCCTACATAAAGCTCTGGTCAAAAGTAGTGCACTATGTGCCCATTTGGAACGCAGCCTAGAACAGCCCATTGTTTTTGTCTAACGCCACAGCAGCAGAACCTGGGGGAACAGAGGAAGAGGATGTTCTCCGCCTCGGGCAGGTAGATCATCTGTCCCTTCAGCCTCAGGCAGCTGATCTCAGCACCAGTCAGCTCATCCTCGTTCTCTGAAGTCTCCACGTTCAAGAGGCCCTCCTGGAAGGGCATAATATAAACACACGCATGGACACACAAGCAGCCAGGACACACAAAAAAATATAAATGTAGCTTTCTATCCAGTTTCTCTATTATTATTTTGGTGATGTAATTTTAACGTTAAATTAAAAAATGAAACGTTTCAGTAGTGAGTATTCTTGGCGTACCTTGCTTCGCAGAACGAAGACAGTGTTGATGTGGGAGAGCATGCCTTGGAAGCTGAAGTCTATGTGTGGACGCACCAGAGAGAACACGGAGGGCAGGTTACAGATGCCCGGCTGGAGCTAAGGAATACAACAGCAAAACACTTCATAAGGGGGTCATACATACTTATGACAAGTCTTACAATACATTATAACCACATAATGCATTACAACTGCAGGCTACCTGTGAAGCCCATATCTACAGTGCATTATAAACACACTCCTACTGAGTTATAATGCAGTATAAGAGTAGTTATTTACACACATAAAATCTGAATGTCCTATAGCTAAATAGACATAAACCTGCGGCAGCACACGGAAGATAGCGTTGCCGCACTGCGTAAGCATCAGGTCCCTGTCGAACATGAGGTGAAAGGGAAAGGCCTTGCAGAAGGTGTAGGGGCTGATCCGGGTCTCCTGCGTGCTGTTCTCCTCGAAGCCGTCCAGATCCTCATAGAAGGCCTCCTCCTCTGAGTCCTTCTCCTCGATCAGGAACTTGATGTGGTCACACTCCTCACTCTTGTGCTGGATCACCTGGGAAAGGAAGAATGGATTTCATAAAAGGGAGGAAGGTGCAACCATAAACTTAGAAAGAGTGCATGCTATGCTTCCTGTGTTTATATCCTGCTTTACTTTATGGGGACACTCAAAATGTCCACCAGTCCACCCATTATGGCAATATATAATGTAAGACATACCGGTGGGTGATTGGTAAATGCATAGACATCGAAATACTGTATGTCTTTATATAAATATCTAAGGTTTGGTGTGATGGTTCTAAACACAGTGATGTTCTTGTGAGGGTTACTGCCTGGCCACAACAAGTCCTTTTTAGTCTATACACTGACGTCAAATGGCTTGACGCACACGGTTTCCCTGGCAATGACGAATAACATTTCCAGACTTCATATTTGGAGGGTCTGTCAATTCAGCTCCCCCATTTAATTTTACTCTGAGCCTGGGAGATAACAAAAATACATACTGACACCTATCTCTGCGATATGATTAGGTTTCTGAGTGTACTAACATTCTGCCCCTTTCATAGACATCTGACCCAAGTCAACAGAGACCCACCAGCATCTCAGATCAAAAACTGCCTACTGAGTGACCAACACTAGCAGTTGCTCAGACCCAAACAACTCCTGAATGGAGAGGGGCATTTGAAAGTCGACCACTGTCCCATTTTGGACTGAAGGTAAGAACCCCAAGCAGCACAGAATCCGAATAACTACCAAGGCACACAAAAAAACAGTTTCTGAGTTAGGTCTAGCAGTAGTTAGCATTGGCTCGCGAAACCACCTCTAACTTCCTTCATACTGAATACAGAGACATATAAATGGTATCCACGAGTTCATCTGACTCTGGGGAAGTAGATAAGGGGCCTCATTGCCAAAATCCCGAACTATCCCTTTAATTTCTTAAGAATCTACGGGATTGGAGTCCCTATACCGGGACAGTTGTTGCTAACTAGAATGACGTAAGTAACCGCAAACTTTCCAAGACATAGACATGTCTTATATGGGCAGAAAGCTTACATTCGTGTTAATCTAACTGCACTATCCAATTTACAGTAGCTATTACAGTGAAAAAATACCATGCTATTGTTTGAGAAGAGTGCACAACAACAAACTTTTATCACAGCAACTGGTTTTATACATTCACCTCTGAAGGTAAATAATGTACTTACATTCAGTAATCTTACGCTGTTTTGTCATCTTAAGGGTCCCAGAGATAAAATGTAGCATAGTTTTGTTTGATAAAATCCATTTTTAAATTCAAAAGTAGGTAATGGCTTCTACAGTTTGAACCCGTGCTGTCTCTACATTAATTTCACATTTCTACAAACTTAAAAGTGTTTCCTTTGAAATGGCATCAATAATATGTATATCCTTGCTTCAGGTCCTGAGCTACAGGCAGTTAGATTTGGGTATGTCATTTTAGGCAAAAATTGAAAAAAAGGGTCCAATCCCTTTTAAGTAATAATATACTTATTATTTTATTTGAAACAGCACACCTTCATTTCTATTTCTGTGCCGTGGATCTGTTGGGCCACCGTCTTGATGATGCCGATCACAATGTCCTGGAGCCCCTCCCTCTCCGAGTAGTAGTGCAGGATCAGATTGTTGCCCTTCTCCGCGTCTGTGCAGCGGAAGGACGGAGCCCTCATCCCAGGGTAGATGGTACCTAGGTGGTCGTGGAGGGCATCCAGATTCTGTATGGGGGTTGCATAAATGATTGAAACGGGAGTTTCTCTCCATTAAGATTCCACTTAGACTAGTCCCATATCAGTTTGTGTTATATTGCCAACTCCTGTGGTCATTGTCATACCAAACACCACAAGGTTGCATAACTCCAGTCCTCACTCCTTTATCTCTGTTTCAACCCAAAGTGAAGCCCTACATTTTCTATTTGTAAATAGAGGGTTCGGTCTTGGCAAATCTAACTGCCACTGTCCTATTTGAATTACATGGTCAACTCCCCCAAATCCAAAGACGAGGGGGCGGTCACAGAATTGTTTTGGCACTGTACAATTGAAATATAGGTCATACCGTATTTAACTTACGTTGAAGCATTCATGACATTGAAGAGGACATTGTTTTACATTAGTCTCTGTTAACTGAAGAAAGATTAAGAAGGGAACTGGAGTGCTTACCTGCAAGAATTCACGGACATTGGAGCCTAAAACACGCAGGATGGTGTCATACCCTGATTCTTGGCAAAACTCAAAAAACATCTTCCCAAACATCTGTAGGATACACCCTGCATCAATCTCTGCAAGATAAAAACATAAACACTTGTTGCATACACCATCTCAGTCCCATTGGTAACACTTTACAATAAGTTACCCTTTATAAAGGGTACCATATTTTAAAGTGTTGCCGTACAATTATGTTATGAATAAACTGGTTCAAGTAAAGTATCTTGTATTTCAAAACATGATTAAAAAACATACTGAGAACTTTGCTTGCAGCAGCAACAAGGTCGTATGTTTTGGCATCTTCATATATGATTCTGACAAGGAACTGACCCTCTACATCGAGTTGCGCCTCCCTCCTGATAACAGGAAAAAGAAAATTGAATTATTAGATATCATATTAACATGTGATTACTACCTATGTAATAAAGAGACAGTTGACAAGAGCATATGACAACATATAGTATCCATTAAAACTAGCTTCATAACATTGTATGCCGTTGTTTATGCCTATGACTGATGTTATAACGTCTTAAATAGTTGTTATAAAAGCCTTAAATGAATCCTACATAAGGGTCCTTCAGTAAAGTGATAGCTACACTTATTTGGTCCAAACAAAAACAATCAGTAACACTTTACTTTATGGGGGTATACATGAGGCATTCATAACAACTTTACGAAAAAAGTCATGACACCTTCATGAATGTTGCAGTACCATTAATCTACCTTTGAGCACTAACTGCATCGTAGGATTATCTATATTTAGAAGTTACAATGAGAAAATGTATTTGGCATGCTAATAAATAAGCCTGTTATATATCCTAATGAGGTCTATTTGACCTGATTACCGAGTTGATCTGAGAAAACAATTACTGATTTGCTGTGCTGGCTAGCAACCACTTTCTGAGCATGTGATCTGCTGAACAAACTGATCTGAAAATAAAACCTAGCTTGAATAATTAGGCATGTAATAATGTTGAATTACGTCGGCCAAGATAAGGTTGAGAAATATTGCAGCACAATGTTCTTGGGTGATAAAAATGACCAGATTCCTCAAAACACGTTTTTCGGAGAGGCAGCTGTGCCTCTGTTCTTATAAGATAGGATGGGATGAATGGGTCCTGGAACAGCGAAGACTGAGGAAGAAAAATAAACGTGGATCTTGCCAAATATTTGAGCACTTTGAAAAGAGGGGTTATCATAATACAACAACCTCCCTTTATCACCACTATTAGAAAGCTAATGAAAATGAAATGATGAGCAAAAATATGGCTCGCCTTCTCATAAGAGTGGTGTAATTTAATAAGGAATTATATATATTGTTTTCTTTTATGCTTGCTGGTGATTTATGGTCACATGGTTTAAGTTACAGATAGACCCACTATATCTGCTGGTCATGTATCATCAGTGGAATGACATGGCCATCCGTTATCCACTCTGTCTAGCAATAGGGGGAGATTATTGATTTCAAAACTATAATATGGTTAATGGACATATTTTTGCATTATTATCCATGTCATATTGGTAGGTTACATAAAGTTGTGGTCAAGACAATGTAGTAAACAAAATTAAAGTGTAATAATGTAAAGTAACAGCAATTGTTATTACATGGTAATTACTTAAGCAGTAGTGTCATTTGTATTTATTATGTAACATTAAGGCAGTTATCTACAATTTAAAATCGTACATTTCATAAAACCTTTCACAACACATTAAGTGTCTGACCTCAAGCCACTAAGCTACTCTCCTACCACATATCTACAATACAAAATCTATGCGTTCATGTGTGTAAAAATGTGTTACTACAATGCTGCTACACACAGTTAGTTATAGGAGCAACTTAATGTGAAGCGTTACTAACATATCTATCTACTGAACATACCTGCTGATTCCTTGTTTTGCATTTTGTAACATGGCCCCATTTAGTTTTTATTTTCATTTTCTGCTTTGAATTATGGTATGCAAATGCCCTGTGTCAATCACAAATACAAAACAAATCTTTGAACTCACTTGATGTCTTCCCACACGTCTTCGCCATAATTTCTTAATACAAGTAGTTCCAAGGCGTGATTGACAAAACCATACTAAAACGGATATAAAACAGAAATAAGAGAAACATAAATCAGAAAATACATGTATGTCAATAAATGTCTTAGAGCGATGGTAGTGTTATGATTCCACTGTAATTGGAAGGACTTGTTCAACAGCAAATAATGCTTTCATTGATGCAACATGAATATTAGAACGATAAAATCGCACTCGCATCACGAATTTCAGTGGTAATTTACAGTGAGTAGCATGGTGAACAGATATTGTAGCCGTAGGCTGATAGCTCGTTCTCATACGAGAAAACACACCACTACACATCAAAATAGCCATAGCAATCAAATGTCGCCGTGAAATCTAATATGTTGATGTTTACATACCATTTCTACGACCAGTTCTTCACGATTCCCTATCAATGTAAACTGTTATGTCTAAATCAACACCGCACCTTCACAGTTCGCAGATGTTACGTTGCGGCTCCATTCTTGAAAACGTTCCTCATCAGATTGACATTGAATGTGTCCAATGGGAGCTCAAGGACAAAAATACTCACTCGGTAACTGACCACTGAGGAAGAAGTGAGGGTTGCTCGCTGAAGACAGCGTTGTTTATGGAAACAGTCCGATAAAACGTTATTTATACACTACAAGAAAGATTACACAACGAAACCAACCTATTTAAATTCCACAATCAATTGAGAAAGAAATCTTAGGTAGAATTGATTATAAACTGGGTGGTTCGAGCCCTGAATCTTGATTGGGTGTATATCAGACCACATACCACAGGTATTTTTACTGCTCTAATTACGTTGGTAAGGCACCTCGGGGGTTTGCGATATATGGCCAATATACCACGGCTAAAGGCTGTATCCAGGCACTCCGCGATTCGTCGTGCGGTATCAGCCCTTAGCCGTGGTATATTGGCCATATACCACACCCCCGAGGTGCCTTATTGCTTAACTATATCATGGCATTGTTGAATACTCGTTTCTGATTGTCTTGAAGGAAATTATAGAGCGTGCATTATTTCCCTATAATGCACAGTATACTCGATATTCGCGTAATAAGGAATTGTCCTCAACCACTAAACACATTTTCTTTCTTATTGACCCCAATTGTAAAAAAGCCAACTTTTACAATGTTTAGTAGTTATACAGAAATAACAAAACATGCCGAAAAGCTACTGTGTTGTTCAATGTACATGTAACCAGGTCAGAAATCCCGACCTACAGTTCACAATGTTCCCAAGTAGGGAAATAGAGCCTGCAAGAAGAGCCCTGTGGCTTCAGGCTATTCAAATCAAATCGTATTGGTCACATACACATGGTTAGCAGATGTTATTGTGAGTGTAATGAAATGCTTATGCTTCTAGATCCGACAGTGCAGCTGTATCAAACAGGTAATATCTAACAATTCCACAACAAAACCTAATGCACACAATCTAGTAAAGGAATGGGATGAGAATATAGAAGTATAAAATATATGGATGAGCAGTGACAGAGCAGCTAAGATGCAATAGATAGCGAAGGATATAGTATATACATATGAGATGAGGAATGCGAGATATGTAAACATTCTTAAAGTGGCATTATTAAAGTGACTAGTGTTCCATTTATTGAAGTGGCCAATGACATCAAGTCTGTAGGTAGGCAGCCGCCTCTCTGTGCTAGTGGTGGCTGTTTAACAATCTGATGGCCTTGAGATAGCCATTTTTCAATCTCTCTGCCCCAGCTCTGATGCACCTGTGCTGACCTCACCTTCTGGATGGAAGCGGGGTGAACAGGTAGTGGCTCGGGTGGTTATTGTCCTTGATTATCTTTGTGCAGATCGCACCACCCTCTGGAGAGCCCTGAGGTTGTGGGCGGTATATGAGTGTCATCCAGCCACAGTGTCTGATTTCAAAAAGGCTTTACGGCGTAAAGCCTTATGTTATGTCAGTGCCTATACACAAAAAAACACAGCCATTTTCCAGCCAAAGAGAGAAGTCACAAAAAGCAGAAATGGAGAGAAAATGAATCACTAACCTTTGATGATCTTCATCAGATGACACTCATATGACTTCATGTTACACAATACATGTATGCTTTGTTTGATAAAGTTCATATTTATATCCAAAAATCTCAGTTTACATTGGCGCGTTACGTTCAGTAATGTTTTGCAGAGAGCCACATCAATTTACAGAAATACTCATCATAAATGTTGATGAAAATACAAGTGTTATGCATAGGATTATAGATACACTTCTCCTTAATGCAACCGCTGTGTCAGATTTCAAAAAAGCTTTACCGAAAAAGCACACCATGCAATAACCTGAGTACGGAGCTCAGACACAAAAACATGCCATACAATATATCCGCCATGTTGGAGTCAACAATAGTCAGAAATAGCATTATAAATATTCACTTACCTTTGATGATCTTCATCAGAATGCACTCCCAGGAATCCCAGTTCATCAGTAAATGTTTGTTTTGTTCGATAAAGTCCATCCTTTATGTCTAAATAACTCCTTTTTGTTCACGCCTTCAGTTCACAAAGCCAAATTCACGACACACAGGTCAGACGAAAACTCAAAAAATCTCATTACAGTTCATCGAAACATGTCAAACGATGTATAGAATCAATCTTTAGGATGTTTTCATCATAAATCTGCAATAAAGTTTAAACCGGAGAAATCCTTTGTCTTCAGAAATGCAATGGAACTGAGCTACCTCTCATGTGAGTGCGCATGGCTGAGGCTCATGCCCTGCTGGCAGTCCTCTAACTCAATGAGCTCTTATTCATCCCCACTTCACAGTAGAAGCCTCAAACAAGGTTCTAAAGACTGTTGACATCTAGTGGAAGCCGTAGGAAGTGCAAAATGACCCCACAGACACTGTAGTTTGAATAGGCAATCACTTGAAAAACTACAAACCACTTCCTGTTTGGATTTTTTCTCAGGTTTTAGCCTGCCATATGAGTTCTGTTTGGATTCTTTCTCAGGTTTTAGCCTGCCATATGACATCATTCAAACAGTTTTAGAAACTTCAGAGTGTTTCTATCCAAATCGAATAATAATATGCATATCTTCGTTTCTGGGCGTGAGTAGCAGGCAGTTTACTCTGGGCACATCAGTTATCCAAGCTACTCAATACTGCCACCATCCATAAGAAGTTTTAACAAACTATAGTTTTGGCAAGTCGGTTGGGACATCTACTTTGTGCATGACACAAGTAATTTTTCCGTAATTGTTTACCGACAGATTATTTCACTTAAAATTCACTGTATCACAATTCCAGTGGATCCGAAGTTTACCTACACTAAGTTGACTGTGCCTTTAAACAGCTTGGAAAATTCCAGAAAATTATGTAATGGCTTTAGAAGCTTCTGATAGGCTAATTGACATCATTCGAGTCAATTGGAGGTGTACCTGTGGATGTATTTCAAGGCCTACCTTCAAACTCAGTGCCTCTTTGCTTGACATCATGGGAAAATAAAAATAAAATCAGCCAAGACCTCAGATTTTTTTTTGTAGAACTCCACAAGTCTGGTTCATCCTTGGGAGCAATTTCCAAACGGCTGAAGGTACCACATTCATCTGTACAAACAATAGTATGCAGGTATAAACACCATGGGACCATGCAGCCGTCAAACCGCTCAGGAAGGAGACGCGTTCTATCTCCTAGAGATGAACGTACTTTGGTGCGAAAAGTGCAAATCAATCCCAGAACAATATCAATCCCAGAACAAGGACCTTGTGAAGATGCAGGAGGAAAAAGGTACAAAGTATAATGTACAGTAAAACGAGTCCTATATCGACATAACCTGAAAGGCTGCTCAGCAAGGAAGAAGCCACTGCTCCAAAACCACCATAAAAAAAAGCCAGACTACGGTTTGCAACTACACATGGGGACAAAGATCATACTTTTTGGAGAAAGGGCCTCTGGTCTGATGAAACAAAAATAGAACTGTTTGGCCATAATGACCATCGTTATGTTTGGAGGAAAAAGGGGGAGGCGGCTTGCAAGCTGAAGAACACCATCCCAGCCATGAAGCACGGGGGTGGCAGCATCATGTTGTGGGTGTGCTTTGCTGCAGGAGGGACTGGTGCACTTCACAAAATAGATGGCATCATGAGGAAGCACAATTATGTGGAAAGCTTGGTCGCAAATGGGTCTTTAAAATGGACAATGACCACAAAACATACTTCCAAAGTTGTGGCAAAATGACTTAAGGACAACAAAGTCAAGGTTTTGGTGTTGCCATCACAAAGCCCTGACCTCAATCCTATAGAAAATTTGCGGTCGGAAGTGAAAAAGCGTGTGCGAGCAAGGAGGCCTACAAACCTGACTCAGTTACACCAGCTCTGTCAGGAGGAATGGGCCAAAATTCACCCAACTTATTGTGGGAAGCTTGTGGAAGGCTACCCGAAACATTTGACCCAGTTAAACAACTTAAAGGCAACACTACTAAATACTAATTGAGTGTGTGTAAACTTCTGACCCACTGGGAATGTGATGAAAGAAATAAAAGCTGAAATAAATCATTCTCTCTACTATTATTCTGACATTTCACATTCTTAAAATAAAGTGGTCATCCTAAATGACCTAAAACAAGGAATGTTTACTTGCATTAAATGTCAGGAATTGTGAAAAACTAAGTTTAAATGTAGGTGTTTGTAAACTTCCGACTTCATCTGTACCAAAGAAACTACTTAAGTACAGTGTCAGTCAAAAGTTTGGACACACCTACTCATTCAAGGGTTTTTCTTAATTTTTTACTATTTTCTACATTGTAGAATAATAGTGAAGACATAAACTATGAAATAACACAAATGGAATCATGTAGTAACCAAAAAAAGTGTTAAACAAATCAAAATATATTTGAGATTCTTTAAAGTAGCCTCCCTTTTCGTTGATGACAGCTTTGCACACTCCTGGCATTCTCTCAACCAGCTTCATGAGGTAGTCACCTGGAATGCATTTTAATTAACAGGTGTGCCTTGTTAAAAGTTCATTTGTGGAATTTCTTTCCTTAATGCATTTGAGCCAATCAGCTGTGTCGTGACAAGGTAGGGGGGTATACAGAAGATAGCTCTATTTGGTAAAATCCATATTATTGCAAGACAGCTCAAATAAGCAAAGAGAAATGACAGTCCATCATTACTTTAAGACATGAAGGTCAGTCAATCCAGAAAATGTAAAAAAACGTTGAAAGATTCAAGTGGAGTCGTAAAACCATCAAGCACTATGATGAAACTGGCTCTCATGAGGACCGTCACAGGAAAGGAAGACCAAGAGTTACCTCTGCTGCAGAGGATACATTCATTAGATTACCAGCCTCAGAAATTGCAGCGTTCAAGTAACAGACACTTCTCAACATCAACTGTTCAGAAGAGACTGCGTGAATCAGACCTTCATGGTCAAATTACTGCAAAGAAACCACTATTAAAAAGGACACCAATAAGAAGAAGAGACTTGCTTGGGCCAAAAAACACAAGCAATGGACATTAGACTGGTGGAAATCTATTCTTTGGCCTGATGAATACAAATTTGAGATTTTTGGTTCCAACCGTCTTTGTGAGACGCAGAGTAGGTGTGAAGCACCACCGTGAAGGATGGAGGAGGTGTGATGTGTGGGGGTGCTTTGCTGGTGACACTGTCGGTGATTTATTTAGAATTCAAGGCACACTTAACCAGCATGGCTAGCACAGCATTCTGCAGCGGTACGCCATCCCATCCGGTTTGCGCTTCATGGGACTATCATTTGTTTTTCCACATGTCAATGACCCAACACACCTCCAGGCTGTGTACGGGCTATTTGACCACGAAGGAGAGTGGTGGAGTGCTGCATCAAATGATCTGGCCTCCACAATCACCCAACCTCAACCCAATTGAGATGGTTTGGGATGAGTTGGACCGCAGAGTGAAGGAAAAGCAGCCAACAAGTGCTCAGCATATCAGAACTCCTTCAAGACTGTTGGAAAAGCATTCCAGGTGAAGCTGGTTGAGAGAATGCCAAGAGTGTGCAAAGTTTTCAATAAGGCAAAGGGTGGCTACTATGAAGAATCTCAAATATATTTTGATTTGTTTGACAGTTTTTTGGTTCCTACATGATTCCATATGTGTTAATTCATAGTTTTGATGTCTTTACTATTATTCTACAATGTAGAAAATAATACAAAATAAAGAAAAACCCTTGAATGAGTAGGTGTGTCCAAACTTTTGACTGGTACTGTAATTGATATATATTTTGGGCTCACGAGTGGGGGCCCATCTCAGTGCTAGAGGCGTCACTACAGTCCCTGGTTCGAATCCAGACTATCACATCCTGCCGTGATTGGGAGTCCCATAGGGCGGCGCACATTTGACCCAGCGTCGTCTGGGTTTGGCCGTGGTAGGCCGACATTGTAAATAAGAATTTGTTCTTAACGGACATGCCCAGTTAAATAAAGGTTCAATAAATATTTGTCTAATGTTTAGATATAAGCCTATACTTATCATGTCACATGTCCTCTTTGAATCAAACATTTGATCAAATGTTCACTAATAAAAGCATTTATTACTGTTTTTAGATAGATTGTCCTTTTTGGAACATCGAGATTTACAAAGAAAGAACACAATCCCCTTCATTTAGTCAAAGCTGCTGTGGTGTTGCACTGGTTTTGGCTCACAGGTCAACTTGGATGGGCCTTGTAGTTTCAGTACACTGCACAAAACTAGTGCACTATATAGGTAAAAGGGGGCTGTTAGGGACAGAATCAGTGTTTCTGTTGCTTTTTTTTTAAATGTTGAGGGGTGGACAAGTTTTACCTCCTGTTTACTGATCCATGTTTCGAGTTGTGCAGCCTATAATGCCTGAGGGCTACATGATTGTAAAATAACAGAACATAACAAAATAAATGTTTTCTTCCTTACCTTTTTCTCAACCCCATTCCACTTTCTGAATTGCATCTGATCTCCTCCTTTAGGCCTACCATCACAGCTGTAATGGCATCCTGTTCTCTATGTATTGTAGTGCACTACTTTTAACCAGGGCCACTAGTGGCAGGTAGTCTAGCAGTTAGGAGCATTTGGCCAGTAACTGAAAGGTCTCTGGTTCAAATCCCTGAGCTGATAAGGTGTAAAAATCTGCTGTTCTGCCCTTAAGGAAGGCAGATAACCCCCAACAACAACTGGTCGCTGTCAATTAAGGCAGATAATGAATTTCACCCACCTGGTGTCCCAGGTCTATATTAGTCCCTGATCAGAGGGGTTAGAATGAAAAAACTGGCTTTGAGGTCCAGAGGGAATAGAGTGCAATTTTGAATACAATTTCCTTTGTGTGAAAATACAAAACAAACTTTGAGCAAATGTTTGATCCTCACATTGTTGCAGTGTAATATCAACCTACAGGTAACTGCCAAAATAATGTCAACACTTGAGTTAATAAGGGATACAAAGTATATTGAAAGCAGGTGCTTCCACACAAGTGTGGTTCCTGAGTTAATTAAGCAGTTCACATCCGATCACGCTTAAGGTCATGTATAAAAATGCTGGGCAGGCCATTATTTTGGCTACCATGGCTATGCCATATAGGATGATAATACCTCCATTCACAGGGTAGGACTAGTCACTGAATGGTTTGATGAGCATGAAAACTATGTAAACCATATGCTCAGTCACCAGATCTCAACCCAATTGAACACTTAAAGGAGATTCTGGAGCGGCGCCTGAGACAACGTTTTCCACCACCATCAACAAACATCAAATGATCAAATTTATCGTGAAAGAATGGTGTTGCATCCCTCCGATAGTTTCCAGACACTTATATAATCTATGCCAAGGTGCACTGACGATATTCTGGCTCGTGGTGGCCCAACGAACCTCTAGGGGCTAGGGGGCAGTATTTTCATGGCCGGATGAAAAACGTACCCAATTTAAACAGGTTACTACTCCGGCCCAGAAAATAGAATATGCATATTATTAGTAGATTTGGATAGAAAACACTCTGAGGTTTCTAAAACTGTTTGAATGGTGTCTCTAAGTATAACAGAACTCATATGACAGGCAAAAACCTGAGAAAAAATACAAGCAGGAAATGAACATTTTGTGGCTGTACTATTTTCAAGTCATTGGTAATAAATCACACAGTGACAAAGGATTCATTTTGGACTTCCTATGGCTTCCACTAGATGTCAACGATCTTTATAAAGTTGTTTGAAGCGTCTATGATGAACAGAGAACGAATGAGAAGGAAGGGAAGTTGACGTCCCTGGGAGGTCGTCACTTCATTATTGCGCGCACATGCGCGTTCATGTGAGGCGAGACATTTTTCAAAACTTGTTTCACGTTAAAAATGGACCAAAAGATTGATGCTAAACAACGTTTGACATGTTTGAACGAACGTAAATAGATTTTTTTTTTTTACTTTTCGTCGTGACTTTTCCCTCCCATTTTGAGTAGCCTACCGAACGCGCTAACAACACGGAACAGCATGGAGTTATTTGGACATAAATTATGAACTTAATCGAAAAAAACAACATTTGTTGTGGACCTGAGATTCCTGGAAGTGCCTTCTGATGAAGATTATTAAAGGTAAGGGAATATTGCTAATGTTATTCATGGTTTTAGATGATTCCAACATAGCGGCTAGCTGTATAGCCTAGTGTATTTTTCTGACCAGAGTACTCAGATTATTGCAAAGTATGCTTTCCCAGTAAAGTTATTTTGAAATCTGTCAATGCGGTTGCATTCAGAATGCAACCGTTATTCTTTGAATAACAGTTTAATACTTTAACCTGTTGGGGATAGGGGGCAGTATTTGCACGGCCGGATAAAAAACGTACCCGATTTAATCTGGTTACTACTCCTGCCCAGTAACTAGAATATGCATATAATTGTTTGAGCCGACACCATGTTTTTATTTTTTCGTCTTTGAACGAAAACAGGGTTTCCCGGTCAGAATATTATCGCTTTTTTTACGAGAAAAATCGCATAAAAATTGATTTTAAACAGCGTTTGACATGCTTCGAAGTACGGTAATGGAATATTTAGAATTTTTTGGTCACGAAACGCGCCGGGCGCGTCACCCTTCTTTACCCTTCGGATAGTGTCTTGAACGCACGGACAAAACGCCGCTATTTGGATATAACTATGGATTATTTGGAACCAAACCAACATTTGTTATTGAAGTAGAAGTCCTGGGAGTGCATTCTGACGAAGAACAGCAAAGGTAATCCAATTTTTCTAATAGTAAATCTGAGTTTGGTGAGTACCACACTTGGTGGGTGTCAAAATAGCTAGCCCGTGATGGCCGGGCTATCTACTCAGAATATTGCAAAATGTGCTTTCACCGAAAAGCTATTTTAAAATCGGACACCGCGATTGCATAAAGGAGTTCTGTATCTATAATTCTTAAAATAATTGTTATGTTTTTTGTGAACGTTTATCGTGAGTAATTTAGTAAATTCACCAGAAGTGTTCGGTGGGAATGCTAGTCACATGCTAATGTAAAAAGCTGGTTTTTGATATAAATATGAACTTGATTGAACAAAACATGCATGTATTGTATAACATAATGTCCTAGGAGTGTCATCTGATGAAGATCATCAAAGGTTAGTGCTGCATTTAGCAAGCGTCCCACCTAGCCCATAGAGGTTAACCACGTTTTATAATGAGTATTTTTTTGGTAAATTCACTGGCAGTTTTGGGGGAGACACATTTTCTCAACGACACAAGACGATGTAAAATGCTGTTTTTGGAAATAAATATGAACTTGATAGAACAAAAATGCATGTATTGTCTAACATAATGTCCTAGGAGTGTCATCTGATGAAGATTGTCAAAGGTTAGTGCATAATTTTAGCTGTTTTTCTGCTTTTGGTGACGCCTGTCCTTGAATTGAAAATGGATGTGTGTACTTTTTTGGCTATGTATTCTCCTAACATAATCTAACTTTATGCTTTTGCCGTATTGTCTTTTTGAAAATCGGACAATGTGGTTTGATTAAGGAGATGTTTATCTTTTAAATGGTGTAAAATAGTTGATTGTTTGAGAAACTGAAATTATTCGATTTTTGATGTTTTGAATTTCCCGCCTTGCTAGCAATCCCGTCAGTGGGATTAGGTTACCCTCGATCCCCAACAGGTTTTAAGGCATTTTATGTTAGTGTTTCCTTTATTTTGGCAGTTACCTGTACTATGACTATGCTCATAGGAAAACTGGAAATATATTCCAAACATCAGAGTAGTAGAACAAAACTGTTAATCACAATATTTATTGTCGCTTGGACAATACAAAAATAATCACAGTAATAAATATTAATTGGAATGGAAGCACATTCATTGTGTTCTAGCCATGCCGTGACATTAGTTATTGTGTAATTCTCTTTAAAGGGATAGTTCAACCAAATTACAAAATTAAAAATATATAAAAATGCAGGGATATTGACTTGCATTTGGAGACCAGTTAATCCAAATTAAAGCATGCATTGCTTTCTTAATTTGTCCATAGACTGCTTACAGGGTAAGGAAACCAATATGTAATTTTGGTGACTATCCCTTTAAGTCCCAATGTGTGATTAATACCTGTATGTATTTACATGGTAGTTACATAGGCAGTTGTAGTGTAATTATAGTTTAAGAAATGACGTGAATCTGGTGAGGTGAATAAACCAGTGAAAGCATACAAAATGTACATCTAGTGATTTTGTAAGAGAATAATCAACATTTCTACATCCCCTAAAGAAATCTACAGCAACGGGTGCTAGCTGTATTTAGACCTGGGTACAAATATTAGTTCTTTCAAATACTTTTGCTCTGCTCGATTGAGCTTGCATGGCGCAATGGAACCAATGAAATATTGCTAAAAGTGCAAACTCTACCAATTTGGTGCTCCAGGCAGGCTCAATCAAACGCTCAAAGATTTCAAATATTAATTGAACCCAGGTTTGGCTGTGTCTCATTATACCATCTATGTTTGCTCAACCATGAAGTTTGTATTGCTGTAGCATGGTTCATCAGTCTCACAGTCACTTGTGGTTTTGCCCGACCATTGATCAAAAGCCTCCAAGAAGTAACAAACACCAGGAATATCCGGCGGGAAGTTTGGCGGAAGATCCTGTCTGGTCCGGGGAATGAAGACGAACTCTGGACAATCTTTCAGCAATCTGGAAACCCAAAAGAACAAATGAACCATTATGAATGTAAATACAACGTTTTAGTGTGTGCTGCAGATAGAAATGGGGGCTACGGGGCTCTCTATTCAATCAACATTGGATCCTGTTTCTTGTGCAAGACCACATAAACTATTTATCTTGTACTGTGAGAATGTATTGTATAACACAGTTGCTGTCTGAAACCAAAAAGCAACTCAACTGGATAGGAAGTTAAACACGTTCTCTTGAAACACATGAACAATGTTGTTTTGCCTTCCTTACAAAAAATATACAGTAACATATCAACCAATTACACTGTAATTACACTAGTAATAACAATGTATATAACATCTTGTTACATCTTACTTTAGTAACCGCATTATAATAATAAAGAGCACTGCAGTAAATATGTAAAAATGTTGTTAATGTAGTAATTACAGTGTTATTACACAGGTGCAATAAGGACTTTATTGAAAGTATTACCAAATACACAGGTAATGTTTGGACACACTTTTCAGCGGCCCCAATGCCAGGGCTATTTTTATTACAGTCCGAGAGAACAACCATACACCTTCTGGTTTTCATTTTTCCTTTCAATCAGGGACAGATTCAGACTTGGGAAAGCAGGTGGGTGAACTTTCTGGCCAATCAAGTGTTTTGTGAAACTGTTCTCAACTGTGTCCCTAAAGAGACCACACTGAACATCCAAGAATGTTTGTAGTAAAGACCTTGGCTTTATTGACTATGACAAATGTTTGGCAGCCAAATTAGGGTTCAAATTCTATGACCAACAGTGGACGGAGCGTAAGAACAAAGAGTAAATAGTACAGATCCAGGCAAGACCTGTAGACAACATAGGGTTTAATGGTCTATCTTCTGATGAATGCCAGTGCATCTTTCATTATCACAGTGAGTCAGGTAGCTTGTCATTTGAAGAACACCACAAAAAAACATTTTTTAATATAAAACATTAGCTAGTGGCTGAGCTTAAAATAAAATATATTTTGGAATTGCAGAAGTTTTAAGTCACCTGTGGGTTGTGGGGCTAACGTTGATTCTTCTAGGTACGCTACAGGACTCAAACTTATTTGCCAATGCGACGTTGTTGCCAAACAGACAGTAGCGCGGCATCATCACGCCAACAACACCGGCCAGAACTGAACCAGTGTGCAGGCCAATTCGCATCTGTAAATAAAAAAATATCATTTCTGCTGAGGGGAAAAACTACAACATTAAATCAAAGCTTCATTGATTATATTAAGTTTTCCTTTGAAGCGATAGCTATAAGGTGAAATCAACAAAAATCCAATATAAATGTTTGTATATTCGAAAAGTAAAGTTCACCAAGGTGACTTCAAGGAACAACAAATTGTGATTGTGGCTTTAAGATTTCCAAGACACTCTTTGAAGAACAATCAAGTCATTGCAACTCATATCTTTTTGGGAAATCACATTTTGACTGTAGTAAATATAATTTAAATGTAATTTGTGATAATAATTCAAGAACATTTCCCTTGTTATCGGCTGTGATGCTTTATGTGAAATAACCTTATCCACATGTCCTACTTCTGAATGGATTATTTAGCCAAATTATTATTTAGATTTATTGATTGAATTTATATAGTAATTTTCCAGATGCTCAAAGCGCTTTCATAGTAGGGAGGAAACTCATCCACCATCAATGTGTGGCACCCACTTTGGTCATGCAAGGCAACCATTTGTGCCAGAAGGCTCAGCACACATCAGAAAGCATGGTGTAGAGGTGAGGAGTGACATATGCCAATTAGGAATGACAGGGATGATTAGGTGGCCATGATGGAAATGGGGTCAGGACACCCCTACTCTTACGATAAGTGCCATGAAATTGTAATGACCGTAGAGTCAAGATATCCGTTTTACGTCCTCTCCAAAGGAGTAGGGCAGTCCCATGACAGACAGCAGAGAGCATTGGATTCGAACCCATGCTTGCAGTGTTATATATGTGTGTTCTGTATGTGTGTTCTAGAGGCAGCGGCTTAGACCACTTGACCACCCAGGGCACAAAGTTGTGTTTTAGAAGTTACTTGAATGTGATTTAGGCCTGATTTTTGGAGCATGCTAACCAGAGGGGTATACAAAGCAGGATCTATGAGTTAGCCAGCTACTTTGGATAAACAACCAGAAATAACTATTGATTTTCTAGTTCATTAGGAAAGCTAAACTTAGATGTGTTTTTGGTTGTTTAGTATATAAGACAATGCACATTTCAAGCTTATCTTCCTAAAGAGCTGGCTAACTCCTTGATCCTGCTTTGTAGTGTACCCCTTGTTTTGTGTTCAATGACGCTAATGATTAACTGTAGCAAAGTGAACGAATCCAAATCATGGATCACTGACTCTTTGGGTCCATAATCTGTGTTCTAGGTATTCATAAGATGGGGTCAACTACCTCTAAGTTTTCAATATAATGTCAAATGTCAAATAATATATAAAAATACTGAAAGACAGGAACAGCTGCAGCTTTCTCATTGTAATCTCCAAATTTGAGATGTTGATGAGCCACTGTCAGTTTGCTAGGGAGGTTACTAGCCGGCCTGACATCTGCCCATCCTCTTGACTCTGCAGGTAACACAATACACAGTCTCCCGCAACACCTCTGTCTCTGCCCATCAACAACTGGACTCATTCCTACTGTATCTCTGGACTTGTGGGTTGGTGTGCATGGCCAAAGTGAGCGTGACATGCATATACTGTGACATGTATATCATTCCTGCTTGTTGTTCTTATAGTAGTTATATGCTGCCTTTGTGTATAGCTGTATTGTAATATGTGCAGGTAGCATATATATTCATATAGTCCCTCCCTTGTTAATAACCTTGTTACTCTACTTGTGCTATCACTTATTGCAGGGGTTCCCAACCTGGGGGGGACACAACATTTGGTGGGGGGTAAAACATATATACAATTAACGATAATAATAGCTAATCATTTACAATTCGCGATTGTTTATAACGGTCTAACATTATGCAGAAATATGCGATGTTTTAGGCAAGAAACAAGCTGTAAAATGCCAGAGGAAAACACAACTCTGATGCCAATGGGACTTTGCTTGGGAAGTAATCTTTTTTGTACCACTTTTTCTCCCCAATTTCGTGGTATCCAATTGGTAGTTACAGTCTTGTCTCATCGAAACGCCGTACACCTGACGACCTCGTCAGCATGCACTGCACCCAGCCCACCACAGCAGTCGCTAGTGCGCAATGGGACAAGGACATCCCTGCCGGCCAAACCCTCCCCTAACCCAGACATCACTGGGCCAATTGTGCCCCGCCCCATGGGTCTCCCTGTCACAGCCAGCTGCAGCAGAGCTTGGACTCGAACCCAGAATCTCTAGTGGCCTTAGACCACTGCGCCACTCGGGGGGCTGGGAAGTAATCTTATACAATGTGTGACTCTGTCGCTATCAATTGATCTATTCAATTTCTGAAAAAGAGAATATGTAGAATTAAATTGACTTTATATAAATTGTCATAATAAAACATATTTGGTAGCGGAAGGACCTTTGGGGAAATCGAGTCTAGAGTTCCATATGCATTATTATTATTATTATTAAATAGCCTACCTAAAAGATGTAATGAGTTCTGTCAAGGTCTGTCAAGTTAAACAAAATAATAAAATCAATTATAAAAGCTGGTGGTGTATTTAATATAGGCTATCTCAATAAACAATAACAAATCAAATGTGAAAAGGGGGGCCCTAGGGAAAAATGTTGGGAACCCTTATCGTATTGTGTACAGTGTATCCATTACCTCTATTTCTTCTGTTTCAGAACCATTACCATTCTTCAGCCCCATGTACATCTCTGTCTGTGAATAAAATTACTCTGAGGTTGCCTCATTCCCCTCTTAACGGGGCAGGTGCTAGCGTGTCATAGATCAGCCCAAATGGAGAGTTGCTCCCTTTCAGATGAACAATATTGTCATTCTTGATATAAATAAAAACCAGCTAGCAGGGAACACCTTTGTCTACATTTTGAGCAAATGGCATAACAGTAGAAAAGCCTGAAAATCAGTTTTGTGTACAAAACTCTCTTGTCCAGGCAACTTCCTGTGCTACTCAGTGCCGTTCTGAAAGGGGCTTTCCATTGATGGTTTCACACTGTGAAGAAGGCAAGCCGTAACACTCACCTTGATTGGCTCGCCAGTGGGCGTCCTGACCTCATCGGACAGCTCCATCATCTTCAGCGCCATGAGGGCAATCTGCACTGCGTGAGTCTCGCTCTCCTTGTGCAAGCCACCAGCCACACAGTATGCGTCACCGATAGTCTCCACCTAGATAGAATAGTTTAATATCCCATAGGCAAACTACATGACATACAGTTAACTTCATCACAAGACTTGTATAATATCTTGTATAATACTATTAAACGTTTTTTTTTAAAGACGTGCCCAATTAGCATCAAAATAAGTCTTCTGGGAGGTGTTTATGTTTTACTCCGGAGCAGGAGAGCACTCGACAGTTGTGTGGTGGTGGTGGTGGTGAGGTAAAAGTCGATGTCCCAAATGGCATTCTATATAGTGAATTGTAGTGCAATATAAAAGGGAATAGAGTGCCATTTGGAAAGCAGACAAAATCTACTTTTGGATCGGGAATGGAAACAGAGGTCCTAAAGGAACCTCTGACTTCCCAGTGCTTTACGAAAGATCCGTCAGACATGCTGCTCTCCTCTGTTATACTTCAGTGACACACTGATTACATTAACCAAACTCCCCGCAGATTACAAGACTGTTGGCTGAGAGCAAGCAAGTTTGGCCGTGAGACAAGTACAGTCTGTTCTTGAAGAAATAATAAACCCAAATAAAATGGTGGAACTGTGTCATTTTTGTCCAATACTTGTGGAATCTATGAGAGAACGCAACAAAAATAACCTTTCTACCATGAACTTAAAGTACTTTTGTGCCTAAATCACATAAGTCTCATTCTGACAAGGTCAAAAACAACCATGATCTTTCCCCTTTTTGGAGCCTGTGCATCTGTTTTATATGGCACACTCTTATTTTGGAGTAGACCTTTTCATTATTGATGACTGTTAAGAATACACAACTGTTATTCTCTCTAAATTGCTTTGGTCAAGACATAACTGTTAAGTATTGTCTATATTAATACATTGATGAATTATTGCTAAATTATGCAAAAGCATTAGGGAGACAAGCCTCCACTCTCAA
Organism: Salmo salar; assembly: GCF_965601325.2. Lineage (NCBI taxonomy): Eukaryota > Metazoa > Chordata > Actinopteri > Salmoniformes > Salmonidae > Salmo > Salmo salar. The sequence continues at coordinate 13,751,821 of NC_138298.1, forward strand.
ATGATTCATATCAGTAAACACATTCTTATGAAATGCTATCGAAGAGCAACATGAAGCATATCTTACCTTAACACCTCCATGGCTAATTCAATTCAAATGAAGCTGTATTCATGATGGGATCAACATAATATGGGAATGCCAGCAAGGGTCTGTAGTCAACAACATAAATTCTTGTTCTAAAAATAATCTGTTGATATTAACATAAGATTATATAGAGGGCCTTATTCATTCAATCCAAAACCGGTAACAGGGGTTGTGGAATAAGACTAAAGCAACATTTTGGGCACATTTGGAGTCCATTTCTTAATAATGTAAATTTTAGCTGTATAAAAAACCTAATCTTGCTTTCTTACACTGTAAGGCAATTTTTGCTGTTCCATTTAAACTGCTGTTTAACTGCTGTTTTACTGAGAAATGTCATTATAACCTGGTACTTTCTGGTACTTAACTGGAAGGAATTCCACAAAATTGATAACTACGTTGTACCAAATGGTGCGTTGTGCGTAGTGTTTCAATTAATTCGATCTATCCCCATAAACAAATATATTCTGTGGTTATTATTATGAATTTAATTTCACCTTTATCATTCCAAGTAATTACCAGGCACTTTGTAAAATAAAGCATAACCACAATGTTTAGTTGTATCCGGTAAATCCGGTTGAGAAGTTCCCTGAGTTTCCTTGGGCCCTGCTGTAACACACCTTGTATACATCCAGCTCCCCGCAGTGGTGGTCAAAGCGTGTGTACAGCTCATTGAGCATGGTGACCACCTGCATAGGCGTGCAGCGTGAGCACACGGCCGTGAAGCCCACGATGTCCGAGAACAGCATGGTGACATGCTCAAACTCCCTGGCATCCACCGTGTGGCCTTGCCAAAGTTCCTGGGCCACCGTCCCCGGGAAAATGGTGAAAAGCAGATCCACCGTCCTCTTCTTCTCTTCCTCCAGGGCGAGGTGAGCGTGCTCCAGGGCCGCCTTGGCCTTGCCTAGGCGTTTCTTCAAGCCATCCTGGGCCTTGGCCTGCTCGCCCACCAGGACCACGTCGCGCAGGGCGTTGTGGATGGGGATATCAGAGAGGTAGAGGCCGCGGCCAGTCAGCTCCTCCAGCTTGTCTACGCACGGCGAGCCCAGGAAGAGGATGGTATTGGACTCTGAGATGCAGATCATCTGGCCTTTCAGGTCCATGAGCTAGAAGAGAGCGAAACAAGACATGAGATAAATGGCTTTGTCCGGGTACTCCATGCTAAATGGTACATACAGTGAGGGAAAAAAGTATTTGATCCCCTGCTGATTTTGTACGTTTGCCCACTGACAAAGAAATGATCAGTCTATAATTTTAATGTTAGGTTTATTTGAATAGTGAGAGACAGAATAACAACAAAAAAATCCAGAAAAATGTAAAAAATGTTATAAATTGATTTGCATTTTAATGAGGGAAATAAGTATTTGACCCCCTCTCAATCAGAAAGATTTCTGGCTCCCAGGTGTCTTTTATACAGGTAACGAGCTGAGATTAGGAGCACACTCTTAAAGGGAGTGCTCCTAATCTCAGCTTGTTACCTGTATATAAGACACCTGTCACAGAAGCAATCAATCAATCAGATTCCAAACTCTCCACCATGGCCAAGACCAAAGAGCTCTCCAAGGATGTCAGGGACAAGGTTGTAGACCTACACAAGGCTGGAATGGGCTACAAGACCATCGCCAAGCAACTTGGTAAGAATGTGACAACAGTTGGTGCGATTATTTGCAAATGGAAGAAACACAAAAGAACTGTCAATCTCCCTCGGCCTGGGGCTCCATGCAAGATCTCACCTCGTGGAGTTGCAATGATCATGAGAACGGTGAGGCGCCCGCAAGTTCCCTGCAGCGCCCGCAAGGTCCCCCTGCTCAAGAAAGCACATATACATGCCCGTCTGAAGTTTGCCAATGAACATCTGAATGATTCAGAGGACAACTGGGTGAAAATGTTGTGGTCAGATGAGACCAAAATGGAGCTCTTGGCATCAACTCAACTCGCCGTGTTTGGAGGAGGAATGCTGCCTATGACCCCAAGAACACCATCCCCACCGTCAAACATGGAGGTGGAAACATTATGCTTTGGCGGTGTTTTTCTGCTAAGGGGACAACAACTTCAACGCATCAAAGGGACGATGGACGGGGCCATGTACCGTCAAATCTTGGGTGAGAACCTCCTTCCCTCAGCCAGGGCATTGAAAATGGGTCGTGGATGGGTATTCCAGCATGACAATGACCCAAAACACACGGCCAAGGCAACAAAGGAGTGGCTCAAGAAGAAGCACATTAAGGTCCTGGAGTGGCCTAGCCAGTCTCCAGACCTTAATCTCATAGAAAATCTGTGGAGGGAGCTGAAGGTTCGAGTTGCCAAACATCAGCCTCGAAACCTTAATGACTTGGAGAAGATCTGCAAAGAGGAGTGGGACAAAATCCCTCCTGAGATGTGTGCAAACCTGGTGGCCAACTACAAGAAACATCTGACCTCTGTGATTGCCAACAAGTGTATTGCCACCAAGTACTAAGTCATGTTTTGCATTAGGGTCAAATAGTTATTTCCCTCATTAAAATTCAAATCATTTTATAACATTTTTGACACGTGTTTTTCTGGATTTTTTTGTTGTTATTCTGTCTCTCACTGTTCAAATAAACCTACCATTAAAATTATAGACTGATAATTTCTTTGCTAGTGGGCAAACATACAAAATCAGCAGGGGATCAAATACTTTTTTCACTCACTGTACACAATCATGTCCAAAATTATTGGCGCACTTGATCAAGATTAGCAAAAAATACTGTATAAAATAAATAATACAAATGGTGAGCTACATTGCATTCTCAAATACAATTGTTCAGAGAAAGAGATTTTGTTTAACAAGTCATTAAAAAAAATATATTGGCACCCCTTGTTTTCAAAACTTCACCACCCTCCCCTTGTGAGGATAACGGCACGGAGCTTTTTTCTAGAATGTTTTATGAGATTGGAGAACACATTGGGAGGGATCTTAGACCATTCCTCCATACAGAATCTTTCCAGATCCTTGATATCCTACATCTGCTCTTATGGACTGATCTATTCAATTCAATACTCTCTTCAATTCAAACCACAGGTTTTCAATGGGGTTCAAGTATGGAGACTGAGATGGCCATTGCAAAATGTTGATTTTGTGGTCAGTTAACCATTTCTTTATGGATTTTGATGTGTGCTAAGTGGTTATTTTCTTGCTGGAAGATCCACTTGCGGCCAAGTTTCAGCTTCCTGGCAGAGGCAACTAGGTTTTTGGCTAAAATGTCCTGATACTTGGTAAAGTTCATGATGTCGTTGACCTTAACAAGGGCCCAAGGACCAGTGGAAGAAAAATAGCTTTGCTAACCAGTATTGGCACTTGAATTGGAACCAGTGCTATGGTCAGATGACATGAAAATAGAGCTATTTTGCCACTCACACCAGTGGTGGGTTTAGCATCAAAAGAAGGATGCATTTGTAGAAGATAACCTCATACCCACTGTAAAATATGGTGGTGGATCTTTGATGTTATGGGGATATTTTGCTTCCACTAGTCCTGGGGCCATTGTCAAAGTCAATGGCATCATGAACAACCAAGTACCAGGACATTTTAGCCAAAAACCTGGTTGCCTCTACCAGGAGGCAGAGGACTGTTAAGAATACAAGATCAAGTGGATCTTCCAGCAAGACAATAATCCCTAGCACACATCAAATTCCCCAAATCAACAGCCTGATCAACTCTATGCAAAGGACATGTGTCGCGCTGCATGAGGCGAATGGTCACACCTAATTAATTTATTTCTATTGACAGATTTTCTTATATGAAATCTAACTGAAGTACTTTGTAGTTCTACGAATGGTCTTACTCACTAGGAGAAATAAAGTGTTAAAATAACTATGAAGCTTTCAGGGATTCTCACCCTGTGAATAGTTAACTTTGTACATGTTTTGACCTGACCTGACTTTCTTTTTACTGCTCTCAATAGTTGACCATAAATAGAGGTTGTTACACAATTATATCAGCATCCTCGTGAGAGACTTTGATGGGTGAACTGATTTGACATAGTTCCTCCAATTCAACCTGGTCTCAGAGCATTTCATATTATTCTGAACGTAAATCCAAGACACATTTAATATGTTATTGTTTGTATGGTATATATTCATTTGTGGATGTCCATCACCCATTTTGTATGATATGTTATGAATTACAATTCATATTATACGTTACGAATTTGCAAATGTCCTTTTTGTTACGAATTTGCAAAATGTACTATCTGTTACGAATTTTAGCTAGGAGGCTAACATTTGCTAGCTGGCTAACATTAACTAGGCTAGGGGTTAGGGGTTAAGGTTAGAGTTAAGTTTAGGAGTTAAAGGATTAAAGGGTTAAGGTTAGCTAAAATAATTATGGTTAGAAAAATGGTTAGATAAAAGGGTTACGGTTAGGGTTAGAGGAAGTGTTAGCTAACTTTCTAAGTAGTTGCAAAGTAGCTAAAATTAGTACCTAGTTGAAAAGTTGCTAATTAGCCAATGTTGTCTGTGATGAGATTTGAAGTCGCAACCTTTGGGTTGCTAGATGTTCGCATTATACAACCTCCCTACTTTTTTTTGTTGCCTTAAGTAACCATCCGTCTTATGTAACCATACCAAACGTACCATATCATATTAATTTGAGTGTCCCGGATTTAGATTTACTATGTTACATCTAGTCTATGAGACCCGGCTGTCCAATTTCATCCTGGGCTTATATTGTTCTCTACCTCAGGGGGAGCATTCCGCTAATTAGCACATACCAATTAACAACGCGGCATTTTGCCTTTCTGAAGGGCTATTTTTAACATCAAACCTGCATTTAGACAACCTTCAATACCTTGTTAGGCATTCGTCTCAACTCCAAGGGATCATATCCAACAGACCTGAGTTCAAATGGTTTTGCAAATCAAAGACTTTGAGTGTTTGCTTGAGCCCACTCCCTGCGGAATCAACAGAAAGTGGATGTTTCAAGGGATACAGTATTTTCCACCTAACTTTCCACTGAAAAACAGTAGTGGGAACTCCACTCAGGCGTCTTTCTACGGCTGCTACGTTAGGTTAGCTTGAGCCTGCCTGGACTGCCGAATAGGTGGGTTTGCACTTGGTTCCATTGAACCAGGCGAGCTCAATGAAGCATCACTCAAGACTTCAAATACTATTTGAACCCAGGTCTGATATCCAGTCGAAATAGGGTCATACCCTCCCTGTGTCATCGGCCATTGAGCCCCCTTGGTGCTTTATCCGAATGATGAACTGTGTGTTCAGCATAGTCAAGATGCCTTGGAAGGTGCACCTGATCTGGGGCGTGACGATAGCAAAGTGCTCCTGGAAGGCAGCGGGCCGCCTCAGGCCGTCCTTCCGGCTAAGCCTCTTCCGGAGGCCATCCCCGATTTGCAACAGGCCCAGGTCCTGATCCAGAAAGAGGTGGAAGGGGAAGGTGGAGGAGAAGAGGGAGGTGGGCATGGTCCCAACCGACGTGGCCCTCATGGGACTGGGGCTCAGGCTCTTGGCATCCTTCACCACCACCGAGTAGAGCAGGGTGGGCTGCCGGGGCCCAGCTTGGAACTGCAAGGGGCCTACGCTCTCCTTGGTGCCTCCTTGAAGGTCCATCTCCATGTCCATGTCCATCAACACCTCCACGGTGGTGTCGTAGAGCAGGCGGGCGGCTGCCTTGATGACCCCGGGGAAGAAGAACTCCGTGGTCTGCCCAGGGTTGAAGTAGTAGACGGTGTGCAGACCCAGATCCTTGTCCAGGCACAGCACCGACGCTGCTTCGTTGTTTACATGATCTGTTATTCTGTCTGGGTTGGCTTGCAGAGAGGCTAGTTCTGGAGGGTTTGGGACGCTGCCCTGTTTCAACAGGACATTGAAGCTGTTCAGGAAGTCGCTGAGGGCTCCCCCCACCACCCGCAGAATATGGCCGTCCTCGTCGAAGCACGTTTGAAACAGCTCCTCGCCAAGGGAGACTTTCAAAGCGTCCATGTGAATACCTGGTCGTGAATGTAATAGAATAAAACAATGTAAATAAAAAAAACAATACTGTAGATTAGAATAGAAAACAATAGAATAGAATACTTTTATTGTCCACACAAGGTACAAATGTGTCTTTTGTTTCACAGAGGCATGAATATAACAGATGTTAAAAACATCCACAACGGAATAAAAGCAACTCATGTTCAGTGTTGTTTGAATTTGATCAGCTTTACAATACCTGTTTTGAGAGAATAATTCTTCATGATCTCCAGTAAATGCTCTGGTCGATCAAAGGTCCTATCTTGACAGATGTCTGCATAACACACGGAAGGGCTGTGGACAGAAATTACATCCGTATTATATTAGTAAGCACTGCACTCACCACATGAATGAATGGGTCTAGATATCCTATTCCATGAAATCCCATGCATGTTATGAAAAACTGTTCCTAACCAAAGGTTTGACTATTTTTCCTATTCCTTGTATTCTCTTCAAAGCCATCTTGCTGATTGACCATACACAGGTCGTGATACATGGGGCATCCATGCATGGCACGCAGTCAATAGGTATTCAATAAGAATAATAGCTGAACGCATTCAATTGAACTTAACTGAACATCGTCATTTCTTATAATCATGACCTTTGACAATAATTAAATATCAGGGCAGCATTGTTTAAATCATTAATTTCGCCAGCATTTATTGGATTTATTTCTTACCATTTCTTGTCTAACGTATGCCGTTTCATCATTTGCAGAAAGGCAGTACGCAGGCTTTGAAACTGTAAACAACAAGTCCAGAAGTTTATTGACAATATATTTGTATAAGAAATCTTATAGTTTGGCCCATTGCAATCACATTAACGCAACAGCAAACAAATCATTTGGTTCGAGATTATACCGCCAAAACAGATAGGTGTAAACTGCTCTCTTCTGAGACAACACTCAACAACAGTGCACGAGTCAATTCTGATGATTTTTTGGAGAAATTGCTTTATTACAGCACAATCTCAATTTACCTCGGGAAATGCTAATTTTCGGATGCTCTCCCCTAATGAATGAAGATTGACTCTAGTCTTGCTTGTCTTCCTTTGAGGTAGCACCTCCGATACATGTCCATGCACATCCTTGGAAATTGCCAGTACATCCCCGGTATGGTCACTTTTACGTTCCTCAAAGTCTCCGGGTTCGTCCACACGACCAATACCGGCGAATGGGCATTCTCCAGAGATTTTCAGGTCTTTCAATTTTGTGCAAAACATTCTTAGTGCTTATCCTCATCTCTTGGTTACATGCAAATGTCTACATTTTGGACACGCAACTCCTGTCTCAGTTGGAAATTCCATTCCCACATCATGGCATTCGCAAGGGAGCGAGGAGAAAAAAATAGATTATTTTATGCGCATCCTCTCGTGGACAACTGTCTTTCTCCCCTGCGTATGTTATAAATGATCCACACCTATGCCAGCAACCACACACAATATTCATATGAAATTACATGGCAAAATATGAGTGAAATACTATTACCACAAGCCAATGAAAACCGACAGAAGAGTCCACCTGGCCAATCGATGCGCGGGTAGGTTGAGCTCTTAAAAAATACATCAGTATGAAATGCCCTGTAGGCTACTCAGGTATAAATCAATAACTAATTCACCGTTTGTCACATAAACATCAAACTAGATATGATTTATTCTAGAAATGTTTAGTATACTTTTATAACCTTTGCTTTGAGTAGAAATTCCAGTTTTGATTTGATAGAAATACATAAAATCTCAAATGTTGCATTTAAAGATGAAGAAATCTAATTCAATGATTGTCTGAGAATAAAGTGAAGATATGCATTTATTTGCAATAACTTTAAAAAATATATTTCAAGTGCAATTTGTTCTATCTGAAGTTAGACAATGTTTACTTAAAGTTGTACAATGTTTACAATCTTAAATTGTATACCAAATCAATGTTCACATTTTTAGTGCAGCAGTTACACATTTAAAGTAGTTACAAGGTACAACAGTAATTTATTTAAACATCTCTAATTTAACAGCAATCATTTTCTATTTTGCCTTTTTTGAAGTCCTTCTTTGTCATCCCCAGACAAGCTGAATGGTACCCATCTCTGGCACACAGAGCATTCTATCTACAGTGTTTATTTACATGCAAATTACAGTTCTGGAATACCAAAATTCTTTTACATGACTTTGCAATTAGGAACATTTTCAAATTGAATTGGATTTTTGTTCAATTGCTAAATTGACTTTAAATGACATGCATTTTGTAACGTCTGTCTGGAAGAGGGAACCAAGGTGCAGCAGAGGATGTGTTCATCATTAGAATTTTAATTAAAAAAACAAGAGAACACTACAAAAATGAACAAAACGACAGCAAACAGTCCTGTTAGGAAAATACTCAAAACAGAAACAATTACCCACAAAACCCAAAGGAAAAACATGCTCCTTATGTGTGACTCCCAATCAGCAGCAACGAGCTTCAGCTGTGCCTGATTGGGAGCACACACACGGCCCAAAACAAAGAAATACCAAAACATAGAAAAAGGAACATAGAACGCCTACCCAATGTAACACCCTGGCCTAACCAAAATAAAGAACAAAAAACCCCTCTCTATGGCCAGGGCGTTACACATTTGACCACAACCCTGACAGAAGCACACATAACTGAGGTGTTAATCATCGTTGAGTATTCAGGCAATATAAATCATATAGTAATAAAGGCATACATTTGCAAAAAAATGTATGCGTTGATAAAAAAGGTTTAAAAAATGAACATGCCAGAGGATCTATCCATTGGACTTAGGCTTGGCTGGGAGTTTACCTCATCTTTGGAATTTTAAATTCTGCTTTGCCACTAAAATCATAATAAACACTGACAACTGAAATGTTGTGTTATTGTTGTTATTGTTATGCGTATTATTATAAAAAAAATAGGGGAAGGGGAAGTTAAAAAATGTACCCAAAAAGGTTCTTCAAAAGGTTATTCCAGGATCCATTGAAAGGGGTCCTTTGAAGAACCATTTTGTAGGGTTCTTCGAAGAACTTATAGAGGTTCCCCCACAGTTTCATTTTGAAGAACTCCTAAAGGATACTCCAGGAACCTTTTCTTTTTAGAGTGTAGGAAGAGTCTTGGTGGTTCCAAACTTCTTCCATTTAAGAATGATGGAGGCCGCTGTGTTCTTGGGGACCTTCAATGCTGCAGACATTTTTTGGTACCCTTCCCCAGATCTGTGCCTCGACACAATCCTGTCTCGGAGCTCTACGGACAATTCCTTCAACCTCATGGCTTGGTGTTTGGCATGACATGCACTGTCAACTATGAGTTCTTATACAGACAGGTGTGTGCCTTTCCAAATCATGTCCAATCAATTGAATTTACCACAGGTGGACTCCAATCAAGTTGTAGAAACATGTCAAGGATGATCAATGGAAACAGGATGCACCTGAGCTCAATTTTCGAGTCTCATAGCAAAAGGTCTGAATACTTATGTAAATAAGGTTTTACATTTTTAATACATTTGCCAAAATTTCGAAAAACCTGTTTTCGCTTTGTCATTACGGGTTATTGTGTGTAGATTGATGAGGAAAACATTGTATTTTATCCATTTTAGATTAGGGCTGTAATGTAACAAAATCTGGAAAAAGGGGTCTGAATACTTTACGAATGCGCTGTACCTGTCTGCACTAACAGTACTTTGACATAGTGCATCATGTCCTAATTATTGTTTCCAGGTGCATCCCAACCCTCAAAACAAGACACACCTGGAGACAAATTAGGGTGGATGCTTTAATCTTATGCAATTTACAGTAGTGTGTGCATACATTTTCGTACAGGTGGCCCCTGCAGGATTCAAACCCACAATCTTGACACTGCAAGCGCCATGCTTTCCCAACTGAGCCACATATTACATGTTCAAATGTATTTACATAATTCCATAAATAATAATGTATCTCCCCTGGGTTAATGCCTAGCTATGTAGGCTATAATGAAGTGTTAGTGTGAGCATCACCATTAGCGTTCTGCATGTGTATGCCGCCAACTTGTATTGGCAGCGCAGTAACAACTCCCCATTTTCTAATGGAAAGCCCCTCCGACCATCTCCCCATCCAAATCACACTTCTTATCTCCACTGCCAAGACTGCCAAGTCACAAGCGCACTCGCACACACCTCGACTCCCTAGCCAAGCCTGCCCCCTCCCCCTCATCATATGCCCTTCTTGCATGTCCACTTCCATGCTCAAAATCTGTTTTAGAATCCCACAGCTATAGCCGACAAACTCCCACACATTATAGGCTGATTTCCTGAACCAGATTACTTTTGGACTAAGAAGTATGTTCTCCATTGAAAGTGCTTTTTAATCCAGGACTAGGCTCTATCTGTTTCCAGTGAACGGGACTTCATGGCCAATACATTGATTCATTCACTTATGCTATTGGAACAGAGCCAATACTGATACATCTTGCACATGCTTGGCCCTATTCCCAACTGGACTGGTCAATATACTTTTTATACCATAGTGCTGCATGTGAAGGTTGCTAAGGAATCAGAAATGTAATGTAGCCCACACCACGGTCCAGTGTGTTTACACAGAGTAGGCTATGTCCTTTTTGTAGGCTGTGTCCTTCTGTTTCAACAATTACCAGACTCAAATACTCCAGCAGACATAAGTGGCTGTGGGGTCCCGAAAATAGAGTTTAACTTCAATAATTGAATCGCAATTTTACTTCTGGCAGATATACTGTATACCACGGTTACCTTACCAATGCTGTCACAAGCCCATACTTTTAAGATTACTGATGTCAAGCTAAATGCTTATCATCTTAACGTTATGCTTATTTTGTGTAAGATTTGAGAGTCTAAACTGGTCAAATAGAGGTTGAATGATAATAACGAAGGGGCTGCGGTTCTGAATTCTCTGGAAGCTTCTTCTCTATAGCTAAAAATCTGTAGCTTGTGCACATGTATGGGATTCCCTACTTTACAGACTGAAGAATGTGAAGGGAAGGTGTTCATAAAAATATGTGAGTAAAGTAGAGGTAACGCCTCGATCACACCAACAGCGTCATTGCACAAAATGTAATACATCATCATCTGGATATGTGTGCAACAAAAGTTCATCATCACATTCTGCTACCATTTCTGTCAAGCCGTCTGCGTATACAGTTTGACGCATACATTCAACAAATACAATGTATACACCACACAGAACGCACTGCAACTGCCTCTGCAACACAATGCTGCAAGGTAAACACAGTGTTCCATTGGAAATGAATGTACTTCTGGTGTACTAAAATGCAATGATGCTGTCGGTGTGATCGAGGCATAAAGAAATTCATGCACAGATGTGATACAGATTTTTTGCTTTGGGGAAAAGGCTTTCATGGGGCCGGGAAAAGGGCAAAAGAGGGGTTATGTTCGGAATCGCAGCCTCCACATAATAATCATAAATTAGTTCTCACATTTTAAAATGTCAACCTATATCACTGCTTTACTGTCGAACCACCTTTTCCATGTATTTCATAACTTAAAGTCTGTATTTACAACATATCCTCCTAAAATGGACACTGACCAGTGGAATGTTGTGGGATCCCATAAATATCTTTCTCTATTACAGAGTCAAAATCATCACTCACTCAAAAACAAACAATGTGTCGACTAGCCTACCACGCTAGCACATGGTCAAGATGATAAACAAACATATCCGCAGTGTACAATAGTCCAAATAAAGCCAAACAGCAGCTACTTGACTCACACACTTGTGTTTACATAAAGCCAGCTGTGAAAAGTTGTGATATTCTAAAATGTTTTACTTCCTTTTTTAATCTCAAAGTTTGTGTGGCACATATTTGTTGAAATTCACCAATCCTAGCTTTAACTTGAAAATGTATGTGTGCTGCTGCACTCAGTCTGCCACATGAAGGTGTATATCATTCAAAATGTGTTGGAAAGATTTTTGAGTTTAGTAGGGCCAAATCTCTCCTCTCCTTTACAAGAAAAATATGGAATTGATTGAGGAAAGTATCTGGCTTCAAAATTGTGCTTCCCAACTCTGATTAGATTTTGCTGGTGACTCCCTCAACTAAGCTTGTGTTGAGAAAACACAGAGGTATTGCTATATATATGTAAAATGAAATAGCCTGGCGTTGTCGCTTAACAAGCACTCTCACTTACTCTGAAATAGTTTTCCCCCTAACACTCCAGCAATATGAGTGAGAGTGTGAGTGTGTTCTGTCTGTCTGTCAGTCTGTGCTTGAATAAGAGTTTGCATGTTTGTTTCCCTCAGCAAATAATCTGCATATCACTTTCCCTATGTGCATAATGACATTGATTTTACAGTGAAGGTCATTCAATGGCATCAATGGTGAATAACCATCACAAAACTACGGAAACCCATTAGGTCTTAACCTGTGACACAACAACCGAGTCACTCTGAAAACCACATAGCTATCTTGACCTTTACGTTTCATCAAAGCAGCTGGCCGCTGTTCTGCCATTCTGTGCTTCTCCATGCCAGGGTTTGTTCTGAGCATATCACAGTTGTGTACTGGGCCTGTGATCAAACAAAGGACTGTAACCTTTTCCGTTCTGTACCAAGGCCCCTGCACTCTGTATGCCCCGGTCATGCCTCGTTCCAGCTTCCAAATTGAACTTGAAAGATTATGCCCAACCAGAACAATCAAAGAATACTTTTTAATTGCCCAGATTTAAGGAGTTGACAGAAGTGAATTGCTGTAGCTTCCAGGTGAATGGACCCACTTAGTATATGGATGATGATGTCAGAGAAAATGCATGCGGTGTGGGGGCCAATTTCTCCGAGTCCTCGACCTAGACTGAAAGAGCCAACCAAATCCCTAAATAGGAGATTTTGTGCTGAACACCACCAAGGCAGAATCCCCTGTCTCTCCAGCATTTTTATCCTGCTTCATTTAGGCTCAACATTTTTGGTATATGATTCTGTACACTGCAGCTAGGAATTTGGTGTGTGTGTGTGTGTGTGTGTGTATATGTTTGTCCAGAATTATTCACAGCTGAACACCATAGCTATACACCATCCATAGGGAATAACATTTACCGATGTCCATCCAGCTTTGGCACTGCATCTCAATTTTGAAATAACGAAAACCTTATTTGCTGCAGTGCTGTGCCAGTCTATTCCTTCAGGCTAAAGGATTTAACGCTAAAACAGAACAAAAATCAGGGTCAATATAGAGCAAAGTATTAGTTTATATTATTTTTCCAGTATTATATGCTCCTGAATGTTTTCATACAATTTTCATGATATAAAATCAATGGTGAAACCAGGGCTGGGGCCAGAACGAATCAACTGGATGGGGATTTGATTTCTATTGTTGCGGGCCTGTTTTTTTCATGCGACCTCCTGTGGGTGTTATAATAAAGACCATAGGCAGCTTGTGCATTTCAAGTTTAGGGAAACGTACAATTTATCCTACCATTTCGATCTACCTGTGTGCCAGTTATGACTATTTTTATATGCGCATTTTCGTGGAACAGCTTCAATTCAATAATAATGTTTTATTGTCACGTGGCATAAAAATCTGAATTAAAATGATAAAAAATCTGAAATGTTTTATTAAACTAATGCAAGAGCACCAGCCTTTGCCATGTGGACACATTGATAGCCTACACTGTGATCCATTGGCAGCTAAAGAAATTAGCGCATGGAACTCCCCTCCTGCTCCGTGGCTCGACGACTCACTACGAGCTCACAGAACAGGGCTCCGGGCAGCCGAGCGGAAATGGAGGAAAACTCGCCTCCCTGCGGACCTGGCATCCTTTCACTCCCTCCTCTCTACATTCTCCTCTTCTGTCTCTGCTGCTAAAGCCACTTTCTACCACTCTAAATTCCAAGCATCTGCCTCTAACCCTAGGAAGCTCTTTGCTACCTTCTCCTCCCTCCTGAATCCTCCTCCCCCCCCCCCCCCCCCCTCCTCCCTCTCTGCGGATGACTTCGTCAACCATTTTGAAAAGAAGGTTGACGATATCCGATCCTCGTTTGCTAAGTCAAACGACACCGCTGGTCCTGCTCACACTGCCCTACCCTGTGCTTTGACCTCTTTCTCCCCTCTCTCTCCAGATGAAATCTCGCGTCTTGTGACGGCCGGCCGCCCAACAACCTGCCCACTTGACCCTATCCCCTCCTCTCTTCTCCAGACCATTTCCGGAGACCTTCTCCCCTACCTCACCTCGCTCATCAACTCATCCTTGACCGCTGGCTACGTCCCTTCCGTCTTCAAGAGAGCGAGAGTTGCACCCCTTCTGAAAAAACCTACACTCGATCCCTCCGATGTCAACAACTACAGACCAGTATCCCTTCTTTCTTTTCTCTCCAAAACTCTTGAACGTGCCGTCCTTGGCCAGCTCTCCTGCTATCTCTCTCAGAATTACCTTCTTGGTCCTAATCAGTCAGGTTTCAAGACTGGGCATTCAACTGAGACTGCTCTTCTCTGTGTCACGGAGGCTCTCCGCACTGCTAAAGCTAACTCTCTCTCCTCTGCTCTCATCCTTCTAGACCTATCTGCTGCCTTTGATACTGTGAACCATCAGATCCTCCTCTCCACCCTCTCCGAGTTGGGCATCTCCGGCGCGGCCCACGCTTGGATTGCGTCCTACCTGACAGGTCGCTCCTACCAGGTGGCGTGGCGAGAATCTGTCTCCGCACCATGCGCTCTCACCACTGGTGTCCCCCAGGGCTCTGTTCTAGGCCCTCTCCTATTCTTGCTATACACCAAGTCACTTGGCTCTGTCATATCCTCACATGGTCTCTCCTATCATTGCTATGCAGACGACACACAATTAATCTTCTCCTTTCCCCCTTCTGATAACCAGGCGGCGAATCGCATCTCTGCATGTCTGTCAGACATATCAGTGTGGATGACGGATCACCACCTCAAGCTGAACCTCGGCAAGACGGAGCTGCTCTTCCTCCCGGGGAAGGACTGCCCGTTCCATGATCTCGCCATCACGGTTGACAACTCCCTTGTGTCCTCCTCCCAGAGTGCTAAGAACCTTGGCGTGATCCTGGACAACACCCTGTCGTTCTCCACTAACATCAAGGCGGTGACCCGATCCTGTAGGTTCATGCTCTACAACATTCGCAGAGTACGACCCTGCCTCACACAGGAAGCGGCGCAGGTCCTAATCCAGGCACTTGTCATCTCCCGTCTGGATTTCTGTAACTCGCTGTTGGCTGGGCTCCCTGCCTGTGCCATTAAACCCCTACAACTCATCCAGAACGCCGCAGCCCTTCTGGTGTTCAACCTTCCCAAGTTCTCTCACGTCACTCCGCTCCTCCGCTCTCTCCACTGGCTTCCAGTTGAAGCTCACATCCGCTACAAGACCATGGTGATTGCCGCCCCCCCCCCCCCTGAAAGATTTAGATGCACTATTGTAAAGTGGTTGTTCCACTGGATATCATAAGGTGAATGCACCAATTTGTAAGTCGCTCTGGATAAGAGCGTCTGCTAAATGACTTAAATGTAATGTAATGTAACTCAGAGATAGCCGACAGGCCAATGCAGCAGCCTATACTGTAACTTCCATCATCAACTAAATAAAATACAAAGGCCTAAAGCCGACAAAAATACCTGTAAAAAATATCCTGATGAAAATGCAGTTTCTTTCAATCACATTAATCTCTCTACTCCGCTTGTCTGCCTCCTATATTTTTTTTATTTTTTTTATTTCACCTTTATTTAACCAGGTCGGCCAGTTGAGAACAAGTTCTCATTTACAACTGTGACCTGGCCAAGATAAAGCAAAGCAGTGCAACAAAAACAACAACACAGAGTTACACAAACAAACGTACAGTCAATAACACAATAGAAAAATCTATGTACAGTGTGTGCAAATGTAGAAGAGTAGGGAGGTAAGGCAATAAATAGGATATAGAGGCGAAATAATTACAATTTAGCATTAACACTGGAGTGATAGATGTGCAGATGATGATGTGCAAGTAGAGATACTGGGGTGGAAAAGAGCAAGAGGATAAGTAACAATATAGGGATGAGGTAGTTGGGTGTGCTATTTACAGATTTGCTGTGTACAGGTAAAGTGATTGGTAAGCTGCTCTGAAAGCTGATGCTTAAAGTTAGAGAGGGAGATATAAGACTCCAGCTTCAGCGATTTTTGCAATTCGTTCCAGTCATTGGCAGCAGAGAACTGGAAGGAAAGGCGGCCAAAGGAAGTGTTGGCTTAGGGGATGACCAGTGAAATATACCTGCTGGAGCGCGTGCTACGGGTGGGTGTTGCTATGGTGACCAGTGAGCTGAGATAAGGCGGTGCTTTACCTAGCATAGACTTATAGATGACCTGGAGCCAGTGGGTTTGGTGACGAATATGTAGTGAGGGCCAGCCGACGAGAGCATACATGTCGCAGTGGTGGGTAGAATATGGGGCTTTGGTGACAAAATGGATGGCACTGTTATAGACTACATCCAGTTTGTTGAGTAGAGTGTTGGAGGCTATTTTGTAAATGACATCGCCGAAGTCAAGGATCGGTAGGGTAGTCAGTTTTACGAGGGTATGTTTGGCAGCATGAGTGAAGGAGGCTTTGTTGCGAAATAGGAAGCTGATTCTAGATTTAATTTTGGATTGGAGATGCTTAATGTTAGTCTGGAAGGAGAGTTTACAGTCTAACCAGACACCAAGGTATTTGTAGTTGTACAAATATTCTAAGTAAGAACCGTCCAGAGTAGTGATGCTAGTCGGGCGGGAGGGTGAATGGCAGCAATCTATTGAAGAGCATGCACTTAGTTTTAATAGCATTTAAAAGCAGTTGGAGGCTGTGTTGTGTGGCATTGAAGCTCGTTTGGAGGTTTGTTAGCACAGTGTCCAAAGAACAGCCAGATGTATACCGAATGATGTCATCTGCGTAGAGGTGGATCAGAGAATCACCTGCAGCAAGAGCAACATCATTGATATATACAGAGAAAAGAGTCGGCCCGAGAACTGAACCTTATGGCACCCCCATAGAGACTGCCAGAGGTCCGGACGACAGGCCCTCCGATTTGACACACTGAACTCTATCTGAGAGGTAGTTTGTGAACCAGGCAAGGCAGTCATTTGAGAAGCCAAGGCTATTGAGTCGGCCGATAAGAATGCGGTGATTGACTGAGTCGAAAGCCTTGGCCAGGTCGATGAAGACGGCTGCAGAGTACTGTCTTTTATCAATGGCGGTTATGATATCGTTTAGGACCTTGAGCGTGGCTGAGGTGCACCCATGACCAGCTCGGAAACCAGATTGCATAGTGGACAAGGTACGGTGGGACTCGAAATGGTCGGTGATCTGTTTTTTCACTTGGCTTTCAAAGATTTTAGAAAGGCAGGGCAGGATGGATATAGGTCTATAACAGTTTGGGCTTTCCAATCTTTGGGGATCTCAGACGATACGAAAGAGAGGTTGAATAGGCTAGTAATAGGGGTTGCAACAATTTTGGCGGATAATTTTAGAAAGAGAGGGTCCAGATTGTCTAGCCCAGCTGATTTGTAGGGATCCAGATTTTTCAGCTCTTTCAGAACATCAGCTGTCTGGATTTGGGTGAAGGAGAAGCGGGGGGGGGGGGGGGGGGGGGGCTTGAGCAAGTTGCTGGATGGGGTGCTGAGATATTGGCAGGGGTAGGGGTAGCCAGGTGGAAAGCATGGCCAACCGTAAAAAAATGCTTATTGAAATGATCGATTATCATAGATTTATCGTTGGTGACAATGTTTCTTATCCTCAGTGTAGTGGGTAGCTGGGAGGAGGTGCTCTTATTCTCCATGGTCTTTACAGATTCCCAAAACTTTTTGGAATTAGTGCTACAGGATGCAAATTTCTGTTTGAAAAAGCTAGTCTTAGCTTTCGTAACTGAGTATATTGGTTCCTGACTTCCCTGAAAAGTTGCATATCGCGGGGGCTAGTTGATGCTAATGCAGAACTCCACAGGATGTTTTTGTGCTGGTCAAGGGCAGTCAAGTCTGGGGTGAAGCAAGGGCTATATCTGTTCTTAGTTCAATTTTTTTTGAATGGGCATGCTTATGGTGAGGAAAGCACTTTTAAAGAGCAACCAGGCATCCTACTGATGGGATGAGGTCAATATCCTTCCAGGATACCCGGGCCAGGTCGATTAGAAAGGTCTGCTCGCTGAAGTGTTTTAGTGAGCATTTGACAGTGGTCGTATGACCACGGACACATTACGCACCAGGCAGTGAGGCAATGATCGCTGAGATCCTGGTTGAAGACAGCAGAGGTGTAATTAGAGGGCAAGTTGGTCAAGATGATATCTAAGAGGGTGCCCATGGTTACGGATTTAGGGTTGTACCTGGTAGGTTCTTTGATAATTTGAGTGAGATTGAGGGCATCTAGTTTAGATTGTACGATGGCTGGGGTCTTAAGCATGTCCCAGTTTAGGTCACCTAACAATACAAACTCTGAAGATAGATGGGGGTAATCAATTCACATATGGTGTCCAGGGCATAGCAGGTGGCTGACGGGGGTCTATAACAAGCAGCAACAGTGAGAGAATTGTTTCTGGAAAGGTGGATTTTTAAAAGTAGAAGCTCGAATTGTTTGGGCACAGACCTGGATAGTATGACAGAACTCTGAAGGCTATCTCTGCAGTAGATTGCAACTTCGCCCCCTTTGGCAGTTCAATCTTGTCGGAAAATGTTATAGTTTTGGATGGAAATTTCTGGATTTTTGGTGGCCTTCCTATGCCAGGATTCAGACACGGCTAGGACATCTGGGTTGGCAGAGAGTGCTAAAGCAGTGAATATAACAAACTTAGGGAGGAGGCTTTTAATGTTAACATGCATGAAGGCTTTTACGGTTACAGAAGTCAACAAATGAGAATGTCTGGGGAATGGGAGTGGAGCTAGGGGCTGCAGGGCCTGGGTTAACCTCTACATCACCAGAGGAACAGAGGAGGAGTAGGATAAGGGTACAGCTAAAGGCTATAAGACCTGGTCATCTAGTGCGTTTGGAACAGAGAGTAAAAGGAGCAGATTTCTGGGCGTGGAAGAATAGATTCAAGGCATAATTTTACAGACAAGGGTATGATAGGATGTGAATACAGTGGAGGTAAACCTAGGCATTGAGTGACGATGAGAGAGTTGTGTCTCTAGAGGCACCATTTAAGCCAGGTGCGGTCACTGCATGTGTGGGGGGTGGAAAATAAGTGCTAGCTAAGGCATATTGAGCAGTGCTGGAGGCTCTACAGTGAAATAAGACAAAAATTACTAACCAAAACAGCAATAGACAAGGCATATTGACATTAGGGAGAGGCATGTCCCGTGTGGCTCAGTTGGTAGAGCATGGTGTTTGCAACACCAGGGTTGTGGGTTCGATTCCCACGGGGGACCAGTATGGAGAAAAAATGTATGAAATGTATGCATTCACTACTGTAAGTCGCTCTGGATAAGAGCGTCTGCTAAATGACTAAAATGTAAAAAATGTAAAAAATGCATGTGTAGCCAAGTGATCATAGGGGACCAGTGAGTAGCTAGGCGAGCTGGAGACACGGCGATTCAGACAGCTAGTGGGCCGGTGCTAGCAGGCTAGAAGATGGGCCTCCGAGGGACGTCGCAACGGAAGAGCCTGTTGAAACCCCCTCGGACGGTTACGTCGGCAGACCAGTCATGATGGATCAGCTGGGCTCCGTGTCGGCAGTAAAAGGGTCCAGGCAAAATAGGTATTGTAGCCCAATAATTGGCTGATGGACCAGGAGTAGCCACTCGGATAGCAGCTAGCCAGCTGCGATGATCCGGTCTAAAGGTTCAGAGCGTGCGGTAGGAATCCGGAGATGTGGTAGAGAAAAAGCAGTCCGATATGCTCTGGGTTGATATCGCACTGTGCAGACTGGCAGGAATTGACCGGGCTGAGGCTGGCTGATGTCCGAGTTAATGGTGATGACCGCTAGCAGTGGTTAACTGACTACTAGCCAGTAGCTAGTTTGCTGGCTATCTCCTGATGGGGGTTCCGGTTCTAAAGTGTAAAAATAGCAGATCTGTACCACATTGGGTGAGAGTTTGAACCACTGGCACACAACTCGGACACCAATGCATACCCCAAAAGACATGCCACCAGAATTCTCTTCACAGTCCCCATGTCCAGAACAGACTTTGGAAGGCGCACAGTACTGCATGGAGCCATGACTACATGGAACTCTATTCCACATCAAGTAACTCATGCAAGTAGTAAAATTTGATTTAAAAATACATCTTATGAAACAGCGAGGACTGTGAAGAGACACAAACAAAGGCACAGAGACATGCATACTGTACACACACACAAAAACATATGCACTATACACACACGTACTCATGGATTTTGTGTTGAATATATGTGGTTGAAGAGTAGTGGCCTGAGGGCACAGTCTTAATATGTTGTGAAATCTGTTGTGAATGTTTTGTAACGTTGTAAAAATTGTATAAATGCCTTAATTTTGCTGGACCCCGGAAGAGTAGCTTCTGCCTTGGTAGCAGCTAATGGGGATCCGTAATAAATACAAATACAAACATAAGACATTGACAAAACTCCTTAATGATGATTATGAAGTAAACACAAATTTGTTTCTCACAAGTGCAGCAGGTTTTGAACTCTGCAAACAACGTTTCTACTTCGAGAATGGTAAATGACTGTAATACATGCATTATTAACAGATATTAATGTAACCAAATTACAGGGTTTAACGACACATTTACTAGGCCTACTGGTTACACATGTAATGGGGAATTGATAAAAAAAAATGCAATAATCAAAAGTATACATACCTTAATAGAAAGTTACTCAAGTGGGAAGACCACACACCATGTCATCGTGTGACTCCAAGTTTACTTTGATATGGTGGTTGTTATATCAACATTTCTGTATAAAGGCGTTTACACCTCCATTTCTTGCATAATATATTTTACAGGCACAAAAAGATCCTACCAAATGACCTGTCGGCATTTATTAAACGGTAGCGAAACTTCCTGTTTCTATCACAGCTGTCATGATTATTTATTTATAAAGGTGAAATAAAAAATGTAATTAAAAAATAATTTTTTTATACAGTATGACTTTTCTCGCATAAAAACTGTGAATAGAGATGTGGTTAGAGTCTGTGATTAATTGCTCCAGTCTTCACTGTTAATCTTACTTCCCCAGAAAGATTCATTTTATCAGACAGGTATGTATGCTGCTTTTCCTATATCAGCACAAGCTTTGGTAAAATCCACACCTTTATTGCTGTCAGAAAGTAGAATTTGTTTTCTTAAAAAAGTGAGGACTCTTGTGCATGGCACTAGAGTCCTACGATGTGGCTCTTTACCACATCTTTACCAGACTTACCTCGGGCCTCAGAAGTAATATTGAAATATGTTATTGAAATTATGTTGATGAATGCGAACAATTCAGTTTGCAAGAAGTCCTCAATGGATCCTATGACTCCCAGAATGTGATTTTTTTTGCTGGGTTGACTATCTTGGCTACATATTTTAAGAATTGAACCTAAATAACATCTGATGCAACCAATTACCTTCAGAAGTCACATAATTAGTTAAATAAAGTCCACCTGTGTGCAATCTAATTGTCATATGATCTGTCACATGATCTCATACACCTGTTCTGAAAGGCCCCAGGGTCGGCGACACCACTAAGCAAGGGGCACCACCAAGCAAGCGACACCATGAAGACCAAGGAGCTCTCCAAACAGGTCAGGGACAAAGTTGTGGAGAAGTACAGATTAGGGGTGGGTTATAAAGAAATATCAGAAACTTTGAACATCCCACGGAGCACCATTAAATCCATTATTAAAAAATGGAAAGAATATGGCACCACAACAAACCTGTCAAGAGAGGGCCATCCACCAAAACTCTGCGGATGACTTCGTCAACCATTTTGAAAAGAAGGTTGACGACATCCGATCCTCGTTTGCTAAGTCAAACGACACCGCTGGTCCTGCTCACACTGCCCTACCCTGTGCTTTGACCTCTTTCTCCCCTCTCTCTCCAGATGAAATCTCGCGTCTTGTGACGGCCGGCCGCCCAACAACCTGCCCGCTTGACCCTATCCCCTCCTCTCTTCTCCAGACCATTTCCGGAGACCTTCTCCCCTTCCTCACCTCGCTCATCAACTCATCCTTGACCGCTGGCTACGTCCCTTCCGTCTTCAAGAGAGCGAGAGTTGCACCCCTTCTGAAAAAACGTACACTCGATCCCTCCGAAGTCAACAACTACAGACCAGTATCCCTTCTTTCTTTTCTCTCCAAAACTCTTGAACGTGCCGTCCTTGGTGCCATCCCTGCTATCTCTCTCAGAATGACCTTCTTCATCCAAATCAGTCAGGTTTCAAGACTGGTCATTCAACTGAGACTGCTCTTCTCTGTGTCACGGAGGCTCTCCGCACTGCTAAAGCTAACTCTCTCTCCTCTGCTCTCATCCTCCTAGACCTATCTGCTGCCTTTGATACGGTGAGCCATCAGATCCTCCTCTCCACCCTCTCCGAGTTGGGCATCTCCGGCGCGGCCCACGCTTGGATTGCGTCCTACCTGACAGGTCGCTCCTACCAGGTGGCGTGGCGAGAATCTGTCTCCGCACCACGTGCTATCTCCACTGGTGTCCCCCAGGGCTCTGTTCTAGGCCCTCTCCTATTCTCGCTATACACCAAGTCACTTGGCTCTGTCATATCCTCACATGGTCTCTCCTATCATTGCTATGCAGACGACACACAATTCATCTTCTCCTTTCCCCCTTCTGATAACCAGGTGGCGAATCGCATCTCTGCATGTCTGGCAGACATATCAGTGTGGATGACGGATCACCACCTCAAGCAGAACCTCGGCAAGACGGAGCTGCTCTTCCTCCCGGGTAAGGACTGCCCGTTCCATGATCTCGCCATCACGGTTGACAACTCCATGGGGTCCTCCTCCCAGAGTGCTAAGAACCTTGGCGTGACCCTGGACAAC
The DNA here is from genome assembly GCF_965601325.2 of Salmo salar. Lineage (NCBI taxonomy): Eukaryota > Metazoa > Chordata > Actinopteri > Salmoniformes > Salmonidae > Salmo > Salmo salar. The sequence goes on from NC_138298.1 coordinate 13,774,799, forward strand.
ACCTTGTCGTTCTCTACTAACATCAAGGCGGTGACCCAATCCTGTAGGTTCATGCTCTACAACATTCGCAGAGTACGACCCTGCCTCACACAGGAAGCGGAGCAGGTCCTAATCCAGGCACTTGTCATCTCCCGTCTGGATTACTGCAACTCGCTGTTGGCTGGGCTCCCTGCCTGTGCCATTAAACCCCTACAACTCATCCAGAACGCCGCAGCCCGTCTGGTGTTCAACCTTCCCAAGTTCTCTCACGTCACCCCGCTCCTCCGCTCTCTCCACTGGCTTCCTGTTGAAGCTCGCATCCGCTACAAGACCATGGTGCTTGCCTACGGAGCTGTGAGGGGAACGGCACCTCCGTACCTTCAGGCTCTGATCAGGCCCTACACCCAAACAAGGGCACTGCACTCATCCACCTCTGGCCTGCTCGCCTCCCTACCTCTGAGGAAGCACAGTTCCCGCTCAGCCCAGTCAAAACTGTTCGCTGCTCTGGCACCCCAATGGTGGAACAAGCTCCCTCACGACGCCAGGACAGCGGAGTCAATCACCACCTTCCGGAGACACCTGAAACCCCACCTCTTTAAGGAATACCTAGGATAGGATAAAGTAATCCTTCTAACCCCCCCTTAAAAGATTTAGATGCACTATTGTAAAGTGGTTGTTCCACTGGATATCATAAGGTGAATCCACCAATTTGTAAGTCGCTCTGGATAAGAGCGTCTGCTAAATGACTTAAATGTAATGTAAATGTAAGGAGGGCATTAATCAGAGAGGCAACAAAGAGACCAAAGATAACCCTGAAGTAGCTGCAAAGCTCCACAGCGGAGATTGGAGTATCTGTCCATAGGACCACTTAAAGTCATACATTCCACAGAGCTGGGCTTTACGGAAGAGTGGACAGAAAAAAGCCATTGCTTAAAGAAATAAATAAGCAATCACGTTTGGTGTTCACCAAAAGCCATGTGGGAGACTCCCCAAACATATGGAAGAAGGTACTCTGGTCAGATGAGACTAAAACTTAGCTAACCCAACACCTTTCATCACCCTGAGAACACCATCCCCACGGTGAAGCCGTTGGATTGAGGTCTGGGCTTTGACTAGGCCATTCCAAGTCATTTAAATGTTTCCCCTTAAACCACTCGAGTGTTGTTTTAGCAGTATCCTTAGGGTCATTGTCCTGCTGGAAGGTGAACCTCCATCCCAGTCTCAAATCTCTGGAAGACAAACAGGTTTCCCTCAAGAATTTCCCTGTATTTAGCACCATCCATCATTCCTTCAATTCTGACCAGTTTCCCAGTCCCTGCCACTAAAAAACATCCCCACAGCATGATGCTGCCACACCATGCTTCATGGTGCCAGGTTTTCTGCAGACGTGACGCTTGGCATTCAGGCCAAAGAGTTCAATCTTGGTTTCATCAGACCAGAGAATCTAATTTCTCATGGTCTGAGAGTCCTTTAGGTGCCTTTTGACAAACTTCAAGTAGGTTGTCATGTGCCTTTTACAGAATTGTATCGAAGAAAGCAACAAGTTAAGGCCCACAATATTTTGATGACAGTGGTCCTGTTATTTTGCACTAATTGATTATGCTAAGCGGTGAATAGACATTACTCAATGTAGTCATGCTTTCGTTTTGCAGACTCTTAGGATCCATCAATGACTTGGACCAGGGAATCACGGAGGTCAATGTATGGTCAATATGTAATTTGGTGACAAAAGGAGGATGACTTCTTTCTTAAAATGAAAATGACCTGCTCTTATTCAGTATATGTCAAATCTTCACAATTATAGCAAATACTTGTCATCGGTGGCTCATGAGTCACTGTGGAAGCTTGGAGTGAAATGGCCTAGAGACAATTCCATTGGAGCAGCCATTTTAAAATCTGACATAAAACACTTTTCAGAGTTTAAATAATAAACAAGCAGGGAAGGAGGGGCCGGCACTTGAAAGTTTTCCGATCTCTCCTTGGGAAAGGAAGCATTTGGACGGCATCCTTTGTTACTCCTCATAACAAATACAGAAGCCAGGGAAACTGTTTTGGGACTTCTCTTTTTTTCTATTTCAACTTCAATTTCACCCACAAATCCTCCAAATAAGCCAAACGATGAATTTGAATTATTGAAGCATCCGTTGGCTGATGCTGCGCACTCTATTTTTGATAATAATGGGACCTTAGATTAAAGAAGGCCACTTGGGTATTTTAGCTAACATGTTGATGAGCAAAGACAGACATCTATTTCATTATACCACTTTTGCTTTTGTTAGTTTCCAAATCCTAATACGTAGAGCATTTAAGAGTTCAGCCTGTTAGGTGTGCTCATGTATGTGTAGCGGAGGTGGTTGAGTAAATGATGATGAGAAACCTTGCCTGAGACCTAAAGACTTGCATAAGCTCCCCGAGCTAATACCCTATAGGCTTTAGCTCAGGGGCCTAACAATCTGGTGGCGCAGGCTAACTATCTGCACTGATCCCCAGATATTGTAGCTTCACTGAAGTACATAAACAGAACAAGTCCATGACATCAAAGCACAACTAATTAAGATAATAAAAGAGCATCAATTACATTTTGAAACCCTATCTTACGCTCTTATCTTTCTTGTCCTGGGCAAATGCAAGGCATTATTTGTATTAAGAGAGTCTGTGCACTAAAAGCATCATCTGTTGGGGTAAGCCTAATTAATAGTCAACAAAACTTTTAGGGAAAAAATGTAGCAGCATCTGTTTTCTTTCGCCTCGAGGATTCTATCCCAGATTAAGCAAGAACTAGATGACAGCGTAGCCTAGTGGTTAGTGTTGGGCTAGTAACCGAAAGGTTGCAAGTTTGAATCCCCGAGCTGACAAGGTAAAAATCTGTTGTTCTGTCATTCTGTGTCATGCACAAAAAGAGGATAAAACACTATAATGTTAGGAGTAGGTTAAAAAAGATGTCAAATGGAAACTGTGGGTCGTAGTTTGGTTGTTGTTTAGGCAGCCTGGTCTCATAGACTAGATGTAAATGTAAATCCAGGACACAAAATGTGTATGATATGTTACGTTTGGTATGGCAGAAATGAAAATAGGGTGGTTGGGTAGGTGTGTAATACGAATGTCTAGCAACCCAAGGGTTGTGACTTCAAATCTCATCACAGACAACTTTAGCATCGTATCTAATTAGGAACTTTTCAACTACTTACTACTTTTTAGCTAAGTTGCACTACTTAGGATGTTAGCTAACCCTTTAACCTAACTCCTAAACTTAACCCTAACCTTAGCCCTAACCCCTAGCCTAGCTAACATTAGGCAGCTAGCTAACTTTACGTACAGAATCAGACGAAATGCTCTGAGACCAGGTTGCTTTAGGGGGAAGATTATAGCAAATTCCTGACTGTCCCCAAAAGGCTTTTTTGAGGCCTCTGTGATGTTAATGGCATAGGCTACAGTAGACTATTCATGTGATACCGCAAAGGTAAAATTACAACACATGGACATCACTCCAGTGGCTTAAATTATTATCATAAGTGGACAATTACATCGACCTTATAACTGTAATCTCTTTTATTTTCTTAACATGTGGAGAACCAATTTTGCCACCATGCCTTGTAGTGTAATTTGGGTACAACATCTCTCCCAAGTAGGAATTCATTACCTTGCCTCTCTTCCACCTTGTCTCTCTTCCTGTTTACATTGACAGGGTTGCAAAACTTGGCATGTGGTCTTAAAAGGTATGTCTGATAAACAAGGCAGTTCCCACGGTGTGTGCCACATGCCCAGACAGCTTCAAGTAGAGTCCACCTATCCTTTGTTTATACTGAACCATAAGATGGCAGGCACAAACAACATAGGACTACAAATAGTCCTTAAATAGCAACCTGGGATCCAACACTGAAAGACATTTGAGAAGAAAAAAAATACTAAATGTATATGTGGACACAGCTGTCCAGTCACACAAGTACAAGGAATATTTGTTGAGATGTGCACTGTTCACAGACAGAAAAAATATAAATCTTTCATCTCCCGAGGGAAGTCCTATCTCAGGAGAATTCCTATTCACCCACCCACTGTAGGGGAATGTAGCACGTTTTTACAGTACACCAAGGTCCATGTTATGAATTGACATAAGGTTTTCATGTTTTTCTTAGTGACAATAGGGGAGGATAAGTTGATTGAGAGGAAACTAAAATGGGATGAATCTCAAATGTTTCTTGATTCCTCGAATCCTTGATTAATTGCCTCTTCCTCAAAACACATTTGAGGAAAAGATCCAAGGGGTGGAACCTAGAATCTTCTCCTCCAATGCATTTTGAGAAAGACACTATCAGAAGTGGAAAAGTACCCATTTGTCATACTTGAGTAAAAGTAAATATACCTTAATAGAACATTACTCAAATAAAAGTCAAAGTCATGTAAAACCCTACTTGAGTAAAAGTCTAAAAGTATTTGGGTTTTAAATATACTTAAGTATCAAAAGTAAATGAATTTGCTAAAATACTAAAATATAACTAAAAGTAACAGTATATAAATGTCAAATTCCTTATATAAAGCAAACTAGACGGCATTATTTTATTGTTTTTTATTTATTTACGGATAGCCAGGTGCATGCTCCAACATTGCTTTTAGATACTTTTAGTTATAATTTACAAGCAAAGCATGTGTTTATTGAGTCTGCCAGATCAGGGGCAGTCGGGGTGACCAGGGATGTTCTCTTGATAAGTGTGTGAATTAGGCAATTTTCCTGACCTGGTAAGTATTCAAAATGTAACGAGTACTTTTGGGTGCCAGGGAAAATGTATGGAGTAAAAAGTACATAATTTTCTTTAGGAATGTAGTGAAAAGTTGTCAAAAATATAAATAGTAAAGCCAAATACAGACAGGGGTGGAAAGTCCTGTAAAATTCTACTCAAGTAGAAATTGTAATCAAGTAGAAGTAAAAGTACAGGTGTAAAAAACTACAAGTAAAAGTAAAAAGTAGCACATTTAAAAAGTACTCAGAGTAAAAGTTACTAACTTACTTCTAAAAGAATTTTAATGGTTATTTTTTTTCTCCTTTTACAAGAATGGAAGTCCATGTGAAAAGGGTGTGCCAATTGAATGCAAGCTTCACAAACAAATGAATAACAAAAAAAATGTATTTTTCTATAGACTACTGTGAGGGAAAAAAGTATTTGATCCCCTGCTGATTTTGTACGTTTGCCCACTGACAAAGAAATGATCAGTCTATAATTTTAATGGTGGTTTATTTGAACAGTGAGAGACAGAATAACAACAAAAAGATCCAGAAAAACGCATGTCAGAAATGTTATAAAATTATTTGCATTTTAATGAGGGAAATCAGTATTTGACCCCCTCTCAATCAGAAAGATTTCTGGCTCCCAGGTGTCTTTTATACAGGTAAACGAGCTGAGATTAGGAGCACACTCTTAAAGAGAGTGCTCCTAATCTCAGTTTGTTACCTGAATAAAAAGACACCTGTCCACAGAAGCAATCAATCAATCAGATTCCAAACTCTCCACCATGACCCCAAGCATACTTCCAAAGTCACCCAACTTGTTGTTGGAAGCCTGTGGAAAGCTACCCGAAACGCTTGACCCAAGTTAAACAATTTAACGTTTGACCCAAGTTAAACAATTTAAAGGCAATGCTACCAAATACTAATTGAGTGTATGTAAACTTCTCACCCACTGGGAATGTGATAAAAGAAATAAAACATGAAATAAATCATTCTCTATTATTCTGACATTTCACATTCTTAAAATAAAGTGGTGATCCTAACTGACCTAAGCCAGGGAATTTTTACTAGGATTACATGTCAGGAATTGTGAAAAACTGAGTTTAAATGTATTTGGCTAAGGTGTATGTAAACTTCCGACTTCAACTGTATATGCAAAGGTTATTGTCCAGCACCTGTAATGCAACTTAAATAATGAAAAACATAACAAAAAACAATTAAAGAAAAGACTCAAAGACCAAAAGATATCATCATATGGACACTGAGGTTAAAACCTTTTGGAGTAAAGAAATCATACCGGCTGTGATGACATCAGCTTTGTCATTCCAAGACGTCTTGAACTTTGGCAGAAGGATTGCAACAGCAATAAGATGTGGCTCCTCCATCATTTCTCCAAAGCGCTTTTGGAGACCGTTCTGAATGGCTCTTATAAGTGGTAGGCACATTTGGCAAGTTGCTTCCAGCCTTTGAGGTTTAGTTTTTAGTAAGATCACTGGCAGCAGCCACCCCATATCTGTGTTGGTCTCAGACGGTAGAATGTTCAAAGCTGAGACCAAAGGCTTCATCACTTTGCAGTACTCATTCAAGAAGGACATTTCTGCCGGGCTCAGCCTGAAAGATAAGGTAAATGTAATTAATACCTCTTAGAATTCTAACATTTCATGGACAATAAATATTACTGTAATAGGACAGTACATTGATTCAAAGAATTGCTACTCACATTTTCACTTTTAATTCTTCACACACATTTCTTATGGCATCCTCCCCCTTCTCTTGTATGATACGTGTGATCCTCTCCACAGCCAGGTAAATTGAGTTCCAACGTGTTTGATTTGGATGGATCAACTGCAGTTTGCACTCATTCTCTACAACTTCAGCAGCTAAGGTTGACCGGTCGTTTTATTCCACATGGCTTGGCATTTGGCAAAAGACGACCTGGACAACATTTTGTAGCTATGACTATTTGTCTCTGCCAATGCAGAATCTGTTGTTGCAATGAGGTTCAGCAGGTGACATGCACACCGTTGATGCTGAGGGAGTTGATATTGTAATTTTCCAGGATGGAATAGGTGTCTTGGTATTCAACCTGCTCTGCTGGCTCTTCAGCATCTGGGTCTCGGTCTGCTGATTCGACTGCCTGGCTCTGCTCACCAAAAACATTGAATGCTTTGATGAAGTTTTATCCACTGTCTGTTGTGGTTCCTTGGTTTGTTTGTTTGTTTGTGGTTGTAGAGGTTAGCATATTGTAGTTTGTAATCTTGAATGGATGTTTCCTCTGTAGACAAAATGATTGCATCAATCTGGGCAATCACTGCACCTATACATAGCCCGTCTGTAAATAGCCCATCCAACTACCTCATCCCCATATTGTTATTTATTTTGCTCCTTTGCACCCCAGTATCTCTGCTTGCACACTCATCTTCTGCACATCTATCAGTCCAGTATTTAATTGCTATATTGTAATTATTTTGCCACTATGGCCTATTTATTGCCTTACCTCCCTTATCCTACCTCATTTGCACACACTGTATATAGACTTTTTCTATTGTATTATTGACTGTATGTTTGTTTATTCCATGTGTAACTCTGTTGTTGTTTGTGTCGCACTGCTTTGCTTTATCTTGGCCAGGTCTCAGTTGTAAATGAGAACTTGTTCTCAACTAGCCTACCTGATTAAATAAAGGTGAAATAAAAAAAAGTAAAAAATGTATATACCCTGACCAGTTTGGTTTTATACAAATTAAAGTGCAATCTCTAAGTATTTGGGTAATGACAACATTTTTGTTTTGGCTCTGTAGTCCAGCACATTAGATTTTAAAAGATACAATGACAATGTGGTTAATGTGCAGACTGTCAGCTATTAGATGTTTTTATTCATATCAAATGAACCGTTTAGAAATGTCAGCATGTTTTGAATAATGTCACTGTCCAAATGCATACAGATGTTTGGGAATATTGTTCTTTCTTTTCCCCAGTTAAAAGAACTATAGTTTTCCCAAAAATTATTTTTGGCTATTAATCGAAACTCAGTGATCCAACCAGATATAGCTAGATAATAAGCAAGCACACACCTAAAAATCCCAGGTCTCCAAATCATTTATTTATTCACAAGTTCATTAATTTCACTTTTAGCTGTCCGCAACAACTTATATTATGGGGATGGCTAGCTACTAGCCACCATAATATCAATGCGGTAGTGCCCGCACTACATTTACATTTTAGTGATTTAGCAGACGCTCTTATCAAGAGCGACTTACAGTAGTGAATACATTTCATTTCATGTATTTTTTTTTGTACTGGCCCCCCGTGGGAATCGAACCCACAACCCTGGCGTTGCACACACCATGCTGGCGTTGCAAACACCATGCTCTACCAACTGAGCCACAGGGAAGACACTAGTTTATAGTTCCTTCAGCTCTGTAAAGATGTTGGTCAGGGTCATCGTCTAACTAACGTTAGCTAGCAACAGGATGAACTAGCTAACGTTAGCCTTATGATACAGATTAAATGCAACTGGCTAGTAGCAACACCTTGTTAGCTACATTACATAGCCTACACAACAAACGGCATTCATGGCGATAAAATATATTTAAAACTTTACTTTTCGTACCATTACATGTTTCCTCAAGTTTGACGCAGAGTTTTTGTAGGCAGCCACCTCCACCATCTTTGGTAAGCAGAGTTTACGTTCCATAATCATACAGTCCCCTCTTCTCTGCTGGCATTGAAGCTGAAGTGTTCTTTGAGATGCGACCAGGGATTTCCTTCCTCATGGTCTTCAGAAGACCCAGCCACTGGCTCTGTCTCTGTGTGTGTTTTGACTCCTGAACCTGCTCAATCTCGTTAGGCTCCATTTATTTTTCAAGTTGATTAGGAAACCTTTTTTTTCATGTCATTTAGCTACCTTTTTTTACGGTTAGAAAATCCTGCTACCGATCATAATTTGGTTTGCATACACAGCTGTGATTGGGCCGTTTTGGCGCAATGCGTGAAATTGAATTGTATTGGTCCATCTGGTCATGTTATTTGTCACTGACAAACATGTGAACAGTTCTTGCTGCTGCAAAAGGCGCAAACTGTATGTGTTTGACATGATGATGTGTATCCTTTTTCTAGATTGTACTCTGTAACGGATGGTTTTGAAAATGTACTTAAGTACTTTACTTAATTCAAAATGTACTTAAATAAAAGTAAAAGTACAGCCTTTGAAAAATATTCAAAAAGTAGAGGTACACAGAAAAGCTACTCAATTACAGGAACGTGAGTAGTTGTAATTGTTACTTCCACACCTGAGTACAGATACCCCAAAAAAGTAGTACTTTTAAGTAGTACGATCAAGTATTTTTACTTAAGTACTTTACACCACTGGACGCTATGAATCAAATATAAGTGAGAAAGCCCATACATCGGTTATGCCCCTTTTTGACAACCAACCAGTTCACAAGCTACTGATCATTGTATACATACGCAACACAGACATGATTGTAGTGGTGCCAGAAAATGATCTTAGCTGACATGCAATTCGTCTTATAATTGGCTTTCAATGAGGGAAAGTTTTAACAAGGTGTGGTGCCAATTGAATCACAACAGCAGTTCAGGGTTAAGCGTCCAACTCTGGTCTCTAGGCCACTCGAGCTCCTGTTTGTTATGCACTACAGAGACTACAGTCAGTGACATGGCAATTAAACTGGATTGTTTGGGGAAATTATGTGACGATGTGGGAGGATGTTATTGGCACAAGCCAGCTGGCTCATCGAGAGGGGATGAATATTGCTATTCTGGTCAATCCACTCCAATCTGCCTCCATCTCTCTCATTGTGAGTTAGGCCAGGGTATATGCTTGGTGGGAGGGGTGGCTCTATGTTAAATGACAAAGGTCATTTTGGTATGGTTAAGCCACTTTTATTTTATTGTTTACCATCTGAGAGATGAATACAGGTCGGTGGCAATCTCTTATTGCTGTTTGAGTTTATTGTCAGTGTGCATTACTAACACTATGCACAGTACTGACTCTCCTGCACTGTGCTATCATAAGTATCTTTGATTTGCACTGCAGAATGTCCCAGATGGAGGGAGATCACACTCACATTTAGGAATCGACAGCTCTGTTCTGTTTACCAAACAACTTCTCGGCCAGGTTAACCCTCAGCACTGAACGGGTCAAGCTACAAGTTAGCCAATTTCTAAATCAACTATCAACTCCCTTCACCCTGGACACACTGCTGTGCAAATGTTACTTCCAAAAAACGCAGTGCAGAAAATCTACTCTCTGCATTTTAAGGACATCCAGGACTTTCAGTTTTTCATTTATTTCACCAAGCATAAATCATTTATTGGGTTGAATGTACTGCACCATATTACGAAACACTGTCTAGAAGTTTGTCCCAGCCATAAATGGATTTGTGTTCTATCAGCACAGCAAAGCTGCCCTCTGCTGATCAGACCTGTGTTGAAATATAATTTTCTTGAGCCTGCCTGATGTGCCAGATGGGTGGGGTTTTCAGTTACGAGACTATTCTATAGGAAAACCAATAGCACTTTATTTTACGGTACATAAATGACCAGGTATGTACTAAAACAATAACATGATAAAATGGTAATTATATATTTATAATAACCTATACATTTCATTGGGAATTATTAAAACATTGAATTCCCATTGGAAATAATGGTAAAAAGTATCATTACATTTTGTCTCTACGTAATCGATAGTGTTGACTTGAAGATTAAAATATCAGGAGGCATAAAATGTGATGCATTGAATTAAACGAATTTCGAATTTTAAGCTCAGCAATGTATGTATTGTATCGGTCTATCAAATAAACAAAATATTATTGTCACTGTAAAATATAGTGTATGATGATGCTGAAATGTTTTTCTTTTTTTTTAAATACCACATCTGCAGCGTAAGTACTGTCATGACGTTGGCCTCTTTGAGTACAGGGAGGACAGTTGACCCCCTCCCCCCTTTGCACCATCCCCCAACCTACCTTCCCCCACCCAGGCCCTGTGTGAAAGGGTTGTAAAAACTCTAAGAGGAGAATCTCTTGCCACATGGCCCATAGAGAGACACAGGAAATTCTTCCAACTCACAGAATTGGGGAGCCAAGCGACATTTGTGTTCTGGAGAAGGTATGGAAGATTGGTGAAGAATCCAGCTACGAACTGGTCCGCTTGGTACAATTTTGTGATACTCAGAAGAGACAATATAGCCATATTACCATAAAACGGTTTATATAATAGCCTCAGTGAAGAGAATTGCATCCACATGGTTGTATAGAATGTATTAATAAGGATAAAGCTTTTGTAATACATTGAGATGCTATGTACTGATGTTAATGTGATGGAGTTGTATTCCTGTACCAAGCTTAACTCAGTCATCGGCACACCCCCAGGGACACAGACAGGACCAGGCGTCATGTTCTATGTTCACTATAAAACCCCCCCTGACTTACGAGTCTAACAGACCCGGCCTCCACTCCATTGCGAGTTGGCCAATAGGTTTGACCATCCAAGTACTCTACTGAAAGTGAACTATACCACGTGGTTAACTTTTAGACTATTGATACCGACAGAATAAGAACAAGTCTTTGATATTAATTATTAGTCTGCAGCTAAGTAAATTATATCATTGAACACGAAGACCAATGAAACATCCATTCTATGACGACATTAATGAATGTCGCTTTGAAAGATCCATTCTAACCGAGAGAGAGAGAGAGAGAGAGAGAGAGAGAACTCTCCATCAGAACGACGCTCCAACAAGGATCCCGACGACACACTGAGCGTAAATATATATTGATTGCAATTGTTCTCAAATGAGTGAGCGTTCATGTGCAAAGGATTAGCATGTCAATTGTTAATATTAATGAACTGTAGGGTCTTCTCAGCTGCCCCAGAAGCTAGAATATGCATATTATTGTTCAGGTTTGGATAGACAACACTCTGAATTTTCTAAAACTGTTTGAATGGTGTCTGTAAGTATAATAGAACTCATATGGCAGTCAAAACCCTGAGACAAATTCTGACAGGAAGTGGATACCTGATGTGTTGAATTACCTTTAAGCCTATGCCATTGAAACACACAGGGGCTTATTAATCTTTGAGCACTTCCTATGGCTTCCACTAGATGTCACCAGTCTTTAGAAAGTGGTTTGAGTCTCCTACTGTGAGAACTGAACGAACAAGAGCCTTGGAACGGTGGTGGCCGATTAGACTCTGGCGCACGAGTTCATGTTGGGTACTCTCGTTCCAATACGTTTTAAAAGAGAATGCATTCGTCCACCTTGAATATTATTCATGTTCTGGTTAAAAAAGGCCCTAATGATTTATGCTATACAACGTTTGACATGTTTGAACGAACGTAAATATATTTTTTCCCCTCGTTCATGAAGTGAAGTCCGGCGGGCTTAGATCATGTGCTAACAAGACGGAGCTTTTTGGACATAAAATTATGAGCTTTTTTGAACAAAACTACATTCGTTATGGACCTGTGATACCTGGAAGTGACATCTGATGAAGAGAATCAAAGGTAATGGATTATTTACATAGTATTTTCGATTTTAGATCTCCCCAACATGGCGGCTAGTCTGTATCGCAACGCGTATTTTTCTGGGCGCAGTGCTCAGATTATTGCAAAGTGTGATTTCCCAGTAAGGTTATTTTTAAATCTGGCAAGTTGATTGCGTTCAAGAGATGTAAATCCAACCCTCTCCGCCCGCTTGGCGCGGAATACCTTGACAAACTCATCAAGAATTTCCCCACCTTTGACCCCGTTCCAGGTCAGCCAAACGATACTGAGACGTTCCTAGCTGAGATAGAGGACGCGTTGGATGGCTACCCGAACGCTACGGGTTCTGACAGGGTTTACCTGTTGAAGCGAACGTCGAATAGACATGTGACGAGGTTCATTCGTCTACAACAGCTCTGGTGACGACTGTTGACTGGCGGGCAGCTCTGGTGACGACTGTTGACTGGCGGGCAGCTCTGGTGACGACTGTTGACTGGCGGGCAGCTCTGGCGACTGTTGACTGGCGGGCAGCTCTTGCCCCGTCAAACAGCCCTTGTGCCCCCCCCTAAAAAATTATTGGGGGTGCCTCTCGGTCTCCCTTACCTCGCCAGCCTTCTTCCGCTGCTTGGTCCTTTGTTGGTGGGGAATTCTGTCATAAAATAAGTTGTACTCATCCTTGAAAATGTCGTACTGGAGAGAAGAGGACCAAGGCGCAGCGAGACTGTGAATACTCATACTTTAATAGACTCCAGTAAGGCATCCACAGGAAAACAATAACACGACAATAACAGTCTGACTAGGCACACGGCTAAGCACAGAACAATTCCCCACAACCCCAAAGACAAACACACACACCTATATAGGACTTCCAATCAAAGGCAACTATACACACCTGCCTTCAATTGGAAGTCCCAATCATCCACCCAACATTTAACCAACACAAACATGCCACGTCCTGACCCCAAAACTAAAACACTAGCTCCATCTGCTGGTCAGGACGTGACACAAACGCAGGAAAGTGCTGTTTGAATGAATGCTTACGAGCCTGCTGCTGCCTACCACCGCTCAGTAAGACTGCTATATCAAATATCAAATTATAGACTTAATTATAATATGACAAACACACAGAAATACGAGACTTTGGTCATTAATATGGTCAAATCCGGAAACTATAATTTCAAAAACAAATGTTGATTCTTTCAGTGAAATACAGAACCGTTGCGTATTTTATTGAACGGGTGGCAACCCTAAGTCTAAATATTGCTTTTACATTGCACAACCTTCAATGTTATGTCATAATTATGTAGAATTCTGGCAAATTAATTACTGTCTTTGTTAGGAAGAAATGGTCTTCACACAGTTCGCAACGAGCCAGGCGGCCCAAACTGATGCATATTTCCTGACTCTGCTTGCACTGAATGCAAGAGATTTCCCTAGTTAATATTGTCTGCTAACATAAATTTATTTTAACTAAATATGTAGGTTTAAAAAAATATACTTGTGTATTGATTTTAAGAAAGGCATTGATGTTGATGGTTAGGTACATTGGTGCAACAATTGTGCTTTTTTCGCAAATGCACTTTTGTTAAAACATCACCCGTTTGGCAAAGTAGGCTGTGATTCGTTAATAAATTAACAGGCACCGCATTGATTATATGCAATGCAGGACAAGCTAGTTAAACTAGTAATATCATCAACCATGTGTAGTTAACTAGTGATTATGTTAAGATTGATTGTTTTTTATAAGTTTAATGCTAGCTAGCAACTTACCTTGGCTCCTTGCTGGACTTGCGTAACAGGTGGTCAGCCTGCCACGCAGTCTCCTCGTGGATTGCAATGTAATCGGCCATAATTGGCGTCCAAAAATGCCGATTACCGATTGTTATGAAAACTTGAAATCGGCCCTAATTAATCGGCCATGCCATGCCGATTAATTGGTCGAACTCTAATTACAACCAGGAATACGACTTTGCCGAAGCGGATCCTCTGTTTGGACCACCAACCAGGACAATAGATCTAATCCCAGAAGCTGGCCCAAAACAACGGTGCCGCAGAAGAGGCAGACGGAGCGGCCTCCTGGTCAGGCTCTGTAGACGTGCACATCGCCCACCGCTCCCGAGTATACTACTCGCCAATGTCCAGTCTCTTGACAACAAGTTAGATGAAATTCGAGCAAGGGTTTGCCTTCCAGAGAGACATCAGAGATTGTAACATTCTTTGTTTCATGGAAACATGACTGTCTCAGAATATGTTGTCAGAATCAATTCAGCCACCGGGCTTCTCCATGCATTGAACAGACAGAGATAAACTCCTCTCTGGGAAGAGGAAGGGTGGGGATGTATGCTTCATGTTTAACGACTCATGATGTAATTGTAACAACATACAGGAACTCAAGTCCTTCTGCTCACCCGACCTATAATTCCTTGCAATCAAATGCTGGCCATATTATCTCCCAAGAGAATTCTTGTCAGTTATAGTCACAGCAGTGTACATTCTCCCTCAAGCAGACACCAAGACGGCCCTCAAGGTACTTCACTGGACTCTATGTAAACTGGAAACCATATATTCTGAGGCTGCATTTAATGTAGCTGGGGATTTTAACTAAGTAAATTTGAGAACAAGGCTATCTAAATTCTATCAGCATATTGATTGCACTACGTGCGGGTGTAATACCTTCAATCACTGCTACTCTAACTTCCGCGATGCATACAAAGCCCTCCCCCGCCCTCCATTCGGCAAATCCGACCACGACGCCAACTTGCTCCTGCCGTCTTATAGACAGAAACTCAAACAGGATATACCAGTTACTACAACCATTCAATGCTAGTCTGACCAATCGGAATCAACTCTTCAAGATTGTTTTGATCACATGGACTGGGATATGTTCCGGTCAGCCTCAGATAACAACATGAGTTAATAAAGAAGTGCATTGGAGATGTTGTACCCACTGTGACTATTAAAACCTACCATAACCAGAAACCGTGGATGGATGGCGGCATTCGTGCAAAACTGAAAGCACAAACCACAGCATTTAACCAAGGAAAGAGGTCTGGGAATATGGCTGAATATAAACAGTGTAGTTATTCCCTCCGCAAGGCAATCAAACAGGCGAAATGCCAGTACAGGGACAAAGTGGAGTCGCAATTCAACGGCTCAGACACAAGACGTATGTGGCAGGGTCTTCAGGAAATCACGGACTACAAAAAGAAAACCAGCCACATCACGGACACCGACGTCACGCTTCCAGACAAACTAAACACCTTCTTTGCCCGCTTTGAGGATAATTCAGTGCCACCGTCGCGGCCCACTAACAAGGACTGCACCCCCCCCTCTCCTTCTCTGTGGTCGATGTGAGTAAAACATTTAAGCGTGTTAACCCTCGGAAGGCTGCTGTCCCAGACGGCATCCCTACTCGTGTCCTCAGAGCATGTGCAGACCAGCTGGCTGGTGTGTTTACGGACAAATCGCTCCCTATCCCAGTCTGTTGTCCCCACATGCTTCAAGATGGCCACCATTGTTCTTGTACCCAAGAAGGCAAAGATAACTGAACTAAATGACTACCGCCCCGTAGCACTCACTTCTGTCATCATGAAATGCTTTGAGAGACTAGACAAGGATCATATCAACTCCACCTTACCGGCCACCCTAGACCCACTTCAGTTTGCATACCGCCCGAACAGGTCCACAGACGATGCAATCGCCATCACACTGCCCTCTGCCCTATCCCATTTGGACAAGAGGAATACCTATGTAAGAATGCTGTTCATTGACTACTGCTCAGCATTCAACACCATAGTACCCTCCAAGCTCATCATCAAGCTGGAGGCCCTGGGTCTGAACCCCGCCCTGTGCAATTGGGTCCTGGACTTTTTGACGGGCCGCCCCCAGGTGGTGAAGGTAGGAAACAACATCTCCACTTCGCTGACCCTCAACACTGGGGCCCCACAAAGGTGCGTGCTCAGCCCTCTCCTGTACTCCGTGTTCACCCGCAACTGCGTGGCTATGCACGCTTCCAACTCAATCATCAAGTTTGCAGACAAAACAACAGTAGTGGGCTTGATTACCAACAACAACGAGACAGCCTACAGGGAGGAGGTGAGGGCTTTCGGAGTGTGATGTCAGGAAAACAACCTCTCACTCAACATCAACAAATCAAAGGAGATGATCGTGGAATTCAGGAAACAGCAGAGGGAGCACTCCCCTATCCACATCGAATGGACAGCAGTGGAGAAGTTAAGGTCCTCGGCGTACACATCACAGACAAACTGAAATGGTCCACCCACACAGATAGTTTGGAGAATAAGGCGCAACAGCACCTCTTCAACCTCAGGAGGCTGAAGAAATTTGGCTTGTCACCCAAAACCCTGACAAACTTTTACAGATGCACAATCGAGAGCATCCTGTCAGACTGTATCACAGCCTGGTACGACAACTGCAATGCCCTCAACCGCAAAGCTCTCCAGAGGGTGGTGAGGTCTGCACAACGCATCACCGGGGGCAAACTACCTGCCCTCCAGGACACCTACACCACCCGATGTCACAGGAAGGCCAAAAAGATCATCAAGGACATCAACCACCCGAGCCACTGCCTGTTCACACTGCTACCATCCAGAAGGTGAGGTCAGTACAGGTGCATCAAAGCTGGGACCGAAAGACTGAAAAACAGCTTCTATCTCAAGGCCATCAGACTGCTAAACAGCAATCACTAACTCAGAGAGGCTGCTGCCTGCATTGAGACCCAATCACTGGCCACTTTAATAAATGGATCACTAGTCACTTTAACACCTGTTGAGGACAGACGTTCCGTCTAGCCAAGAGCCAATGCAACAGCAGGGCGCGAAATACAAAACATCAAAAATCGAATAATTTAAATTTCTCAAACATACGACTATTTTACACCATTTTAAAGATACACTTCTCCTTAATGTAACCACATTGTCCGATTTCAAAAAGGCTTTACAGCGAAAGCAAAATATTAGATTATAGACAAAAATTACCACACAGCCATTTTCCAAGCAAGGAGATGTGTCACAAAAACCCAAAATACAGCTAAAATGAAGCACTAACCTTTGACGATCTTCATCAGATGACACTCCTAGGACATCATGTTACACAATACATGTATGTTTTGTTCAATCAAGTTCATATTTATATCCAAAAACAGCATTTTACATTGGCGCGTGATGTTCAGAAAATGTTTGCCTCCAAAACTTCCGGTGAATGAGCACATTAATTTACAGAAATACTCATCATAAACATTGACAAAATATATAACAATTATTTAAATTATAGATACACTACTCCTTGATGCAACCGCTGTGTCAGATTTCAAAATAACTTTACGGAGAAAGCTCATTGTTCAATATTCTGAGTACATAGCTCAACCATCAATGCAAGCTATACAGCTACCCGCCAAGTTCTGGCATCAACAAAACTCTGAATTAGTGTTATAAATCATTCCTTACCTTTGCTGATCTTCGGCGGAATGCACTCCCAGGACTCCTACTTCCACAAGAAATGTTTGTTTTGTTCGAAATACTCCATATTTATGTCCAAATACCTCCGTTTTGTTTGTGCGTTCAGATCACTATCCAAAGGCATACTGCGCGAGCTTAAATCGAGATACGAAAAGTCAAAATGTTCCATTACCATTCGTAGAAACATGTCAAACGTTGTTTACAATCAATCTTTAGGGTATTTTTAACGTAAAAATGCGATAATATTCCAACCGAACAATAGCGTATTCATTCCAGAAGAAAAAGAAGGAACGGCACGCTCACGGGCTTACGCATAATCAAGCCCTTTGTCCATAGGCAGTCCACTCACTGACTGAGCTACTATTCTCTGCCCAGTAACAGGAGAAGGAGGAAACAAGTTTCTAAAGGCTGTTGACAGCCAATGGAAGCCTTAGGAAGTGCAACGTGACCCCACAGACACTGTAGTTTCGATAGGGATTCAAAAGAAGAACTACAATTCTCAGATTTCCCACTTCCTGGTTGAATTTTTCTCAGGTTTTTGCCTGTTCTGTTATACTCACAGACATCATTCAAACAGTTTTAGAAACTTCAGACTGTTTTCTATCCAAATCTACTAATAATATATATAATATGCATTTCTGGGCCCGAGTAGTAGGCAGTTTAATTTGGGTACGTTTTTCATCCGGCCGTGAAAATACTGCCCCCTATCCTCAACAGGTTTTAAACGATGTCACTTTAAAAAATGCCACTTTAATAATGTTTACATATCTTACATTACTCATATCACATGTATAGACTGTATTTTATACCATCTTGTCACGTTCTGACCATCAGGTGGAGTAGGTGTATAAGTTTTGGTCAGGGCGTGTCAGAAGAAGTTGTGTTTTCTATGTTCTGTCTAGGTTGGGTGTTTCTATGTAGAGTTAATTGGGGTGGACTTCCAATTGAAGGCAGCTGTGTGGTGTTGCCTTTGATTGGAAGTCCTATATTAGTTGGGTGTGTTTGTGGGGAATTGTTTGTGAGCACTGCTTGTTGAGCCTGCCACACTGTTGTTAGTCGTGAGTACTGTTTATTGTTTTGTTTTTTCTGTGGATGCTTTACTCTTTTTTGTGAATTAAAAGAATGAGTATCCATATACCCGCTGCATTTTGGTCTTCCCTTCAACACCACGACGAATTTCGTGACACATCTATTGCACCTGGCCTATGCCGCTCGGCCATCGCTCATCCATATATTTATATTTACATATTCTCATTCACCCCTTTAGTTTTGTGTGTATTAGGTAGTTGTTGGGAAATTGTTAGATTACTTGTTAGATTTTACTGCACTGTTAGTTCTAGAAGCACAAGCATTTCGCTACACTCACATTAACGTCTGCTAACCATGTGTATGTGACCAATAACATTTGATTTGATTTGACAGCTGAAGCAATGGTTTCATCTACTGCATAATGCTTTTGCATTTTATCTGGGTGACAGAGGATGGGCACTGATGCTGGAATAATTAGATATTCTGTGCCTCAATCCAACAGTGTTTCTCTCAGTGCCCAGAGCTACGAGCACACTGAGTATACAGGGCAGCAGTCTGCTTGTGGGTGGGAGATGTCATCTTCACACACACACACACACACACACACACACACACACACACACACACACACACACACACACACACACACACACACACACACACACACACACACACACACACACACACACACACACACACACACACACACACACACACACACACTGTCCCTAGCTGACCCAATGGGGACCTTGTCATTCCATGTTTACACTCTATCTTCCATCAGCACAGAATTGACAGATATGCATTCTGAAATCTAGAAATGACTGTCCCTCAAATGTGTTAATTGTGCATGTGTTGTTTACTTTTGGGTAAAGTGGATTATACTAACATTGTATAATGCATAATATCGATTTATGTATAAAACATTTTTCTTTTATAGTTCTGAAGCACAAAAATAGTCCACCCCACCCTCCCCCAAAAAGTATCTGTTAAATGACCACTGTGTACTGTCTCACATTCAGTTTACTGTAAACATTGGTCATAAGGCTGGGACACACAAATCTTCTGATCTTTCCCTTCCCCTTGTGAAACAAATAGGAACAGACAATAAATAGATCTAGTGTATGACGTGTCCTATGACTCCACCTAGCTTAGTACTACTACCCAATTCAGTGTTCCCTATGCAGATTGACGTTTATTGTCATAAGTTTTGTCCTGAAGGCATAACTAAGTGATTTCCACTTGATAGGCCAGCTGCAAAATAAAAACTGCCTATATTGTAAAAATTCATTAAAAAAAAGAAGTGCTTTTTGGTCTTAATTTAAGGTTAGGGTTAGGCATTAGGCTTAGCAGTATGGTTAAAGGTTAGGGTTATGTTTAACATCAGATTTTATGACTTTGTGGCTGTGCCAGCTAGTGACCAATCTGCAGAACTGTCTCCAGAACCAGCTAACCTGCATTCCCTATCTGAAGGGACTGGAAAGGTGTACTTTTACCCTATTCAGTGATGACTATCTAATAGGACTGGAAAGGTGTATTCCTACCCTAGCCATTGTTCGATATCTCAAAGGACTGGAAATGTTTATCTTCCCCTGACTCTGGGGAAGTACAACAGTTAAAAGGGCTAAATTAAGTGTAAGTGTATTCCTTAAATGGTCTGTTGTTTTTTTAAACAATAATGTAAGCACATGCCACTTGGCTAGCTAGCTAGCTAAGCTATTCACATGGCTGGCATCTAAAATTAACTTTTTCATTTCCAGAAATTGCAGATAAAAACTTCAGCACAAAGGCCCGAAGGCGTCGAGGAGAACAACTTCTCAGGTAACTATAAAATGATTTTTATGGTCTCTGCATGACTATTATGCCTACCTGCCTATACCCACATGAAAAAATACTATAGTAACGTCAGCAAAAACACTACAGTAAATACTACTGTATACCACAGTCCGCAAAAACACTACAGTAAATACTTCAGTATACTACAATCCGCGAAAACATTACATTATTTACTATAGTTGTAACGGATTGGCAGTCGTGGTGAAGGAATGAGGCACAGGAAGCAGCGAGCACAGGGTAGTGGCGTATTTAATGTACACTCACTCATTAAACAAAATACTCCCACACACAGGGGAGAAAATACACACGGCGTAAAATAGCACCGACACGAACATGAACCGTCACTTTAGAAATAATCCCTCACAACACGGAAGCGGACCAGCTAACATAAATAGCCCCGCTAATTAACCAAACTAAACACAGGTGCACAAAACCAAAAGGAAGGGAAAACCAAAAAAGGGAATCAGTGGCAGCTAATAGGCCGGTGACGACGACCGCCGAGCGCCACCCGAGCAGGAGGGGGTGCCACCGTCGGTGGGAATCGTGACAGTACCCCCCTCCTGACGTGCGGCTCCCGCAGCGCGCCGACACCGGCCTCGAGGACGACCCGGAGGGCGAGGGGCAGGGCGATCCGGACGGAGGCGATGGAAATCCTTCAACATGGATGGGTCCAAGACGTCCTCCGCCGGCACCCAGCACCTCTCCTCCGGGCCGTACCCCTCCCAGTCCACGAGGTACTGCAGGCCCCTCGCCCGGCGTCTCGAGTCCAGAATGGCCCGTATGCTGTACGCCGGGGACCCCCCTATGTCCAGAGGGGGTGGAGGGACCTCCGGTACCTCACCTTCCTGCAGGGGACAAGCTACCACCGGCCTGAGGAGAGACACATGAAACGAGGGGTTAATACGGTAATAGGAAGGGAGTTGTAACCGATAACACACCTCGTTTATCCTCCTCAGGACTTTAAAGGGCCCCACACACTGCGGCCCCAGCTTCCGGCAGGGCACGTGGAGGGGCAGGTTCCGGGTTGAGAGCCAGACCCTGTCTCCTGGTACGAACACGGGTGCCTCACTGCGGTGGCGGTCAGCACTCCTCTTCTGCCGTCCACTGGCCTCCTTCAGGGAGTCCTGGATGGCTCTCCAGGTCTCCTTGGAGTGCTGTACCCAGTCCTCCACCGCAGGAGCCTCGGTCTGGCTCCGGTGCCATGGTGCCAGGACCGGCTGGTAACCCAAAACACACTGAAAGGGTGACATGTTAGTAGAGGAGTGGCGAAGTGAGTTCTGGGCTAACTCAGCCCAGGGAATGTACCTCGCCCACTCCCCTGGCCAGTCCTGGCAATACGACCTCAGAAACCTGCCCACCTCCTGGTTCACCCTCTCGGCATGCCCATTGCTCTCGGGGTGAAAACCGGAGGTCAAACTGACCGAGACCCCCAGCCGCTCCATAAACGCCCTCCAGACCCTGGATGTGAACTGGGAACCTCGATCAGAGACAATGTCCTCCGGCACCCCGTAGTGCCGGAAGACGTGGGTAAATAGGGCCTCCGCAGTCTGCAGGGCCGTAGGGAGACCGGGCAATGGGAGGAGACGGCAGGACTTAGAGAACCGATCCACAACCACCAGAATCGCAGTGTTCCCCTGAGAGGGGGGAAGATCTGTCAAGAAATCTATAGACAGGTGCGACCATGGCCGTTGTGGAACGGGGAGGGGCTGTAACTTCCCTCTCGGTAGATGCCTAGGAGCCTTACTCTGAGTGCACACCGAACAGGAAGAGACATAGGACCTCACGTCCTTAGCCAAGGTGGGCCACCAGTACTTCCCCCTGAGACTCCGCACTGACCTCGCCGCACCAGGATGACCCGCAGTAGGTAGCGTGTGCGCCCATAGAATCAAACGATCACGAACACCGAGCGGCACATACATGCAACCCACGGGAACCTGCGCAGGCGCAGGTTCCAACACTAATGCCCGCTCGATGTCCGCGTCCACCTCCCATACCACCGGTGCCACCAGCCTAGATGCTGGAATGATGGGAGTTGGATCGATGGGCCGGTCCTCCGTGTCATAGAGACGGGACAGTGCGTCGGCTCTAGTGTTAAGGGAACCCGGTCTATAGGAGATAGTGAACCTAAACCGGGCGAAGAACATGGCCCACCTTGCCTGACGCGGATTCAGTCTCCTCGCTGCCCGGATGTACTCCAGGTTTCGGTGGTCGGTCCAGATGAGAAAGGGGTGTTTAGCCCCCTCAAGCCAGTGCCGCCACACCCTCAAAGCTTTTACCACCGCTAGCAACTCCCTGTCCCCCACATCATAGTTACGCTCCGCCGAACTGAGCATCTTCGAAAAGAAAGCGCAGGGGTGGAGTTTCGATGGCGTATCCGATCGCTGTGATAGCACGGCACCCACCCCAGCCTCGGATGCGTCCACCTCCACTATGAATGCTAGAGACGGGTCCGGGTGCGCCAACACGGGTGCGTCGGTGAACAGGGTCTTCAACTTCTTGAAGGCTCCGTCCGCCTCCGTCGACCATCGCAAACGCACTGGCCCCCCCTTCAGTAGTGAGGTAATGGGAGCCGCTACCTGGCCAAAACCCCGGATAAACCTCCGGTAGTAATTGGCAAAGCCTAAGAACCGCTGCACTTCCTTCATCGTGGTTGGAGTCGGCCAATTACCCACGGCCTTAACGCGGTCACACTCCATTACCACCCCCATGGTGGAAATGCGATAACCCAGAAAGGAAACGGCTCGTTTGGAAAACACACATTTCTCAGCCTTAACGTATAGGTCATGCTCCAGCAGTCTACCAAGCACCTTGCGCACCAGGGACACATGCGCGGAGCGGGTGGCGGAATATATCAGAATGTCATCGATATAGACAATCACGCCCTGCTCGTGCAGGTCCCTGAGAATCTCGTCAACAAAGGATTGAAAGACGGCTGGAGCATTTTTCAACCCATACGGCATGACGAGGTACTCATAATGGCCCGATGTGGTACTAAAGGCGGTTTTCCACTCGTCTCCCTTCTTGATACGCACCAGGTTATACGCGCTCCTGAGATCCAGTTTCGTGAAGAACTTTGCTCCGTGAAATGATTCCACCGCCGTAGCGATGAGAGGTAGTGGGTAACTAAACCCCACCGTGATAGCGTTTAGACCTCTGTAATCAATGCACGGACGCAGACCTCCCTCCTTTTTCTTCACAAAAAAGAAACTCGAGGAGGCGGGTGAGATGGAGGGCCGAATGTACCCCTGTCCCAGGGATTCAGTGACATATGTCTCCATAGCCGCTGTCTCCTCCTGTAACAAGGGGTACACGTGACTCTTGGGAAGCGCAGCGTTAACCTGGAGGTCTATCGCACAATCCCCCTGTCGATGGGGTGGTAATTTAGTCGCCCTCTTTTTACAGAAGGCGATCGCCAAATCGGCGTACTCAGGGGGAATGCGCACGGGGGACACCTGGTCTGGACTCTCCACCGACGTGGCACCTATGGAAACTCCTAGACACCTCCCTGAACACTCCTCTGACCACCCTTGGAGAACCCCCTGTTTCCACGAAATACGGGGATTGTGACCAGCCAGCCAGGGGACCCCCA
Source organism: Salmo salar (assembly GCF_965601325.2). Classification (NCBI taxonomy): domain Eukaryota; kingdom Metazoa; phylum Chordata; class Actinopteri; order Salmoniformes; family Salmonidae; genus Salmo; species Salmo salar. Next base: position 13,798,939 of record NC_138298.1, read on the forward strand.
GCACCACCGGAAACGCAGGCGAATCAATAAGGAAAAAACTAATGCGTTCCTTATGATTCCCCTGCGTTACCATGTCCAGTGGCACCGTAGACTCCCTGACTAGCCCTGACCCTAATGGTCGGCTATCTAGGGAGTGCACGGGGAAGGGGGGGTCTATCGGCACCCGCGGAATGCCCAGCTTAATGGCAAGTCCACGATCCATAAAGTTCCCAGCTGCGCCTGAATCGACTAGCGCCCTATGCTGGGAAGAGGGAAAAAATTTAGAAAACAAAACAGGTAAGAACACGTGACCAACAGGGGGTTCTGGGTGAATCTGGTGCTGACTCACCTGGGGTGACCGAGAAGTGTTCTGCCTGCCCTCTCGACTCCCAGACTGGCTCCTCCAGCACCGGTCGGCCGTGTGTCCTCTCCGACCACAGCTGGTGCAGGAGGAGCCAGCTCCTCCGGTGCCCCTTGGCACGGCCCCCCCTACCTCCATAGGGGTAGGGGCGGGGGTGCACGGAGGTGGAATGGGCAGGACCCTCTCCGAACGCCCGCGGGCAGCCAGCAGATTGTCCAAACGAATGGACATGTCGATGAGCTCGTCCAGGGATAGAGCGGCATCTCGACAGGCCAGCTCCCTGCGGACGTCCGCCCAGAGACTGCATCTATAGTGGTCTATGAGGGCCCTGTCGTTCCACCCCGCCCCAGCAGCCAAGGTCCTGAACTCCAACGCGAAGTCCTGAGCGCTCCTCGTCTCCTGCCTGAGGTGGAACAGCCGTTCACCCGCCACTCTTCCTTCCGGAGGGTGGTCGAACACGGCCCGAAAGCGGCGGGTGAACTCTGGATAATGGTCCCTCGCCGAGTCTGGGCCATTCCAGACCGCATTAGCCCACTCCAGAGCTCGGCCCGTCAGGCAGGAAACGAGGGCACTCACGCTCTCCTCTCCTGAGGGAGCAGGTCTGACGGTGGCCAGGTACAGCTCGAGCTGGAGCAGAAATCCCTGGCACCCATCCGCCGTCCCATCATACTCCCTCGGGAGCGCCAAACGAAGCGCGCCTGAGCCAGACGTAGTGGGAGGAGGAGGTGGCTGCATCGGAGGAGCCGGAGGTGGAGAGAGAAGACCACTTCTCTCCCATCGGTCCACCCTCTCCATCATCTGGTCCATCGCGGATCCTATGCGGTGGAGGACCGTAGTGTGGTGGAGGACGCGTTCCTCCATCGAGGGGACAGGGGTGGCCGCTGCTCCTGCTGATTCCATGCCTTTTCGTGTTGCGGGATTCTGTAACGGATTGGCAGTCGTGGTGAAGGAATGAGGCACAGGAAGCAGCGAGCACAAGGTAGTGGCGTATTTAATGTACACTCACTCATTAAACAAAATACTCCCACACACAGGGGAGAAAATACACACGGCGTAAAATAGCGCCGACACGAACATGAACCGTCACTTTAGAAATAATCCTGCACAACACGGAAGCGGACCAGCTAACATAAATAGCCCCGCTAATTAACCAAACTAAACACAGGTGCACAAAACCAAAAGGAAGGGAAAACCAAAAAAGGGAATCAGTGGCAGCTAATAGGCCGGTGACGACGACCGCCGAGCGCCACCCGAGCAGGAGGGGGCGCCACCGTCGGTGGGAATCGTGACAATAGTACAGTTATTTTACTACTATATTTATACAATAGTTAACTGTAAATACTACAGTATATATACTACTGTATAGAGTAACTTCAGCAAAAACATTACAGTGAATACTATACTATGCATACTATGGTATAAATATCTTATGGAACAATCCTTGAATAGCTTTTCAGAATTCACTGATAAATTAGTACACATGGAAAACTAAAGGCACAGAAACCCTAAATGAGTTGTTAACAGGAAATAAATGTATTTCCATGACATAATTAAAATATAATTTTGGACTGACCAATGTAGATAGTTTTAATTATATGCAACTTAAAAGTTACATATAGCGAAATTTCGATTTGAAATCTTTTGGACATTAGAGCAACCTTGAGGGAATCTTATTTGAGTCAGAAAATTATGTTCATATGATAGGGAAGATATACAAAACCTTGCAGAGAACATCAGTCTCCTCAACAACAACAAAAAACAATTGGAACCAAGAACTGATGTTGGCACAAGATAGTTGGAGCATAATGAAATTACAGTTAATGAAAATGTACACTTAATACACTTAATATATATACTGTTGTTTCTGTTGCACTGCTTTGCTTTATCTTGGCCAGGTCGCAGTTGTAAATGAGAACTTGTTCTCAACTAGCTTACCTGGTTAAATAAAGGTGAAATATTTTATTATTTAAAAAAAAAATACAGTATAAGTGAATTTCTAGAATGTATTAAACAATAGACAGTGCTTGACTCGGGATGAAAGAAGTGCAGGAGCTGTCTTTTTCTAAGTCGATCCATTAGACCATGTATTCCCAAATGCTGTCGGGGGTACGCCAAATAAAAATGTGATTCACATTAAAAAAAAAAAGTTTTATAAAAAATGTAAGTAAATGTCTTCACATTTTCAAACAGTCCATTTAGTAAGGCCTGTGTCCATAGAGACATATACCATCTCTACGGGTAGTACTTGTACTACCAGCAGTACTACACCTGCACTTGTCGATGACACAAGTTGTTCTGCTTCCACGAGCACATCCAATGTTAGCATCAGTAATTCTACATTTGTTGTTAGCCCAGCTAGCATGGGCACTGACAATTTTGAATCTGATGCAGCTGAAGAGCTACTGCCCCCTTACCCGGGAAAGCACCGAACAACAGACAGGGACGTTGGACCATCGAAGAGGCGCAAATATGATGAGAACTACATTGATTTGGGGTTCACTTATATTGGCAATAGTGCCTTCCTCAGCCACAGTGTGTTAAATGTGCAAAAGTACTATCTCACAACTCGATGAAACCTTCACTCTTGTGCAGACATTTAGAAACAAAACATGCCAATTTGAAAAATAAGCCACAGGTGTTTTTTGAGCGAGAATTAAGACGACTTTGGATTAGTAAGACATGTATAAAAGCAACAGATACCATTAATAAGAAGGGGCTAGAGCGTCTTTGTCACGTCCTGACCAGTAAAGGGGCTGTTTGTTATTGTAGTTTGGTCAGCGCGTGGCAGGGGGTGTTTGTTTAGGGTGTTTCGGGGTTGTTTGGGTTATGTTCTATGTTAGTGTATTTCTATGTTATTTCTAGTTGGTCTATTTCTATGTGGTGTTTATTGGGTTGACCTTCAATTGGAGGCAGCTGCTTCTCGTTGCCTCTGATTGAAGGTCCTATTTATAGGGGTGTTTGTTCTATGGGGGTTTGTGGGTAGTTATTTCCTGGTTTAGTGTTTGTTGCACCCGACGGGAATGTTTGGAGTCGTTTGTTTTGCCTTCCCTGTGGCTCAGTTGGTAAAGCATGGTGTTTGCAACGCCAGGGTTGTGGGTTTGATTCCCACGGGGGGCCAGTACGAAAAAAAAAATGTATGAAATGTATGCATTCACTACTGTAAGTCGCTCTGGATAAGAGCGTCTGCTAAATGACTAAAATGTAAATGTTAAAATGTTTTCTATACGTGTTTATTTTGTTTTTCCTTCTTCAAATAAAAAAGAAGATGAGTATACATTTTCCCGCTGCTTTTGGTCCACTCCTTACGACAATCATGACAGAACTACCCACCACAAACGGACCAAGCAGCGGAGGAAGGAGCAGCAGGAGGAATATAAGGATTCATGGACATGGGAGGAGATCCTGGACGGGGCAGGACCATGGCACCAGGCTGGGGAGTACCAGCGAGCTGGAGGCAGCCAAGGCGGAAAGGCGCCATTACGAGGCGTTATACGTGCCGATTGGCATTTGCGAGAGGCAGCCCCAAGACATTTTTTGGGGGGGGCACACGGGGAGAGTGGCTAGGTCAGGTAATAGACCTAAGCCAACTCCCCGTGCTTATTATGGGGAGCAACGGATCATGAGAGCAGCGGTGTATGCGGAAGTGCGCACGATCTCGCCCATGCGCACGCATAGTCCGGTGTGAGCGATCCCAGCCCCTCGCAAATGCCGTGCTAGAGTGGGCATCCAGCCGGGTAGGAGTATGCCTGCACAGCACATCTGGCCCCCAGTGCGCCTCCTAGGCCCAGGCTACCCTACGCCTGCTCTACGCACGGCAGCCATCAGGCCTCTGCACAGCCCAGTTCGCCCTGTGCCAGCACTCCGCTCGTGCAGGGCTACTGTTACCATCCAGCCAGGACGGGTTGTGCAGGCGGTGCGCTCCAGACCGCCGGTGCCTACTCATGACCCAGTGTATCCAGTTCCCGCTCCTCGCACTAGCCTTGAGGTGAGAGTTTCCAGTCTGGCACCTCCAAAGCTAGCACCACACACCAGGCCTCCAGTGCGTCAGCCCAGTCCAGTACGTCCTGTTCCCGCTCCTCGCACTAGCCTTGGGGTGCATGTCTCCAGTCTGGTGCCTCCAGTACCAGCCCCACGCACCAGGCCTCCAGTGCGTCAGCCCAGTCCAGTTCGTCCTGCTCCTGCTCCTGCTCCTCACACTAGCCCTGTGGTGCGTGTCCCTAGTCTGGCGCCTCCAAGGCCAGCCCCACGCATCAGGCCTTCAGTGCGCAGTCCCCGTCCAGAGCTTCCGACGACAGTTCCCCGTCCAGAGCTTCCGACGACAGTTCCCCGTCCAGAGCTTCCGACGACAGTTCCCCGTCCAGAGCTTCCGACGACAGTTCCCCGTCCAGAGCTTCCGGTGACAGTTCCCCGTCCAGAGCTTCCGGTGACAGTTCCCCGTCCAGAGCTTCTGGCGACAGTGCCCCGTCTAGAGATGGCCCACAGTTCAGAGCCTGCAGAGACAGCCCACAGTCCGGAGCCTGCAGAGACGGCCCGCAGTCCGGAGCCAGCAGAGACGGCCCGCAGTCCGGAGCCAGCAGAGACGGCCCGCAGTCCGGAGCCAGCAGAGAGGGCCCGCAGTCCGGAGCCAGCAGAGAGGGCCCGCAGTCCGGAGCCAGCAGAGACGGCCCGCAGTCCGGAGCCAGCAGAGACGGCCCGCAGTCCGGAGCCAGCAGAGATGGCCCGCAGTCCGGAGCTCCCAGAGTCGCCCTGCAGTCCGGAGCTCCCAGAGTTGCCCTCCAGTCCGAGGTCTCCAGCGACGCGCCTCAGCCCGAGGTCTTCAGCGATGCGCCTTAGTCCAGAGACTTCAGGAGGGGTAAATAATAATAAGCAGTTAGCGGGGTGGACATGTTAGGTTGGGGAGTAAGGCCGGAGCCTGAGCCACCTCTGTAGTAGGAGGTTGGGTTGGGGGGGGGGGGGGTGTAGCACAAGAACCGTCTGTGACGGTGGCCACCCTCCCTTCCCTCCCTTTAGTTAGGGGATTATTTTTGTGTTGGGGTTTATTTTTGTGGGTTTTTTTTGTTTGTTGTTTAAGGTGCATCCGGGGTCTGCACCTTTGGGGGGGGGGGGGGGGGGTACTGTCACGTCCTGACCAGTAAAGGGGCTGTTTGTTATTGTAGTTTGTTTCGGGGTTGTTTGGGTTATGTTCTATGTTAGTGTATTTCTATGTTATTTATATTTGGTCTATTTCTATGTGGTGTTTATTGGGTTGACCTTCAATTGGAGGCAGCTGCTTCTCGTTGCCTCTGAAGGTCCTATTTATTTATAGGGGTGTTTGTTCTATGGGGGTTTGTCGGTAGTTATTTCCTGGTTTAGTGTTTGTTGCACCTGACGGGAATGTTTGGAGTCGTTTGTTTTGTATATGTGTTTATTTTGTTTTTCCTTCTTCAAATAAAAAAGAATATGAGTATACATTTTCCTGCTGCATTTTGGTCCACTCCTTACGACAATCATGACAGTCTTATATGGTGAGTTACCGAGTGACTAGGACAGGCAAGCCCCATACTGTTGTGGAGAACTTAATTCTTCCTGCTGGGACAATGCTGGGGGAAAAGGCCCAAAAAACTATATAGACAATGCCTTCATCAAACAACACTGTTTCACGACGCATCAGTGACATGGCAGGAGATGTTTTGAAACAATTACTGCTTCGCAAACAAGCCAGTGAATTCTATGCGTTACAGCT